>NC_064627.1:293890648-294574577 GCF_023864275.1 Schistocerca cancellata
GACAGGCCCGCCGGCTTGGAGCGAAGTACTTCCCCCGCTATTTGGTCTGTTCTCGAACCGATGGGGGGACATTCGCCACCTCCAAGCCCATGTTCTTTGTTCAGCACATTGAGGACATCTTCGGGGAAATCGAGGCTCTCAGCAAGATGCGTTCAGGGTCCGTACTTATCAAGACCACGTCCGCCACACAGTCGGCGGCGCTCCAGGCGTGCGACCGCCTAGGGGACATCCCAGTCTCCATTGTCCCACATCTGGCACTCAATAGGACGCAGGGAGTTATTTTTCATCGTGACCTCCTGCTACAATCTGATGAGGAGCTCAGGGCCAACCTGGAGCGCCGAGGCGTGCATTTCGTCCAGCGAGTCCAGCGCGGCCCCAAAGACCGTCGCATCGACACTGGGGCCTTTATCCTCGCCTTCGAGGGGGACGTTCTCCCGGAGAAGGTAAAGGTAATGTGCTACCGGTGTGACGTGCGACCCTACGTTCCGCCTCCTATGCGCTGTTTTAGGTGTTTGCGCTTTGGGCACATGTCGTCACGGTCACGGTGTGAGGCTGAGCCCCTCTGTGGCGATTGTGGCCGTCCTCTTCGTGAGGAACATACATGCACCCCACCACCTCGGTGCGTTAATTGTCCTGGCGTCCACTCGCCTAGATCCTCAGACTGCCCCGCATATCAGAAGGAGAAGAAGATACAAGAAATCAAAACTTTGGATCGGCTGTCTTATTCTGAGGCCAGGAAGAAGTACGACTGCCTCCATCCCGTGCCATTGACCACTTCATTTGCCTCAGTTGTGTCCACTCCTTCCGCGGTATCCTCACCCCTCTCCTGTCCCCCCTCCGCCTCCTCCGCCCATCAGGGGGCTCTGCCTCCGCCTCCCAAATCCCTCCCTTCCAAATCCTCCTCCCCCGTGGCCCCCACCCCCTCTGCCCCGGGGGCCATCCTTCCTCCTCCTTCTCCCCACACGCCACCTGAGAAGCGATCCTCTTCTCAGGCGTCCATCGGGGACACGTTCCGGACCCCGGCTTCCGAGGTCCGGCATTCCAAAACGGACCCCGCGCGTGAGGACCTTCTTCGGGTCCAGCCCACCATCCCTGTGCCTCCTCGGCCTTCCAAGAAGGCCTCCAAGAAGAAGTCTCTATCCCCCTCTCCACCCCGGCGCGTTTCGACTGACGCTCCATCCGTGAGTCGCCGCTCCCAGCCGTCCTCAGTTTCGCCGGGACGCTCTGCTGCCAGGCGCTCAGCTGGCCTTTCGTCGGCAAATGATGCTGCCCCTCCTACACAACCAGGGACAGCGGCCGCAGCTGGCGACCAGTCGATGGAACCGGATCCGCCTCCCGTCGGTTGTAGCGTTGTTCCCTCGCAACCTGGCCCTCCGCGGCCGTCGAGGTGTCCAGCTCTTCCCCCATCTCGTTCCCCCAACTTTTTGACTAGCGATGGCGTTGTTTCATTGGAACATAAGAGGTATTCGATCTCATCGGGAGGAATTAAAACTGCTCCTCCGCCTGCACTGTCCGCTCGTCCTTGGACTCCAGGAAACCAAGTTGCGCCCGACTGACCGTATTGCCTTTACCCACTATACCTCGGAGCGGTATGACCTTACCCCTGTGGACGGTGTCCCAGCTCATGGTGGGGTCATGTTGCTCATTCGGGACGACGTCTATTACCATCCCATCCCATTGACCACCCCACTCCAAGCAATAGCTGTCCGCATTACTCTTTCTGCTTTTACTTTTTCAGTTTGTACCATCTACACTCCACCGTCGTCTGCCGTTAGTCGGGCTGACATGATGCACCTGATCGTTCAGCTTCCCCCGCCGTTTTTATTGTTTGGCGACTTCAATGCCCATCATCCCCTTTGGGGCTCTCCTGCATCCTGTCCAAGAGGCTCACTCTTGGCAGATGTCTTCAACCATCTCAATCTTGTCTGCCTCAATACCGGCACCCCGACTTTCCTCTCGGACTCCACTCATACCTTCTCCCACTTGGACCTCTCGATATGTTCTACCACTCTTGCCCGTCGGTTCGAGTGGTATGTCCTTTCTGACACCTATTCGAGCGACCACTTCCCCTGTGTCGTTCGTCTCCTGCACCACACCCCATCCCCACGTCCTTCGAGCTGGAACATACTGAAAGCTGACTGGGGACTTTACTCATCCCTGGCGACCTTTCCGGACCACGATTTTCCCAGTTGTGACAGTCAGGTCGAATACCTCACGGCTGTTATCATCCATGCTGCCGAACGTTCCATTCCTCGTACTACTTCTTCACGTCGCGTTTCCGTCCCCTGGTGGAACGAGGCTTGTAGGGACGCTATCCGTGCTCGACGACGTGCTTTACGCACCTTTCGCCGCCATCCTACGTTGGCGAATTGTATTGAATACAAACGACTCCGAGCGCAATGCCGTAGAGTCATCAAAGACAGCAAAAAAGCTTGTTGGGCCTCTTTCACCGGCTCCTTTAACAGTTTTACTCCATCTTCCGTCGTTTGGGGTAGCCTGCGCCGGCTGTCGGGTATTAAGGCCCACTCCTCGGTACCTGGCCTGACCTCAGGTAATGCGGTCCTTGTTGATCCGGTGGCTGTCGCCAACGCCTTTGGCCGCTTTTTCGAGGAGGTTTCAAGCTCCGCCCATTACCATTCTGCCTTCCTTCCCAGGAAAGAGGCAGAAGAGGCTCGGCGACCTTCCTTCCACTCGCTGAATCTGGAAACCTATAATGCCCCCTTTACTATGCGGGAACTCGAACGTGCGCTTGCACTGTCCCGGTCCTCTGCTCCGGGGCCGGATGCCATTCACGTTCAGATGCTGGCACACCTTTCTCCGGCGGGCAAAAGCTTCCTTCTCCGTACCTACAATCGCGTCTGGACCGAAGGTCAAGTCCCCATGCGTTGGCGTGACGCCGTTGTTCCTATACCCAAACCCGGGAAGGATAGACACCTTCCTTCTAGTTACCGCCCCATTTCTCTTACAAGCTGTGTCTGTAAGGTGATGGAGCGCATGGTTAATGCTCGGTTAGTCTGGATTCTTGAATCTCGACGGCTACTTACTAATGTCCAATGCGGCTTTCGTCGCCGCCGCTCCGCTGTTGACCACCTCGTGACCTTGTCGACATTCATCATGAACAACTTTTTGCGAAGGCGCCAAACGGTAGCCGTGTTCTTCGACTTGGAGAAGGCTTATGACACCTGTTGGAGAGGAGGTATCCTCCGCACTATGCACAGGTGGGGCCTACGCGGTCGCCTGCCCCTTTTTATTGATTCCTTTTTAACGGATCGAAAGTTTAGGGTACATGTAGGCTCCGTATTGTCCGACGTCTTCCTCCAGGAGAACGGAGTGCCTCAGGGCTCAGTCTTGAGCGTAGCCCTTTTTGCCATCGCGATCAATCCCATTATGGATTGCATTCCACCTAATGTCTCAGGCTCTCTCTTTGTCGATGACTTCGCGATCTACTGCAGTGCCCAGAGAACATGCCTCCTGGAGCGCTGCCTTCAGCGTTGTCTAGACAGCCTCTACTCATGGAGCGTGGCAAATGGCTTCCGGTTCTCTGAAGAAAAGACGGTTTGTATCAACTTTTGGCGATATAAAGCGTTCCTTCCGCCATCCTTACATCTCGGTCCCGTTGTTCTCCCATTCGTGGACACAACTAAGTTTCTAGGGCTCACGTTGGACAGGAAACTGTGTTGGTCTCCACACGTCTCTTATTTGGCGGCCCGTTGTACACGTTCCCTTAATGTCCTCAGAGTTCTTAGCGGTTCATCTTGGGGAGCGGATCGCACTGTCCTGCTTCGCTTGTATCGGTCCATAGTCAGATCGAAGCTGGATTATGGGAGCTTCGTCTACTCGTCCGCTCGGCCGTCCCTCTTACGCCGGCTCAACTCCATCCACCATCGGGGGTTACGTCTTGCGACCGGAGCCTTCTACACTAGTCCTGTCGAGAGTCTTAATGCTGAAGCTGCCGAGTTACCGTTGACCTACCGGCGCGACGTACTGCTGTGTCGGTATGCCTGCTGGCTGTCGTCTATGCCCGACCACCCCTCTTACAAGTCCTTCTTCGCCGATTCTCTCGACCGTCAGTACGGGTTGTATGTGTCTGCCCTGCTGCCCCCCGGAGTCCGCTTCCGTCGCCTGCTTCGACAATTGGATTTTGCCCTCCCTACCACCTTCAGAGAGGGTGAGAGCCCGACACCACCTTGGCTCCAGGCTCCGGTTCATATTTATCTCGACCTCAGCTCACTCCCGAAGGATGGTACTCCGGCAAACCGTGAGCAATACATTGCAGCCGAACTTCGTGCTCGACTTGCCGGTCACACCTTTATTTACACCGATGGCTCCAAAACTGACGATGGTGTCGGCTGTGCCTTTGTCGTCGGGGCCGCCACATTTAAATACAGGCTCCTCGACCAATGTTCCAGCTTTACGGCCGAGCTTTTTGCTCTCCATCAGGCCGTTCAGTATGCCCGCCGCCACCACCATTCATCATATGTACTCTGCTCTGACTCACTCAGTGCTCTTCAGAGCCTTGGAGCTCCCTATCCGGTCCATCCCTTGATACAACGGATACAGCGGTCCCTCCATTCTTTGGCTGATAACGGTGGTTCTGTCAGCTTTCTGTGGGTTCCCGGACATGTGGGAGTGCCTGGGAATGAGGCTGCGGATGCTGCAGCCAAGGCTGCAGTCCTCCTGCCTCGGCCAGCCTCCCATTGTGTCCCGTCATCCGACGTTCGTGGGGATGTCTGTAAGAGGCTTGTGTCGTTGTGGTGGGATGCTTGGTCATCCCTCCAAGGAAACAAGCTCCGGGCAATAAAACCGCTACCAACTGCTTGGACAACACCCTCCCGACCATCTCGGCGCGAGGAGGTCCTTCTGACCAGGTTGCGGATTGGGCATTGCCGGTTTAGCCACCGCTACCTGCTCTCCGGTGACCCAGCCCCGCAGTGCCCTTGTGGTCAGGCATTAACAGTGCGCCATGTTTTATTGTCGTGTCCCCGTTTTAGTCAATTTCGTGTTGTCCTGTCCCTGCCATCTACTTTACCGGATGTTTTAGCTGATGACGCTCGAGCAGCTGCTCGTATTCTGCGTTTTATAACTTTAACTGGCTTGTCCAAGGACATTTAATCTTTTTACTTATTTTGTCTGCATCTTTGTCGGGTCCTTCTGATGTCCCCTCCATCCCCTTGAGTTTTACCAGATTCCATGTGCTCAAACAACAGTGACTGGGCGCTAATGACCTCAGCAGTTGAGCGCCCTTAAACCCAACCAAAAAAAAAAAAAATCTCGCGCCCACGTCTGTTTTCGGCTGCTAGGTCGTGTGTCATGCACTTACGTCTGCATCGTACCGTTCATCCGGAACCAGAACTTTACCTTCATGACGATCCACTCACTGCAGTAGACACACATCGATTCTTAGGACTGGTTATCGACGCCTGATAGATTTGGCTACCTCACCTTCGTCAGCTTAAGTGGGAAGTGCTGGCAGCACCTCAATGCCGTCTGCTGCCTGAGCAACACCAACTGGGGTGCAGATAGCTCTATTCTGCTGCATCTCTACAAAGCACTTGTTCAATCCCGCCTTGACTATGGAAGTCTGATTTAGGGTTTGGCGGCGCCCTCAGCATTGCGTGTACTCGACAAAGTGCACCACTGTGGCGTTCGCCTAGCGACGGGAGCTTTTAGAACGAGTCGGTGACCAATGTCCTGCTAGAGGCCGGAGTACCTCCATTGCAGATCCGGCGTCATAACTGCTCCTTCGTTACGTTGCACATATTCGTAGATTAGTCTTTTTCCACCCGCGGCAGTTCATCTCTCGCATCGGCGGTCCTGGTCAGGGCTAACGATTGCGGTTCGCGTGTGATCCCTTCTGTCTGGAGTCCTTCCCTTTACCATTTCCCATCCAGGTCCGTCTGCATACACCTCAATGGTGTACACCTAGGCGACAGATTCGTCTAGACCTTTTGCATGAGCGTAAGGACTCAGTTACTGCTGCTGCTCTGCAGTCACTTCCTCTTAATTCTTAACGTGTCCCGGTGCTCTGAATTGGTTTACACCGACGGCTCGATGGCTGATGATCATGTTAGCTTCGCCTACGTCCACAGGTCATTTTGAACAGCATTCCTTGCCCGATGGCGGCAGTGTATTCACTGCAGAGCTGGTGGACATCTCTCGCGCTCTTCAGTATATCCGTTCATGCCCTGGGGAATCGTTTCTTATGTGTACTGACTTCTTGAGCAGCCTACAAGCTATCGACCAGTGCTACCCTCGCCATCCTTTGGTAGCGTCCATCCAGGGTCCATCTATTTCCTCCTGGACTGGTCCCGTCGTTCAGTGGTGTTTGTGTGGACCCTAGGATACGTCGGCATCCCAGGCAACGAACTTGTCGACAGGCTGACCAAACAGCCTAATCGGAAAGGGGTTCTGGAGATGGGCATATCTGAAACTGACCTGCGTTCTGACTTACGCCGTAGGGTTTTTCGGCTTTGGGAGACGGAATGGCATAACAGTACACACAACAAACCGCGTGTCATTAAGGAGACTACGAATGGAAGTCTTCCATGCGGGCCCCCTCGCAGGGAATCACTTGTCCTCTGCCGGCCCCGCATTGGCCACGCTTGGGCGACCCACGGTTACCTCCTCCGCCGTGTAGACCCGCCTGAGTGTCGGTGCGGCGCCCGGTTGAGTGGTCCATATTCTGGTGCACTGTCCCACTTTGACTGCCCAGCGACGAAATTTTGGGTTACCGGACGTGTTGTCGCTGTTATCTGACAACCCCTCATCGGCTGCTTTAGACTAAAAGTTTTATTCGTGAGGGTGGGTTTTATCGTTTGATCAAAGTTTTAGCGCATGTCCTGTGTCCCTCTGTTTCCTCCACCCTCGTGCTTAGAGTGGAGGTTTTAATGTGTTGCAGAGTGGGTGCCTTCTCCTTTTTATTCTCATGGTCAGCCAGCCATGGTAATGTGCTTTGTTGTTTTAATCTCTTCATTCCGTTTCTTGCTTTTCTGTGGATTTCTTGTCCCCTTTTGTCCATTTACACGTTTGTTGCCCCTCATCGTTCTTGTGATTTTCCTTTCATTCCGTTTTGAGTTGACAGTCTCATTTGTTTTATTTTCACACTTGTAGCATTGTTTTATTCGGAATAAGGGACTGATGACCTCGTAGTTTGGTCATTTTCCTTCTTTTAATCCAACCATCCAACCGTGTCAAGTAGGACACTACTAACGCTATACCCGAACATTAAGGGTTTTTCCTCCTCATCCGCATTAACTTAACATTTTTCTTCATTGTGAATGTAATGGAGTCTTCATAGTTCCTCAAGCGTTTTCCGTATCCTGCAATTTTGCTTGTTCATAAAGATGTTAACCAAGTGCACCTCATCAGCCAGTGGTTAGCACACTGGACTCGCATTCGGGAGGACGACGGTTCAATCCCGCGTCAGGCCGTCCTGATTTAGGTTTTCCGTGATTTCCGTAAATCACTCCAGGCAAATGCCGGCATGGTTCCTTCGAAAGGGCACGGTCAACTTCCCGCCCAGTCCTTCCCCAACCCAGTGAGTCCGATGACCTCGCAGTTTGGTCTCTTCCCCCGAACAACCCAACCCGCCTAATCAGCGGACGTTATTTTCTTGGTGATTCCTCTTTGTTTCGCAAGCATCCAACGGACAAATGCTCGGCGCACTTCGTAGTAGTTTGACTTAGTTGTCAGATGAATTTTGTAGGCCCGAAGGTGCAGATCTTTCAGAATTCGTTGCATTCTGGTTCTGAAAACATCCGTCATGAACGTCACCAGATTTCACAGACTTAAAGCAACATCAGCTACCGTATTTTATACTAGAAAACGCATTTTTTCTTCGAAATTTTGCCTCCAAAATTCAGGTGCGTCCTGTATTTGAACCGAATATAAAAATGTCCAGCGTTTAATTTAAAACCCCCGCCAATCTAATGGCCATATATTCGACGCCGCGGGAAACTTCTCCATCTGGAAACATTGGATTCAACTGGCAGCAGCAATGCACCGATGCGACAGGAGTTCAAATTCACAAGTTTGCGGTCTCCCTCCTACCGCCCCGCCATCACAAACCCAGAACACTCTCTAGCCTATGTCATTGCAGTCTAGCTGGCGCTACAGTGAAACTTACTTTCACATAGCTGTTTGGTGCTACAGGTTTATGAAGTCAAGGACTTAGCATGGAAGCATACCAAAATGCCTCAAGAGTATGAAGAGGAATATATCTTTCCATCGCTTTATTATTCAACACCGAAAGAAAAATGTGGAAAAATAGCGAATATGGGCGAAAATCGTCTGATATTTGATGTACCAAGTAACAGAACTGTTGTCATGAAAGGTGCTAAAGCTCAAACTATAAAAAGTGGACATGAAAAATGCACTACTGTTGTGCTCACTGTTGTAAACTTAATCCAATGATTTTAAAGCACAAAAATGCCAAAACCTTCTGAAATAGTCAGATATTGTTCGTACATGACAGGGGTTGTATGGACGAGGCTGGTACGAAATTATGGATTGTGTGGGAGAGAAGGATGGTATTTTACATGAAGTAGTATCTTCATGTGCTAGATCAGCTCAGTAGTCATTTGAAAAATTAAGTGAAAGAGAAATTGAGGCAGGGAAATACGGAGCTTGGTTCACAACTGCAACATCCTGATGTCTCAAAAAATAAAACATCTAAAGTGTGTATTAGAGCAATGGAACATTTTTTCCACTGGATAAAACCCAACATAAATTCATGTCGAAGGGAGTTTTAAAACAACACAAATCAAGCAAGCATCACTGGATAAAACAGTCGCGGTTTAGATTGACAGACATTGTTGTTAAATCTTTAGGGAAGTGCGGCATAAGTAATCCTCTCAATGGCAGTGAAGGTCATCTGATATATGAAGAGGACGATGACTAAGTAATCAGATGTCGATTTTCAGGGATTTTAAAGGTCAATGCGGTTTTATAAACTAAGAATTTAGTCCGGCTTTGCAATCTAATAAAAACAGTAAACATTTTGTTTTGTAATTAAGATGCGTCTTATAGTCCACAGCGTTTTATAGTCCGGTAATGATGGCAATGTTTTCTTCAGAACGATGAACACAAATACGCAAAGAAGAATTGTCCGCAACCGTTTCCGATTTCTCAGGTTTAGCAGTCACTCATGTCGTTGCGTTATGTTGACCACACATTCTACGGAGTTTGCGAACACTCTAAAAACGAACAGTGGTATCGAGGCCTGCGTCCGCTGTTCGTAGTGCGCTGTACTCTTATTTTATTTATTTTTTTGTTCCACAACACGTGTTGTCAGATTTTGTGTTGGGGCAAAATGACGGAAGAAGTGGAACATCATTATTCCATCAAATTTTAGAATTGGCTATTCTCAGTGTGGCTGTGGTTCGTCAGCTTCCCTGTCCCGCTGACTTAGCATAGTTCGAACCCTACGAGCATCGAGCGAAGGCATGTTTGCCACATTGACATTCTTCAGTAATACGAACCTCACTCTGGGAAGAAACGTAGTTATTATTGCTGGTTACATTGGCAATAATTTAGCGGTAAACGCATAAAGGGTCACTTAATCGAAAATTGACTCTTGCAGCCGATTGTGAATACACATACCACAGGAATTTCACTGAAAAAAATTCCAAATAATTTTT
This sequence comes from Schistocerca cancellata, assembly GCF_023864275.1. NCBI lineage: Eukaryota > Metazoa > Arthropoda > Insecta > Orthoptera > Acrididae > Schistocerca > Schistocerca cancellata. The sequence goes on from NC_064627.1 coordinate 293,900,287, forward strand.
TCATTTAATTCCTTCACCACACACATTTAGCAGACGAATGAGGACAATTTTATTTAAATATGCTTTAGAGACATTCATGCAGTAATCTTCTACGTACGTGGGTAGATAACTGAAAAACAGGAATAAAAATAATCGGGTTTCGAACGTGGGGGCACAAAATTTTAAAGCTGCGACGCTAGCCATTGCGCCACTGCTTCGGTTGAACTATTTACTCGCTAAAAGGCCATACAGTACCTCGAAAAGTTTGACCGCCGTTTACTCAGAAACGCTAGAGTATGCACGGATAAGCGCACACGTGTTCGCTTATTTTGATCACTCTTCAGCTGAACGAAGTTTCCGGGAAATAAATTATGGCACTTGCCGTTTCGTCTTTAGAAGGGTAACAATTTGAGTTTCATTTAATTATTGATAGAATTTTAAAAATATAATGCCGTCATCAAATTAAGAGGTATAATCTTGCGTTAAGGTTTAACGCAAGACCATTATCAAAGCGAGAAACTGTATGTATATCTTCAGTCTCTCAGGCTGTGCATATTCCCCGGACCAGTATTTGATAGTGAAGGCACTTAGCGACGACTTCCAACAAACCTTACATGTAATTTCAAACGTTTCTCTGATTAAATGTTTTACATGCTCAATGTCGAATATTTAATACTTATTTGTAACCAGATGTGAGCTGTTTTATACACAGGAGTCCGATTCTTCAAAGATAACACTGGTGCCTACCTATTGTGATCGCAGCAGCACGCCTATACATTAGTTTGTGTGCGATTTAAGGCGCCGGAGGACGACTCTAAAATTTGGGATTGGTCACACTATCATCCTGTAGGCCGCTGCCTTTAAATATGAACTGAACTGCTATTTCAGAGAAATGTACTAATACAGGTTTTCCATTTGCATTCCCTGTTACTGATCTTACGTGCTCGTTCAGTTTCACGTAGATTTCTGGTATTGTTGTTAAATGAAACTTCCTGCCAGATTAAAACTGATTGTCAGACCTTGGTTCGAACCCGGAACCTTGTTTCGCCGGGGTTGAAGCCGTGAGAGGTGATTGTGGGTCATGACAGGATAGCTGTCAACGAAAGCATTGCGCACGGAAGGCAACGTTCGGGGTTAGTGGCGATCCAGCATAGTTTTAATCAGCCGGGTGTGCTGCGCTGAAGATATAAGCTATCACATGCCATTGGGTTCTCTGTTACAGGCATGTCATGATTTTATCCGTATCTAAAGACGATTGTTACTCGTTAAACAAAGTAGGAATTTTGTCATTCCTGCTTTTTTAAAGATATCCAATGACACGTCTCTGGAGAAAACAGCGTCGTTAGCGAAACATACTGTTGTTTCTACTTCTAAGAAGCACTAGAGCACTGTGTCCAACTGACGCATTGGTTGTCGAAGTGTACATCGCGATCTACGTAACGGACTAGAAACACGAAACTGCCACGCTGTAATTCTGTTAAATTTCCGCGAATTACTTACCAAGCACATCAGAATTATAAACATTTTTGGGATAGGAGAAATTTAGTTCTCATTTATCGTCTAAAAGAAATAAACACGTCAAACTGATTTAGGCAATCTGAAAGACCTCATGTTTCACTCTGAATGGCTCTTGTAGGCAGCACTAGGGACCACAACCACACTTATAAGGTTTCCTCAAATTGTTAGAGACACTGAAAAACAGTTTTCGTTATGAACAAGAAATTGGCATGGGCGTTGATGTTTCGCATCAATGAGTATATAATAGAATATGTAGGATTGAATCAAAAGGTACCTCACTGTACCTTAAAATTCCTCCCTCGTAAGTTCGTCTGGAGCTTTTTACATGATCTGTGAGGGTACTACGGTGTAGTGGTTCCATCAGATGCACTCTTGCCTGTATTTATTGCAGTAGCAGTCTGTTCCCGCAACAGAATAAGTACTACATAAAACACGTTCGTAAAGAATTTTATGCAATTTGACAAAACCCTCCCCGTTGTGGTAGTACTCACGGGGCTAGCTGTTGTGGAAGGCCATGGCAGGCAACAGCTGGCGTTGACCACAATCGACCTCCGTCGGTCTACAACGGAAATGCGACGCGCTACGAACGTTAGGACGTGACCTTGTATTGGGCAGGGTCAAGGTCGCCTACCCGCGACAGCAGCGCCGCCCGGAGCCGCGGACTTCCCGTGGGACTACGCGAGACAGGGACGCGTGCGCCCCGCGCCACGTGCTACCCTGTTGGCAGGCGCCATAGCCGGCACCGGTTGCCGTTTGTACGGGGGGGCGCGGACTCAATCCACAAATTACGTGGCCGTAAACAGTAGTCTTCGCGAAAACTTCCCGCACGTGACCAGTCCTCAAGGGCACGGTGAAGACGAATTTATTAAAGATGCCGCAAGTTCAGACTGCTTCATTCCAACAAGTGGCAAAAGGTACGTCGTGAACAGTGGTGTGGTTTTACTGAAATGTAGTCTAGGCGAAATATGTCGGGGAGGGCGGCTTGGCTACTGTTAAGTAGCCAACGTAAACTGTAATGAAAATACGATAAATCTAAGAGAACAGCTCTCTAGAGAGCTACCCGTGCTAGTTTCGCAGTGAATGACAAAATTGAAGTTTCACAACTCAGGGTAAACTTGTAAGTAGTCAACATACACGTCGCTTTCTTCGAAATAATGCTGAGTTGATACGTCTGGCGAATTGTTTACGAAGCTTTTTTCCGGGAGGGAAGGAGAAGACAGCAGCAGTTGCTCCTCCCGCATCTCGCTGGGTATGCCCTTACATGGTAACAAAAGGCGTGAATGATTGAAACGTTAGTTTGCCAGTTAGTAGAATGCCAAAGCTAAATTGTCTTTCTTAGCTAAATGTTTTTCACCTATGCTTGGGAAGGTTCGGCTTGAAACCAGACCTCCGTTTGACAAGTAAAATTTAGTCTTCAAATAACTATGTAATTGCTACTGTTGTCTTCAGTCCGAAGGCTTCATTGGAAAAAGTCCTTAACGCAAGAGTCTCTGCATAACTACAGCAACCTACATCTACTTTAATCTGTTTGGAAATACTTAATTTTGGATCAGAGAAACTAAGCATTCTGCTATCTAGAGCGCGTTTCATATAAGTGGCTATAATTTGACTGCTACGGTCGCAGGTTCGAATCCTGCCTCGGGCATGGATGTGATGTCCTTGGGTTGGTTAGGTTTAAGTAGTTCTTAAGTTCTAGGTCACTGATGACCAATGCAGTTAAGTCCCATAGTGCTCAGAGCCATTTGAACCATTTTTATAATTTGACTTCAGTGTTTTCGGGTAGTTAATCCGCTTGCTTTACTATAAGAACGTTGATAGCATTTGTCACAACAGGCTGTGAGCCGAACCTGATTAAATTTTCTGATAAGGCAAGTTCGTTTTGCCGACTGACGCCCGCAGACAATTATAAAATAATGCAACTCTTGCTGTGAGACAAATGTTGGGGGAAAATAATAGCATCGTAAACGATGGAGTAATAAGTAAGGGTAACATATTTTCCAAACATTAGGCAGGAAAAACGAATTTGACAAGGTGTTGACATAGGAACACTTTATACAAAAATCGATGGTAAATTGTTTCCTACTTAACCTTAAGTTGCTTTTATCTGAAATGACCTAACGCCAAACTGTTGCGCCAGTTCGCTCAGTAACCCGCTATTGAGAACCACACTGGGCGGAAACCGGGCCTGCCTGCTTCGCAGTAACCTCGGGGCGGAAGCGCTTGGCTGGGGTGATTGTGCTGGCGGAGGCGGGACGGGTTACCTCAGCCACCTGCGTACCGCCTCCGCGGTGGCGCCACGACACACCCATTGAAGCGGAAATCCGCTTGCCGTGAACGTCTGCCACACAATGTACTTGGCGCGCTCACGAAGGCGAGTTGTAAACTCTTGTGACTTGAGTTTACGACTAATTCGACCAAATCTACTCACGAGTATGTCAGTTATTCTCTGCCCGCGAAGCATTGTAGTACGGTCTTTTAAATTGAAAGGGTCGTTGGGGCCATTGCGAACTCCCTATCGGACATAAGCGGCAGATGGTTTTAAAAAACTTGCAGAGCCTAACTTCGTAGTTTCCAAATTGCTTGAAAGTAGGTTACGTAAATTCGAACTGTGGTAAATGAAGACTCTTAACTGGCATCAGACACGTTTCGGCATATGACAGCGACTCTGAGGAAATGAATCTGGATCAGAGTGAAGATTTACAACCGGATTTTTTTTTCAACGGAACACTTATCAGATAAGCGCGGACCCAGAAACTTGTAAAGAATAATCTTCGCTTGCCCAGTTTCCTGCAAGATACTGGTTAGATACAGCTCACGAAACATGAATTGTTCAAATTCGCTATATGACTATGGTACGGGAAGTATCTACATAATAAACATGATGGAACTCTATCTGAATTTGGGGAAAGAACAAAAACTTTGTCATACATTAAATTTTCACTGAAAGTTTCTGAAGGTGTTTCAGAGTTTTCGTATTACGAAACTCAAATGAATAAGTAATATTTGAACTCTCGACCTCGCAGTAAGACTTCTAGAATGCCTGGTAGAGGTCGACGAGGCACGTAAAGACATTTCCTCTGCTGTTGGAACAGGTATGCATCAGTCTTATCGATTACAATTATAATTTCACGAATATCGATTGACAGCCGGTGGAACTTGGCAGGTTATCAGGTCAGTGTTATTTTCTGGCGCATGTTACGTCGTTGTTAGTTATTAGTTGCATACTTAGCTTTTTTTCCTCCCAGTGGGGAACGTGTTAAAATTCTTTAATCTCCGTGTGGGATAATGTAAGAGCAAACTGCTGCCATCTGTAGATCTACATTCTCTGCAGACTACTTTGAAGTGCATGGCAGAGGATACTTGGTTAGAGTTTGGGATTTCTTCCTGTTAGAGTCGTATAAGTAGTACGAAAACAATTTGCTTACAAATGGCAACTTTTGCATAGTACCTACATTTACTCCAATCCCAAAACGTGTAAAAACGAAGTTGACACTAGACGCTGGCACACCTATCCAAATTTAATGAATGTCTCATTTCATTAAGAAATGTTCATTCTTCAACAACCAGAACTGTCTATGACTTATTTACAGTCTGGAAGAAAAACCATACCTGTCAGACCTGGGCTGAAACGCAAATTAAGTAGGAAAGACGGGACATTCCTAACGAACATGAAGACTTCGGCTCGCACAGCCGAAACATCTACCTATGCAAACTTGCTTGTCTGGGTTTTGTAATATTTTACGGAATTAACAACTGATGGTTAAAGCTTGAACTTGGAAAGGAAGTCTCCAGTTGTAGATGGACCTTTAGATGCTAGAATTCTCCCGTACTGTGCCCCATCAACCTATCCCTACTATGTCAAGTTGTGCCTTAGAGCTCTTTCTCTAATTTGATCCAGTACTTCTTAATTCAGTAAATCACCTGTCTGATATTTGGTATTCTTTCGTAGCAGTGCATTTCAGAAGCTTATATTTTCGTGTCTGTGCTGTTCATAGCTTGTATTTCACTTCAGTAAGAGACTACACTCTGAATAACCGAAGGAAATGACATAAACGTTCTCGATATATATTCAGTGGTAGACAACACACTTACATGACAGCTAGTCGGTATTTGTGATCAGTTGTTCAATCACTTTTGGCAATGTCTTTGTAAGACTGAATGTTTCTCGTGGGATAGCGAGTGTTGCCTACTGCAAACCTTACTGACAAGAATAGTTTAAGACTTAGATGTCACAGTCAATCACACGGATTTGTTTTGGTGAATTGAAAGAACATAATTTTCCGAAAAGGTGTCAGGTTGTTGCTGGACACAGGTGCTGTAATTTTAAAGCAAACTTGCCCTGTTTTGAAAACACAACACTGAGGAAGAGAATGCCCTAAATAAAGTTTTAAAGACCACACAGTCACACACTTTAATCTGGAATACAGTATTGGTAGCATCATACTCAAGGAAGAATGAGGTATCAGACACAGAAGCACGATAGAGGGCTGTCTAAATACCTTTGGCATTTATGAAAGTTCAAATAAGTCCCCTAGTTTTGTCACCTCTGTGTTGCATACTAATTAGGTGTAGTTATGACCCATACATAGCACTAAAACATTAATCCAGCGGCTTTCATTATCGTGAATATACCTAAACACGTAAGATACCTTTAAGAACAAAATATTGTGTATAAATGAAGTGGCACTCAAAATGATTTGTTCAGGATTGATCAGTTTAAATTGCATGCTATGTGAAATAGCTAGTTTAATATTTTCACCCATCACTGACAGTAGTAAAATATCAAATCTAGGGATTATTACCTAGATACAGGTAAATCACTTTCTTGATCAAATTTAAAGAAACTTACTATTACAATAAAATTTTAGTTTCATAGACATTAACTCTCATTCTGAGCCTCACTAGTAGACATTACTATTACTGGTTTAATAGTCTGGTACAAAAGAGCTCTTCAGTAAGGTGCAAACTGAACAATGATAAATTCTTGCTTTCCTGGTTGTAGTTAGCTACAATCATTCAGTACCCCTATAAGATCAGCTACATAAATTGATTGTGGTCATGAGGACATAAAAGTAAAATGTTTCAACTTTAAAATTTTTCCTGTCTATTGCTAAGTCTGGCTTGTAGCTTGGTGTCAACTACATGCCACAAAAGTTTGTTGGGTGTCCAGTCAAAATATTGTGTAATTGACAACCAATTGCAAACATAGAATTTCTTAGAACAGTAAAATGTTTGACTCCTATTAGAATGTGTCAATTTTTGGAGTAAGGTCCTCCAGTGTAAAATATTTCCTTAAACATATCTTGTTTCAGTGCAGCATTTCAGTGACTTTAACAGTGCCTGTTACTTCAGATTAATAGCATAGCTATTTCAAACCTTTGTGGTTACCCCATCTTGAAAAGGGTGATGCAAACGAAAAGAAAAAGATTTGGTACCATATAACAAGGATTTGTAAGTTAATTTTTGATAAATCTACCTGGCCTCAACTTTACCACCACAGCTTGTTTTCTGACAGTCGTAGGTCTTAAATCACTGCATGGATGGTTTCACTGTGATCTGTGTTTTTATGAAGCAAGGGACCAATGACCTTTGCAGTTTGGTCCCTATAATCTTCAAACCAACCAACCAACCAACCAACTTCAGAATTGACAGATAATGAGTCTTCGTCTCTTATGCATTACATTTATTTGTGCAGAGATTGCTGGCCTATGGTAAAATTCTCCCTGGTTGTTACATTATTTTCTGTTGTCCCCTCCTTGTGTTCATTTTTTAAGTTAACTTGAACTTAAACCACTGGAAGTTTCATGAACACAACCATTCCCTCTTAACATTACAATGTGAAATACCTGTTTATCAGTATTGAATATCTGTTATAGTTAAACCTCAGCTGGTTCTGTCATATTTTGAGCTAGATGTATGCCTGTGAAGACATATTTCGAAGCTCGTGTCTTTCTTTCTTTTTTTTTTTTTTTTTTTCTTAGAAAGTGCTTGCTGTCCAGATCATGTTCCATTTAGTTCTCATTGCAGTTGAATACATCCAGTGAGCAATATTTTAAATATGCTCATTCCAGCTTGCATGAAAATGCAATCAAATGTTAATATGAACTATTTATGAGCACCATCAAAACTATTGTGCTTCTGTTTATTACTCTGCCATAGTGAAAATAACTGTGGAAATACACAAATTGTACATAATGTACAGATGAACCACAAAAGAATTTAAGAACTTGTTAGTGATGCTTCAAATTGGAAACTTTTTAGTGCCTATCTCATTTGCAGTCATGCTTTAAATCTATTTTTCATGTGCGATTGTAGACTAAGATTAAGTAAAACTTTTGTTTAAAACAAATACATAGTGTGGTAACAGTAGTCTGGTAACTCAGATTGTTAACCTTCATTTTGCTCTTAAATTTGACAAGAACATACTGCATAAAGTAATGTGGTGACTGTCATCCCACAGTACATCTAATGAATTTGGTGATCACTTCAGGGTAGTCTCACCTGTAAAATTATAAGAACTAGAAATTTATTCATCCATTTTGTTTCAGGATTTCTTCACAGAAATTGTAAAATTTCCTCGAAGCTGAAATCAGTACTAAAGTATCAAATGTGCTTCTTAGTATAGCCTACATATTGCCGAGAGTAAACAAATCTGTCAAACTGCAGTGGTGATAAATATTATATTGGAAGATCTTTCTGATATTGTGGTGTACTCTTGCCACAATTCCTACTTGATTATCTTATTGAAAGGAGTTTAAAACATTTGAGAAACTCAACCCGTATTAAAATCATTATCCAGCAATCCTGGTTTTTGTTGTGTGTGGGTTCCTTAAGTTAAAGTAAATCCAAATATGATGTACTTCCAAAAAGACTGCTTCAAATTTGCTGCCCTACTCGTGCACAGTTCGACTCAGACCACACTCTAATTTTAGTGGTGCCTAAATTTCCTTGTTATAGTTGTTGCTGTAGTAAAGCTATTTTTTCGAGGTAGATGCGAAGCTTTAGCCCCTGTAAACCAAATATTTGATTAAAGAAGCAAAATTCTGTGCCCACCTTTTCTTCCTATGCAATCGTATGGATTCTGCCGCATGAGCAGTGTAACTTACAGCTTTCCTCTGTTTTAAAATGCCAAGAAAATTCTGCAGTGAATCATAGAAGTTTTCTTCTATTTCAGTGAAGCCTGCAGACATGTACTTCGAAGAAAATGAGTGAGTACTGTGCTTGAACAGCAGAACTTGCCTGCATTTATTAATGCATGAAAAAAAGCATGGAAAAGATACTTGCTTTGCACATTTGTGTGGTTACAATGCATGTGTAATACCTTTGAATATACATACAATAATTTAAAAGCATGTTAAATATTGCAAATGTTCTGATTAGTTGCAAATGGTATAAATGTTAAGTGGATGATCCATTACACTGTATTTGAAAGGTGGAAAGATTTTTAATCTGTCTGTCTGTTAAAGATGGACATGTTCTTCTGTGCTTCTATTAAAAGCATATTCAGTAAAATACCAAAACAAGGCATCATTGTGGAACATATTTGAAAAAGGTGGAATTTCCATGTTGTTGAACAACAATGTAACAATTACTGTTGCAGTACTAATCATCCAGATTAGTTGTGGTATATTTACTAAAAAGAGTAAACAAATATCACTAAAAATGTAAATTTGGTACAAGTACAGTGTTAAATAATATTGAAAGTGTGTGTAAAGAAATTACTTCCTGCAATCACTAGCATGATGTAAGATATGAAATGTAGTGCATGAGCAGTAAAAATAACATTGTTAATATGCACTATCAAATAACGAATGGTATGTAAGTACCTGTCATACTGACTGCACTTTCTTTTCCAGGAATATGGACAGCATCTTGATAAGTGGCACAATAGGTGCCATTAAAGCAATTGCATTTGTCTGTGATATAATAACATATCCAGTTCATTTCATTCTCCAAAGGCCATGGGAGAAGAAAAGACTTTCAAGTAGAGTAAAAGTAAGTTCTTCTGTAATTGAAGAGTTTCTCAAGGCCTAAATTTTTAGTAAGAGGCTGAATGAACGAATGAATGCATATATGTACCATCATAAATGGCTGATTACTTTCTCATTTTCAACAGGCACAAACTGTTGCCTTAGGTGATACGTCAATTACTTACCGTAGTCTTCAGACTCCACAGAAGCATCACTTGAGAATGGTGCGTGATAAAGTGGACACAATGGAAAAAATGTTAGTCTACGTTTCACGCCTGTATCCTACAAGGCGCTGTCTAGGTACCAGAGAAATTCTGGCAGAAGAAGATGAGCCACAACCCAATGGACGCATTTTCAAAAAGGTAAGACTTAGTTAAAAGTGAACTTCATGTTTTGTCTGTTTCTGCTGCTGCTTCTTGTTCTTAATGATGCCCTGTCAGTTGTCACTTCTTCACTCTGAAAGTTACTTCGCTCTTTAAGATCTTTGTACAATTCTCATTTTATTCATTAATCAATTTACCATTAACACATCTGATACTGAACTGTGACCTTTCGTCTCAATAGTTAGTAATAAAACAATTGCTTGCATTTGTCATACATGGTAGATGCTCGTCACTTTTCCTGTATAATCTATTGTGCAGATAATTATTTTGCTCTGTTAATGGAATTGATGTAACATTATTAATATTCATTAAAAAAACATTAGTTGAATCTTAAATATTTAACTTGAAGCTTCATTCAAAATCGGTATGGATAAAAACTTAAGTCTTCATGCTCTGAAAATAGTTGGAATTAGGAAGCTTATGAAGAGTGAAACAAAATTCATCTGCAGTAGATCTAATTCTAAGAATAATTCCTCTTTCAAAGAGAATGATGCTGGGTTGGTTTTTGGTAAGAAAAACTTTCCAAAATTATTTTAAGACCTGATTGCTTTTTGATGCATATGCTGCAGTGCTAAGATTAATATTAAGCATGTCACTTTTTGATTCCAATGTGATTTTTTTCAGTTTATAATGGGAGATTATAAATGGAAAACATTTGAAGAAGTGGAAACCATCTCTTCTCATTTTGGCTGTGGTTTGAGAGCTCTTGGATTGCAACCAAAACAAAATGTTGTCATATTTGCCGAAACAAGGGCAGAGTGGCTTTTTGCTGCTCATGGATGCTTCAAACAGAATATGACGGGTATGATGAAAATTTAAGTTTTAAATTTTACAAACTCAAATAAAAACTGACCAGCGACTTAAAATTTTATAGCGAATACATTTAAAAGTAATGGTACCTTCATAAATTTACATCAGTCTGAAAGAGAACTGCATGTGCACACTCCTGAGAGTGTTGCCTTTGTCAAATACCTGGAGATATATATATATATCTAAAAACAAAGATGATGTGACTTACCAAATGAAAGTGCTGGCAGGTCGACAGACAGACAAACGAACACAAACACACACAAAATTCAAGCTTTCGCAACAAACTGTTGCCTCGTCAGGAAAGAGGGAAGGAGAGGGAAAGACAAAAGGATGTGGGTTTAAAGGGAAAGGAGTCATTCCAGTCCCAGGAGTGGAAAGACTTACCTTAGGGGGAAAAAGGGACGGGTATACACTCGTGCGCACACATATCCATCCACACATATCCATCCACACATATCCATCCACACATATCCATCCACACATATCCATCCACACATATCCATCCACACATATCCATCCACACATATCCATCCACACATATCCATCCACACATATCCATCCACACACATCCATCCACACACATCCATCCACACACATCCATCCACACACATCCATCCACACACATCCATCCACACACATCCATCCACACACATCCGTCCACACACATCCGTCCACACACATCCGTCCACACACATCCGTCCACACACATCCGTCCACACACATCCGTCCACACACATCCGTCCACACACATCCGTCCACACACATCCGTCCACACACATCCGTCCACACACATCCGTCCACACACATCCGTCCACACACATCCGTCCACACACATCCGTCCACACACATCCGTCCACACACATCCGTCCACACACATCCGTCCACACACATCCGTCCACACACATCCGTCCACACACATCCGTCCACACACATCCGTCCACACACATCCGTCCACACACATCCGTCCACACACATCCGTCCACACACATCCGTCCACACACATCCGTCCACACACATCCGTCCACACACATCCGTCCACACACATCCGTCCACACACATCCGTCCACACACATCCGTCCACACACATCCATCCACACACATCCATCCACACACATCCATCCACACACATCCATCCACACACATCCATCCACACACATCCATCCACACACATCCATCCACACACATCCATCCACACACATCCATCCACACACATCCATCCACACACATCCATCCACACACATCCATCCACACACATCCATCCACACACATCCATCCACACACATCCATCCACACACATCCATCCACACACATCCATCCACACACATCCATCCACACACATCCATCCACACACATCCATCCACACACATCCATCCACACACATCCATCCACACACATCCATCCACACACATCCATCCACACACATCCATCCACACACATCCATCCACACACACATCCATCCACACACACATCCATCCACACACACATCCATCCACACACACATCCATCCACACACACATCCATCCACACACACATCCATCCACACACACATCCATCCACACACACATCCATCCACACACACATCCATCCACACACACATCCATCCACACACACATCCATCCACACACACATCCATCCACACACACATCCATCCACACACACATCCATCCACACACACATCCATCCACACACACATCCATCCACACACACATCCATCCACACACACATCCATCCACACACACATCCATCCACACACACATCCATCCACACACACATCCATCCACACACACATCCATCCACACACACATCCATCCACACACACATCCATCCACACACACATCCATCCACACACACATCCATCCACACACACATCCATCCACACACACATCCATCCACACACACATCCATCCACACACACATCCATCCACACACACATCCATCCACACACACATCCATCCACACACACATCCATCCACACACACATCCATCCACACACACATCCATCCACACACACATCCATCCACACACACATCCATCCACACACACATCCATCCACACACACATCCATCCACACACACATCCATCCACACACACATCCATCCACACACACATCCATCCACACACACATCCATCCACACACCCATCCATCCACACACCCATCCATCCACACACCCATCCATCCACACACCCATCCATCCACACACCCATCCATCCACACACCCATCCATCCACACACCCATCCATCCACACACCCATCCATCCACACACCCATCCATCCACACACCCATCCATCCACACACCCATCCATCCACACACCCATCCATCCACACACCCATCCATCCACACACCCATCCATCCACACACCCATCCATCCACACACCCATCCATCCACACACCCATCCATCCACACACCCATCCATCCACACACCCATCCATCCACACACCCATCCATCCACACACCCATCCATCCACACACCCATCCATCCACACACCCATCCATCCACACACCCATCCATCCACACACCCATCCATCCACACACCCATCCATCCACACACCCATCCATCCACACACCCATCCATCCACACACCCATCCATCCACACACCCATCCATCCACACACACACATCCATCCACACACACACATCCATCCACACACACACATCCATCCACACACACACATCCATCCACACACACACATCCATCCATCCACACACATCCATCCACACACCCACATCCATCCATCCACACACATCCATCCACACACCCACATCCATCCATCCACACACCCACATCCATCCATCCACACACCCACATCCATCCATCCACACACCCACATCCATCCATCCACACACCCACATCCATCCATCCACACACCCACATCCATCCATCCACACACCCACATCCATCCATCCACACACACACACACACACACACATCCATCCACACACACACACACACACACACACATCCATCCACACACACACACACACACACACACATCCATCCACACACACACACACACACACACACACACACACACACATCCATCCACACACACACACACACACACACACACACATCCATCCACACACACACACACACACACACACACATCCATCCACACACACACACACACACACACACACATCCATCCACACACACACACACACACACACACACATCCATCCACACACACACACACACACACACACACATCCATCCACACACACACACACACACACACACACACACATCCATCCACACACACACACACACACACACACACACACACATCCATCCACACACACACACACACACACACACACACACATCCATCCACACACACACACACATCCATCCACACACACACACACACACACACACACACACACACATCCATCCACACACACACACACACACACACACACACACACACATCCATCCACACACACACACACACACACACACACACACACACACATCCATCCACACACACACACACACACACACACACACACACACACATCCATCCACACACACACACACACACACACACACATCCATACACACACACACACATCCATCCACACACACACACACATCCATACACACACACACACACACACACACACACATCCATACACACACACACACATCCATCCACACACACACACACACACACACACACATCCATACACACACACACACATCCATCCACACACACACACACACACACACACACATCCATACACACACACACACATCCATCCACACACACACACACACACACACACACATCCATCCACACACACACACACACACACACACACATCCATCCACACACACACACACACACACACACACACACACATCCATCCACACACACACACACACACACACACACATCCATCCACACACACACACACACACACACACACATCCATCCACACACACACACACACACACACACATCCATCCACACACACACACACACACACACACACATCCATCCACACACACACACACACACACACACACATCCATCCACACACACACACACACACACACACACATCCATCCACACACACACACACACACACACACACATCCATCCACACACACACACACACACACACACATCCATCCATCCACACACACACACACACACACACACATCCATCCATCCACACACACACACACACACATCCATCCATCCACACACACACACACACACATCCATCCACACACACACACACACACACACATCCATCCACACACACACACACACACACACATCCATCCATCCACACACACACAGACACACATCCATCCACACACACATACACAGACACACACATCCATCCACACACACACACACACACACACATCCATCCACACACACACACACACACACACACACATCCATACACACACACACACATCCATCCACACACACACACACACACACACACACATCCATACACACACACACACATCCATCCACACACACACACACACACACACACACATCCATCCACACACACACACACACACACACACACATCCATCCACACACACACACACACACACACACACACACACATCCATCCACACACACACACACACACACACACACACATCCATCCACACACACACACACACACACACACACATCCATCCACACACACACACACACACACACACACATCCATCCACACACACACACACACACACACACATCCATCCACACACACACACACACACACACACACATCCATCCACACACACACACACACACACACACACATCCATCCACACACACACACACACACACACACATCCATCCACACACACACACACACACACACACACATCCATCCACACACACACACACACACATCCATCCATCCACACACACACACACACACATCCATCCACACACACACACACACACACACATCCATCCACACACACACACACACACACACATCCATCCATCCACACACACACAGACACACATCCATCCACACACACATACACAGACACACACATCCATCCACACACACACACACACACACACATCCATCCACACACACACACACACACACACATCCATCCACACACACACACACACACACACACACATCCATCCACACACACACACACACACACACACATCCATCCACACACACACACACACACACACACACACATCCATCCACACACACACACACACACACACACACACATCCATCCACACACACACACACACACACACACACACATCCATCCACACACACACACACACACACACACACATCCATCCACACACACACACACACACACACACACATCCATCCACACACACACACACACACACACACACATCCATCCACACACACACACACACACACACACACATCCATCCACACACACACACACACACACACACACACACATCCATACACACACACACACACATCCATCCACACACACACACACACACACACACACACATCCATCCACACACACACACACACACACACACACACACATCCATCCACACACACACACACACACACACACACACACACACATCCATCCACACACACACACACACACACACACACACACACACACATCCATCCACACACACACACACACACACACACACATCCATCCACACACACACACACACACACACACACATCCATCCACACACACACACACACACACACACACATCCATCCACACACACACACACACACACACACACATCCATCCACACACACACACACACACACACACACATCCATCCACACACACACACACACACACACACACATCCATCCACACACACACACACACACACACACACATCCATCCACACACACACACACACACACACACACATCCATCCACACACACACACACACACACACACATCCATCCACACACACACACACACACACACACACATCCATCCACACACACACACACACACACACACATCCATCCATCCACACACACACACACACACATCCATCCACACACACACACACACACACACATCCATCCATCCACACACACACAGACACACATCCATCCACACACACATACACAGACACACACATCCATCCACACACACACACACACACACACATCCATCCACACACACACACACACACACACATCCATCCATCCACACACACACAGACACACATCCATCCACACACACATACACAGACACAAGCAGACATTTGTAAAGGCAAGGAGTTTGGGCCATTCCCACGTGGAATGTTTCCCTCTATTATATTCATATATAATTAAGCCAATGGCTGTGCTGGTTTCTGTCAGATCACTGAAAAGCTGTCAGCTGGGTTAGCACTTGAGTGACAGACTGGGTCTGCTGAGTGTTGGCAGGTGCACTCAGCCCTTGTGAGGATAATTGCAGCTTCTTAATTGGAAACTAATCACTCCGATCACAAACTGACAATGGTTGGGAGAATGGTGACCTTACCACATACCCCTCCATATCTGCATCCAACGACAACTATCAGCTGAGTGTGACAAGGTAGTTGGTCAGCACAAATTGCTCAGTTTTGGATGTAAATTGTATGAAGTGTACTTCATCTTGAGAATCTTATAATTGAAAATGGAATTTCAGATTAGTTAAATTTGTGGATTCTCCTCTTCTACTAATACCAAACTTTAAAGTTAGAGACAGAACTACTGAGGGGAAAACGGCTTCCATTTCAGTACATATGCACTGTGATATTTACAAAAGTTATTGCACATGAACTTGCCAGTCTTTAAAATTGATGTATATGCAAATCTTCAGTGTTTTGAGAAACACAATTTGTTTAAATATTACCTAGTAAATACCTCAGAAACATGAAAGCATGACAAGGATGTCAGTAATCTGAATACATGGGGAATAAGGCATGATAGAAAGTCATATTTTATTATGTACTTACTTAAATTTTCAGTTTTATGTGCTTTTAACTGTTAGTGTATACTTGTTTCCTTTCACATTGCCTCAGAGTTGTGATACTGACAGGCTTGCATGTTTGTCAAAACTGTGCAGTGTGTGGCATACCTTCAGCAATAAACATTTGTTGCTATTAAATTTAAGGTTCACCAAAAAATATCTGAATTATTAAAAATAACAAAAGGGTTGATATCGTGCATAGGCTTTCCAGAAGACCTGGAGGTTAGTTAAAACCTCTAGCTGACATCATTCTCAAATTGCCAAATGACACGGTTTTCTGCTTCTGGAAAATGTAATGAAAATATGCCTTTTTAGAAATTCTTAGTGTTCCTGCCATTGGAAGACATTAATCAGATGTACTGCTACTCAGCACAGCCTAAAATGCAAAACTATTGTAATGCTGTGTGGGACAACAACCTTGGATGTCTTTAAATTGGCTGCCACTTGGGCAGTTCAGTGTCTGTGACATACTCCAGTAATCTTACTGGGGACTTTGGACCTAACATAAAATATGAATCAGGTCATGCATGGTGAACCTTCAGGTCATTGAGGTGAAGCAAGAGAAAAGGCACTGTTTCACCTTGTGACCTTAGTTTCCAGCATTTGCTTTACTACCAGACCACCAGGCCTGACAAATGCAGAAAGTAAATTCTTACTTCTGTGCAATGCTTAAAAATTCACATTGCATACATCTCGCAAAGGAAGGTGAAGGTAGTGATACTACTTCTGGAGCCAATGAAACTGCTGCTAAGTAATTGAAACTCAAATTATGTGTTTTTGGTTTTTTATTCTAGAAATTTGCCTCTAAATTTGAGAACCAGTATTAAAGCTCATATGCAATACTCAGTGGAAAAACAAATTATTCATAGTTAAATTCAGTTTAAATTATGTTCATAAAGTAATAAAGAATTTTTAAAATGTGAAAGGGAAACATCTACCTTCAGTCAGTTTTACTTAAATGAAAGTACATATTAGATTTCTTAGTTTTGTTCTGTTAATTATTTTTCAGCTTTGTTATTGCTTGGAAAATTCCTGTTCTCTTTACTCCTGCAATTTTCCAGTTGTCACCATATATGCAACACTAGGAGAAGATGCAATTGCGCATGGCATTAATGAAACGGAAGTACAAACTGTCATAACATCACATGAGCTGTTACCAAAATTCAAAAAAGTTCTGCCCATGTGCCCAAGAGTGAAACTACTGATTTACATGGAAGATAGTTTGAAGAAAACTGACATCACAGGTTACAAAGATGGAGTTCAAATAGTTCCTTTCTCAGAAGTCTTGAGACAAGGAAAAGAGTCAAATGCAGGTATGTATTTTCGTTTAGTGGCTATTTATACTGTGCAAGATACTTAATAATATTGCATAATAGTATAAAGTAAACATGTGGTAATGGGAGTTCCTAAAACACAAATTTTGTGGTTGTCAAATGGACCTTTTATGAGGTCTGTTCAAAAAATTCTGGAACATTCCTAATTTCGTGCCAATGGTGCATTAGAGTGAAATGTGGTTGGCATCCTTGAACATGCCTGTGTTTAAAGTGTAACTGCTGGAAGTTCCATTGTATGTATGTCTTTTAGTTACTGTTCAGTGCTGTGTTGAGTACAACATTGTTGGACAGTTTGCGAATTTAGAGATGGCAGAGTTAGAGGAGCAACGCATCTGCATAAAATTTTGCGTGAAACTCCAGAAAACCTTTATATATACACGAATGGTTTCAACGGTTTAAAAATGGCCTTGTTTAGGATGACCTTATACGCCTACTAATGGTGCTTATGTCAGGAACGTCAATGAAATTGTGCATGCCAATCAAGACATTGTTGAAGAGATTGCAGAGGAATGTAACATTTCAGTTGGGTCTTGCATGTCACGAAATCCTAGCACAGCTGTCACAGAATCCTAATACAGTGTCCTGGAATGCAATGTGTTGCTGCCAGTTTCGTCCCACAGTTAGAGTATAGACCAGAATGACCTTCGCCTTTCAATCTGGAGAGATAAGAACGAGATGTTCCTTAAGGGAATAACAGATGATCAGACTTCGGAAATAAGTTTGAACCCCTTTTGAAAGGATGAAGATCGACAATAAGAGCAAGAAGTGTACCAAGACTGCTTCCGGAAGTGGAAAAGATGTTGGGAGTGGTGTATAAATTTTGGAAGAAAGTATTTCATAGGAGACCATGCACAATAAGTAGAAGGTAAGCATATAAAAATTTTGCGGACAAAGTTCTGAGGTGACAAGTCGGATACCACCTAATGTCACATCAGACCACCTTTTGCCCAGTGTACTGCAGCAACTCAATGCAGCATGGATTCAACAAGTTGATGGAAGTTGCCTGCAGAAGTATTGAGCCACGATGACCCTCCAGCAATCTGTAATTCAGAAAGTGTTGCTGGTGCAGGATTTTGTACACTCACTGACATCTTGATTGTCCCATAAATGTTACATGGAATTCATGCCTGGGACTCTGGGTGGAAAAATGATTTTCTCCAACTGGGTGGACGGGTGGACAAATGATTTTCTCCAACTGGGTGGACGGGTGGACAAATGATTTTCTCCAACTGGGTGGACGGGTGGACAAATGATTTTCTCCAACTGGGTGGACGGGTGGACAAATGATTTTCTCCAACTGGGTGGACGGGTGGACAAATGATTTTCTCCAACTGGGTGGACGGGTGGACAAATGATTTTCTCCAACTGGGTGGACGGGTGGACAAATGATTTTCTCCAACTGGGTGGACGGGTGGACAAATGATTTTCTCCAACTGGGTGGACGGGTGGACAAATGATTTTCTCCAACTGGGTGGACGGGTGGACAAATGATTTTCTCCAACTGGGTGGACGGGTGGACAAATGATTTTCTCCAACTGGGTGGACGGGTGGACAAATGATTTTCTCCAACTGGGTGGACGGGTGGACAAATGATTTTCTCCAACTGGGTGGACGGGTGGACAAATGATTTTCTCCAACTGGGTGGACGGGTGGACAAATGATTTTCTCCAACTGGGTGGACGGGTGGACAAATGATTTTCTCCAACTGGGTGGACGGGTGGACAAATGATTTTCTCCAACTGGGTGGACGGGTGGACAAATGATTTTCTCCAACTGGGTGGACGGGTGGACAAATGATTTTCTCCAACTGGGTGGACGGGTGGACAAATGATTTTCTCCAACTGGGTGGACGGGTGGACAAATGATTTTCTCCAACTGGGTGGACGGGTGGACAAATGATTTTCTCCAACTGGGTGGACGGGTGGACAAATGATTTTCTCCAACTGGGTGGACGGGTGGACAAATGATTTTCTCCAACTGGGTGGACGGGTGGACAAATGATTTTCTCCAACTGGGTGGACGGGTGGACAAATGATTTTCTCCAACTGGGTGGACGGGTGGACAAATGATTTTCTCCAACTGGGTGGACGGGTGGACAAATGATTTTCTCCAACTGGGTGGACGGGTGGACAAATGATTTTCTCCAACTGGGTGGACGGGTGGACAAATGATTTTCTCCAACTGGGTGGACGGGTGGACAAATGATTTTCTCCAACTGGGTGGACGGGTGGACAAATGATTTTCTCCAACTGGGTGGACGGGTGGACAAATGATTTTCTCCAACTGGGTGGACGGGTGGACAAATGATTTTCTCCAACTGGGTGGACGGGTGGACAAATGATTTTCTCCAACTGGGTGGACGGGTGGACAAATGATTTTCTCCAACTGGGTGGACGGGTGGACAAATGATTTTCTCCAACTGGGTGGACGGGTGGACAAATGATTTTCTCCAACTGGGTGGACGGGTGGACAAATGATTTTCTCCAACTGGGTGGACGGGTGGACAAATGATTTTCTCCAACTGGGTGGACGGGTGGACAAATGATTTTCTCCAACTGGGTGGACGGGTGGACAAATGATTTTCTCCAACTGGGTGGACGGGTGGACAAATGATTTTCTCCAACTGGGTGGACGGGTGGACAAATGATTTTCTCCAACTGGGTGGACGGGTGGACAAATGATTTTCTCCAACTGGGTGGACGGGTGGACAAATGATTTTCTCCAACTGGGTGGACGGGTGGACAAATGATTTTCTCCAACTGGGTGGACGGGTGGACAAATGATTTTCTCCAACTGGGTGGACGGGTGGACAAATGATTTTTTCCAACTGGGTGGATGGGTGGACAAATGATTTTCTCCAACCAACCCGAATGTTCTTCAGACCAATTGCAGACAGTTGTGGCCATGTGACAGAGTGTGTTGCCATTCATAAGAAATTGAGTCATCATTCAGGAAGATAAAGTCCAGAATGGTTCCCAAGGAGGTGAATATAACCATTTCCTGTCAATGATTGGTTCAGTTGGACCAGAGGACACAGCCCACACTATTACAGAGCCCTCAGCTTGCACATGCCATGCTGACAACTTAGGTCCATGGCTTCGTCAGGATCTGCACCACATTCAAACCCTACCATCAGCTCTCCCAATGCAAACTGGGACTCATCAAGCCACAGTTTTCCAGTTGTCCAGTCCAACTGCCATGGCCAGGAGGGGCACTGCAGGTAATATTCTGCTGTTAGCAGAGGCACATGTTCCGTCAGCTGCTATAGCCCATTAATGCCAAATTTCGCTGCACTGTCCTAACGCATATGTTCATCGTACGTTCCACAATGATTTCTGTGGTTACTACATGCAGTGTTGCTTTACTGTTAGTGCTGATAATTCTAAGCAAATGTCACTGCTCTTCATCAGTCGCTGCATTGTATGTTGAGAGCTATATGCCTGAAATTTGGTGCTCTCGACACACAAGACATTGGGGAGCTTGGAATTGTGAGTCTTTCATGATTTCCAAAATAGAATGTCCCATGTGTTTAGCTCAAACTACTACATGTTCAAAGCCTGTTAATTCCTACCTTGCAGCCATAATCACATGGGACACCTAGAGGGCTCACTACTGTTAGGCAGGTTCGTGCTTGTCTACCACCGGGTCCCAGTCTTCGCAGCATCTTTCCCCTTCTGTGCTGCATGTTTATCCTCTTGCTGTTCTTTTTCCCCTCCCTCAAGGGACATGTCTGTTCAGCATATTCAGCAGCAGATATCAGAACACACTGTTTGTTCGTTCTTCATTCCCCTTCTCCTTTCCTTCCTCCACATCAGCATTTGAGGTTCCTCTTTTTCTTCTTCCTCCTCACTGTGCACTCCTGAAGGCCAGCCCACGCATTTGACGTGTAACACGTGACTGGGTAATGCATAATTCCCAGCCCCAGGTTGACGGGTAGGGTTCGCATGTACCCCTGGTCCATGCTGGGGCCATGTGGGGTTGACTACCTGAGCTGCTGCCTTCCTAAACTGCCAATTGGGCCCTCTGTCAGGTGTGTGGGAGGTATGACCTGAGGTGCAAATAATCACCTAAGGTGGGTGCGTCCTCCTGAGAGTGGTCCCCAGTTGGAAGGAGCGTGCCATCAGACACTGGCAATCATGGGGATTTTCTTGTAAAGAGCCAGTCATGCTCTTCAGTCAATGTCTACAAACATAAACAGAATGAGACTAATGATTCAAAGATGATCCCAGCTGCATTAAGGTTGCTCGTGGTTTCATGTATTAGTCAGTCAGTCCTTTGCTATGGTAAATCTATTCCGAGATGTGTTGATGCAATTTCTGACCCTGTGAAAGGAGTAAAAGGCAGTCACTGTGGGGCATCGGGACTCCTGGCATTGGCCATAATGCCAGGTGGCCTTTGCTGCAGCTGGGTGGTGCCCATGGGGAGGGCCACTGCTCGGAGTGAGTGACATCAGGACAGATGACCCGCGATGAAGCATAGTACATCTCTTGCTGGTGGTCAAACACCAGCAGTCTCTAGACATTCACCGGCTCAATTCAAAGCACAGAAGTATTACACCAAATTGTTCCCCTCCCTGGCCACACCATGGGAAGAATGTCAGGCTAAGAATGGCAGCAGCACTTATTTGCCCTGGTACCTTGTATGTTCAAGAGCTTTCGATGAAGTGTCAGCTTTTTGTTAAGCATTTCAAGGGCAAGTTTTTGGAGATGGAGGACTTGTCCAAAATGAAATCTGGGTCAGTCTGTATCAAAACATCCTCTGCCCAGTCAGGGGCATTACTCACTTGTGACAAGCTGGGACGCGTTTCTAGAAACAGTCACGCACCATAACAGCTGACGAGCTGTGCACCAGTTAAGAGTGGCGAGGTGTACATTTTGTGTGCACTGGGGTCAGAGGGATAATCAGGTTGCCACCGGTGCCTTCATCTTGGCCTTAGAGGGTGATATATTAATCAAGAAAGTCAAGGTGATGGCCTACTGCTGAAATGTAAAGCCCTATATCCCTCCCCCAAAATGTGCTTTAAATGCCGGAAGTTCGGCCATATGTCTTCCCGCTGTACTTCCAGCGTCATGTGCTGAGATGGTGAACGCCCAGCACATCCCAATACTCCATGTACCCCGCCTCCCATCTGTGTCAACTGCGGAGAGCACCATTCGCCTTGCTCACCTGACTGCAGGATTCTCCAGAAGGAAAGGTAAACCATGGAGTAAAAGACCCTGGACTGAGGCTAAGAGGAAATTTGAACTGCTGCGTCCTGTCTGTATGACAGTGTTACACCGCCGCTACAACAGTTCTAGCTCCACCAATCCGTCACCTCTGAGAGCTGGAAGACTACACCTGCCCCCTTGATGGTGGGGGCACTTCCCTACCTGTTGCTCCTGCACCACCTACTTTGGGAGCAACCCCCCACCCCAACAATCAGATGTCAGTCCCCACTTCTGCGCCGGAGAAGTGTAAGACTACTTCAGCTCAGGAAGGGGTCCCTTGAGTCACTCCCATTCCAGGTCTCTGTTAGTGGGAAAGATGACACCTGCCAGTGTCTGAAGAGCCCAAAAGCAGCTGGTCTTAGGGCTTCAAGCTCATCCTCAGTCTGAGACTGAATCACTGAAGTCCTCCCAGCCAGGGAAACCCAAGGAGCAGTGAGAGAAATCCAAACAGAAAATCTCAAAGACCAAGGAAATAGCGGTAGCACCCACACCACTGCTCTGAGTCTGTGGATGAGGTGCAGATTATGGCATCTGCTGAGGACCTAGATGTTGCCAGACCCTCACACAATGGATATAGACTACTCGGGAAATAAGTTGGTGGCAGCAGGTGACCCTGGGGTGTAGACTGCCTCATTGTTTCATGCCTTCAAAGTCTCACGATCACCTCATCCTCCAGTGGAATTGAGGCAGTTTTTTCCACTGCCTGGCTGAGCTACAGAACCTGTTAAGCTTTACACCTGCTTTCTGCATTGCCTTTCAGTAATCCTGGTTACCAGCAATGCGGTCACCTGCCCTCCGTGGCTATCACAGGAACTGTAGTGACTTTAACAAAGTGTCAGATGGAGTTTGCGTTCATGTCCTAAACTCACTCTGTAGTGAAACTGTCCCTTCAAACCCCTCTTGAAGCTGTCAGAATGACGACACAGGAAATAAGTCTACAGTGTATATCTTCCTCCAGATGGTGGAGTATCCCTGAATGTATTAGCTGCACTTATTGATCAGCTCCCTAAACATTTCCTACTTTTGGAGATTTTAACACACATACTCCTTTGTGGAGTGACACCATGCTTACCAGCTGAGGCAGATATGTCAGAACTTAACTGCCTCACTTCGACCCCTGCCTCTTGAATACTGAGGCCGCCACACATTTCAGTGTGGCTCATGGTAGTTACTTGGCCATTGATTTATAAATTTGCAGCCCAGGACTTCACCCATCTCTCCACTGAAGAGCGCATTACAACCTGTATGATAGTGACAACTTCTCCATCTTTGTCACTGTCCCAGCATCAGGCAGATGGACGCCTGCCCAGATGGGCTTTAAACAAGGTGGACTGGGAAACTTTCACCTCTGTCACCGTTGAATCTCCCCCACATGGTAACATAGATGCGATGGTTGAGCAGGTGACAACAACAATTGTTTTTGTAGCACAAAACATGATTGCTCACTCTTATGGTGCCCCTGGCAACAGGCAGTCCCTTGGTGGTCACTGGAAGTTAGATGAAGCAATGAAGGAGTGTCAGTGAGCTACACAGTGGCATAAGAGACGCCCTTCCCTGAAGAATCTCATAGCCTTTAAATGGCTCCGTGCTTGTGTTCGTCAACTTACCAAATGACAGAAGCAAGTGTGTTTGTTGTCCCATGTCTGGGAAAGGATCAAACGTGTTTTCGAGTACCAGACCCCAACAGGTGTTCCTGGTCTTAACGTAGTTAGTGTGTTAACTACCAATGCAATCGCGATTGCTGAGCACTTTGCTGAGCACCATGCTCGAGCCTCTGCATCAAAGAATTATCCCCCCCCCCCCCAGCCCTTCACTCTAACGGCAGCTGGAAGGGAAAGTCCTCTCATTCACCACACACCACAGTGAATCCTGTAACACTAACTCCCCATTTACAGAGTGGAAGCTCCTCAGTGCCCTTGCACATTTCTCGGAGACTAGAATATATGGTTTGTCGGTGGTTGGGTTGGGTCCTGGAGTCACATGGCCTATTGCTTCCATGTCAGGGCGGCTTCCGTCAGGGTCGCTCTACCACTAATAATCTTGTCCCTTGAGTCTGCCATCCAAACAGCCTTTTCCAGGTGCCAACACCTGATTGCTATCTTCTTAATTTACGAAAAGTGTATGTCACGACGTGGAGTCATCATATCCTTGCTGCATTATAAAAGTTGGCTCTCCAAAGCCCGCTCCAGATTATCCAAAATTTCCTGTCGCTTCATACTTTGTGTCAAAGTTGGTGCCTCCCATAGTTCTCTCTTCCCCTCCACCCCACCCCCCCCCCCTCCATATCCAGAAGAATGGGGTCCCAAGGGGCTCTGTATTGAGTGTGTCTATTTTTAGTGGCCATTAATGGACTAGCAGCAGCTTTAGGGCTGTCTGTCTCACCTTCTCTGTATGCAGGTGACTACTGCATTTCGTACTGCTGCCCCAGTACTGGTGTTGCTGAGCGGTGCCTACAGGGAGCCATCCACAAGGCAGTCATGGGCTCTATCCCACAGTTTCCAGTTTCCGGCCGCAGTCATGTGTTACGCACTTATGTTGGCGTTGTACCGTTCATCCGGAACCAGAACTTCACCTTAATGACGATCCATTCATTGTAGTGGAGACATATCAAATCATAGGACTAGTTTTTGACACTCGATTGACTTGGCTTCCTCACCTTCGTTAGCTTAAGTGGAAGTGCTGGCAGCACCTCAATGCCCTGTGTTGGCAGAGGAACACCAACTGGGGAGCAGATTCCTCTATTCTGCTGCAGCTCTACAAAGCCCTTGTTCAATCCCACCTTGACTATGGAAGTCTGATTTAGGGTTTGGCGGCACCCTCAGCATTGCGTGTACTTGACCCAGTGCACGACTGTGGCGTTTGCCTAGTGACAGAAGCTTTTAGGATGAGTCTGGTTACCAGTGTCCTGGTGGAGGCCGGAGTCCCTCCATTGCAGATGCAGTGTGCACAACTGCTGGCCATTACATTGCATATGTTCGTAGTTCTCCTGCACATCTGAATCATCTCCTTTTCCCACCCACGTGGTTCATCTTCCGCATCGGTGGCTCAGGGCAGGGCTTCCAATTGCAGTTCGTATCTGATCCCTTCTTTTTGAACTAGAGTCCTTGCCTTTACCATCTACACTTGAGGTCCATTCACGTACACCTCCATGGTGTACATCCATTCCATGGCTTCACCTGGACATTTCATATGGCCCTAAGGACTCTGTTGACCCCACAGCTCTCCGCTGCCACTTCCTCTCGATTCTTGACATGTACTTTGGCTATGAAGTGGTTTAGTCTGCTCGATGGCTGATGATCCCATTGGCTTCGCATATGTCCATGGTTGACATATTAAGCAGAATTCCGTGCCCAATGGCTGCAGTGTTTTCACTGCCAAGCTGGTGGCTATATCTCGTGCTTTTGAGCACATCTGTTATGCCCTGGGGAATCATTTCTTTTGTGTACTGACTCCTTGAGCAGCTTACAAGCTGTTGACCAGTGCTACCCTCATCATCCTTTGTTAGAGACCATCCAGGAGTCCATCTATGCTCTGGAATGGTCCAGTTGGGCAGTGGTGGTTGCATGGATCCCAGGTCATAGTGGAATCCCAGGCAACGAACTTGCTGACACTGGCCAAACAACCTTATGGAGATCTGCTTCTCTGCAACAGGCTTGCATTCAGTACTAGTATGCAAGGTTTTGTGGCTTTGGGAGATGGAATGGTGTAACCTCAATACACACAAACTGCGTGCCATTAAGGAGACTACGAATGTGTGGAAGACCTCCATGTGGGCCTCTCACAGGGACCCTGGTTCTGTTGGCTACGCATTGGCCATGCTTGGGTGACACGGCTACCTCCTGAGCCGTGCTGATCCACCTCAGTGTTGGTGCGGCGCCCGGCTGAAGTAGCCCATATCTTGGCGAGCTGTCCTTCCTTGGTTGCCCTGTGATGGACTCTTCAGTGCTGGACTTGTTGCCATTAATTTTAACTGACAATGCCTCATTGGCTAATTTAGTTTTGTTTTATACGTGACTGTGGGTTTTATCATTCTATGTAATGTTCACTCTAATGCATTTAGGCTGGATGTTTTAATGTGTCTCAAAGGCTGGTTTTCCTTTTTATTATTATGGTCGGCCAGCCAATGTCACATGCTCTTGTTTTTATCCCTTCTACCTGTTTCTTGCTTTTCTTGCTTCTCTCTGGTTTTCTTTTTGTGTTTAGTGCATAGTAGTGTTGGTTGTCATTCTTCTGGTTCTTCCATTCTCCTGTTAATGTGCTGTATGCCCCATTTTTCTTTCCCTTGTGTAATTATTTTACCGTGAACAAGGGACCAATGGCCTTTCAGTTTGGTTGCTGCTGCTGCAATCCTTGTATCTCGGCCTGCCCATTCCTCCATTCCCTCCAATATGTGTGTGTGTTGCTGTTTCTCAGCAGGTAGGGTTACTTTGGCATCACCACTCGTCCTCTCTTCATGGATCCAAGCTTCGGAGAATAAAGCTTGGATGACCTTCTCTTGTCTTGGCAGAAATGCACTCCTTGCAGCGAGTGGGCTATGTTGCATATTGGGCACCACCTCTTTAGCCATTGCCATTTAAGTGGTGGTCCCCCACCAGTGTGTGCTCACTCCCTTCAACCTCTGACAGTTCACCATTTCCTGAGGGAATGCCCTTTTTTAACCACTTAAGTTCTCATTTATGTTTGCAGTCTGAGTTACTGGCTGATTTAGTGAATGACACACGAGCTGTCGATGACACTTTACTGTTTATCTGTCATAGCAATATGGCAAAGGACATGTAGTCTCTAGTTCAGGACCTCCGTTTCTCTATGGCATATTCTATGGCTTGTTCTCAGTCCCTGTTTTTTTAGCTGTCTTTCAACCTTTTCATACGAATCACCTGAGCACAAATGACAGCTCTGCCAGTACAGTGTCCTTCCATACTTTGCATATGTGATACTACTGTCATCTGTATATGTGCACATTACTGTCCCATGACTTCTGTGACCTCAGTGTAACACATCTGTCATCATTAAAATCTTGAAGACTTGGATTGACTTAAAACTGCAATGTAATTGTACCCTTAGGTGGCGTATATTTTTTGGTTTAGTTTGTATTCTCCAAATGCACCTCTTTAAGTCGGTGTGAAATGAATGTCAATAGTTCATTTCACACAAATTCCTCTTTGGACTGTGGTTCCAGACACTGAACTACTTGGCAAAAAATTAAACACGTCATCAAAGTTTGTCCTTTGTAATGACATTTGGAAAATTTAGATATGTAAAATGAGTCTGCGATTTGAAATAGATTTTAGTGCAGAAAATAGATTTAGCGTGTTCCTCTGAAACACTATAATAGTGCTTTGTCTAGACTTTGAATGCTTCTCTGTATTCAAAAAATTTGGAATTGTGCCATACAACTGGATTTCAGCAGTGCAACTGTCAAGTTGTTAGCTGATGCTATTTCAGAAAAGGGTTGTTACACAATGACAAAGGCACAAAAGACTTGGACAAAATTTCCATTTAATGTAATTAGAGAGAGATTTTCTGAAGCATGTCACGTCATTCAAATTTTAGGAGTAATTCTAACAAGTGGTTTCACAATCTTAGAGGAGAATGTGAATGTAAGACTTTAATTTGTTGGAAGGAGTCAGGGAAACTACAATGCATTTAAAAGAAATAGCTTGTACACTTAATTCAACAATACAGCTGTGGGATTGCGATCCCCTATGCTGTCATGACAGCAAAGAATTCAGACATGTCTGCACAACAGGTTGGTGCAGTCCTTACAAAAGATGTTTGGTAAATATTTGGTGGTGGTAGGAAGAAAGGTGACCTTGTTCTTGTGAAATAAGTCTATGAACTTAAATGACCAGTATTTAAAGAAATAGGTGCAATAATTCTGCTGCTACTGCCCTAGATATCACTCGGGGATCATGAGGATGAAATAAGATTAGGGCATATGTAGGAGTCACATTTTTATTGCTCAATATGTGAATGAAATAGAACAGTCATTCACTATTAAGTGGCTCGCAGAGTAGATATGAAGATGAAGAAATACATTGGTTTTTGTAAAAATTCTGATTGTTTAATGTAGATACTGTTGATGTAAACACAACCCTTAAATCTGCAGGGTTCTCCCAAATTATGTAGTATCACTATCAGACAAATGTAGTGGTAAAAGTGCACTTAAAAATAAAGCTTCGTACAATTTTGATTTGGAAGAATTTATGCTTGAAATTATCAGTTTTAGATTTCATCTAAGATTGCGATCATGGTTACAAACTTAAGACTGTCTAGATTTCAAATAATCAGTACATCCAGTAATCTTGTGAACCCTTAATTTCCAACAGGCGGAGTATCACCAACGCCTGACGACATTGCAATAATCATGTACACAAGTGGCTCAACTGGTGTACCCAAGGGAGTCTTACTGACACACAGAAATATGATGAGCACACTGAAGGCATATTCGGACGCTGTTAAAATTACAGATGCTGATGTGTTTTTAGGTTACCTTCCCCTTGCTCACGTCTTTGAACTTCTTGTTGGTAAGCAAATTTATGCCAAATCTATTTTAGTTATTAAATAAATTGTCATGTTTATTATTATTATTATTATTTTTTATTTTATTTTTTCCAGAGTCGGTGTGCTTGCTGTGTGGGGTACCTATTGGATACTCGACACCATTAACAATGATTGACACATCGAGTAAAATCAAAAGAGGAACAAAAGGAGATGCTTCTGTTCTACGGCCAACATGTTTATCTAGTGTACCTGTAAGTATACTAGTCTTCTACTTGCAGTACACACTAAATATACTAAGAACACAATGTTAAATACAACTTTTGAATTGATTTCAGCTCATTCTGGATCGTATTTCCAAAGGAATAGGTGACAAAGTTACAAAAAGTGGTGCCTTCCAAAGAGCTCTATTTACATTTGCTTTCAACTACAGAAAAACCTGGATGAGAAGAGGTTTTGACACACCTTTGATTAACAGGTACTAAATTTTGTCTGGAGTAAATAGGTAGTTTTAACAGTTTTAAAGAGCCTGTAAACCACTTGAATAATAATGCTGTAAAAAATTAGTAACAAAGTGCTAGTACATATTAGATATTTAACATTAACAATGTACGTAAAATTGTTTTTTTTTTTTGGGAAAAGGCATATACATGGTTCATCTGAAAACTGGTAAAGTTTCCAGTTTTGTTTGTCTTTTTGATGATAGTGTTAAGTACAGCTAAGTACTGGACCAAAACTTGAAAGGTTTAATCTTCAGTCACTCCTAGAATATTTTGTCACTTGTTCCTGTCACCTCTGGCAATTATTTGTGCAAGTAGAGAAAGCTAATGCTTCAGTTGAATTCTTTGTTAGCCCGTGTGTGCCATTACAACTGGCTAGGTAAATTTGTTAAAATGTTGAAAAGGGCATACTGCTTCATATGATTTAGTTATCTCACATTTACTAAATATATTAAAGAACCAGTTATATCAAGAGATAATAGCAGTTAGTGCTGGTCTTTCAGAATATGCAGTTAGGGCTATGCTGTGATCATGCTGAAAACAGTTAAAAGTAATGGAGTGCATACTAATAATGCCTGCCAATTCAGAGCTTGTAGAGGTCTTAGTCTCCAATGTGAAGTAAATTTTACATTAATACTTAAATGCCTCAACTGGAAACAAATCGATCTTGCACATTTTGGACATAAAACAAAAAACTAGGAAACACTGTGGGATTGTCACAGAGATAACATATTTTGGGAGTAAAAGCAGTGATATGATGCTATGGTAAGACACTAAAACTCAATCAAGATGGCAGCCAAAGCTCTGTCTTGCAATTGATTTAGGTTGTTGATGATTTTCATAAATTCCTAAAAGCAAATGCTGGGAAGATTACTTTGAAAGAAGACTACTTCCCAAATGGAGCTTGTTGGATTTGCAATGACCTCAACAATATGTTACAACAATAATTTCACTTAATTTCATGATAGGTTCCAGTCCAAAAGTGTAGTCCTCAACCATATACACAAATGTTTCACAAGATCCAAAATTCCTCCATTTTGCTAATGAATTTGTTATAACCTGTCAGATGATCTTGGCCTCAATATACAGCATTCCTCGTGTGGAATGCTGTATATTGGCCTATTGTGTCTAAGACCATTTTGATGAACACTATCATCTACATCAGATTCAACCAGATAAATCTGCAGTAGGTGACTAAACAAGGATTCAATTTGCAGTCTTGTCTTTCTGGGGGTGTGATAAGAAAGGCATGTTTGCTCAGTGAACAACTTTAAAAAGGCACTCAGGGTTGGTTATTTCCAGCCTGGAACCATGCCCACCATTGGATATAGAGGGAAAAAAAGAATAGGACGAAAATTAAACAGCAACATGTTGAGAGCCCTCTAACAATTTTTGTTTGGATCCTAGCCAGTGATACTCAATGACAGTAGCAGCACAGGTAATCTGGTGCCTGTACAAAAGGCCAGTTTTGCTCTTGGTAATATATTCAGAGACTCAGCTGTGTGCAAGCAACTCTGTTGCACATACTCAACTTTCAAGTGGGGTCTCCATAACAGACTAGCTGTGTGGACACTGACAGTTGCTACTTTCTAGCAATGACAGCTGTCACCACCTGATACCACATAGTTGCCTTGAAATATTGTGGGTACACGAAATAGTTGTGGACCTCAGAGCCTGTCATCTGAAACATAATGTTGGTAGTACCAGCATCAACTGTTGGTGTGAAAGTTGTCTTTGCTTTGAGCATTTCCTTTCTTGAAAAATGAGTTATCAGGACTTTGTCTTTTCCTTTCACTTCTGGGTTTTTGGTAATGTTACTACTTAATTTGTGATTTGTCCAGTCGCTCTTTCTGCCAAGATACATTGCTCTAAAAGCTGTTAATTATCTGAAATGTGTTTTTTACCACCCTTGATTAAGATTTTTGTGAAATTTGTTGGGCAAATAGCTCTCCCTCCTTATGCTTGAAAATCCTGCACCAAAATTATGTAAATAGGTGAAATGACAAAACAAAATTGGTTAGTAGCAAAAACATATCTGAAGGAAACTACCAATAAATAATCCACCTGTAACATTTGTAATTGGCCTTCCTTGTATGAATTTCACCATCCAGTTAATGCTAACTAACATTATAATAAACATGAATTGGTTAAATGAAAAAATAAAATGTATCCATCAATGCAAATGCACAATTTAACAATATGAATAACTGTTGTTAAATTGTAAAGCTTCAGTTTTGCTTTGAAAAGAAGCTTTGATAGTATATCACTCTGAAAAGGATTACTGGTATCTGAAGACTTCTTGGTGAGAAATGCATTTAAAACGATACATAGTTGCCCACTATTGCTCATTGCTGTGTTAAAAAGTGACCATTTACCCATGTAGTTCTCACCACAGGAAAAGTATTTACAGGATTGCAAAGGTAATTATAATAGATCTGTTGAAATTTGTACAGTCACATTAAGCTGTCGACATGCTCGGGTTTTTCAATTATCCTTTTGAGGAAGATAAAATCACAAAAGGCTCAAAATTCATAGGTTGTAAACCTTATGTGGCAAATTTACGGAAAAGAGAAATTTTTATGAAATTTTGGGTCTTGACTAATCAGAGATTCTGCAGAAATTTGAGTCAAAGTAGTACAGACCTTACCGAATTGGCCACTGTTCGATGACTCGGTGTGAAATTGTTACATTATTAATAAATTTCCATAGACTGTTCGCCAAGCATTCAGTTGGCTGTGAATGGTCTCATACTAGTTCTGATAATCAGGAAAAGGTTATGAAATGGATGTTGATAAATATCTTGCAAAAAATTTTGCTACCAAATATAAGTTGGAGCTCACTTTACTATATTTGAATGTATCTGAAATTCTAAAATGGTCCACTAAAATGAGTAATAATTTTGTACAAAATTTATTAGAGTCAGCTTGGCAGAACCTTAAATTCATGAGAGTTGCCATGCTACAAAAAAGTTGGCTGTTATTTTTACAAATAAACTTTCGTTTGTAGGCTGTCAGGAGAGTTTCATAAAACTTTATTTCTCAGGTTGGTGTTCAGGAAACCAAGGGAACTACTTGGAGGTAGAGTTCGTATGATAATGAGTGGTGGTGCCCCCCTCTCTCCTGACACTCATGAACTCATAAAAGTTTGCCTGTGTGTGAAAGTCATTCAAGGTTACGGACTTACAGAAACCTGCTCAGCTGCCACAGTTATGGATGGTAAGTTGTAAAACTATCTGAAATTACCTTTAGCCTGTTAATGTTTGCTGTGCCATTCAAAAGTGTGAATTTTCAGTTAATGTACTTAGTTGCTGTACTAGAAATGTCTGCATGCTCTTAACATTCCATGTGCCAGAAGCTCCCATATAAAGTCATCAACCCAAAGGGGATTGTAAGTATTTCATACAAAAATAAGTGGGCCATATTAAGATGCATGTGTGAACTGGAGTGGTGATCATACTCTTAAAGTGGAAGGGAAAAATAAATTGCCAGATGAATTCCATGTGACAGATGGCCAATTGATGCTTGAATTGTCTAATTTTACATCTTATAAAAAGTGAGTGATTTTCTTAAATGTTGACACATTGAAAGAGGAAAATAGGTCCCTTAACATAATGTTACTATTCAAACTCCAATGAGGTATGGAACACCCTGGCTGGAATACAAATGAAAAACTGTTGAGCAGCAATAGGCCTGGGAGAAGATATAACATTGACGTGTTGCTGTAATGACATGCAGTCATATAAGCTACCTTTAATGTTTCAGATCTCAAATTGTATTCAGAGATACAATATATTTCTATCTTATGGCTTGTGCTCTTGACATACAAATCTTGATCAAACTGCAGTTCATGAAGACATATGTTGACTCTGCTAACCCTCATCAATAAATTCAGCAACTAGATTTACATGAGATGCTAAAGATGAATTTTCAAAAGAAATGGTTAATGGTTTCAATCATTCCAGCTGCTCCCCCAACTTCTCTTATTGCCATATTGTTAAAGTTAGTTTCTGCTCTATGCTTAGGTGCTCTAAGCTTGGTTAGTTCTATTTCCACACTAAACAGGTCATTTTTGAAATTTTCAGTTTAAAACTTTGTGCCAACACTTTACATTACCAAAAATGTTCCAAAATGGAATATCTTGGTTTAAAAATGCCATTTTTTCTCTTTCCTACCTCTGTTTGTATATCACTATCCACTGTTTTGCAGGGAAAGAAATGACAGAACCCTCCTTCTGTACTAGCTAAAGTGTCTATTTTTATCATTGCTTTGATGAGACAAGCATTGGGAAGTGATTCTTGGACTCACTTTAGAACATGGGGTGAACATTTGTGGGAGATTTTTCACGATGCAAAACTCTTACAATGTAAAGATTCCCACTGCAATTTGACCATGTTTGGGAGTTCACAATTAACCCTGTGGTTTCTTTGAAAGAAAATGCAAACTTTTCTGTTTCTCCAATTAAGCAGTGGCTTGAGTAACAAAAATAGAAAAAAAATTTCTAGTGATCTCCTTCACAGGTAATAATGTAATAAATCTGACTCTTTGTGTTCTCCACAGCTAAATTTATGGTCATTCTACCTCCGAGCACTTTCTACATCTACATGGTTACTCTGCAATTTACACTTAAGTAGCTGTCAGAGGGTTCATCGAACCATTTTCATACTGCTTCTCTACCATTCCACTCTACCATTCCATTCTTGAATGGTGCGTGGGAAAAAGGAACACCTAAATCTTTCCGTTCGAGCTCTGATTTCTCTTAGTTCATTATGATGATCATTTCTCCCTATTTACGCATTCGGAAGAGAAAGTTGGTGATTGAACTCGGCACAAAGAGAACTGCCTTTGTTTCAGTGACTGCCACCCCAGCTCACATATCATATCAGTGAAACTCTCACCCCTATTGTGCGATAACACGAAACGAGCTGCCCTTCGTACTTTTCCATGTCCTCTGTCAATCGTATCTGGTAAGGGTCCCACACCCTGCAGCAATATTCCAGCAGAGGATGGAAAAGTGTAATGTAGGCTGTCTCTTTAGTGTGTGTGTGTGTGTGTGTGTGTGTGTGTGTGTGTGTGTGTGTGTGTGTGTGTGTGTGTGTGTGTGTGTGTCGCTTCTTCTAAGTGTTCTGCCAACAAAGCATTCGCCTTCACCACAATATTATCTATGTGGTCTTTGCAATTTAAGTTGCTCGTAATTCTAATTCCTAGGTATTTAGTTGAATTGACAGCCCTTAGATTGGTGAGATTTATCAGATTTCTTTTAGTACCCATGTGGATGACCTCGCACTTTGAATCCAGTCGCACAACTGGGACGATACTCCATATGCACGCAATTTGATTAATAGTCGCTTTGAATGGACACACAAAGTTACTTGATGTAAGACTAATTCGTGATCATACTGTTTACCACATATTAAGATCTCCACCATTTTC
Source organism: Schistocerca cancellata (assembly GCF_023864275.1). NCBI lineage: Eukaryota > Metazoa > Arthropoda > Insecta > Orthoptera > Acrididae > Schistocerca > Schistocerca cancellata. Next base: position 293,936,906 of record NC_064627.1, read on the forward strand.
CATTTGCATGCACTGTACTCTGCCATGAACTTCAATGATTTGCAGAATATGAATATAGATGTAGATAGCATTTCATTTAAGGCTCATTTGCCAAGTTGTATACCAGATGCTAGTAGTTTTAATCACTTTACTTTTATAAAATCTCTTTGTGATGCCAATTCTCTATAGGCATCCACAGAATTTGAACTGCAAAATTTATCAGCCTGATACATACAGATCATCTAAATTGTTAGTGCTATCTTGCAGCCTTGATGTATAATGGTTGCTACTTAAGATTAAGATTTCTCTTCATTAAAACCATATACTGATTACCATTCCAGCCTTCAATCAAGCAAATATGTTTGGTATGCAAATTGGTATGTGGATTACTTAACAGTAAAGTAAGGTTTCTGTAATCACAGCTGTTAGTCTTCAGTATTAATATATAAGCATGAAATTATTCTCTTTGCAGTTCATGATGAAACTACTGGCCGTGTAGGTGGACCAACAACTGTTTGTGATGTGAGACTTACAGACTGGGAAGAAGGACATTACAGGGTGAGAGATAAACCTTATCCCCGAGGAGAAATTCTTATAGGTGGTGACAACATATCACCAGGTTATTACAAAAATCCAGAAAAGACAAAAGAAGACTTCTTTGAAGAAGATGGAAGACGGTGGTTTAAGACTGGTGATATTGGTGAAATCCATGAAGATGGTGTTATAAAAATCATTGGTGAGTTGTGAAACTATTTTCCTGACTTTTTGATCTCCAAGAAATCAGTATTTAAAGACAATACTGCATTGTGACTGTACTAATTGAGTTACTGTGTTCCACAATTCCTAAATCTTATTTAAAATGCTGAACCACTGACTTTTATTCTGCAAGCATAGTTTCAAATTACTTAGAATTGTCATGTTAAAATTTTAGATAGCAGTTAAACATAACTGCTGGTACTTATTTTTGGCATGCCAAGCCAGCAGTATTATATAACAGTGATCTATGTTGTTCTTTCCTTTTAATAATGTGGAAGGCATATGAGAGACGGTATGTAGTAGTTCATAGTGGCTATAAAAAATAAAAAATTCTTTGCATCTGTTGAAAAAATTCATTGTCCTCGCTGCCCTATTATTAAAACAGTCCTGTAATACAATTCATATTTCGTTCAGCTTTCATTATATTACAGTGCATTTGTGGTTTATATACATAGTTTATATATTGCATTCAGTTACCTGTAACTTTAATGTAAAAGTGTCAAACTTAGCACACCTCTAGCTTGCCATAAAGTATCTTGATAGAATTTGAGCTGACAGATGTGCTTGTAAAATCATATGCCCATTGCAGTTGAGAATCAGTGGTGAAAGTACACACATCACACTTGTACAATTAATTTGCACATACTCAAAAGTAACACATTAATCTATCCACAGATCGCAAAAAGGACTTGGTGAAGCTGCAGATGGGAGAATATATCTCATTGGGGAAAGTAGAATCTGAATTGAAAACCTGCCCTGTTATAGAAAACATTTGTCTGTATGGGGATCCTACAAAGACGTATGCTGTCGCGTTAGTTGTACCTAGCCAGCCTCATCTAGAAGAACTTGCCAAGAAGATTGGAATTAATGACATGTTTGAAAATCTTTGTGTAAATCCAGCAGTTGAGAAGGCTGTTCTTCAAGAAATTGCTGAACATGGAAAGAAATGTAAGTTTCCAAAACCATAAAATTGTCATGTTTTGTGTGGTGGTGAAATGAGTTTAAGATAAAACCTATACTTCAGTAGCTTAAAATTTTTCAATACATCAGTCCAGTGAAATGATAAAACATTTTAACTTGAATTAAACACAACAATACCAACACATTTTCTGTAACGTGTGCACATAAAGGATACATTGACAACCACTAGAGTTTTTAAAAATACGTATTTAGTGAGTCATTCATCTTTACTCACTGTATACTTTTTAAAGGGTGTGTAAGAAGTGTCTTAAACACACCCCCAGTACTGTGCGGGTAACAACAAAAGTGTAAATTACTAGGTACATTATGTAATTGCAACAAGAGTTGGAGTTGTCTCATGGGTTGATAAACCAGTTTATTCTTTGATCCAGTGCTGCTCAAACCAGCACAGCATTATGTCTTAACTAAACTTTGAAATAGGGTAAGTGAAAAAAGCATCTTTCCTTTCAGTCTGTCATAGTTAAATTTTATCCATATCACATTTGCAGCATTGTAACAAAACTCATCATGCAAAAAAGTTCGAAGTGTTTGTGTAATTTTGGGCAACACATCAAACCTGTGGAAGGCAATCTAAAAAAAGTTTCACTGCTTGTTCCTCATCTGGTTCATAGTTTGCTCTCTGCATGTTCAGACTTGACTATGTTGTTATACCAATTTTGTTACTAAAAAACCTAATGTGTTAACATTTTATGTTGAAAATAAAATTCAAAAACAAATTTTACAACAGAATACCATTTTGTAACAAAATACTTTAAAATTGATTTGCAAGATTTTATTTTGGGATGGGAAAGAGGGAGAGTACCTGTAGTGGGGCTAATGGGTGATTGGTTAGTTAAGTTTTGCCAAGTCTTCGTGCATATCTGAACACCTAACACTTAACATTTTTCAGTTCTTTCTCAGATCGGGAATTCTATTAATCCAAAAATTGCATGAGGTTGCTCATATCTTTAGCTCCTTAAAAAGTAAACGTATTAATCTGTGAATCCTAAGGTTACCAGTTACTGCAAAGTTAAATATTTCAATGTACAATGAGTTAATACTTGGTGCAAAAATAACAATGAATATTTGTGCAAAAATAACAATGAATATTTGTTACAGGTAAATTAGAAAAGTTTGAGATGCCAGCCGTTATAAAGCTCTGCACGGAAGTTTGGTCACCTGATATGGGACTGGTAACAGCAGCTTTCAAACTGAAACGCAAGGATATTCAAGAACGATACCAGCATGAAATAAACAGAATGTATGCTTCATGATTGTTGGAGTAATCCAGAAAGGATTTCGAAATTAAAATGCAATGGACTGGAAATGAGCTGGAAGGCTCTTCAGATTGGCTGTGGTTCTAATCATCTAATTGGGGTGGAAGTTAAAGTACAAGAAAGTATAAGTTATTTGAATTTGTAGGAACATTTGACTGTGTGAGAATGACACATTATGTATATTTTTGTTACTGCTGTGTTTAGTGATTAGTGAGTGTATTTATTGCAATTCCTGTTTAGGGCAGTCATTTGTAATTTATATTTTTTGCAAACTTTCAAAACTGAGCAGCTAAGCAGAACTTTCAAGTGATGTCAAAGTACTGGTTTACATAAATATATTATATAGGCTCAAGAGATCATCTTATTTCATAAATGCTATGCACAGTAATTTTAAGAATTCCATGCAGTGCATGGATGTTGTTTTTTCATGTGCTGTGAATAGGCACCAGTTGACTTATAAACTATGAACATGACATGAAATTATTTAGTATCACATTATACATCACGCAAAGCCTTTTTTGCACTGTTGTGAAATAATTCCCAGATAAGTTTAATTTTGTTAGTGTACTGATGTGAGGAATTGTTACGGATGAAATGAAAAGAGGCATTTCTGCTTCACATCTTGATCTGAGATCAGTTTGTATTCAAATAATTGAGTTCAGCTTTAATTATTACTGTAAACATTTCTGCTGCATTAAAGTACCATGTACAGCAGCAGTACCATCACAGGTCATATATACATTGTTCATATGTAAAATTGATAAATTGGATAAGGTGCTAAACATTTGTAAACATTCATATTTCCACATTGTAAGATTTCATCAGTCATTGGTGTACCTTGTACACACATTCCTACATAATACTGTATGTGGAAGAGTTGCACTGTGTACATAAATCATGTGGGGCTAAAAGTGGTCAAATGGAGCTGTAAAGATTTTCAGTATGTATAAATCATGTGTACAGATATTTGTATGTGCAATAAATCTAATTTTGCTGTTAAATTATATATTTCCTCAAATCATGGAGGTGAGAAACCAGTAGTGTATAATTTAATTGAAGCTTCCCAATATCTGAAGTTCTCAGAACACCATCCAATGATATGTAATGGGATGTAAGGAATTGTGACTGTAAAATGAGGCTTTAACTGTAGAAGATTCTGATTAGAAACAGTGTAAGTAAATTGTGGTCTCTACATTAAGTTGAAGCAGATACTCCTACAGATAAACTGAGAATGTGGTCATATAAAACTTATTAATACATGCAACTGTTGTGCATAAGTCTTGCATGCTGAACAACCACAGTTGAAACTGTAATGACCATGGCTAGTTAAGACTTCACCCAAGAGCTGCATTCCTAGTTAATATAGGGAACCACAGTTACTCTGAGATGCTTTAGGACAGTGAGAATTCAGCAGTTTGAGACTTCAAAGTGAAACATTCAACCTTAGTTAGTTAAAAATAAATCCTCACTAAAAGGTGGGAGCTGACATATTTAATTAGCCTTCACAATAAAGATGAATAATTAATAAACTAAGAAAAGCAATTGTATGAAGACATTTGATGAGATCACAGCTCTTGAGAGCCACCATTGTCTTCCAACAATGAATGAAGTTAACTGGAACTTTCAAACATTAAATTTGATGTTGCATGTTACCTTATCAGGGATTACATTCGGATTATAGAAAAGTGAAGTTAACGCTACAGAAGTCAATTTGACGTATAAAAGATATTGATTGGTTGGCAAAGTTGAAGGAAGTAACACATCTATGGTAGACTGAAACTGCAAAGAGATGGGATAAGTGTCCAAAACTGAAACAAGTCCTATAGCATTTTATTCCAGTCACAAGATTGATTTATACTGACCATAAAAATATTGTGCAGATTGATCTGAAATGAAGTGTTACCGTTCAAAATTTGCATTAATTTTACAGGAAAACAAACATGTAAAGATTTTGAAGTGAGAAAGGGTAAACTTGAAATTCTGTATTTCACTAAGAGTGAAACGTTTGAAACTCTGTGAAGAAAAAATGCAACAGTGAACACCATATACTGGTAAGTAATGAAGTGATACCTGCCATGGTTTTTTTCAATCACAAATAGTAATGTACCATATATTAAGTTGGATTGATATAAAGTATGAAACAAAGCACCAATAACACTGTTCGACATGGGTTCTATTTCTGATATTAAAGTACGTGCTTCTAGACCATTTTACCCTGGGAAACTCAAATGTGTAAACAAAATATCGTTGTCAGGGATACTTTTTATGTAATATGTATATATATATATATGTATATTCACAATTCATGGCAAACACAGACGTTATAGAGAAATATGGGTATGTTTCCGCATCCAGTAGTGATAGAACGTGATAATTTCTTGTGCAACAGCAGGTGGGAAGAATCGGACATCATTAGGTTATCCCCCGCCACACCTATGTCATTAAGACCACCTGAAACATTTCATTAACTCGAACGGCGACAGCCGGTCGCTGCCTCGGCAGTAAAGCTTCACGCCTCCTAGGGGCAGGTGCATCGAGTTTACAACAGTGGCGTTAGCCGCAATTTGTGTCAGTCTTAACGAGTGGGTCTTTTGGCTGACAAGTAACTGTCTGTCATATTTCTGAGCACGGTTGAATTTTTTGGTTCCTGTGTGTAACCTGATTGAGCCTGGTGCTGAAGGTAAAACTGCTTCTTTTTACACATCAGCGTTCCTCTAGTTCCCTACTATTAATTTAATACAAGTGTATTACCAAAGTGGCATTTTTAAATTTGCAGAAATCCCACGTCGTCGTGGATGTCGATATAAGCCGGACAGCTTCTGCTACATCTGTGGGAAGTTCACTTTTGCCAGAAATAGGAAGAAAATTTCTTGTCATAAAGAAAGCATACAAACATTACTTTGGAGCAGAGGTAGGAGACCAAGATAAAGAATGGGCACCACATTTCTGTTGTGCTACATGTTACTGCAAACTAATTCAGTGTTGGAAAGGTAAAGAGAATGTGGCGGTTTGCTGTTCCCATGGTGTGGAGGGAGCCTAAGGACCATGTTAATGATTGTTATTTCTAACAAAAATTCAGGGTTTTACAAACAAAAAGTCAAAGAGGCACATTGTTTACCCAGATCTGCCTTCAGTGAGAATGCCAGTGCAGCATTCCGACAACTTTCCAGTACCTCCAAGAGCTCGAGGTCAAATTCCGAGTGACAGTGAAATAAGTAGTACTGAAGAAATCACAGATGATGATTCTTTATATCACTGCACAAGTGAGTCATCGCCACATTTGTTAACACAGGCAGATTTAAATGATTTAGTACATGATCTAGGACTAAGTAAACAAAAGGCGCAGCTGCTTGGTTCAAGATTATAAGAGTATAATCTACTGCACCAAAGTACTAAAATCAGTGTGTTCAGGCACAGAGAACATGCCTTTATTTCTCATTTTTCAACTGACGAAGCACTGACATTTTGCAGTGACGTTGCTGGCCTGATGATAGTGCTGAACTTCTTATATTTCACAGGAGTGGAGACTTTTCATAGATGCATCGAAAACAAGTCTGAAGGGTGTTTTGCTCCATAACGGAAATAAAATACCCTCTGTTCCAGTAGCTTACGCTAGTTTAAGAGAATTAAGAATTCGTACAAATGATGCTAAATTCATTAAAATACAATGAACACAAATGGAAAATATGTGCAGATTTCAAGGTAATTGCTATGGTACTGGGAATGCAACAAGGCATACACAAAGTATGCCTGTTTTCTTTGCGAGTGGGATAGTAGAGACCGAAATTCTCACTATGTGAAAAAGAAATGGCCTAGGCAAAGATGGAAAGTTAGCGAAAAGAATGTACAACGTGAAAGTCTGATAGCTCCTGAATATATACTACTTCCACCGCTTCACATCAAACTTGGCCTGATGAAACAATTGGTGAAGGCCATGGATCCAACAGGCTGTGGGTTTGCATATCTATCTACCAAATTCCCCCGTCTTTCAGATGCAAAAATAAAGGTGCATTTGTGGGCCCACAAATCAGGGAGCTGCAGAAAGATGCAAATTTTGAAGCATGTTTAACTGATAAAGAAAAAACCGCTTGGGACTGTTTCAAGATGGTGTCGGAAAACATCCTCGGAAGAAGAGCTACTAACTACAAAGCTATGGTGAAGGATATGATCAAAGCATATCAGGATTTGGGGTGCAATATGTCTTTGAAGGTACACATGATGGACTCTCATCTGGACTACTTCACAGAGAGCTGTAGTGACGTATCGGATATACATGGGGAAAGATTCCATAAAGACATTTCTACCATAGAAAGGCGCTATGAAGGGAAGTGGGTACCTCCTATGTTAGCAGATTATTGCTGGAATATCATTAGAGAGAAGAAAGATTCACAATACAAGAGAAAAAAGTGATGTGCATTACAAAGCAGTGGCTCATTGTCAATTTTCAGTAATTTCTCATGTCAAATAAATGCTTCAAAGTGTATACACAAAGGTTACTGTGTTATGTTAGATCCCACCCTCCATTAATGTGATGAACTAACATCATAAAGATGTGCATTTGTTTGTTGAATTTCACCTCACGTTTGCTGCACTATATCAGAAACTGAAAAGAGAAATAAAATTGCGATTACTCATAAACTATTCCTGACAGAAAGAAACCAAAAAGTTTTCAATTCAGCACTCAAAATACAACTAGGATCACAATATTTTTTATCAGAAATATAAAAAAAGGTTTTTTCTGTAGAACAGTGTAATTTTATAGGCCAAAACTGGATAGCTGACATCCAGAAATACAGCAAGAAATTGTTTACAGCACTTCCAATTTGAAGGAGATTATACTATGTACATAGTCATAATTCAGCGTTTTTAAAGTCGGTAAATGCTAAATTTTTCAAAATTCATATCTTTGTAGTTTACAAATAGGTTGTTGCCACACACAACCAGTTGGAAACAGTTTAGTCCAAATCAGATATTTGCCGTTATATGGTGTTGAAAAGAACGTTTTTGCCAAACTCAGCATTTTCTCTTCATCAGTTACAGCAATTCAGTAAATGCAAAACTACACTTTGGTTCAGAGATTCTCATGTAAATAGTTCAAACAAAACTGATGTGGCTAAAGTATTAGAATACATGGTAATCACATGATCAAAAGGCAGGAACATCAAGAAAGAAACAAAGGGGAGAATGCTGTTTCAATGAAGTACAATCCAAGGAAAACAAGATGACCAGAGTGCCTGTGCTTAAACATTTGAACATTAGGGATGTACAGATACTCCCAAATTTGGTTATTTCGTGTAATGGGGAAGTTAGCAGCCAAAAACTGAAGACTACAGCATTGCTTAAGATAGTTGCTCACGCTGTAATGAATGTCAAAACATATAGGTGTTGAAAGAGCCCCTAGGAAATTTCCTGGCAGATTAAAACTGTGTGCCAGACCAAGACTTAAACTTGGGACCTTTGCCTTTCGCAGGCAAGTGCTCTACCAACTGAGCTACCCAAGCATGACTCGCGACCCTCCCTCACAGCTCTAATTCTGCCAGTATCTTGTCTCCTACCTTCCAAGCTTCACAGAAGCTCCTCTGTGAACCTTCCAGAACTAACACTCCTGGAAGAAAGGATATTGCAGAGACATGGCTTAGGCACAGCTTGGGGATGTTTCCAGAATGAGATTTCCACTCTGCAGCAGAGTGTGTGCTGATATGAAACTCCCAGGCAGATTAAAACTGTGCGCCCACGAAAGGCAGAGGTCCAGAGTTTGTCTCGGTCCGGCACACAGTTTTAATCTGCCAGTAAGTTTCCTGTCAGTGCACACTTCGCTGCAGAGTGAAAGTCTCATTCTGGAAACAGCCCTAGGAAGTAAGACAGATTTGGCTACACAGTTTATGCTTAGATTCATTCTTGAGCATAGACAAAGGAAAGAATTGCTCTTTACTCGTCTTGAAACAGGACCAAAAGGATGCAACCAAGTAGCCTCTGCTCTATTGGATTTTCCTGGAACGTTTGTGTCATAGTTGGAAAATAGCCCAAATTCATTTTTCTGATGCCTCCACCAGTAAAATACATTAATATGCATACTAATGACCTTCATGAAAAAAGAAATTTTAGTAAGCCGGAGCATTATTTCCCTTATTCCTAGTCGCAGCTCTATTTCTCCTAGGACAGAGTGTGATGTATCAAAAGCACCATATAGTGGAGATGTTGAGTCACAGATAGGGACAATAGATTGTCAGAAAGTAAGCTTTCAGCCAAGGCCTTCATTACACAAGTGACCAGCCTCTGACTGGCCTCCGCAGACTAAGGCTGGCCTGAGCAACCAGGGACTGTCTCCACTTATGGTAACAACTATCCTTTTCATAATATTATCAGAGTACCAAGAATGGCCATCTTTCACAGACGGAGTACTATAGTGCTGGAACAACATGGCCTTGCCAAGGTATTAAAGATTGGGAAGCAACAGAACTATAGCCTAGTGCACTAAAAGTCCTGTGATTGATGGCTAATGAGAAGTGAGAGTATTGCTAGAATCACACTTATAGAAATCCTGTAGAGCATGAGGCATGGAAACTGGGAATTGCAGCCAAGAACTGGGGAAGGCAGCCACAGTGCAAAAGAACAGGGTAAGCAAGGAAAAAGTATCAAACTTTGATGTACCAAGAGCAGAATAATAATGACACTGTTGAAAGTGGCCAATAGATTTCCAGTTTAGTAATGTTGTTGCGTGTACTTTGTGTTGTATTTCAATGTTTGTTACTAATTTGCACTTCTGGTTACCAAACATTTATGGGAAAAGTATTGTGTTGTACATCATTTTTATGGAAAATGAACCTATGTTAATAAAACTTCTAACTCCCATCATTGCAGTTATCAACTTTTGAAAAGAGCTTTGAAACTTTGTCACTTTACTCAAATATAAGAAAGTGGAAAATTTTAGAAGTCACACGCTTTGAATCATTCTTATGAAAGCAGTGTAAATTTTGTTCTCATTTATGTAATTAGTATCGTATTTAAAAATGACTCGAAAAATATACTTATTTGCATTTATGAATTTTTGAAAAAATGCTCCTAAATTGCATAATTCAGATACTAAATAAACAGGTGTCTGGTGTAATAACAGGTTGAAAATGTATACTAAAACTAAAGTTACTTATTTCACGTACAAGCCACAGAAAACTCGATGACAAACTTGGAAAAAGTAAGTCTGTTTCCAGCCCCAGACTGTCTGCATGGAACACAATCCTCGCCATTTAGTCGTGTTTTGGCACCACCTTTCCGGGTTCACTCTGGTCCAATCCTCCCTCTTTTTTTTTTTTCTTCTCTCTCTCTCTCTCTCTCTCTCTCTCTCTCTCTCTCTCTCTCTCTCTCTCTCTTTCTCTCTCCCCCCCCCCCCCCCCCCCCAACACTCTCCTCCACACTTTTCAGACATCTACGGCTTTGTTGTTTCCTTCACATCTCCATTTCATGTATGTTCTTGGGAATTCTCATGTTTTCCATTCTTCTTGTGTGCCCATTTCATCTAAGCTGTGATGTTCCTGTTCTGCTCTGCAAGGGTTCCTCATTCACTATTTCCTTTACCTTTTTATTCCTTGTCCTCTCTCCCCTTGTTATGCCTGTCCTGCTTCTGAGGAAATTAATTTCACATGCCTGTAATCTGCTTGTATCCCTTTTACTCATGTTTTGGATGCATATGTCAGTATAAGGATATAGTAACTTCTGTATAATACTGTTTTTTTTTGTGAACTGGACTTGCATTCGGGAGGACGATGGTTCAATCCCACGTCTGGCCATCCTGATTTAGTTTTCCGTGATTTCCCTAAATCGCTCTAGGCAAATGCCGGGATGCTTCCTCTGAAAGGGCACGGCCGACTTCCTTCCCCGTCCTTCCCTAATCCGATAAGACCGATGACCTTGCTGTCTGATCTCTTCCCCCAACCCAACCCCTTTTTTGAGAGATATCGTTGTTCCAAACCAGGCTCCTAACACTTTGCAGGAATGCTTCTGCCTATCTGCCACATTCACTGAGCTTTTTATTTTCCGCTGTCGCAGTTCCCAAGTACTTGACACTCTCCATCTTCTTTAGTTGTTTACATTGTTATGCTAGTTACTCTCTTTCTAGTTTTAATCTAGATCTCACATTTGTTGATATTGAAGTTCATTCCATACTGTCTCACATTTTTTTCCCAAGCATTCAGCTGTCTCTGAATCTTTTCCTCCATTTCCCCAGATCATGAAGTCACCTGTGGACACCACTGCTTCAGTCTCATTTTCAGTTTTTTCTGCGACCTAGTTATTATATTATACAAGGCCACAGTGAAGAGAAATGACAATGCACTGTCTTGTTTCACACCACTTGTTAACTTGAACCAATCTGTTCTTTCGTTTCCCAGTTTCACACAACTTAGACTCCTACAGTACATCTCCACCACTCTTCTTGTTGTCTCTTTTCCACACTCTTCTCTTCTATTGCTTCCCAGACCTGTCTTCTACAGATGCCATCAAAAGCCTTTCTATTTTGAGAAAGGTTATCACAAGGTCTTCAAAGTTCATAATGGTGCTCCTGGAGCTGCCTCACTGCAAATATGAGGTCAACAGTTGACCTCCCAGGTCTGAAGCTATGGTGTTCCTCTCTGTTCTACCCTTGTTCTGGTTCTGCTCTCTAGGATCTATTCGTATACCTTGGCACAGTGTGGTATCACTGTAAAAAAGAGAGAGAGAGAAGAAAACCTCTCTTTGTTACGAAACACAAACTTGCCTCGGACGTGGATGGATACAGTGGAATATGAAAACTGCAAAGGAAAAATGGTATATGATTTAGAAATTTTAATTTTTGATCTTGGAATGTTCAGAGCCTTTATAGACCAGGAACCATCTTGGAAATTAACTGATATAAACTGGACCTGGTGGCGGTACAAGAGCCAAGATGACTAGAAGGAACTCACAGAGGGTGGATACACACTATTCTACGGCGGATGTGTAGATAAACACAAATTTGGCACTGGTTTTGTAATACACAACAAAGCAGCAAATTCGGTGAAGGAATTCAAAGCTGTTAACAAGAGAGTATCCTACATAGTACTTGGAAACGAAGTGTCAGACATAACATTCATCAATGTTCATGCCCCAACTGAGGATAAAAAAGATGAGGAAAAGCAAGAATTCTATGACCAACTAGAAATATCAGGATAGTGCTGTGAGATTTTAATGGAAAAGCAGGGAAAGAATTCTACATACCAACTATAAGAAAGCACAGTTTTCATGATGAGACCGATGAGAATGGTCAGAGGATGATCAACTTAGCCATCTCAAAGAACCTAAGAGTAAGTTTGACTGACTTTGCACACAAGAGAATACGTAAGGGAACGTGGTGCTCACCGGATGGAAGTACCACTAACCAGATAGATCACATCTTGGTGGACCAGACCACTTCCTCATCGTGTGCAGGCTTAAACTCAGAAGCAAGAGAGAACGTGGAGGAAAGGCGGAAAGAAATAGTCCATGGTACGAAGTGTAGCAGAGGATATATTGAGAAGAAAAAAGATAGTGAAGAAGAGGAAATGGTTCAATGAGACATGCCAGAAGGATACAGAAAAGAGAAGGAAGATGAGGGAGAAGTGGCTAGCTAACAGGGAGAATGAGCAGAAAGGAAACATTTTACCAACATCAGAAGGGAGACAAAGCTAACCCTAAAAGCAGAGAAGAGAATATATCTAACCAGTTTGCTAGAACAAGTTGCGGCAGAGAGCCAAAACAAGAACTCAAGACAATTCTTCCAATACATAAAAAAAATCTGAAACATGGATTTCAGAGCCCAACTTTTTTCATTAGAGATAGGAATGGAAACTTCATAAACGACAAGGAAAGAATTGTAGAAAGATGGAAAGAATACTTCTCAGAACTGTTGAATCGCCCAGACCCAGATGAGATATTACCTGCAAACACTACGGAGGAAAGGAAAGATGAAGAAGAATGGGAAGTTAGTGAAGAAGACATGAAGATTGCAATCAAAGGACTCAGAAACAACAAAGCCCCAGGGTAGGACAGAATTAATCAAGCAGGGAGGTGAGAGCTTACACTTTGAGGTATATAAACTGATACAGTTGGTATGGGAGAAGGAGACACTGCCAGAAGAATGGAAATTGGCTATAATATGCCCAATATACAAGAAGGGAAGCAAAATGGAATGCAGTAACTACAGAAGAATCAGCTTGTTGAATGTAATGTATAAGGTGCTGTCCATCATTATCCTCAGAAAATTGCAACCATTCATAGAGAACAACATACAGGAGTACCAAGCTGGCTTTCGACCAAACTGATCGACAATAGATCATATTTTCACACTAAGACAATTGTCTGAAAAACACTGGGAATATGATAAAGATATTCTACAGCCTGTTCATCGATTTTCAACGTGCATATGACAGCATCCACAGGAACAGCGTATACAATGCACTGCGTGACTTCAGAATCCTGAGAAGCTAGTGAGAATGGTGCAAGCTTGTATGGAAGTGTCAAAGGCAGCAGTATGTGTCCGAGGAGCCACACCAGAAACATTCGAGATTGAGACAGGCCTCAGACAAGGGGGTGCTCTCTCATGTGTTATGTTCAATGTCATCTTAGAGGAAATAATAAGAGTGTAGGCAACAGGAGTTGGACGGTAACTTCAATTGTCTCGCGTATGCAGATGACATAGTACTGCTAAGTGAATCAAAGCCCGAGTTGAAAGGAATGTACCAGAAAATGGACAATTATGCACAGAAGGTGAATTGAGACAAAACAGAGTTCATGCAATTAGGAAGAAGAAAAGAGCAGGAAGAATTTCTTGAGATAGATGGCAAGATGTTGAAGAGAGTACACCAGTTCAGATACTTGGAATCTTGGTTTACCATGGACAACAACATAAAAATGGATATTAAGAAAAGAATAGCAGTGGGAATGAAATGCTTGCATTCCCTCAGAGACACACTCGTATCTTAATTGACCTCTGTGAACACAAAGATGAAAATCTACAACGCAGTGATATGCCCAGTATGGTTCAGAAACATGGAGCATGACTAAGCAAGAAAAGGAAAAACTATTAATATTTGAAAGAATAGTAATCAGGAAGATGTGGGGACCATTTTTAGATAACAGAGAATGGAGGAGGATGAAAAATGAGGAAATCTACCTTCTGATGTGATAACCAAGTATCCTACAGAAGATAATGAGCAAATGAATACAATGGGTGGGCCATGTAGCCCGTATGCCAGATGGAAGACAGGCAAAGATGGCACAAGAGGGGAAACCAAACACCAAATGCCCCACTGGACGACCAAGGCAGCACTGGATGGATGACCTGGTGAAGGACCTAGCAGCCCTGGGAATTGAAGACAGCTGGAGGAACTGGGCACAAAACAGGAAAAATGGAGGCAGTTTGTGGAAGCAGCGCATGGTCTGCAGGGCCTGTGATCGCTGGATATCTATCTATCTCTCTAGAGATTACAGTAAGGAAGTATTTTCAGGAACATGTAAAAGTGCCCTTTTGGTGAAACTGATGTGGTGTAACTGTGGGTGTGTAAAGATACAGGTTGTTACAAAAAGAAAGAAGCAGCTATGCTATTTCCTGAGTACAGTGCTACTATGTGTCCAAACTGACAGGTTTATTGCCAGATGTCTGGATCCTCAGCAATACAGTTCAGCATCTTTAGGTTATCACAACTGAAATTGTTTGATGGAGCTGTACACACTAGCATATCCCTGAAAGTGTCTCCATCTCTCTAACTACAGTAAAATAATAATAATTTACCAATATTGACCTACTCATTTGGAGTAGTGAAATGGAGCAACACAGACCTAGAAGCACTCAATACACTTACACGATCACAATGCCACAAACATAGAATACATCACATACATTCAGCAACAGAAAGATTCACATTAAGCAGAAAGGAAGGAGGAAGGGGATTTATCGACATAAAAACCTACATTATGGACAGGTAGACAATTTAACAAAATTCTTTCTAGAACGAGCAGAAACTAGCAAAATACACAAAGCAATCACTCATATAAATACATCGGCTACACCACTGCAATTTCATAACCACTTCTACAACCCTCTAGATCACATAACATCAACAGATACGAAGAAAGTAAATTGGAAAAAGAAAACACTACATGGCAAGCACCCGTATCATCTAACACAGTCTCACATCGATCAAGAAGCATCCAACACATGGCTAAGAAAAGGCAATATATACAGTGAGACGGAAGGATTCATGATTGCAATACAGGATCAAACAATAAACACCAGATATTACAGCAAGCATATTATTAAAGATCCCAATACCACAACAGATAAATGCAGACTTTGCAAACAACAAATAGAAACAGTAGATCACATCACAAGCGGATGTACAATACTAGCAAATACAGAATACCCCAGAAGACATGACAATGTAGCGAAAATAATACATCAACAGCTTGCCTTACAACATAAACTTATAAAACAACACGTTCCCATATACAAGTATGCACCACAAAATGTACTGGAGAATGATGAATACAAATTATACTGGAACAGAACCATTATAACAGATAAAACAACGCCACATAACAAACCTGACATCATACTCACCAATAAAAAGAAGAAATTAACACAACTAATCGAAATATCCATACCCAATACAACAAATATACAAAAGAAAACAGGAGGAAAAATTGAAAAATACATCCAACTGGCTGAGGAAGTCAAGGACATGTGGCATCAGGATAAAGCTGTCATTATACCAATTATACTATCAACTACAGGAGTCATACCACACAATATCCACCAGTACATCAATGCAATACAGCTACATCCAAACTTATATATACAACTACAGAAATCCGTAATTATTGATACATGTTCAATCACCCGAAAGTTCCTAAATACAATGTAACATATACCGTACAATAAAAAGGAAGTCACACTTGATCAAGGTCCGTGTCACTTTCCATTTTTGACCAGACATAATGTCTGAGAAAAGAAAGAAATAATAATAATTAGGAAACTAGAGGGTTCATGGGTGAAGTGAGCTTTAAAAGGGAAGTCTTAAGCTGAAAGTGATTTTTGCCAACATAGAACTTGCTTCCGTAAGTAACATACAAATGCATATACATAAATGGATTCCAGTAATTACAAAATGAATTAGAGATGTTATTGAAAATTCATACAAGTACAAACTATTTTTAGCATAGAAATTACAGGATTCATATTAGCTTCTTACTTCTGTAAAGAAAATATGGAGGGAGGAGTTGCCACATTGGCAGAAACCGTTTCAATGTCAAGAATATTGATATTAATAAATTTTGCTCATGACAGCACTTAGAAGCTTGTACAACAAAGTAGTATTTTATAACTCATTTATAATGTAAGTACGTGTATATACAGAGCACCTTCAGGAAATTTTAACCTCTTTATAAAAGATCTGGAAGCTCTGATGTCCCATTTACAGTAAGAAACAAGGAAATAATGGTTGCTGGTAATTTTAATGAAAAGCTCTGACAGTGAACAATTATTGGAACCAGGAACACTGTTGTTCAATTTGATTCCTACTGTGAACTTTGCAACTAGGATATGTAAATGCTCTGCGAGTGCTACTAATCTCTCAATAGACAAATCTAGGGGAAGAAATCATATTACAAAACCAATAGTAAGTGGGCTACCTGATCATGGCATGCAGCATCTTGTGTTAAATGTTGAAACTTGTCAGGATATAAAAATCTGTTAAATGTGAGTACAGGAGGCTAATAAATCAGTAAAAAATTGAATTTTATGAGACTGCTCAAAGACATTAACTAGATAGATGTTTATATTATTTCTGACTCAAATGGAAAGTGCAAAGTATTCATTAATAAAGTTACTTCCTCTTTTGAGAATTGTTTTCACCCTAAAAGTAACTCAAATCAAACAGATGTCTAACAACAGACCATGGCTTACACAGGGAATAAAGATATCACATGAGACAGAAAGGAGACTATCTACTATCCTAGGGACAGTTCTGATGTTAGTATTGTAATGCATTACCAAGAATACTGCAAAATATTGAAGCAAGTAATCCAGAAATCTAAGTAGCTTTATTTTGAGAAACATATTATTTCAGGAAACAAAAACTATAAGCAATATAGTGAAGACAGAGACAGGTGGGTCCGAAAAGGAACAGCTCTAAAAATAAATGACATTGGTAACAAGTCAATTTAGATTGATTTATTTTTTTCTTTATTAATCCATGTAACAATTTACATTGTGTGGATTTCGTCAGCAAACTCGTATACAATACAATATACCTACAATTTATACACATAATATTTACACACATTTTTAAAGCATCTTACATTAGTTTTATATCCTTATGTAATTTTCTTATAGTACTGTACTATTCTGGATTTCATATTATAATTATTTCCTCATGTATTACAGTGCAGGCTACTTTAATTACACTACATGTTATAATTCAGATAGACCATTACTGCGTAATAACTTTTATTTAATAAAATTTTTTTTCAGTTTTGTTTCGAACTGTCCAATTGTGTCAATATCTTTTATATTTTGGGGTAATTTATTATATAATTTAACGGCATTGTACAACAAGCTCTGCTGAGTTGTAAACCTCTTTCTTTCTGTTTCTGGCAGCTCAAGGTTCAGTAAACAGCACAATGGAATATCTGAAACCAGTCTTTACAAATAATTTCAGTATAATAAAAATGGCACATCTCCCAAAGAAGTAGCAAAGTGTTGGTTATGGTAACATATCAATGAAGTTAAACAAAGAGTGCTCATGTGAATTGAGTTCTGTCTTAAGTTATGTGTAGTCAATCTCTTATCAGTGGAACATGTCCACATTCGCTAAAATATGCTGAAGTTAAGCCTCTTTACAAGAAGAGGGATAAAGAGATAGCATCAAACTATTGACTAGTTTTGCTTCTGTTGGCTGTTTCAAAAGTATTTGAAAAGGTTGTATTGAAGCACCTTCTTAACACTTTCGCCGCGGCATCGGTGCAGGTGCGCTACTCTCCAGTGCAGCCCGGCAACGTGCGAGTGTGGGCCGATAACACTGAAATGGCAGATATCGCTCGGAGCCGACGCTCCTAAGCACACCTGAGCTACAGGCCGACGTCAAGACCTTGTAAGATGTATAGGATCATGTTCTATACTGACTTAATGATGACAACTTAGATGCATTACTTCAAATACGCTTCGACTGTAATGTGTGATGTTTTAAAGTCTGTTTGCTGTCTGACACCTATAGGGGTCACAGGCGTCATTCAAACGTTCGTGATTTGTTGATAATGTAACAAAAAATACAATTCAAACAAGCAACAAATCCACTGCATTCAGGAAAAATTTGGATTCCAAAACGCAAATTCTTAAGAAGGAAAAAAAGGAAACTGGATTCATTTGAAATTATATTTACTTAAAATGCGCATTTTTAAGATTGACTCTGACAGAGGTCGTCAGTTTAGTAGCTACCCCTGTTTGCTCCTGGTATGAGAGAATTAGCCGTCTACGTTTATCATAGACGCCCAGGGGACGCCCGGATGTGTAGAAATTAGTAAGCGAAACGTACGTGGAGGCTTCTCTCGTGTTCCCCATCACTTCAATTGCGGTGCTATTAAAACAAAATTTAGCACAACATATTCTTTCAGAAAAAACTGGGAAATTATACAGCTGTTCAAGCAGTATCCAGGTTTGTCTGGGCAGGGTGTACACTCGTATGGTGTATCAAGGCGCTTGCCTTGTTACGCGCACTTCTTACACCGCTTCCTCATAACTTGCTCTTCCCTGCAATAGCTTCCCGCTTTTGCACAACGTGTGTTTGTTTGTGATGTTTCTTGCTCACATTTCGTGGAACGTCCGTTGGTTGAAGGAAGCCCTTCATAATGTTCATTCTGTAATCGTACAACGTCATTTTATTTCCTGAGTATTTGTTGTACAAATATACAGAACTGAAAACTAGCATGTCACTAACATGACAGAATAGTTTTTTCGGCCACATAAATAATACGATAACATCTGATCTTGTTTATCAGTCCCAGACATAAACGCATTGTACCTAATAATAGCCAATGGTTTCGTGACTATTTGCTGGCGCGCATTCGTCACTTGCTCCATTACATTTAGATGTTCTGTGGAAATGTAGGAAACCTCTCGTCGATCCTTCCATTTTCCAATCATAACTCCATTAGAATACCGCGCAATTGTCTGTCCTCTCCTAGTTTTGCCGATACAACGTCTTCAGGGTGTATTTCCTATTTAATTTCAGAGTACTGTGGAAAGTGTTTTAAGGTTCAACAGACTTGTAGCTAAATGAAAACTGTTATAATAATTGTCCAAGTAAATGTGATGACCAACATGCAACTTTTCTGCCATCAAATGCAAACCGACTTTTTCAGCGTGTCCTTTTCCCCCATATTCCACTGCTTCCCGTGTACAAGCGCACTTATTTATGAAACCGTCTGGATTGTTGAGCATGTACATCTTAATGCCATATTTATTACGTTTGCTTTTTTATGTATTGTCCAAATGACAATCTTCCCCTCCTAAGAATCATTGATAAATCTCTTCCCGGGTAATACACTTGAGACATTCCCGTGTTAAAATAATCCAATATAGGTCGTATCTTATATAAACGATCGTCTGGTTTCGGGTTTCCTGGAAGTGGATTTTTGCAAAATGCAGAGAGCGTAATATTATCAAATACCGGCCTCTGCTTATACTAATCGCTATTCCTCTATTCTCAAACAGCTGTTCTTTCTTCCAGTAGTCTTGTAATCGCGGATATTTAACGTTACCCATATGTAACGAAACAACCGGGAAAACTAGTAATTCGCCTATGCTTAGAGGTTTCCATTTACAGATCCTAGCTCCCTCTTTTGTATTTTCGCTCAGCAATATGTTGACTGCGTTATTGTTCATTTCGTCAACTACAAGTTGCAACAATTCGTCTGTTACCAATAGTCTGAAGAAATCCACAGAATTGCCAGCAGGATGAATCTGCAAAACTTCTTCAAATGGTTCAAATGGCTCTGAGCACTATGGGACTTAACATCTGTGGTCATCAGTCCCCTAGAACTTAGAACTACTTAAACCTAACTAACCTCAGGACATCACACACACCCATGCCCGAAGCAGGATTCGAACCTGCTCCCGTAGCAGTCGCACGGTTCCGGACTGAGCGCCTAGAACCGCTCGGCCAAAACTTCTTCCTTCGTAAATGGGTGATACTGCATATTATGTGGTTCTATATGCCAAGGACTCACCTGGATAATCTCCGTGTGACAGGTCGGGCTCTTTTTCGTCGTCCATTTCCACACAGTCGATGTGATCCGTATCGTCAGATTTGGAACTGCCACGAAACAGATTCGAAAGCTGTGCTTCCACGCTATCATCACTCTGCAATTCTTCTGCAGCCTCCTAAACGACAATCTCCGCGGTATGCCTCGTCCTCACTAAACTTTTTTTTTTTATTCACCAGACAGAAAACCACTGTCATCTAGTACAGTAAGTAACTGTTCCTATGTCAATTTAATACTTTTGCTGCTGCTTTTCACATTGGAACGTCCAGGTGTCGATTCATTAGCTGCCATTACGAACAATATACGTTCGATAACTGACCACACAAAACAAAAGTTTACACGCTTTGATGCTAGCTTAGACGCTGCAACTAGACTAGTAATACGACAGTTAGCGCGGACGCTTATAAGCTTCAGCCGCACTGGCTCATTGCTTGTTTTGACGCTTATAAGCGTCAGCCGCAGCGAAAGTGTTAAGCATCTGACAGCAAATAATGTATTATCCAAGCCACAGTTTGGGTTCCGGTATAGAGAAGGCTATTTCCAGTGAGAATGTAGTCAATTCATTAGATAACAAATTAGAGGTTACTGGCATTTTCTGTGAACTACCAAAAGCCCTTGACACTATGAATCCTAGCATTCTCTTAAGTAAATCAGAATATTATGGTGTCATTAGAAAGCTGCAAAATGGTTCAAGTCTTAACTAACAGTAAACAGAGGGTGTCATTGTGGAATACCCCTGGAGTAAACAATCAGTCATACTCTGACTTCCTCAAGGTTCTGTATTGGGTCCAAAGCTTTTTCTCATATACATTACTGACCTCTCGTCTATTACAGTGCCAGATGTCAAGTTTTTTTGTTTGTTTGCAGACAATATAAACATTGCAATAAACAGCAAATCAAGTACAAATTTTGAAATGGCTGCTAATCAAATTTTCACCGACGCTAATAAACGGTTTAAAGCTAATTCTCCATTGTTAAACTTTGAAAAGACCCACTATATGGCAGTTCAGAACCTGTAAGAGTGTTCCTTCCAGCATGTGTATAACATATGAAGACATGCACATTGAAGAGGATGACAGTGTTAAATTTCTGGGATTACAGCTCAAAAATAAGTTCAGCTTGGAAGGGTATACCACAGAATTGCTGAAGTGTCTAAACAAGTCTGCATTTGCAGTATGAATGATGTCAGATGTAATAGATATAAATATAAAAAGAACTTGCATACTTACATTCTGTTATGTCATATGGGATCATATTCTGGGATAATTCATAAAAAAAACCATGCAAAGGTTTTTAGAGTGTAAAAGCATGTCAAATTGAGCAACAGTTTTTAGAGCACAAAAGCATATAATGGAACTCATAAATTCAAGAACATTATGTAGAAACCTGTTCAAGGAACTGTTTATTCTAACCACTACTTCTCAGTATATTTATTCCTTACCGAAATTTATTATCTCGCTATTTCAAACCAATAGTCAATACATAGTATCAATACTAGGAATAAGAACAATCTACATAAAGACCTAAAAATCACTTACCTTAATCCAAAAAGGGGTCTAAAATTCAGGAACACACATTTTCAATAAACTGCCAGCAACCATTAAAAACTTGGTTTCAAAAAAAGATTAGTTTAAACTAGAGTCTGAAGACTTTTTGATAGACAACTCCTTCTACTCTAATGAATATCTTAACAGGAATTGTTTGACTAGCTTAAGAAAAATGTTTTGTTACATTTCAGTTTCAATAGCACTTGGACACATCAGTCAAGATTAGGTACCTTGTGTATGATAAATTTATTAAAAGAGCATTAGTGTTTCATTCTGACAGTGTATTAAGTCTGTAAATATTAGCAGTTCTAGTTTACTGTTATGTATTCACATATTTTAACAATCTCCTGACAAATGATAAGGGAAATGAGCATTATATTCAAATGTTTTATGTTATACTTTCCTGACTTGTTCCAACTCAAGAGCGGCATCTCATTTCTGGATCTAAGGAACAAAAACTATATATAAAAACTGCATAAAGTGTAAAAGCCTTAGAACTGTAACAAGAGAGGTACTGAATGAAGTTGATATTTATTAACAACAAAGCAAATACAATGTACATCTCACTTTACAAAGTGGACACACACAGCATGGAACTGACTGTAAACACGTACACACACTATACTTTCCTCTCAACATTGTCGATACTACAGCTATAAATATACCACAGTCCAACTTGCCTCCTTGTATTTATGTTGTTGTTGTTGTTGTTATGGTCTTCAGTTGTGAGACTGGTTTGATGCAGTTGTCCATGCTACTCTATCCTGTGCAAGCCTCTTCATCTCCCAGTACCTACCGCAACCTACATCCTTCTGAACTTGCTTAATGTATTCATCTCTTGGTCTCCCTTTACGATTTTTACCTTCCACGCTGCCCTTCAATGCTAAATTTGTGACCCCTTGATGCCTCAGAACATGTCCTACCAACCGGTCCCTTCTTCTTGTCAAGTTTTACCACAAACTCCTCTTCTCCCCAATCCTATTCAATATTTCCTCATCAGTTATTTTGCTCCCCAAATAGCAAAACTCCTTTGCTACTTAAAGTGCTTCATTTCCTAATCTAATTCCCTCAGCATCACCTGACTTAATTTGACTACATTCCATTATCCTTGTTTTGCTTTTGTTGATGTTCATCTTACATCCTCCTTTAAAGACACTATCCATCCGTTCAACTGCTCTTCCAAGTCCTTTGCCGTCTCTGACAGAATTACAATGTCATCGGTGAACCTCAAAGGTTTTATTTCTTCTCCATGGATTTTAATACCTACTCCGAATTTTTCTTTTGTTTCCTTCACTGCTTGCTCAATATACAGATTGAATAACATCGGGGATAGGCTACAGCCCTGTCTCAATCCCTTCCCAACCACTGCTTCCCTTTCACACCCCTTGACTCTTATAACTGCCATCTGGTTTCTGTACAAATTGTAAATAGCCTTTCGCTCCCTGTATTTTAGCCCTGCCACCTTCAGAATTTGAAAGAGAGTATTCCAGTCAACATTGTCAAAAGCTTTCTCTAAGTCTACAAATGATAGAAACGTAGGTTTACCCTTCCTTAATCTAGCTTCTAAGATGAGTCATAGGGTCAGTATTGCCTCACGTGTTCCAACATTTCTATGGAATCCAAACTGATCTTCCCTGAGGTCGGCTTCTACTAGTTATTCCATTCTTCTGTAAAGAATTCGCGTTAGTATTTTGCAGCTGTGACTTATTAAACTGATAGTTCGGTAATTTTCACATCTGTCAACACCTGCTTTCTTTGGAATTGGAATTGTTATATTCTTCTTGAAGTCTGAGGGTATTTCGCCTGTTTCATACATCTTGCTCACAAGATGGTAGAGTTTTGTCCGGACTGGCTCTCCCAAGACCATCAGTAGTTCCAATGGAATGTTGTCTACTCCGGGGGCCTTGTTTCGACTCAGGTCTTTCAGTGCTCTGTCAAACTCTTCACGCAGTATTATATCTCCCATTTCATCTTCATCTACAACCTCTTCCATTTCCATAATATTGTCCTCAAGTACATCACCCTTGTATAGACCTTCTACATACTCCTTCCACCTTTCTGCTTTCCCTTCTTTGCTTAGAACTGGGTTTCCATCTGAGCTCTTGATATTCATGCAAGTGGTTCTCTTTTTTCCAAAGGTCTCTTTAATTTTCCTGTAGGCAGTATCTATCTTACCCCTCATGAGATAAGCCTCTACATCCTTACATTTGTCCTCTAGCCATCCCTGCTTAGCCATTTTGCACTTCCTGTCGATCTCGTTTTTGAGACGTTTGTATTTCTTTTTGCCTGCTTCATTTACTGCATTTTTATATTTTCTCCTTTCATCAATTAAATTCAATATTTCTTATGTTACCCAAGGAATTCTACTAGCCCTCGTCTTTTTACCTATTTAATCCTCTTCTGCCTTCACTACTTCATCCCTCAAAGCTACCCATTCTTCTTCTACTGTATTTCTTTCCCCCATTCCTGTCAATTGTTCCCTTATGCTGTCCCTGAAACTCTGTACAACCTCTGGTTCTTTCAAATTATCCAGGTCCCATCTCCTTAAATTCCCACCTTTTTGCAGTTTCTTCAGTTTTAATCTGCAGTTCATAACCAATAGATTGTGGTCAGAGTCCACATCTGCCCCTGGAAATATCTTACAATTTAAAACCTGGTTCCTAAATCTCTGTGTTACCATTAGATAATCTATCTGAAACCTTTCAGTATCCCCAGGCTTCTTCCATGTATACAGCCTTCTTTTATGATTCTTGAACCAAGTGTTAGCTATGATTAAGTTTTGCTCTGTGCAAAATTCTACCAGGCGGCTCCCTCTTTCATTTCTTAGCCCCAATCCATATTCACCTACTACGTTTCCTTCTCTCCCTTTTCCTACTACCAAATTCCAGTCACCCATGACTATTAAATTTTCGTCATCCTTCACTATCTGAATAATTTCTTTTATTTCATCATACATTTCTTCAATTTCTTCGTCATCTGCAGGGCTAGTTGGCATCCTTGTATTTATATTGCAATCAAATTAAATTCAACATTTCTTGAAATTTCATACATTTATCTTTGCTCAAAGGTTTGGCAAAATGTCTGCTACAGTGTCTGATTCACAAAATGGTAGTGTACTTGAATATACTTTGCATCAGCAGTATTCAAAATATCCACAATTAACTTAATCTTGGTGACAACTTCTGACAATGCTACTTTCTCAGCATAAGTAGATTTTGTAACACTTCTACACAATCACCTGCCCAATCTGCATCTACAAAACAATCAAAGAGATCAGTATTTTCAGTCTTTCCATATGTAAACTTCATTTCTTTTCTTTGATGCAAATATTTCGGTACATTCACATCATACTTACAGTGGGTATCACTGTAACAATTTTGAAATCTACTCACATAGTTCATACTGTAACTTGTATCTGGTCATATTTCTGAGCTAATGTGCAGGAAAGGACCAATCACTTTCCTGTACTTAATGTCGTGACTCACATCTTGTGCTGGTTCTGATTTCAAATTAACTTCAATTGGTGTGATGTACAACTTTGAATGTTCAATATGATTTTTCTCAGCTTATCAACAGTTACTCATTTCTGAGGAAATGAGGGTCAAAGTTTGTGACATACTTCAGATGTCTTTTAGTGCACGACAAGTTCAACCAAAGTGGTGGCATAGCAGAGAGCATAGCCAACTTCACACTTTTGCCCTGGGTTTGAAACTTGGTTATTATTTCCCTCCCCCCTCACCCAATGCATGTTGAAATAATGTTGTCCTTATTCATCAACTAATTGTCATCATGCTGAATGAATTTAAAGATAGAGAATTATTTGAAACTGGCTTGCTAATGATATTGGTAGTGTTGCCTACGTGTTCTAATGTTTTTTTGGCTAAAAGAATGTGTGGAGTTGGATTGCAACCTTCCCACTTCTCTTATACGAGTCGACATACTTGGTGTATACAGCCACTCTTCTTCTCTAGATAGGCAGCTTCTGGAATCTTCATAAACTTCTCTGAAGAATGATGCTAGTTACAGGAACCTTAAAGACTCTCTCACCACTTGTGAAATAATTTGGTACTCAAAGAATACTTTTTAATGACTATTGGTATATTTGAGCTTCAGAAGAACAAAATTCACACTTCGCACATTTTACTTCTCATAAGTAACTCATATCGTCTCACATTAGAAACAGATTTAAGTCCATTTAGGAAAGAGTTGGCTTAACAACCACGTTTCTACTACAAACCTACTGTAAAATATGTATTGCCTCCAGCAAGTCCAAGATAAGAGTTTTTTCACCATTCCAAATCTCAAATGTTCGTGTTATTTATAACAATGGTCACTGATACGATTGACACAGAATAAACTAGAAGTTCCATAGTTCTTCCTTGCTCTTTCACTACGACTTCCATGGATTGACTAACAAGCACTTGTTGGTGCCGTTTGACCGCTGTGTCTACAGTCTTCTTACGACAAACTTCAAACCTGCACACACAAACATGCGATGCGCAGTAGGAAGGATTCTATCATTCCACTCTCACATGTAAAATATCGTGTGTTCGAGATGGTAGAAGGCCGAGTGGTTCTAGAATATATGGCGAAATTCTCAAAACACTACATAATATCACCCCCCCCCCCGATTGAACAAGCTATATTTTTACACATAATCATTATGTACATAATATCACACAGGGTAACATTTTATATTTCATAACCTTATACTTTACATCTACATGTTTATATACTTTTTTTTTTTTAACTACAATTCTTTAATCTCTTAAACAGGCTTCTGCTTACAGTCTTCCTGCTGTTTTCTTACTCTACTTTGTTTAGACATGAGGATTTGTTAATGATTTAGTAAGCTTGACTAGTACTTAGGAATCTTGAGACTTTTTCTTTATTTCCAATTGTAAATTTCAGATGTTAATGACACTTGAGTATTCCATTTTCTGTTCTCATTCTTTGTACTAGTTTGTAGCTTGGAGGAACTCTGGATGAAATGAAAGTGTTCTTTTAACACTCATTTATTTATATGAAACATAATAATGCTAGTTTTGTATAGAATTCATACTTTCCAGAATAATTCCTATAAAATATGTGACTTCTGTCACGATACTGTCCTTTCCCCTAGGATCAGTACCTATACCTCGCTTGTGGGTTGACCATATGAGAGCACTTCCTCTTTCCATTCTGGTAGGTACGCCTCTTTATAAAACATTCTCATTTTTAGGCCACAGGTCATCCTGTCTCCACGTAGGTACACCTGCCCTTTATACTCAGTAAATGCTGGATACACCCCCCATTATCCTGTCTGAGTAGGCCTCATGGTTCACTACCCTAGTATACTATAGTTAAGTATTTTCTGGTAAAGCTATAAATCTACTTTACACTTCATATTCACATCTTAATATATCATTTAAGGTAGATACTATGTCTGCCTATAATTCAAGTCCTATTATCCTACTATTCATCAATTTTCAGAATATTTATTATACTGACTTTTCTTAAATAAGCATAATGATTAACTCTTTATATAAATAGATGATGTAGAACCACCATATTGTTTATATACCTACATGTGTATGTTTCGTTTTGTACACATATTCTTTCCCCTACAATACCTGGCAGTTCTCACATCATGGCAGGTTTCTAGTCTGTAATTTTAATGTTTGTGTATAAATGTAATTTTGTGTGTTCGTGTAGTCTTCGGCCTTCTTATCTGAAGATAAGAAGTAAGTTATTGGAAACCACGGAAACCAGGAAGGACTTCTGCAACAGAAGTATATGAAGATAGGTCCTCAAATGAGAAGTAAGAAAGGAAATAAATAGAAATGGTTGCTAACATTGAAGAAGAGAAAGAAGATAGCCCCAAAGACAGGAAACCTTTCCCAACCCTATTCCCCAGGATCCCTACGTCGCAGGTACTGGAGTGAGGTGCCAGAGGAGGTTTGGTGTTAAATAGTCTCCTACAGAACGGACATTACCACCTTCACCCTTGAGGTTCCCGAAGGAAATCTTAGCAACCCTACGGAAATGGCAAATGGTGAAGAATCAGGCACACTTGTTTGCGAGGGGTATCTGAAAGGTGTGATGTGTGTTTTGTTTTAGTCATTATTTATGTGTTCTTGTAAACCATGTTTTTATCCACAATACCCACCTGTTTCCAAAACTGATACAAACCCTACCATTTGCATCACATCTCATAAAAGGTATAAAATATTCTATACAAAATAGAAAATCTATACACTGCAGTATAATAGTTGTTCAAATATTCACCTGATATTATATTTTCCAGAAATATAATATCCCATTCAGTTTATGTTGTCTAGATATCACTCTGTTTAAACAGTACCATCATATTACACTTTCCACTAATGCAATATTCTATTCATTTTATTTCATGTCTAGAGATCAGTTTCTTCCTTATTCTGTGATTTTCGTAAGTTGTAGTCATATCCAGTTTTCTAGGCAATAAGATTATAGGACAGTTTAAAATTTTATAAATAGGCGACAGAATAGTTTAGTATTTGAAGGGAATTTGGTGTGGGAAAACTATTTCGGAAGAAACACCGAAAACAACTTGGGATCCGACGGTCATCACTCCGCCTGTTAACTCAGAACATTAACGTCCCTGGGTGATATATGACTTCACCCAGGTCCAATGGATCTGATATTAACTTTTCTTGGGCACTGACAGACCAGTAATTCTCTTTAAACTTCTTTTGAAAGTATCCCCACTGCAAATCAGTCAGCAATTCCCTAGTTAACATAACATTAGGTAAAGATGCTCTTTTTTTTCTACTTCTTCCTGGATAAGTTTGACTTCTCTCTAGAGTTCGTCTATGCTCTTCCTCGTATCAGTAAATTTGGGAGAAGCCATAGGCGATGCATTCCCAGATGTTATTCTCTCAGTGACTTTCCGATCTATAATTTCTTCTACCTGTTCCTCCAGACTACTTACATTTAAGATATCAGAGTTTGCTATTTTCTCTTTAAAGCTTCTTTCCACATTATCCACTCGTGTACTTACACCTGTAATTTGTGATTGAATGAGAGGCATTAATTTGCTATGCTTATCAATGTTCTCTTTCAAAGCATGCCATCCCTGCTTTACCGCATTAAACTTAGCATTACATACATCCTCCAATGATCCTCGCTTTTCATTAATCTCTAATTCTACAGTATTACATTTTCCCTCAATATCAAATTCTAACTTTTTTGCTAAATCTTGTAACTGATCATTCTGTTTCTGACTAAAGTCAGTGAACAGTTGATTTACATGAATATCCAATGAACTGGTTAATTCTTTCTTTAAGTCTAATTTCAAATCCTTTACTTTACTATTTAAGGTGTCAAATACAGTCTTTAAAGCATTCATGCATTTGCATAGATTACCAAATTCTTTGCTCTGTGAGTGCACTTTGGCATTTAACAAACCTAGATTTGTTGTTTGATTATTCAAGGTTTCACTCTGGTTATTTAGAACTTCACTCTGAGCATTTAAACTAGAATGTATCAAACCTATTTCTTTTCTTAGAGTTTTATTCTGAGCATTTGACTGATGATTCTGGTCATCTAACTTAGCATTTAAAGTTTTGATTAGGTTTACTAACTCAGACCAGTCTGGCTCTTCTTCGAAAATTTTCATAGTAAAGCCTGGTTCTGAAGTTTCTCCAACTTGCCGAATGCTATCCACGATTTTACCAGCTTTAGACCTTGTGAGCGTTTAAAAATTAACTTTAAGTATAATAACTAATCTAATAAAGTTCTCTTAACAATTTACACCACGTTGTATTAAAACAATAAAGTTCCATTTTACACTCACCCAGTGTAGAATCCGGGCTGCGTCGGTGAGCGGATATGTGATCAGCACTGGTAAACAGCAACTGGTGCTGGTGGCGTCAGTTGTTGGTTTCCGCGTAGGCGTCGGTGAGCGGAAGTGGAAGCAGGTCAGCACCAGTGATCAGCAACTGGTGCCGGTGCATCTGCGTACCCACAATTTGTGAGAACTGTATGCTCCCCACTCCAGATCTTCTTAGTCATATCATTCTAAGCATCTCTCTTCTTAGTCTAATACATTTAGATCTTCTCTCCGGTTTTTGTCGTTGTGGCTTTTTCACTTCTTCTCCCTTATTTGCATTTACAAATTTTCTCTATCAGATATTGAAGCAGAATCCAATTCCATGAAATAGTTGTTTTGTCTTGTTATGCTCGGTTGCTATGGCAGCAATTGATACTTTTTTTTCTTATTTTCGTCTCAAAATTCCTTTTTTCCTTCAGTCCTTTCACACCGGTCGCCACATTCTAACGTTTTTTGACAAGTGTGGCAAAAATAATATTTTCTTATTTCCGTAATCTGATGATCACATATACAAACTTTATTGTCAACGTACTCGTCGATTAATGATGTAGTTGACTTGAAACACAATAAGTTTCTTTGTGTTCACTTACACATATAACTTCCAGAGACCAATTAAATAACATTTATGAGAGAGTTGGTTTAATAACCATTTCTCTTCTCACAAAATCGTAAACATGCCTCCAGCAAGTCCAAGATCAGAGATATTTCACAATTCAGAATCTCAAATGTTCATGTTATTTATAACAATGGTGACTGATATTATTAACACAGAATAACCTAGAAGTTCCATAGTTCTTCCTTGCTCTTCACTACAACTTCCATGTATCAAACGACAAGTACTTATCGGTGCCATTCGACTGCCGTGTCTACAGTCTTCTCACAACAAACTTCAAACCTGCACACACAAACATGCAACGCGCAGTACGTAGGATTCTATCATCCCTCTCTCACATCTAAAATATTGTGTGTTTGAGACAGTACAAGGCCAAGTGGTTCTAGAATTTATGCCAAAATTCTCGAAAGACTACAGTGTTCCTGGGAATTGGAGTATAGTTGGGCAGCAAGTATATCCATTTATACCTGCAGCCTGCAAATAGGGTCTTGTATTCAACTGATTCTGACTTGCCCAGCTGGTGTTGTCCCCTCAAGGACAGAGCCATCCTTGTTCACAATTGAGCCATGGGGCAGACAGAGCAATTCTTTGCTATACGGCAAAAAATTCATGGATGAAGATGGAATACCAAACTGTCCATTGAGAGTGATTCCTCCAATCTGTCAGTCCTGTGATAAATAGTTTCATTGGCAAATAAAATATTTCAACCAAAAACTGCAGAATTGCTCTACAACCATTGCATGGCACAGGGATACTGCAATAGACGCAACATGATAAAAGTCCATGCATTTTTTGATTTGTAATCAACTGTGAATGACATTTTTTTGAAAAGTAGGTCATTATGCATGGCTCACTGCAAAATTATTGGCAATACCTTTCTGGTGTGACATTTATATTAAGAAATGTAATCGTGACACATTGCTTTCGTGCGATGCTCACTGTGTTTAGAATTTCTGTTTTGAATATTTCTACAATTTGTATCATCCAAAGGAATGCACCAAATCTTCCTAAAGAATAAACATATGAATAAAATGTAAGAATAAAATTTTTTAAGAGTATGACAATTTAAAATGATTGTAATCCCAGAAAATTCCGCCCCCCCCCCGCCCACACCCACCCACCCACCCACCCACACACACACACACAGATATATATAACTAATATATAACACTTTTTAAACCCAGCTGTAATTCCATAATTAATATAACTCCCTTGCATTCCTTAACTTGATAAGAAAAATTGGTGTAGCAATCATTTACAGACATGTGTATATACCTTAAAAATCAGGTTTCCAATGTGGGGCACAAAAGCATGAAGTAGCCAAGCCAGCCACTGTGCCAACACTTTCATTGAACTCGTCACACATTTAAAAGAACTTCGAAAACTCGGAGCCTCGTTTCCTCAGAAACGGTCGAGTATTTACAAATAAGTTGAGATGTGTATTCTGCCACTGAGCCAAGTTTCTGAGAAACTGGGTTATGGCACTTACCTTGGACACCTTGTAAGAGGCATTACATTCTTCATATAATTGTAGTAAATATTTATCCCAAGGTGATTCTTTACTTCACCCAAGTCTCTCATTAGAAATCATTTGGGTAACAGATTCTTGTATTTGCTCCTTACTTTTACATTAGGTGTGCAGACTTTATACAGGCTCTTTATTGCTCTCTTTGCTGGTAGTCCTCTATCCACATACTTGATCATGAAAATTTTTTTGAGTTTCCTTAATTGAACCTGTTTTCTCACATGCTTCCACAATATTAATTCTTCTTTTATTGAAGAAGTCATATTGCAGACCCCACAATATTAATTCTTCTTTTATTGAAGAAGTCATATTGCAGACTACAAAGAGAAATGTCATACTTCACTGATGAAATGCTGACAGAAGAATGCTAACAATCTATTATGGCATAAAACTGTCCATCGTTGTAACTGTTTCCTCTTTTACAGGAAGTCAAAATACTGCATTCACATTCAAAGGGGAGGGGAGTACATTTAACTGCACCACCCTGTACAACAGCTGAATCAAATACTAGTTCACTTTCTCTTAAAGACTGTACATACAACTTATTATTCACAGGATAAACTTTATCTCACTGCCTGTTCACATATTCAGCTACAGTACACAACTAGTCTTCTTAGCTTTGAGACTTTGTAATTCTCTTGGCAATGCTCATATTCATTTGATAATGGATTATTGAGGCCTTTTTTCAAGAATCTGTGTTTATTGGAAAGGCACAGCAATTGTTTTCTGTTCCTTGTCTTATGGGGATGAACAATTTCATTCACTTCCAGTTTTGTGGGCTCTTGTAACACAGTCACAATGATCTTGAGTATACAGGATGTCTCAGAAGGTACACTGCAACTTTAATGTGTTATAGCACCCAAACTAATTAAGATATTCACAACGTGTTTGGCTTATGTGACACACTATCTCATAAAGTTTTTATGCCATTCAATCAATTTCAACATGTTTGCCTTAAGTGGCATGCACAACATCCAGTCTGTATCAAAGCTCTAGGCATATCAACTGTGGCAATGACAGCAATGATTCAGTTGTTTAAATCATTGATGAGGTTGACAGGTGTTGGAAAAGGGCAGTCTTGGTGGTCAGCCAGTTGTGGTAATGCAAACAGATCCAATGTATCAAGGTAATTGTCAGAAAGAGAGAGAGAGAAAAACCGCAATGCGATCAACCATCATATAACACCACAAATTCCTCTCAGGCTGTCACATATCACTTCTGTCACAGTATGCAGATTGGTTGTGTTTGTTTGCCTTGTTGCAAATGTGAAATGTTGCTTTGCCAGAAAATGCTAAATTGTTTAGAAAATTTCAATCCCTCTCTAAAAGGTGAAGACTGCCATAGCAATTTCATATACTGTGGCGTGTCATCAGATTTCAAAGCGTGTGACACTGTAAACATTTCTGAAGGACCCAGGGCATAGTCACTCTAGGGATTTAGAGCACCTGTGATGCCCTCTAAACACACTTCTGCAGGGAACATTGGAAGCCAATGATATCTATTCTGTGTTGGCTTCACTGGTTCCACGTCACCTGGTATGATGCTTCACATCAACGCTTCCTGCTTACATAAAATTCATGTACAACTGGTATATCGAGATCCACAAGGGTGGTTGCTTCCTGCACCATGTCCAGAAGCTCCTTTGAACTTGAGCGTCTGATCTGGTTTGAATAAACCATTCCTAAAACTGAGCCTTTTTCTGAACTGTTGTCCTTATGCTTCATTCATGACAACCTAGGACACACACAAACAAAACTTTGTTGTCTGTCACATAAGCCAAAAATGCTGTGAATGTCTTAATTAGTTTGGGTGCTATACATACTGAACTTTTAGTGTACCTTTCGAGGCACCTTGTATGCAGAGATGGAAATGTTAAAATACAAGATCCTTAAAACTATTTCTACAAGACTTCCTTTGCTTCTTTTTCAATATAACCCAGATGGCTTTCTTCTATAGAATGAATATTTCTTTCATTCCCCCATACAGGTCATTCCATTTTGGACATGTGTCTCATAAATTCCATGGTACAAGAGTGCACAAGAGGTCTTCATATACACACCGAATTAGTTGTTTCATTATAGATATTGCTGAGCTTAGCTTATTGGAAACAGTGTTTATCTGCTGTTTCCAATTTAGCTAACTGTATATTGTTATATCAAAAACTTACACAAAGCTAATTCTTCTAGCCCTTTTTCATCAAAATATATAGCTATGTGTTACTCTTTTTGTTCACTATTGAAAACCATGTAGTTTTTTTAATTAATAATTAACTCATTTTTACAAGAAACATTGTGCTATTTTATTGACCAACCCTGAATGTGTTTTTCTTAAGTGCCTTGCAATTGATGGCCACATTCAGTACATTGATACCATCTGCATATAGTATCTTATTTTCATTTTCATATGCTCTTACAGTGGACTTTTTGAGCCATAATTGCTAAATGGAATCATGCATATGGGGGATTTTACCACTACAGGAATGAAAAGAATATCCATACTCAGAAAAAAGCCATTTGGATTACTTTGGTGGAAAATAAACTAGTATAAATTATTTGAAGGATCTTGATATTTTATTCCATTACTCCATTACTCAACAATGAATTCTGTTACAGATTCAGTTGCTGTTGCCATTGATTTCCCTTTCTGGTATCCATGATGTGCTGGAGTTATTATAATAGGTTTTTGCAGGAAAACACTAGTTTAAACTCTTTGCCTTTACAAATGTCTGCTTGTGTCTGTGTATGTGCAGATGGATATGTGTGTGTGTGTGCGCGCGAGTGTATACCCGTCCTTTTTTCCCCCCTAAGGTAAGTATTTCCGCTCCCGGGATTGGAATGACTCCTTACCCTCTCCCTTAAAACCCACATCTTTTCATCTTTCCCTCTCCTTCCCTCTTTCCTGATGAAGCAGCCATTGGTTGCGAAAGCTAGAATTTTGTGTGTATGTTTGTGTGTCTATCAACCTGCCAGCCCTTTTGTTTGGTAAGTCTCATCATCTTTGTTTTTAGATACATCTTTGTTATATATATAGCACAAGTTCTGCTATGTGGTAGGTACGGTAAGCAATAATGTCTCTGTCTACAAAACTTTCAAGTCCTCCTAAACTAGGTACTCCTGTTCCTCCACGTACAATGGCTACAGTAAGCCAACCATTACCATGAGTAAAGGAATCGTTAATGTCAATGCTAAAGTTAAGTCTACATCCACAGAAAACACAGGGTCCGTCGATAAGTGCAGTAGAAGCTATGTTCTTCACAGCATTCTTCTTCTTGTCTGCAGCAGATGTGGAGAATTCAATGTTCTCGATGGTTTTGTAGACTGTTTGCTTATATATATATATATATATATATATATATATATATATATATATATATATATATATATAGTTTAAGGTTTCCCAAAGAAATCAGTGCCAACGCTCAACCGGATTCATTACCACCAACACAGGAAGAAATCAAATGTCACATTAAAAACTTAAAAAATAATAGAACATCTGGCGAAGATGGCATTGTTGCAGAGCTATTAAAAAACCTAGGACCAAAGACGTTGCAAGAGCTCACAAAAATAATAACAAAAATATGGGAAACAGAAAAATTACCAGAGGATTGGAAATGTGCCCTTATTCACCCGTTACATAAAAAAGGAGACAGAACAAATGTCAATAACTACAGGGGAATCTCACTTTTACAAGTCACCTACAAAATTCTCTCAACATGCCTGCTGAAAAGAACACAAGAGCAGCTGGAACGCCAAATTGGTGATTATCAAGCAGGCTTCCGCCCCGGTCGCTCATGCATAGAACAAATATTTAATTTAAAGACAATATTAAAACACAAAGCAATTAGAAATGCCCCCATAATTTGTACATTTGTAGATTTTAAGAAAGCCTATGACTCAATAGACCGGCAATCTTTGTTTAACATTTTAGAGGAACTTGGACTTGACTCCAAAACACTAAGGCTTATCAAAGAATCACTGACAGACACTGTATCTAAAGTTAAATTCAGGGGAGAAATCTCTGAACCTTTTCTCATAAAAACTGGAGTACGTCAAGGTGACGGGCTATCTCCACTTCTGTTTAATATAGTCCTGGATAAAGTCATTAAGGAATGGGAAAAAGAATTAAAAAATCAATCCTACTGGAAACCAATCCATCTTGGTAGAACCAAAGACAACGTGGAGATATCTTGTTTAGCATTCGCGGACGACTTGGCCATACTTGCAGATGATGAAGAAATCGCCACCAAACAAATAGAGATCCTTAAGGAATGCGCGGATAAAGTAGGTTTACAAATTTCGTTTCAAAAGACAGAATTTTTCTGTACAAAATTACATATACACAGTTTGAACACAAAATATGGAAAAATAAATAGAGTAAAACATTTTAAATACCTAGGTGAAATTTTGGAGCCAACCGGAGGAGAGAAAGTTGCACAGAAGATCAGACAACAGAAAATGAAGAGAGCATATGGTATGACACATGAAATATACAATAAAAAATGCATCTCCTCGAACACAAAAATCAGACACTACTGCGCAGTAATTAAGCCAGCAGCACTATATGCTAGTGAAACGCTCACACTCCACACAAAATGTGATTTAGAAAAAATACTAAAAGAAGAACGCAAAATTATGAGAAAGATTTTAGGTCCAAAATTAACAGAAGAAGGATATCGGATACAATCAAGAAGAACCACAGAAACTATATCAAACCTGGCAGCAGACATAAGAAGGCGAAGATTAAAATTTTATGGACATGTCACTAGACTTCCCCCCACACGACTCACCAACAGAATTCTCACTTACATAGAAAAAGTCAAATCAACAACACCATGGATTAGCCAAGTAAAATTAGATTTACAAAAAGCAAATATTGAACTTAAAGATGTCAAAGACAGAAAAACTTTTAGAAATAAGGTGGAAAAGTGGATTGTATTGTCGGAGAAGGAAGCACTAAAGAGACCAGGAACAAAATGGACAGAAGAAAGAAAAAGAAAACATGGAGAACGGATGAAAGAAGTATGGAAGAAACGACGTCAGAAAGCTTTGCGTGATCCTTCTGGGTCCATTCGCGATAAATAAATAATAATAATATATATATATATATATATATATATATGCGGGATAAAATTGTATAGTAGATTACGGTAAAAAGGAGAAGGTGAATACAAAGTGAAACTACTGTCAAAAAGAAAAAGAGAAAATAAGACATCAGAAAAGATTTCGAAATGCAACAGTGACAATAACAAATGTAATTGTTAGGTTCAAATTAATGATATGAATATAATAGAAGGAAACATTCCACGTGGGAAAAAATATATCTAAAAACAAAGATGATTTGACTTACCAAACGAAAGCGCTGGCACGTCGATACACACACAAACAAACACAATCATACACACAAAATTCTAGCTTTCGCAACCAACGGTTGCCTCGTCAGGAAAGAGGGAAGGAGAGGGAAAGACGAAAGGATTTGGGTTTTAAGGGAGAGGGTAAGGAGTCATTCCAATCCCGGGAGCAGAAAGACTTACCTTAGGGGGAAAAATGGACGGGTATACACTCGCACGCACGCACGCACGCACACACACACACACACACACACACACACACACACACACACACACACACACACACACATATATCCATTCACACATATACAGGCACAAGCAGACATATGAGAATATGTCTGCTTGTGCCTGTATATGTGTGAATGGATATGTGCGTGTATGTGCGAGTGTATACCCGTCCTTTTTTCCCCCTAAGGTAAGTCTTTCTGCTCCCGGGATTGGAATGACTCCTTACCCTCTCCCTTAAAACCCAAATCCTTTCGTCTTTCCCTCTCCTTCCCTCTTTCCTGACGAGGCAACCGTTGGTTGCGAAAGCTAGAATTTTGTGTGTATGTTTGTGTTTGTTTGTGTGTGTATCGACGTGCCAGCGCTTTCGTTTGGTAAGTCAAATCATCTTTGTTTTTAGATATATTTTTTCCCACCTGGAATGTTTCCTTCTATTATATATATATATATATATATATATATATAAAGAAAGATGATGAGACTTACCAAACAAAAGCGCTATATTTTTCCCACGTGGAATGTTTCCCTCTATTATATATATATATCTAAAAACAAAGATGATGTGACTTACCAAATGAAAGTGCTGGCAGGTCGACAGACACACAAACGAACACAAACATACACACAAAATTCAAGCTTTCGCAACAAACTGTTGCCTCATCAGGAAAGAGGGAAGGAGAGGGAAAGACGAAAGGATGTGGGTTTTAAGGGAGAGGGTAAGGAGTCATTCCAGTCCCGGGAGCGGAAAGACTTACCTTAGGGGGAAAAAAGGACGGGTACACACTCGCACACACACACATATCCATCCACACATATACAGACACAAGCAGACATATTTGGTCTTTAAATATGTCTGCTTGTGTCTGTATATGTGTGGATGGATATGTGTGTGTGTGCGAGTGTGTACCCGTCCTTTTTTCCCCCTAAGGTAAGTCTTTCCGCTCCCGGGACTGGAATGACTCCTTACCCTCTCCCTTAAAACCCACATCCTTTCGTCTTTCCCTCTCCTTCCCTCTTTCCTGATGAGGCAACAGTTTGTTGCGAAAGCTTGAATTTTGTGTGTATGTTTGTGTTCATTTGTGTGTCTGTCGACCTGCCAGCACTTTCATTTGGTAAGTCACATCATCTTTGTTTTTAGATATATTTTTCCTTCGTGGAATGTTTCCTTCTATTATAACCATATATATATATATATTCTTTTTTCCTTCTATTATTTCCTTCTTTTTTCCTTCTATTATAACCATATATATATATATATATATATATATATATATATATATATATATATAAGTTCAACACTAGTTTTCTTGAATAATACAGCGATGGAAACATAATATTTTCTCTTCATACTTTTGTAGCATTTTCTGAGATATTTTGATTTTGGTTTGTATGATGCTTCATAAACCTGTACCACCAACCAACTCCACCCTTAAAAAATTAGATCCACTGTACCATTAGCTTACGAGCAGGTAATGGTTCAAATGGTTCTGAGCACTATGGGACTGCTGTGGTCATTAGTCCCCTTGAACTTACACCTACTTAAACCTAACTGACCTAAGGACATCACACACATCCATGCCCGAGGCAGGATTCGAACCTGCGACCATAGTGGTCGCGCGGTTCCACACTGTAGCACCTAGAACCACTTGGCCACTCTGGCCAGCTTACGAGCATGTATTTAAATCATTTCTGAATTTATTCCAATGCCATTTTGACAGTGTCCTTGAATCTATTTCAATAAGTAATCTTCTAGTTTTGGCCACCCTGCATTCAGTCCTCTACTTGCACATTTAGTTTCCCTCATTTTTTTCAGTTCTTCTTTATTAGCCCACCAATCACAAATGGTTCTTTTCCTGTTGGTGGAGGGCCAAAGTGCCACTCAGCTGCTGTTTACATGTTGCTCTATATATGCTATTACTTTCAATTCATAGCCCACATCAATGAATACATTTTATTTTTTTTCCATTACGAAACTAACTACTAACAAAAATATTGTATTGTTACCAACAACACAAATCACTTTCAGTTCCAGTACAATAGCACTATAGATGGCAGTGACACATCATAGGCTAGATAGTGTTCTGGCAGAGCAGCAGGGAGACAGAGCTAGAAAGCTCATGAATCCCCACAAACTCATGTTCGTCACATCAGTGCACTGCTACTGCCAGTTAAATCCATTGTTGCCAGATAGAGATAGGTTTCCGAAGGCATCGAATATATGGCAATTTTTAAGACTGGTGGGAATTTTAAATCAAACATTGGACATTTTTACAATTATTTTACAATTAATTACACCTGTTACACCCTGTCTGTATCATCTAACAATTTCCTTCATGTATGGACCTGCCTTGTATTTAACTGGACTTGACCAACTGCTGGTGCACTCCGGATTAGTTGAGGAGCTTAATCAGTATGGAATTCAAGGAAAATGTTATAACGTAGTGAAAATGTACATTATGAACAGGAAACAGTGCATAGAAATCAGACATACTAGTGGGGTAAATATAATTAATTAGAGATCTGAATTACATACTTTTAGATATGGTGTGCCACAAGGTTCCATGCTCAGGCCAGGATTTGTTTATTCTCTATGTAAATGAGAATAAAATGTAGAGGAGAGAGTCGTTAGGTGGACAGAGTACATTGAAGGCACCAATGAGGGGGAGAGGCTTATCTCATGAGGGGTAAGATAGATACTGCCTACAGGAAAATTAAAGAGACCTTTGGAG
Organism: Schistocerca cancellata; assembly: GCF_023864275.1. Classification (NCBI taxonomy): domain Eukaryota; kingdom Metazoa; phylum Arthropoda; class Insecta; order Orthoptera; family Acrididae; genus Schistocerca; species Schistocerca cancellata. Next base: position 293,977,023 of record NC_064627.1, read on the forward strand.
AAAAGAGAACCACTTGCATGAATATCAAGAGCTCAGATGGAAACCCAGTTCTAAGCAAAGAAGGGAAAGCAGAAAGGTGGAAGGAGTATATAGAGGGTCTATACAGGGGCGATGTTCTTGAGGAAAATATTATGGAAATGGAAGAGGTTGTAGATGAAGAAGAAATGGGATATACGATACTGCGAGAAGAGTTCGACAGCGCACTAAAAGACCTAAGTCGAAACAAGGCCCCGGGAGTAGACAACATTCCATTAGAACTACTGATAGCCTTGGGAGAGTCAGTCCTGACAAAACTCTACCATCTGGTGAGCAAGATGTGTGAGACAGGTGAAATTCCCTCAGACATCAATAAGAATATAATAATTCCAATCCCATAGAAAGCAGGTGTTGACAGATGCGAAAATTACCGAACTATCAGTTTAATAAGTCACAGCTGCAAAATACTAACGCAAATTCTTTACAGATGAATGGAAAAACTGGTAGAACCCAACCTCGGGGAAGATCAGTTTGGATTCTGTAGAAATGTTGGAACACGTGAGGCAATACTGACACCACGACTTATCTTACAAGAAAGATTAACGAAAGGCAAACCTACATTTCTAGCACTTGTAGACTTAGAGAAAGCTTTGGACAATGTTGACTGGAATATTCTCTTTCAAATTCTGAAGGTGGCAGGGTTAAAAAACAGGGAGCGAGAGGCTATTTACAATTTGTACAGAAAGCAGATGGCAGTTATAAGAGTTGAGGGACATGAAAGGGAAGCAGTGGTTGGGAAGGGAGTGAGACAGGGTTGTAGCCTCTCCCCGATGCTATTTAATCTCTATATTGAGCAAGCAGTAAAGGAAACAAAAGAAAAATTCGGAGTAGGAATTAAAATCCATGGAGAAGAAATAAAAACTTTGAGGTTCGCCGATGACATTGTAATTCTGTCAGAGACAGCAAAGGACTTCGAAGAGCAGTTGAAAGGAATGGACGGTGTCTTGAAAGGAGCGTATAAGGTGAACATCAATAAAAGCAAAACGAGGATAATGGAATGTAGTCGAATTAAGTCGGGTGATGCTGAGGGAATTAGGTTAGGAAACGAGACACTTAAAGTAGTAAAGGAGTTTTGCTATTTGGGGAGCAAAATAACTGATGAAGGTCGAAGTAGAGAGGATATAAAATGTAGACTGGCAATGGCAAGGAAAGCGTTTCTGAAGAAGAAAAATTTGTTAACATTGAGTATTGTTTTAAGTGTCAGGAAGTCGTTTCTGAAAGTATTTGTATGGAGTAGCCATGTATGGAAGTGAAACATGGACGATAAATAGTTTAGACAAGAAGAGAATAGTAGCTTTTGAAATGTGGTGCTGCAGAAGAATGCTGAAGATTACATGGGTAGATCACATAACTAATGAGGAGGTATTGAATAGAATTGCGGAGAAGAAGAGTTTGTGGCACAACTTGACTAGAAGAAGGGATTGGTTGGTAGGACATGTTCTGAGGCATCAAGGGATCACCAATTTAGTACTGTAGGGCAGTGTGGAGGGTAAAAATCATAGAGGGAGACCACGAGATGAATACACTACACAGATTCAGAAGGATGTAGGCTGCAGTAGGTACTGGGAGATGAAGAAGCTTGCACAGGATAGAGTAGCACGGAGAGCCGCATCAAACCAGTCTCAGGACTGAACACACAACAGCAACATGAGGGGGAGGCCTTACCTGATGAAGAGGAAACAAGAGGCCAAAGGGAAATGATAGTATCCTGTATTAGAGTCAGAATTTAAAAGAGCTTTGGACAACTTAAAATTAATTGATAACAGTTCACCAGGATTCCTAAAATCACTGGGGGAGTGGCAAGAAAATGACCATTCACACTGGTGCGTACAATTTTGAGACTGGCAATATACCATTAGACTTTCGGAAAAAGTCATCCACATAATTCTGAAGAAATGAAGAGATATGCTCTTTAACCCCTAATGTTCACTCTACACATCAAAAAAGCAATGATGGAAACAAAAGGAAGATTCAAGAGTGGGATTAAAATTCAAGGTAAAAAGATATCAATGAAAAGATTTGCTGATGACATTGCTATCCTCAATGAATTCCAGGACCCGTTGAATTGAAGAAAGACACAAATAATGAGAAGTAGCAGAAATGACAATGGCGAGAAAATTATCATCAAGATTGGTGATCACAAAGTAGATGAAGTTAAGGAATTCTGCTACCTAAGCAGGAAAATAACCCATGATGAATGAAAGAAGGAGGACATAAAAAGCAGACTAGCACTGGCAAAAAGGACATTCCTGGCCCAGAGAAGTCTATGAGTATCAAACATAGACCTTAATTTGTGGAAACAAATCCTGAGAATGTATGTTTGGAGCACATCATTGTATGGTAGTGAGAAATGGACTATCAAAAAACTGTAACAGAAGAGAATAATACCATTTCAGGCATCTGAGATGTGCTGCTACAGGGGAATGCTGAAAATCAGGCAGTCTGATAATGTAAACTAAAAAGACTTGCACCAGGTGGCCAAATTCCTCAGAAGGGGCTCCCAGCCACAAATGTTATTTGCACATTTCATTTCTAGACAATATTATTGTTAATTTACATAAAGATGAATAAGTGGCTACCCTGGCCGATGGAATTTTGCATATCATTATCCACTGCTTTTAACACTTTATCATAAGCAACCAACGTACTTCAGTGAATTTAATGTGGAATGAGTAAGAGATCAGGGAGAGAAGAAATTATGTTATTTATTGACAAGTTAAAAAACACAAATTGGAACTCTGTTTATGAGTGTCAAACATGAAAAACTGGAGTTGAAAATTATTTTGATCACTTTTTACAAAATATAGAGACTTATTATATTCTTGCTCATCATTTATAAAAGTTAGCTCTTCAGGTAAATGTAAAAATACAAAAATTAACTGATGCACAAAAGAATTGGCAGAAATTAGAGAAAACAAGCTCATACTGTACCAGATACATAAAAATGAGGATAATTGAGGGGCTGAGCAGAGGGACATGGTTTAGAATACTTATCTTAGAAGTAAAAAGTATTACAAATGTAATAAGTAGCATGTGGAAGATACATAGAAGGCAGCTTGGGAAATTATTATACAAAATAATTCTCCCAGAAGATACGAAAACTCTGCTTGATCCAGGAGAATTGAATGACTACTTTGTCACATCAGTCAGCGAACTTTGAGACAAAATTAAGGCCACAGATACATCTGCAAGGATTCTGCTTGTTTCCCACCTGGCTGAAGGATCTTAGTTTCATTAGGGTAAAGGCATGCCTTATGAGGTCTGAAAAACTGTTTTTAAATTATCTAATTCTGAAAGTATGGACTGCTATCAGATGTCTAATTATTATGTTAACAGAGCAGTTCACTTGATAAGTAACCCGCTAAGTTTTATTTTTAAGAGAGTATGTTTAAACTACAGAATTTTCCAGAGTCACTCAAGGTCTCAAAACTTATCCCCAGATTCAAAAAGAGTGATAAATAATGCCCCCAGAACTAACAATCAGTTTATGTTGTGCAAATTCCCTCAAAAATGCATGAATCACTCATGTAAATACAGTTAAACAATTATTTTGACAAGCATGATCTCCTTTGCAACAATCAGTATCAATTTCAGCCAGATAAAATGCCACTGCCACTGTTCTGGAAATTATTGATCAGCTGTTCTGGAAATTATTGATCAGTCATCAACAACTTTTGAAAACAATTCAATTCAATTCAATTTATTAGCGTCCTTGTAGTACATCATCGAAATGACATAGGACTTGTCAATAAACATTACAATTTAAAATACATATACATGAAAATTTGTAATTGAATTTACTTGTCACTTAGACATTACAATTTTAATAGAACTTTCAGAACATTAACATAAAAATATACAAGTAGGATAACAACGTACAAAAAAAAAAAAAAAAAAAAAAAAAAGTTAGTGATTCTCACATCAAAGATTATTTACATTCTTACATTAACACTGTTTCACACTTTCATAGAAACAGCAAGTATTTAAATGTGAGCAATTACACATATTTATTATGTCAGGGAAATATTAACTGTGCTTTTATTGTCAACGATTCATAAACTCTTCAATACTGTAAAAACTATTGGTCAATAATATGTTTTTTAATTCTCTTTTAAATATGTAGTTTTGGTATTATTTTTAGTTCTTTGGAGAGAGCACTGTAGAGATTTTGGGTTGGTATAGTACACTTTTGTGATACATAGCTGTTTTATGAATTTCTCTGTGGAAATCATTCCTATTCCTCGTTTCGTAGTTGTGAAATTCTCTGTTTAATGTAGAAAATTCCTCGTGTTCTTTTAAGAAACATATGCTTTCATATATGTATACAGATGGTAGTGTCATGATTTTTAATTCTTTGAAAGCTTGCCTACAAGAGTCTCTATATCCTATACCTTTTATTATTCTGACTGCCTTCTTTTGTAGTCTAAATGAGTGTTTTGTTAGACTGATGTTCCCCCAAAACTGTACGCCGTATCTTAATAAACTGTGCATGAATGAGAAATAAACACATAACACTGTTTTAATATTACATGAGCTTTTAAGCATTCTAAGTATATAACATGTTTGACTTAATTTTTTGTTCAATGATATTAGATGCTTTTCCCATCTTAAGTGTTCATCAAACCATACTCCCAAGAATTTAGTGTATGATGCTTGTTCAATCTTACACTTACCCAGTTCTACTGTAAGGTTAGTTTTTATTTTATTTGTAATATGTCTGAAGTTGATCCACGTTGTTTTTTTGGCATTCACAATGAGTCTGTTTTCATTAAACCATCTGTCTGCTTCGTCTGTTGCCAATGTGACTTTTTCTTGTAAGTCAGCTTCACTATTTGCTTTAACAAACAAACTTGTATCATCAGCAAACAGTACTGCCTCTGCTTCAGATAGTTGACTTGGTAGGTCATTGATAAATATTAATACAGATCCCTGGGGTACTCCATACAAAACTCTCTCGAATCTTGATGAATATGTCCTATCTGCCTGGCTCATCTCCACCTTCTGATACCTGTCTGACAGATATGATTCAAACCATTTGTGGGCAACTCCACGTATTCCATAGGCATATAACTTCCTAAGCAGTAACTTATGGTCGATGACATCAAAGGCCTTTGATAAGTCTAAAAACAATCCACAATTTAATTCCTTTCTGTTTATGGAATTTAGAACAAGTTGCAAAAAATTGAAGATAGCTGTTTCAGTTGATTTATTTTTACGGAAACCATTTTGCGCATTAACCAATATTCTATTCTTAATAAGAAATTTGTATAGTCTCTGATACATTACCCTTTCTATTATTTTTGAGAAACCTGACAACATTGATAAAGGCCTAAAGTTACTAACATCATATGGTGTCGCTTGTATTATGTGAGCCAAGTAAAGCATTCTACTGCATTCCTTTTAACATATTGCTAACAAAATTGGATTATCATGGTGTACACAAATCTACATTAGCAGCAATTTCTTCCTAGCTGAACAACAGGAGACAGTTTGTCTCAATAAAAATAGACATTCTTCCTTAGTAAACACTGGTACAGTTGTTCAACAGGGGCCCATCCTTATCATTATGGTTATCAGTGACCTGCCCCATTGTGTATCACAGCCTGTAATCTGTTATGCTGCTGATATAATGTTACTTCCTTGGGATTACAACATCCCAGCTCTTGATAAGATTATGTAAGAAACTCTTGATTCAGTATTACATTGGCTTGCAGCCAATAAACTTGTTTGTAAACCACACGAAACACGAAAGCTAATATTAGGATTGTCTGAGAATGTAGAAAATAAATGTGTCAAACTCTTAGGAGCACGTACTGATGGCAAACTCAATTAGGAAGCGCATAGTAACCAAGTCTGTAAAGAGATCTCAAGAGTGTCCTACATCACGTGAAAACTGAGAGATATGATCAGTAATAATTATCCTGTACGACATATTCCAAGATTTCTCAATTACATATCTCAATTTCAGTGAAATTGGCTGTATAATATGCAATGCTGGGCCAACAGAGCACTTTCACAGTCTTTTTACCAGGCTTAGGATACCAACAACTGTAAATATGTATATCTGTGTGTCTGCACTCTTTGTCTAGGGCAGCATTAAAGAATGTATTGTTAGGGAAACAATTCACAAACATAACACTAAAATAACACAAACAGTGACATTCCAAGGGACAGGTTAGCAATAACAAGGAACTCCCATAAGTGAATGCCCTAAAAATTTTTAACAAGTTTCCTCTCACTACCCAATTGTTGTCACTTACATAGTTCAAAATAACATTATATGACTGGGTAACAAAAAAAATCATATTACAATATAAAAGTGTTCTATGCTATGGACACTGTTGATTTTGATATTTAAGATTAGACATGTACTACTTCAGTTGATATGTACAATGTTCAGTTTAGTATTTAAGACTGTAGCTGTACTTTATAACTTGATTACATTACTGTTATCTACATATTAATGATGTACAACGAATAATGTGTAAGACTCATCTCAGGGAACACAACCCCACCCATTCATGAAGAACATGTTGACAGTTGTAAATCTTCATACCTTTGTCTCACTGATCTACGTTAAGAACAACATAATATACAATATTTTGACACTAGAAAGAATATATGTTATCATGACACCACAAGAAGAATTAATACTAAGAGCAGTGTCCAATGATTCAACACTGAATGAAATTGTGCTTAATGAGAAGCTCAGACAGGCAGGTACTTGACATGTTAAAATATTACAAGATTCTCATGAGAGTACAGTGAAAAATAATTTTAATATATCAGAAGATTCTCATAAAGTACAGTGAAATGTAATGTTAATATATTGCATCAGAATATCATGGGATTAAAAAAACAAAGTAGACAAGCTTCTTGTTTGTTTGGAAGATTTAGAAACTCATGGTGGAATAGATGTACTATGCCTGTCTGAACATCACATAATCGCAGATATGGAAAAGGTAAATGTAGGTGAATAAGCTTTCAGCACATGTAGGTACAGAAACTATGGATAGAGGAGGAGTTGCCATATCTGTTAAAATGTATCATAGTGTGAAAAATTTAGAAACTATAAAAAATTTGTAGAGCACTGTACAGAAGCATGTATCTCTGAGCTTAAACTAAATAGTGGTACTTTTAAAATTGTAGCTGTGTGTAAGTTCCCATTGCAAAATTTTCAGCTATTTCTGAAACACTTGGAATCTTTGTTGTGCTGTCTGTCAGACAGAGGGAAACAAATTATTGTTTTTGGGGATTTCAATGTACATTTTCTGAATGTGTCTAATAGAAGGAATGACCTTGAAGTATTACTTGTTTTTTTTTTCCTTCAAGTTGATATCAGTCATTGATTTTCCTACTCTGGTAGCACATGAAAGCAGAGTACTGATAGATACAACAAGATAAATTTAATCAAATTAAAGCTTTTCCTGTTAAGAATAGTCTTTCTGATCATGATGCATGGCCAGTTACAGTACATGACATAGCTCCAAGAAAATATTTTATAGTTGCAAGGAGTAATGATCCAAGGACAGTCAAACATTATAAAAAATACTGCACTGTATTAAGAAAAATTATTAAAAAGTCGAGAAGTATGTGCATTATGTCTGAGATTAGCACCTCTGACAATAAAATTAAAACAATTTGGAATATTTTTAACAGGAAAGCAGAGCAACTCAGAGCACAGGAAGACTGTATTTCTATCAAACTCAATGAAAAGTTCATTAATGAAAAGTCATAAATAGAAAATAGTTTTGATAATCATTTTTTAGTGCTGCAGAGAAAATAAGATTCAACTGTTCATTATACAATGCAAGGCTGTGTATGGAAGAGGCAATACCTATGCAATTTGATAAAACTGAAATTCAGCCCAACTCTCCAACTGAAATTAAGAAAAAAACTCAAAAGTAAAACCTCACATGGAATTCATGGCCTTTCCAACAGAGTGCTGAAAGCTTGTTCCCAACAGACAAGTGTGATTTTCAGCCACACATGTAGTAGCTCACTGAAACAGGGCATTGTTCCAGATAGATCGAAATATGCTATTGTTAAACCACGGCATAAAAAGGGGAATGGGTCAACTGCTAACAACTACCACCCAATCTCGCTTCTGACAGCTTTATGAAAAGTTCTTGAGAAAGTAATGTATTCAACAGTACCTTCATACATATGAATACATGATGTACTAACAAAATATTAAGTTTGGTTTTCAGAAAGGCTTTTCAACAGAAAATGCTATATACGTTATCATTGATCAAATATTAAATGCTCTGAATAACCGAGCATCACCCATTGGGATTTCTTGTGATCTGTCAAAGGCTTTTGAATGTATGCATCACGAATGTCTTCAAAATAGGCTTAAGTATTGTGGTACGAGTGGGTCAGTGGACAAATGGTTTAACACATATTTAATTGGAAGAATGCAGAATGTTGAAATTCACAACACATATAGTCTGTAAAACTCAGCAGAGTCGTCTAATTGAGGAAGTATTTAGAACGGTGTCCCACACGGTTCAGTCTTGGGTCCTTTATTGTTCTTAATATGTGTTAACGACTTGCCACTCTATAATCATGAAGATGCAAAGCTAGTTCTGTTTGCTGATGATAGAAGTATTGTAACCACGCACAATAAACACGAATTAGCTGTGGAAATTGTAGTAATGTCTCTTAGAAAATTATTAAGTGGTTCTCTGCAAATGGACTCTCGCTAAATTTTGAGAAAACACAGTATATACAGTTCTGTACAGTAAGTGGTATAACACTGTTGATAAGTATAGACTTTTAACAGAAGTCTGTAGCTGATGCGGAATATTCAGAATTTCTGAGTATGTGCACTGATGAGAAACTGAACTGGAAGAAACACATTAATGTTCTGCTGAAACATTTGAGTTCAGCTACTTGTGCTATTAGGATTATTGCAAATTTTGGTGATAAACATATTGGTAAATTATCCTACTATGCCTATTTTTATTCACTACTTTTGTATGGTGTCATATTTGGGGATAATTCACCATTAAGATAAAAGTGTGTAACCAAAATAATAGCTGGAGCCCACCCACTTTCACCTTGTGCAGACATTTATTCAAGTAGAGGCATTCACAGTACCTTCACAACACATATATTCACTTAAGAAATTTGTTATTCATAACCCATCACAGTTAAAAAATAACAGCAAAGTGCATAGCTACATCACTAGAAGAAAGGATGATCTTCACTACACTCTGTTAAATCTGACTTTGGTACAGAAAGGGGTGAATTATGCTCCCACAGAAGTCTTTAGTCATTTACCAATTAGCATCAAAAGTCTGACAGATAGCCAACAGGAATTTAAAAACAAATTAAAAGAATTTCTGAATGACAACTCCCAACTTATGTTAAACTGATACATTCAACATCAGTATGAAATTTTGTATTCATGACCAATGGAACAAGTATTAATATAATGTAACTGACGGACACAGGAAAATCTCGCAAAATGAACTGTCTGAAGTTCTTTAATGAATTATCATATTCTGATCTAAACACACCTTTACATGGTTTCAGCTGGTTAGATGGCAATCCATTTTACAGGATGCAATAATTCTTTGATATATGTAATGCTGAAATTGATATTTAAGTTTCTGGTTCTAAACTATATAACTGGTTAATATAAGACACTTAATTTGCACATGCAATGTGAACATTATTTCTAATATCTTGATTGTAACTGTAACATTCTATAACTGATAAAGCCTATTCTATGGGCAAAAACACCTATAGAATCTGAATCTGGCCTGGAAGTATCAGTGTAAGATCCTAAAATTCACCTCTACAAGCAAGTACATTAAAATCTGACTGTTTGACTGCCAAAGCATTTGCAACAGAGCACCAGTGCTCTGAAAAGTAGTGGAGCACACAAACATTAGGTGCAGAAAACTGGTTAAAACTCAAAATTGAAAATAATGAGATTTTTAGGGAACATCTGGAAGTATATCAAAAGGATAGGCTAATGGGAAGTGGAGGTGGTGTATTTGTCACAGAAGACAAGAAACTCGAATCCACCAACAAAGAAATTGAATCTGCATGTGATATTGTTAAGGCAAGACCCAGTGTCTGCATCTGCATCTTCATCTACATATATACTCTGCAAATCACAGTGAGGTGCATGGCAGAGGGTTCGTCCCATTGTACCACTTATTAAGGGTGTGCATAAATAATTTTTTAGTGGTGGGCAAGAAAGGCTTCCTGGGAAACATTATTAAAGGACTTCTCCAAAACCTACCTAGAACACACAGTTTGGTATCCCACTCATGGTGGAAATATATTGGATTTAATGGTAACAAAGAGACCTGATGTCTTTGAGGGTGCCCACACGAAAACCAGTACCAGTGACCATGAGGCAGTTGTAGCAACAATAATTACAAAAGGACAAAGGGCTATAAAACAAGTAGAAAGATTTATATATTCAGCAAACAAGATAAAGAGACAGTAGTGTCATATCTTAATAAAGAGCTTGAAATTTTTAATCCTGGACAGGAGCACCCTGAAGAAGTATTGTTCAAGTTTAAAAGATTACTCGAAAATGCACTGTATTTGTCTGCTTAGTAGAACTGTTCCTGATGGGAGGGGCTCTTTGTGGTATACAGTTGGTGTAAAGATATTTGTAAAGAAAGAAAGATTGCTGCATAGTAGGTGCAAAAGAAAGCATAAAGCTATAAAACCTCCTGTCAGATTAAAACTGTGTGCCCGACCAAGACTCGAACTCGGGACCTTTGCTTTCGCGGGCAAGTGCTCTACTCACGCCTGGTACTCACAGCTTTACTTCTGCCAGTATCTCGTCTCCTACCTTCCAAACTTTCTCATTCTGGAAACATCCCCCAGGCTGTGGCTAAGCCATGTCTCCGCAGTATCCTTTCATTCAGGAGTGCTAGTTCTTCCAAACTTTACAGAATCTGCCAGGGAGTTTCATATCAGCGCACACTCCGCTGCAGAGTGAAAATCTCATTCTGGAAACATCCCCCAGGCTGTGGCTAAGCCATGTCTCTGCAGTATCCTTTCTTTCAGGAGTGCTAGTTCTGCAAGGTTCGCAGGAGAGCTTCTGTAAAGTTTGGAAGGTAGGAGACGAGATACTGGCAGAAGTAAAGCTGTGAGTACCGGGCGTGAGTCGTGCTTCGGTAGCTCAGATGGTAGAGCACTTGCCCGCGAAAGGCAAAGGTCCCGAGTTCGAGTCTCGGTCGGGCACACAGTTTTAATCTGCCAGGAAGTTACATATCTGCGCACACTCCGCTGCAGTGTGAAAATCTCATTCATAAAGCTATAGATGGAGAGATTCTGAATGAAACGAGTTAGGCCGTCAAATTTAGTGTCCAGATACCCAACAACGAGACAGGTATTGAAACTGAGGGAATTAAAGTGAAAGTACAAATGATGAGTGTTTTCAAATATTCCATTACAAAGGAGAATCCATGAGTATCATTGCACATTAATTCTAACACTATTGCAAAGTGAGTGAAACAGATGTTAGTGTTAGTGGGGTTTAGAAACAGCTGTTATTGCTGAAACTGAACAAAGTTCCGGCAGCTAGTGGAATTCATATCAGATTCTATAACATATTTGCAGCTGGGTTAGGCCACCTCTTTTCACCATAATATACTGCAGAGCCCTTAAACAATAAACTGTGCCCAATGGTTGGAAGAAACTACAGGTCACACCTGTCTACAAGCTGGGCAGCACAAATGATTTACAAAATTACTGTCCAATTGTTGTAGAAACTTAGAACATATTCTGAGCTCAAATGTAACGAGGTATCTGAAACAGAATGATCACCTCCATGTCAACCAGCATGGATTCCAAAAACATCGAACACATTTTAGTTACATATCATCCTGAAATACATGGATCTAGTCGGTCAGGTAGATGGAGTATGTCTTGATTTCTGAAAAGCCTTTGATTTAATACCACACATGCACTTATTATCAAAACTGTAATTGTATGGGGAATTAAGGGAAATTTGTGACTGGATTGAGGATTTCTAAGTAGGGAGGATGCAGCATGTTATATTGGATGGAGAGTCATTGCAGACAATATTAATGGTAATCTCAGACTTTCTGCAGATTATGCAGTTATCTATTATGAAGTAGTGTCTGAAAAAAGCTGCACAAATATTCAGTCAGCTTTCGATCGATTAGATTAGATGTACTTTTTGTTCCAGTTGATCCATAGTCAGGAGGTCCTCTAGGATGTAGAACATGCCAATAAATATTTACTGCGAAAAATGAATATAAGAATGCTAATGTACGATCCACAGATCCCAAGTGGAATGATCATCATGGATGCAGACTGAATCAAAGACTTTTTAAACACATTTTCATTTAAGAGGCAATAAACACTGAATAGAAGACTCATTAAAAAAAAAAACTTATTTATAATGATTACATTTCTGCACTGAATTTTTAGAGAATTTTTGAGAGAGAGAGAGAGAGAGAGAGAGAGAGAGAGAGAGAGAGAGAGAGAGCTAGCTGTAATCCCAAGAATTTAACACTATCCATTTCTTCTATCTTCCTGTCATCATATTATAGGCATATACTGGTGAGAAACCTCATACAAATTATGAACTGCATTTAGAGTAGAATTTAAAAGTGGCACAAAGACTGGCAACTTGCTTTAAATGTTCAGAAATGTAAAATTGTGCACTTTACAAAACAAAATAAACAGCATTCTGCAAGTACAATTTGTAGGGATATGAAATAGAATGATCAAATAAGATCAGCTGTAGGTAAAGTGGGTGGCAGACTTTGATTACTACCAAAATCAATTTACAAAAGATATCGCTTACAAAACACTTGTGCAACCCATCCTAAAATACTGCTCAAGTGTGTGGGAGTAATACCAAATGGGACCAATAGGGAACATTGAACATATACAAAGAAAGATGGCACAAACAGTCACAGGTTTGCTTGACCCATTGGGAGAGTATTAGGGAGATACTGAAAGACCTAAACTGACAAATACTTGGAGATAGACACAAACTACCATTACTTAAACAGTTTCAAGAATCAACTTGAAGTGATCAAGTTAGAAATATACTACCTACAGCTGTGCATTTCACAGTGGTTTCTAGAGTATGGACGTAGATGGATGAACAACCCCTACACATCGCTCCTGTAGGGATCACAAAGACTAGACTAATTACAGCTTGTGTGTTAACAAACCATTCTTCCGGTGCTCCCTGCCTGGCATTTTACAATGGTTTGTAGAATGTAGTAAACAATTCAAAATTATTATTTCAAGTTTTTTTCATTACTCTGTCCTCTGGTGAATAAATAACTGTAAACAGATAACAGAGAAAAGTTATGATGAATTATGCATATTGTTTAGTCTGCCATATGAATTCCACTTTCTAGTAGAATGCTCATGTTTCTGATGTGAAATCAACACTTTTAATCTATATTATATCACATGTAGGAACACGTGAGGCAATACTGACTCTACGACTTCTCATAGAAGACAGGTTAAGGAAAGGCAAATCTACATTTCTAGCATTTGCAGACTTAGAGAAGGCATTTGACAGTGTTGACTGGAATACTCTCTCTCAAATTCTGAAGGTGGCAGCGGTCCAATACAGGGAGCGAAAGGCTATTTACAATTTGTACAGATACCAGATGGCAGTTATAAGAGTTGAGGGGTATGAAAGAGAAGCAGTGGTTGGGAAGGGAGTGAGCCAAGGTTGTAGCCTATCCCCAATGTTATCCAAAAAATGGCTGTGAGCACTATGGGACTTAACTTCTGAGGTCATCAGTCCCCTAGAACTTAGAACTACTTAAACCTAACTAACCCAAGGACATCACACACATCCATGCCCGAGGCAGGATTCAAACCTGTGACCGTTGAGGTCACGCGGTTCCGGACTGTAGCGCCTATAACCGCTTGGCCACACTGGCCGGCCCTGATATTATTCAAACAGTATATTGAGCAAGCAGTAAAGAAAACAAAAGAAAAAATTCATAGTAGGTATTAAAAACCATGGAGAAGAAATAAAAACTTTGAGGTTTGCCGATGACATTGTGATTCTGTCAGAGGCAGCAAAGGACTTGGAAGAGCAGTTGAACGGAAGGGACAGTGTCATGAAAGGAGGGTATAAGATGAACATCAACAAACACAAAACGAGGATTACGGAATGTAGTTGAATTAAATCAGGTGATGTTGAGGGAATTAGGTTAGGAAATGACACACTTAAAGTAGTAGATGAGTTTTGCTATTTGGGGAGCAAAATAACTAATGATGGTCAAAGTAGAGAGGATATAAAATGTGGACTGGCAATAGCAAGGAAAGACTGGCAATAGCAAGGAAAGCGTTGCTGAAGAAGAGAAATTTGTTAACATCGCATATAGATTTAAGTGTCAGGAAGTTGTTTCTGAAAATATTTGTATTTGTGGCACAACTTGACTAGAAGAAGGGCTTAGTTGGTAGGACATGTTCTGAGGCATCAAGGGATCACCAATTTTGTACTGGAGGGCAGTGTGGAGCGTAAAAATCGTAGAGGGAGACCAAGAGATGAATACACTAAGTAGATTCAGAAGGATGTAGGTTGCAGCAGTTACTTGGAGATAAAGAAGCTTGCACAGAATATAGTTGCATGGAGAGCTGCATCAAACCAGTCTCTGGACTGAAGACGGCGATGATGACAATAATAACAACAACAACAACAACAACAACAACAACAACACACATTATCATATTAAGTGAAAGGGACATATAATAGAAAGACAGACTGGCTCGTGGTATCTTTTTCTTGTGTATGTGCTCCTATCTGATTATTGGATTCATCTCAGTGGCGTTTTTGGTACACCATCAGGTACACTTTAATACCTTGTAGCACATCTACTTACACAGCATACTGTGCCCTATTGATATGCCCACAAAGGGTTCAACTTAAAATTATTTATTTGAGATATTGTGCACAATTAACAATAGGGTCACTCCACACCGAATCATCCAGTCAAAAGAAGATATAAGATCTAATGTTTTTGGATTTCTTCCAAAATTTACGTGTGAAAAGTATGCATAAAGATAAGAAAACATCCAAAGTTTCATCCAATTCTAACAAGTAGTTTCTGAATTATCAGCGATTAAAGTTTTACATTAATTGTATTTCCAAGGGTGATTAAGATGTAACTAAAGCGTGCATGCTTTTACAGAATTTGAAGCAAAATCGTTAATTTTGAAGCTAGAGCCTTGAAATTTTCACAATTATGTTCTAAATTAAACACTGAAACTGATAGATCTACTAAATTCTGATTTATAATGTTAAATCATATTGAAAAACTGTACTGAAACTCAAAATATTGTTAATTTCAAAATTATGATATAGGCATAGAAAATTATGAATAGCTATAATCTGTCTCCAAATAATCCAATAGAACCATATATTTTTGAAAACAGCATAAAATTAACTTTCAAATGGGGCAAAAAAATTGGTGGGGTTCTGGTTTAAAACTGTAATTTGGAAGATCAGCTACTTAAAACAGTAATTTATTAATACATTTTCTGTTATGTATTTTTTTAAATTAGGACAAAGATTTTACTGTAGTTGTAACTTTATTTATCTTTTTTTGTTTTATTTAGCTGAAGTTAAAGTCAAGAAACATACAACATTTTTGGAGTCATGAGAAGTGTGTTGAAGTTCAGATAAGGCAGTACAACTATGCAAGTATGCACACAAAAAATTCACCAGTCAGCAGTCTGCCAACTGTCTTCTGTCAAGACATGAAATTCAAGTCAGTACATGACCCCCCCCCCCCCCCAGCCTGCCTCTACTGCAAGTCTATCAGTGTGTATTTGGCTCTGTTCAAGTTAACTGCCTAGTGTTTTGTGCTTAGTGACATTTTAAATAATTGTTATATAAACACAGCTATAATTTTATTTTTAATGCTGTTGTTTTGTGTGTGTGTGTGTGTGTGTGTGTGTGTGTGTGTGTGTTTGTGTTTTTCTTACCATGGAGATAAGAGCAAGTTCAAGTAATAATTTTAAGTGTTCAGTAGCTTCATTACTAATTTTTTCATATGAAAATACTTCACTGACAAAAAGCAAAGACATTTATTTAATTTCAGAAAAGTTGTCTAAAGAAGTAGTAGAAATTTTGATTTGGCTTACTAATAAGCAGTATACAGAAGAATGCTGAAGATTAGATGGGTAGATCACATAACTAATGAGAAAGTATTGAATACGATTGGGGAGAAGAGAAGTTTGTGGCACAACTTGACCAGAAGAAGGGATCGGTTGGTAGGACATGTTCTGAGGCATCAAGGGATCACCAATTTAGTATTGGAGGGCAGCGTGGAGGGTAAAAATCGTAGGGGGAGACCAAGAGATGAATACACTAGGCAGATTCAGAAGGATGTAGGTTGCAGTAGGTACTGGGAGATGAAGAAGCTTGCACAGGATAGAGTAGCATGGAGAGCTGCATCAAACCACTCTCAGGACTGAAGACCACAATAACAACAACAATAAGCAGTACAGTGAAACAGATATTTGTTCCCATCATTTGTGTTATTTTTTCCAGTATTTTGAAAACAACCAAAAATCCTGTTGTAATCCATTTAAGAAACATTCTGTACCTATAAAAAAGAAGAAATTACTCTGGAAAAAGCAAAATATGTTAAGCAAAATAAGAACATTATTTTAGTGCCAGGAAACCAGTTGTGCAGTACATGTAGAAAACTGTTGAATGAGGCACCACCAACTTTAGACAAAGAAGATATTGCTCTACTTGAAAGTAATGAAGCAAATGAGAGTGAATTAACCAATGCAAAAGAATAGTAGAAAGAGAAAAGTTGAATGAAACTCTTTTAGGGGTGGATGTGGCATGACTTAAACTTCAGTCATTATCTACCCAATCAAAGAAAAAATATGCTAAAAAGAAGTTTAAAAAGGCAAAAAACCAGATTAGAAAAGTTGTCATTTGTTTTGAAAGTACAAGAATCCAATTATTAAGTGAATCTGACAATACAACTGAAAGTAATGAATTGAATACAAAATCTGTGAATCTTGATCATATAGTGGATGCTATAAAGGAAAAACTCAAGACAAACTTAACCTAAAGGGGAAAAATACATATATTAACAATCACTCCAAAGTCTTGGTCTTGGAGAAAAGCAGCATAAAAATGTAATGTATCAGAATATTTAGTGTGAAAAGCCAGAACGCTTGCAAACAAGAAAGGTATTTTGGCTTCGACAGAACCCAAACATGGCAGAACCCTTCCCCCAAGAAACAACAGACACTGTCCAACTGTTTTATGAAGATGATGAATTTTCTTACATGTTGCCAGGTGCTAAAGACAAAGTTAGTATAAAAAAAATACTTACAAGCAGAAAAGAATTCTTTTATGCAACTTACAGGTACTAGACTGAAATTGTGTGTGCTTGCTGGTTCACCTGGAACTCTCAGAGAGAGACAGAGAGAGAGAGAGAGAGAGAGAGAGAGAGAGAGAGAGAGAGAGAGAGAGAGTGTAAAAACAAGTGAAACACAGCAGCTACATCTGAGAAAAATACTAGAAGACTACGAATAAGATGAAGACATCAAATCTGCGCAGTGGGTTTCAAGTGATGGCACTTTACAAACAATGCTGTCACCTTGTAAGGAGTTTACTGATTTTACTAAAAAAAAATCGAGTCTCTGATACCTCACTGTTACATCACAAAAGCTCAAAACTCTTACATGAAACAGAGAAAAAAAATGGCATTTAATGAGGTTTTAGTTCTTATGAATTTTGCAGAAAACAATAGCTTCATTCTGCAAAATGAAGTGCCGTCCTACCACTGGGGCCACTTGAACTGCTCAGTTCATCCAGTAGTGATTTTTTCTAAAAATGAAGATTCCACCATAAAAGAAACACCATTGTGTTTCATTTCAGATAATCTAAAGCATGAAGTACCAATTGTTTATTCAGTACAAGAAAAAAACCATAGATTTCATAAAACAAAACTTTCCTGACATTGACCAAACTGAGTATTTTATAGGTAGTGCACTTCTCAGTACAAAAACTTCAAACGCATGATAAATTTATGTTTTCATTATAAAGATTTTAAATTAAATGCAGGCTGTCCATTTCATGCTACGAGTCATGGTAAAACATGCGATGGGATAGGAGGCACAGTTAAGAGAACTGTTACAAAAGAAAAAATAAATCTGGCAGAGCAGTAGGCAAAGTGAGCAGATAATAAATGCTGAACAAATGAACATTTTTTGCAAAAGTTTATTCTCAAAAATATATTTTTTTCTTTTTAAAGGAAGAAGAAATTGAAACTAAAAGAAGAAAGCTTGAGACTACATTTCAAATGGATCAAACAATACCAGGTACAAGAAGTTACCATTATTTTAAGCCAGCTTCTTGCAAAGAAATTACAGCCAAGCGAGTGCATTCAGACTTGGAAAGTTTGTTGAAAGAAACTATTTTTACGACTATCCCAACCCTTAAAACTAACCTACAGTCATTTGTTGCATGCATTTATGAGCAAAACTGGTGGATAGGAATGGTTCTGGGTTTCAATGAAGAAGAAGGAGACTGAACCGACAGAAACTTTATTTTGGCCTAAAAAAGAAGACATGTCCTGTTCCACCAGCCCATCTACTGTGTATAATAGCTCCTCCAGAGGTAGCATCTCAGTTCGGCAAATCACATAAGATTGATGCTAATCATCAAAACATGGAACAATTTCAATGCTTTATTGTAAAAAAAAACACCTTAATGGACATTTAAAGGTAATTATTGTACATACTGCTTCATATAAACTTAGTATAATACTTAAACTGAATAATTATTAAACTTTAAAGTCATCAAAACTCTTTGTACAAAGGATTTGTTTGAAAACAAATAATTGCCACCTCATGTATTCAAATGTAAGTAAACCTATTTTGTAAAATTCTCAATGTATCTATCTTTTATTTTAAAATAATTGATACATGAAACTTGAGTTCATCTGGTATTTTCACAGTTGTATTGATTTCAAATATTTAATTATTGTATCAAACATGTATTTTACA
The DNA here is from genome assembly GCF_023864275.1 of Schistocerca cancellata. Taxonomy (NCBI): domain Eukaryota; kingdom Metazoa; phylum Arthropoda; class Insecta; order Orthoptera; family Acrididae; genus Schistocerca; species Schistocerca cancellata. Next base: position 293,996,079 of record NC_064627.1, read on the forward strand.
AAGTAAATTACAAAATTTGACTTCAGTTTGTTATAAAATTGTTACAACTCAGAACCCCACCAATTTTTTGCACCATGTGTTTTCAACAAATATATGGTTTTATTGGGTTATTTGGAGAGAGATTTTAGCTATTTATAATTTTCTACACCTATGTCATGTCACAATTTTGAAATGAACAATATTTTGAGTTTCAGTACAGTTTTACAATGGAATGAACATTATAAATTGGAATTTTTAGTTCTATCAGTTTCAGCGTTTAATTTAGAACATAATTGTGAAAATTTCAAGGCTCTAGCTTGAAAAGTAATGATTTTGTTTAAGTTTCTGTAAAAGCATGCAGGCTTAATTGCCCTTGGAAATACAGTTAACCTAAAACTTTAAACAGTGATAACTCAGAAACTACTTGTTAGAACTATATGACACTTGGAATATTTTCTTGTCTTTATGCATACAATTCAAACAAAAATTTTCGTAAACATCTGTGACAAGTTGGTGTTGGGCCCTGGATGACTTAGTATGGAATGACTCCATAGTTATACTGAGATCTACTGTTGATATGCTAGAAAACTTCTGGGCTAAAGTTACATATTAGACTTCCCCCCCCCCCCCCCCTCCTCCTCCTCCCAAAATCTTGGTTGTGGTGACTGATTGATCAGTTGCACAGCCTGAGGTCTAATTTAGGTTGGTAGGTGACAACTGGCTTGTGAGTTGGCAAAGCCAACAAATTTTAAACCAGAAAATCTGTTTGTGGTAATAAAGTGACCAGTGGTGAAGCCTAATGTTTACATCTATGCCATACTGAAAAATGGAAGGGGGTGTCCAATACATAACTTTTATCAAATTCTGAATGGAGCCATACTGTTAACATTAAAATATATATTTACATGAATACTTCTCCCATTAACTGCTGTCTGGTCCTTTCAGAAATTGTGTAGGCACTACTTCAAGGAAATTAATATTATGTAGTCCCTAGCATGTGTGTTTATAGTTGCCTAGTATATGCTAAACAAAACCTGGATAAATTTTTGGGATATCAATACACCACCTAAACACAAGAAATGGGTGTTCAATTGGCATGCCATACACCAGACTAGCAGAGGTCCACAACAATAATAAGATATCTTGGTCTCTCATATTTTAACAAATTATCTTAAAATATTCACTCAGTGCATCTGAATAAATCCAAAAACTTAATAAGATCATGGTAAAGGGTAAAGCATTTTATACAATGACAGATTTTACAGAACATATAATAGATGACTTGTAATTTTTATTCTTGAGGACTTATAGAAAATTATAATATTTCTATAAAGACATTAATGTGGTATGTTGATTCATTGTGGCACACTGTATTACATTTGTAAACAAAGATAATAAGAATTCTGAAGTAATAACCTACGTTAATGCCTTCTTGTAACATAATTACAACTTAATCAGGCAAAGTGTACTGTATGAATACTATAACTGTATACCTACAGATTCCTATAATGCTTATATGACATCAAGCACGTAAACGCGTTTAAAGGTGAATAAATATTCTATACCACTCTATTCACTATCTTGTGTATACTTTTCTACAAATATGAGAATGCTGCAACATATTCTGTGTAGTTAAAGGAGCAGTACCCGAATTATCGCATTATTTAGACAGAAAATGCAAATATAAGTGCCTCACAAAAGAAGAAACATTCGAAAAGTGCCCTTCGCGATCTAATTCCTTCGCTTTTGTACTGTTGCGACTGATTCTGTACGAACCTTTCTGCACAAAATGTATATCTCTATCTAGTCACAACCGTTGAGCGTGAACATTACACTCTTACTTAAGTTTTTTCCCGTTTATACGGCAGAGGCTTTCCAGAGTACGTTAACACATTTCTCCGAAACTCTTGTTACTGGGGACGTATCCCGAACAGGGATATGCACTGTTTTTTTAGTAGTCAGAACGCTCATGAACTGGATCTGATGGCAAAATTTCAACAAATTCCGTAAACAAGCTTCGAAAATTATTATAGAGCAGCCATGCTCCTGGCAAACAACTTGCGCTTCGCAGGTCCGGACACGCCCTCTGTGAAAACGGCGGACGAAAACAATGCAACTATGTTTGCAGGTAGCATAGTCGCAACGCCACTTCTTTGGCATACTTCCCCGAGTGACTCAATCGACTATTTTTAGAGGAAAACGCCGACGCCCGGTCTCAAATATTTCCAGGACCGTGTTAACAGAACGCTCTGCGCGTCTTTAGCAACCGAATAACACAAACTGTAGGCCTACTCTTTAACATAACAGGATGCGATTTTGCCCCTAGCCTGTGTCGACAACTTCAAGAATCGCAAATAACATTCGAATGTTGCGAGAGCGTCGGCTGAGTTCAAAGTCATGCACATGTCCCCGTAGCCGTGATTGCTAGTCGGTGCCTCACATTGCACGACAATGATCTGAGTCAAATCACATGCTTTTGCACAGAAAGGGCCGGTTTGAGAACATTTTCCCACACTAGCGACTTTATAATTTGGTGCCTCCTTTCCTTTTTCCTCTACACTTTCACCCGTGACAGTTTTCACTAATAGTTGTAATACGCACTGTATACAAGTATTTGTGTTCCTGATGCCCCTCTCCGCTGTGATAAGTCCTGTAAGTCGAATGATTTTAGTAACTAGAGAGTATCCGTAGACACTCGAGTGATTTTGTATATAGACGACTGCGAGACATTTCTTGTCTATAGACGCGCTTATGCAACCCAAAATCACACAAATTTTAACCCCCGTTTGAATTGGGAGACATGAAATTGTTGTAATTAGACAATGTTGCCCGACATTTCGTAGTGTGAACGTATTGATAGTCATGGCCTCCAGTTATTCTCCTTGCGCCGTGAGAATCTCTTCGTCGGACTACTTATTATTTTTGTTTTTCTTAATTTTAAACATTACTTTTCAAGATGTGGCCAACGCAGAAAGAGTTACACCTGACTGAAGATTTTCACATGGCATCAAATCTGTGGGAAGTTAGTTATTTCCGAATATAAATATCACAACAAGAAGAAATTGCTTAAAGAAGAACTGTCACATGTTAAGCATCCACCTGACACACTAAATACAGGTGGGCTGAGGAAAGGGGAAGGGCGCTATCTCATTCTTTCGGTACGGTACACCGCAAGAAATTCCATTTGAAAATGGATCACAGCGTTCGGCTTCGAACTAATAGCTACCCATGGTCTGACGCCCTTTCTGTATTTCCTAGTGGAATTGTAACTGATTTTTTCCCAAAAGTGAGGGAAAACAAATTCAATGATTGGTGATTTTCTAGTGGCGTTGGAACACACTATATTATAAACATACTCACTCGTATGCCCGAAAAATTCATTTTAAAAAGTGAGCAATAATAACGACTGTTACAATCGGTAATCTCAACGGAAAATGAGAAGCAGTTCTAACAAAACAGCTGATTTCTAAGGAGCATGGTTAATATCTAACAACTATGTTCGAGGAGCATGAGTCTTAGTAAACACGGGCGTCTTCGAGTAGATTCAAAAAATAAAATTATCTCGATAAATTTTCACGTAGTAGCTAATTACAGTGAGTCTCAGGCTACGTAATTAATTTGGCAAAGGAAGGAAATCCACTAACCATCTGCAGTTTTGTGAAATTAGGAGACCGGTTTCAAAACTTTATAGGTCCATTATTAATGCACCACAAATTAAATTAAATAAGACTTAATTTTTTTAATATACAACAAGTGTATAAAGTCCTCATAATAAAATTGTTCCAAAAGTTCATTTAGTTATACAGTGATCTACATGCCAAAATAGCATATTGTTCTTGATTGTGGTGCATTTTCAAACAACAAAGGTGACGAAGCAGGTTACAGTATTAAAGTCTACTGGTATGCTAATATTTCCACCAGACTAGAACAGAGAGCAGCTTATGGTATTAATGTGTATTACGCGAATTATTTTCACTTTACTAGAAATATTCGCATGATACACGTTAAAACTTTAACCTGATTCACCACATTTCTTATTTGCAAATGCACTGTAATCAAGAACAATATACTATTCTGGTATGTAGACTAGTGTGGTTGTTTTCTGTATTAAAGTGAGAAGAATTTTACTATACAAATTTGCGAAAAAAGTGGTCCAACTAAAACAGTCATATTTCTTTACGTACTACACGAATATGTAATAAAAACGGGGGTTCCTGTTTTAAGAAAACGCAATTGATATCCGTTTGACGTATGGCAAGTTTCGTTCTTTGTGGTATTTTCGTTTGAAGCTTATTTCGTGAGATATTTGGCCCGGTCACGATCAATGGATCACCCTGTACAACACGTGACAATATGCAAATTCGTAAACTAAAATTGTTCCAGAAAGCTCACATTGCTGCTGAAATACCGTGAAACAAATCTCTTCTACTGCAAGCTCTTTGCTATCCCTATTCTGGGGAATGGTAGTATGGATCAAAACAGGAAAAAAAAGGTCCAGTAAATACAGCCTCTAAAGTGCGTGTCTTACGAGCTATGCCTTCGACCATAGATACTAGTAGACTGGTCTTGCTGTGCAGGAGCTATTGGGCTAGTGTGGCTCCAACATAAACCACGTGACTGTTGGCAAAACGTGGCGGGATTTCAAATCAGCGGTCTGCCATCCTATGTTAGTATCGAATTCTCCCCACATTTCTTAATTGACTGCCAAACGCTTCCAACAAAAATTACTTTTTAATTTGTGAAAAATTATGCCAGAACTACATTTGACCCGGATTTGCTCGCAGTACCATTTATAAAATCTAACAAATACATCGAACGCCACTCTGGCGGGCAGCGGGACGAAATTACTATAAACTACCAATTAAAGTAACATGTCGTTAAAATTCTTGTAAACAGTAAGAGTGGGCTCGTGCCAAAACTTTAAACATTGGATTCGCCACGTTTTGAGCTCTAGTCACTTATAAAAGAAAATGGGATATGGGAATTATGTCAACTATAGGTGTCAAAATTGTTGACTTTGGGAGCAGGTCCATTTTAGAGTATCAATTTTAGGTGCACTTCAAAGGTTCAGTTCCCATTATTTTTACAAAAGTTTAAACTATCAGATTTAAAAAAAATGATATTTTAGATGAAAGGTGAGACTTTGAAGTTTCAGAAAATAATTTTGGAGCCTAAGTTTAAAAATGACAGACACTGTAAATACAAATACGCGCCTATATACATTGTAAATAATAACTAATCTATCAAAACACTTCTCCTCGAAGTGCTTCTAGCAAAGGCGCGTATGTGCAAATGGCTTAAAGTTTTTCCGTTTCAGGGCCTGTATCCAAAGCTGCCTTCGATTTTCATCCTCGGGGAACCTATGAGTAGGAAAGAGAAACGATTATACTTACTTCTGTAACCGAATTATCACAGATACTTTCCAAAATGTAATATGAGTCTGACTTTACAGGCATCACTTTCAACACTTTACTTTATGTGATATTCTATTTCAAGTGTAAAAAAACATATAAAAGTCACTTCAGCAGATTTCAATGAACGCATCTGCACTATCATAGAAACACTTACACGTGAAATGTAATGCCATTTCCCCCGACAAAACGCTGAGTACAGCCATAAGCGCAACACGAAACAACCATGTTTTGCCAACATTCACGTGACTTCAGCCCAGAGATGTTGGAGCCACGAAAATGACGTCAGGGCCAGTCTATTATATTTATGGTCGAAGAGCTATGCTCACTTAATCACCTTTGCTACTATGAGGGATCTCTTCTACTGAACAAGAGCTCATTGCTCTTAAGATATGCATTTTAGAGCAAATGTCTACAAGACAATTTTTTCTTGTTTTGGTCCATAGTACCTCCTCCCAAAATACGGTAAGCAAAGAGCTTACAGCAGAAGAACTTCTTTCAATGTATCGAAAATGAAGAACTGCTCATAGCTCTCAAGGTATGCGTTTTAGAGCCCATGTTTTCTACGCTCCGTTTAAAATTACTTGATAGTTGAGGTCTGTCACTCGCCGCTACTGTTTTGCCACATCGGTCTCCGGCTACTGCACTGTTATAGGTAATACACCAACACAGCAAGTAATTTCACAAATGCTGTTAATGTGTAACACAGCGGTGTTGGAATTGGTCGATGCAAAGTATGTCGAAATGCGAGATGCTCTGTCGACAGCTGATTTTAAATGAGCAGCGACTGAACTGCGGCAGCGTTTTGTAGCCCTGTATTTAACCTCATGTCTTAAGCTAACCACAACCTCGTGATGTGTAATGTATCCGAGGAAGCGCTGGTCAAAAATCTCCGGCAGAAGTAAAATTATGATCGCTTTGTTCATGACTATTAAAGCCATTTTCCACGAGCAAACTCAAGACAGAAAAAGTTCATTTCCAGCGCGGAAGGCAAATTGCAATTTCTTGCTATCACTGGTTACCTGAAACTATCCTCTCACTGGTTAAACGAGCTGTAGCGTTACCAACCGGTAAGCAGCACTCGTTGGCACTTAGTTGCAGATTATAGACGACACAGGCAGAGCCCAGACGAAAAGAGGTTGATAGGTAGAAAAAAAGAGCAAATTAAAAAGTAAGTACGACGGTGAAAATGACGTGGCAAAGAATTTGAAATAAAAAATTATATTTAAACCAATTAATTGAATGAAAATGATAATCAGACTCTTTCGATTAGATTTAGAAATAAAAAAAACTCCCAGCTCTTGACGAGGTTCGAACCTACGATCTTCAGCGTGATAGGTTAATGCGCTAGCCAGTGTGCTAAAACATAACAATGAACGAAATCATTATAACTTTGACTGTGGTCGCCCAGTTACAAATATAAACTGAAGCCTTCAGAAATTCGGTTTCAGGCAATGTCTTGCGAAGCTTATCTAATGTAAGCCGATCTCTGTGATTATGATAACCGCATATGTGACGCTGTGTCGCGTCTTGTGCGGAAGTATCCAGTAATGTTTAGTTGGTAATGTGTGTAAAACGTGTGTATTTCATTAGCATCGTTATGTGTGTGTGTGGTTTATGGTGTGTTTGAAATACTCGGCGAAATACGAAATAAAAGTGCCACACTCATGATTCGGGATTCAAACAAAACAAGAAAGAACAAAATTTTTTTTCAGGCGACTGTCAACATCGTCATCATCGATATACTTGGAGAAATGTATGGCACACACTGCGCTGTTTTACAATATATTTATTCACAATAGGTTTCGACCATTGATCACCTACACAGTGGATAAATGTTGTGACAACTTCACATGCCATACACTCTATTTAACCAGAAAAGGCGCCATAGCTGAATTGCAAACGTCAGAAAAAGATACTTCACGCCATAATACCGGCTTAAGCAAGCAGAAAACTATGAAAACATGAAACAATGTAACAGCAGCAAGGGCACAGTACCATTTGGTTGTTGAGACTGACCAACGGTGCTGTGTACTTACTGCTGTTACATGGTTTCACGTTTTCAGTGTTTTCCGCTTGCTTATGACGGTTGCGACTAAGCTGTGGCGTCTATTCTGGTTAAATAGCATATATGACATGTGAAGCTGTCGCAATATTTTTCCACTGTGAAGTTGATCAATGATCGAAAGCGGATGTGGGTAAAGATGTTGTAAGACATCACACTGCGTACCATGCATTTCTCCAAATACATCAAGGAAGAATGCTGGGCAACCAATTGTAACTGAACTGACCAATTAAGCGGCTGTTTGGCAACGGTGAACGCTTCGGTCGTTACGGTAAGCACTCTGATTGGAGGAAACTAGATCCAGCGCGTGAAGTGTCAGTATCAAGTAATTTTAATCAGACTTTAGATCTCTTTGCTTCGAATGAACGTTCCTGTCATATCCCTGGAAACTGACATTCCTCCTGGGACACCCTGTATTGAAGCTTTCCAAGCCCATTCGTTGCTAATTGCAGCTTGTCTTCCGTATAGTTAGTATAGCTAAAAATAACCTGTTCATTTGCAAAATAACCTGGTCTTTGAAACGAAAAGATGCTCAGAATGACATTGCCTACTTTATAATTATTGGTCAGTATACTTCCACACTCCTGTGTAACTGTGCCTGTACGTATGTCAAACAGTACTGCTGATGCATGGCATTTCTAATTTGCAAAGAGACTGTTCCTGCAGCTAGTGTGTTATACTGATGTGTTCCTATGGTGTATATAGTTTTATACTTGAGAGCCAAAGAAACTGGTACACTTGCCAGGCAAAAGCGCCGCAACACGACGTGGCATGGATTCGACGAATATCTGCAGCAGTGCTGGTGGGAACTGACACCATGAATCCTGCAAGGCTGTCCATAAATCTGTAAGAGTACGAGGGGGTGGAGATCTCTTCTGAACAGCACATTGCAAGGCATCCCAGATATGCTCAACAATGTCCATGTCTGGGGAGTTTGGTGACCAGCGGAAATGTTTAAACTCAACAGAGTGTTCCTGCAGCCACTCTGTAGCAATTCTGGACGTTTGGGGTGTCGCATTGTCCTGCCAGAATTGGTCAAGTCCGTCGAAATGCACAATGGACATGAATGGATGCAGGTGATCAGACAGGATGCTGACATACGTGTCACCTGCCAGAGTTGTATCTAGACTATCAGGGGTCGCATATCACTCCAACTGCACGCGCCCCTCACTATTACAGAGCCTGCACCAGCTTGAACAGTCCCCTGCTGACATGCAGGGTCCATGGATTCACGAGGTTGTATCCGTACCCGTACTCGTCCAACCGCTCGATATAACTTGAAACGAGACTCGTCCACCAGGCAACATGTTTCCAGTCATCAACAGTCCAATTTCCGTGTTGACGGGCCCAGATGAGGCGTAAAACTTTGTGTCATACAGTCATCAACGGTACACGAGTGGGCTTTCGGTCCGAAAGCCCATATCGATGATGTTTCGTTGAACGGATCGCACTCTGACGCTTGTTGATGGCCCAGCATTGCCATCCGCACCAATTTGCGGAAGGGTTGCACTTTAGTCACGTTGAACGATTCTCTTCACGCGTCATTGGTCCCGCTGTTGCAGTATCTTTTCCTGGCCGCAGCGGTGTCGGAGATTTGATGTTTCACCGGATTCACGGTACTCGTGAAATGGTCTTACGGGAAAATCCCCACACCATCGTTACCTCGGAGATGCACCGACTATAACCCACATTCAAACTCCTGCCGTTGCAGCAGCAGTAACCGATCAAACATCTGCGCCAAACACTTGTCTTATATAGGCGTTGCCGACCGCAGCGCCGTATTCTGCCTGTTTACATATCTCTGTATTTGAATACGCATGCCCATACCAGTTTCTTTGGCGCTTCAGTGTAGTTTTAGTAAATATACAGGGTGTCTGAAAAGACTTTCCCTGATTACATAAATTGATAACTGAGGCTAGAAGTAAGATACAAATATGAAACTTGTGTCGGATTGTTTACAACTATCAAAGTTTTTTTTCTGTTTTAGGTTCGCTGTACGTAGTAGTGGATAAGGTGCAGTGCCCAAGAAGCCATGTCAACCAATCAGGAGAAGGCACAGTGTGTCCTGTGGTACCATGAGACACGATCACCAACCACAATGCAGAGACACTTCCAGACAACATTTGAAAGGGATCCACCTAATGTCAAGATCATTAAAGCCTGGTATGAGAAGTTCAAGAACACAGGATCGGTTGCTGACCTTCCGAGGTCTGGTCGACCAAGAACCTCAGCAGACAGGGTGGAAGCTGTAAGGCAGTCTTTTCTGCGAAGTCCGAAGAAATCGGTGCGCAGGGCCTCACGTGAATTATGCCAAAAAGCTCTCTCCATGACATTTTACACAAACGTTTATTGTTTCATGCATACAAAGTGCAAATCGTTCAGGCCTTGTTGCCTGCCCAATGACAGTATACGTCGATATGACTTTGCGGTCGAAATGCTATCACGTATTGAGGACGATGATGGGTATCTCAGACGAATTGCCTTTTCCGACGAAGCGACCTTTTTTGCCAGTGGAGCAGTGAATCGCCATAATGTGCGCATTTGGGGTTCACAACCCCCTGGCGAGGTCATGGAGTGCACCAGAGGCAGTCCAAAGGTGAATGTTTGGTGCGCGCTATTGCACGATCGAATTATCGGGCCATTCTTCTTCGCTGAGGCTACCATCACATCTGCAGTGTATCTGGACATATTGCAGCTGTATGCTGTTCCTCAATTGCTTCATTATCACCCCGATGACTTGTTTCAGCAAGACGGTGCACCGCCTCATTGGGGTTTGCACGTCCGTGCCTATCTCGATATGACCTTTCCTGCGCGATGGATTGGTCGTGATGGGCCAACGGTTTGGCCTCCACGCTCTCCTGACATAACCCCATTAGACTTCTTTTTATGGGGTTATGTCAAGGACGAGGTCTACCGAACACGTGTACCAGATCTCGAAACCCTGCGTCAACGGGTAACCACAGTCGTTGAATCGATCCCTCCAGTGATGTTGGCTAATGTGTGGACGGAAATTGAATATCGCCTAGATGTGCTACGTGCTACCAAGGGTGCTCATGTGGAAGTTTACTGATGTGTGAAAAAAACTTTGATAGTTTGTAAACAATTAGACACGAGTTTCATATTTGTATCTTACTTCTAGCCTGAGTTATCAATTTATGTTATCAGGGAAAGCCTTTTCGGACACCCTGTAGTAACAGCCGGCGAGAATCAGTGTGTTACGAATTACTGGATGGCAGGGACTCCTCATACGAAAACGCTCAGCGAGTGGCCTTGAAGTTGTCCGGCACAGCTGCACCCAGCCCGTACGATGGGCAGAGAGGTGCATTGGTTGCGGTCGCCAGGCTACCCAACACGTGCCCCTCGGAGGCGCCGGCCGCTTCTCGGTCAAGGCGAACGCTCCTGGTTCCGCGACGCCAGCGCCAGCGCAGCGAAGTTCACCAGCCTACCATTTGCAACAAAGCAAAAGCCGAAATGCTGAACTCCATTTTCAAACAGACCTTTATACAGGAAAATTCGGCAGTAATGCCCCCATTTCATTACATTCTTCATTTGTGTGGCCATATTGTTCGTAGTTGCTTTACGATCGCTGAAGGAATTATCGTTATGTCGTTGCAGCTAGAAGCCATGCGTGTTTTTTTTTTTCACCAGATATGTTTCGCTTTGTTGAGGTAAGGTATCATCAGTGGTCTGTAATTAAAGAAACAATTTGATTTGTTTTTAACAAAGAAAAACAGTTCATAACAATATTTTGTCTTTTACTTACGGTGATTTCCTCATGGTTTATAGCCTACATCGGGAAATGCCGTCTGCTAGCACATCTTTGGTGTTTTTCTATATTAGACACTAATACATGTAGTCTAATTTTTAGTTGCCCTGCACAGCTATGCATGTCTTATGTTTTACACAGCAGACTCTTTCGCCCATCACTGCATTCTGTTTATTTTTATACTTCTAAGTGTGTATTATGTTTTGTAGTTTGCTACTATAACGATGCCGCTAGTTTGTCCGTGGCCTATGTATTTCTTTTTTTTTGTATTTTAGTTAATTGTGTGTGTCTAATTCTATCTAATTTTCTTGCTGTGTATTTATATACTGTGTAACAGTAACGAAGGAATACTGATGGAGTGTTTTTTTTTTTTTTTTTTTTAGGTGGGGGGAAGCCATGATGAATGGTCATAAGTGTATATAGTACAGTGATGGAGTGTGAGTCAGGGGAGAAGGTGAGGGACAAGAAATGAAATGAAACTGATAGGTGCGGGGGGGGGGGGGGGGGGGGGAGGGGGATTGAGGGGGGGGGGGAGAATGAAAGATGGAAAAGGCTCTTTTCTTTTTCATGTAATTTCTTGAATTATTGTATGTAGTGTCTGGTTTCAAAAATGGTTCAAATGGCTCTGTGCACTATGGGACTTAACATCTGAGATCATCAGCCCCCTAGAACTGAGAACTACTTAAACCTAACTAACCCAAGGACATCACACACATCCTTGCCCGAGGCAGGATTCGAACCTGCGACCGTAGTGGTCGCGCGGTTCCAGACTGAAGCGCCTAGAACCGCTCGTCCACAGCGGCCGGCAGTGTGTGGTTTCCAATATCTATTTGGTCATTGAGCAACTTCATATTATGTGTTAATGCTTTGTGCCCGTGGAAATTTTCTTGAAGTGGGAGGTGTCTGTCATTACCAATTCTTATGATGCTCATACAGGGTGACACAGAACAACAGGAATGTTTGAAATGAGTGGCAGCCATGGGCAGGTGGCAGGACTGTGGGTTCGTGACAGTTAGCGAGTAAACATTCCACCATGTCAGCAATCATGGATCAGTGGAACGGACAACAGCGTGCTTTAGCCGTAAAAATGTTTCATAAAAACAGTGATAGTTTGGTAGCGTCGCAGAGTGAGTTTCGACGTTTTTATAATTCAGGACGTCATGATGTCGTTCCGTCGAAACAAGCGATAAAATGTTGGATTAATAACTTTGAAGAGACTGGACCTGCCTTCAAGAAGATAACAGGACGACCAAGCAGTGTGCGTTCTCCAGCAAACACTGATGTTGTACGCGAGTCTGTCATACGGATCCCACGGCGTTCAATTCGTAAGCAGGCAGCAGTGGTTGGAATGTCCAGGGAGAGTGTTTGCAGAATTCTTCATCTTGATTTAAAATTTCATTCTTACAACATTGATAAACAACGATTACCAGTCACGATTAGGATTCTGTCAACAATTGATAACAAAAATAAACAATGACAATGAATTTCTAAACAAGTTGTGGATATCAGATGAGGCACATTTTCATCTGACAGGTTATGTGAATAAACAGAACTACCGTTATTGGGCAAACACAAATCCTAATGACGTTAACGAGCGCTCTTTACAGGCTAGTAAAGTGACAGTATGGTGGGGTGTCTCATCACATGGGATTATCGGACCGTATTTTTTCGCAAATGAACAGGGAAACACAATGACTGTAAATGCCGAACTTCAGGTAGAGATGTTACGAACTTTCGTAACACCTGCTTTGAACAGCGTTCCAAACGTTCAAGAAGCCTGGTTTCAACAGGACGGAGCGACATCACACACTGGACGGCAATCAATGACATATGTGCGAGAATTGTTTGGCAACCGCGTGATATCACGATTCGGTAACATTCCCTGGCTGCCTACATCGCCAGATTTATCCGTTTGCGATTTTTTGTTCTGGGGCTACCTCAAGAGCAAAGTCTGCACGAGTCGACCTAGAACCCTGGATGAGTTAAAATAGAGAATTCGGGGTGCAATTCACAGTATCCCAGCTGATATTTTGCAGTTGTCAATGAGGAATCTCAACAATAGATTTCACGAATGTACTCGTACAGGAGGATGCCATCTAAAGGACGTAATTTTTAAAAAAATGATAAATGCCATCAGTGTTTCATAAATGACAAAGTCGTAAGGTTTTAATTACTACGAATGCAATTTGTTTCCTTCATTGCTTCTAGTTTTATTGGATTTTGGAAATGTTCCCGTTTCTGTGTCACCCTGTATATTTTTCAATATTGCTTGGTCTATGGTATTCTTGTTTTAAATGATCTGCAAATGTTGAATGGTTTGTACCATAGTTAAATGCTCAGACATTTATATCTTGTGATGAATGCTCAGCCAGTCATCCATTGAATATTTTTTCACAATCTCTGTTACTGACGTGATAGATACTAGATTGTTGGTATCTGTCTGGTTTTGATTTCTGTTTTGGGATGTCCTTTTTTTGTTGAGGATCTGAAACAAGCTGCAATCAGATACATGTTAAACAGACTGAACAAGGTTCCCTAAACACTTCTGATTACCAGAAAGAGCTAGCCATTATAAAACAAACAGCATTAAGAAATGAACCCAGAACAATTGTAGATAAACTAAACAGAAAAATAAAGACAAAAAAACTAACCAAACCATACCTACACACAACCTGCACTGCTACAAAAAGTGGCATACAATGACCTACCACAACAAAATCACTCATAACATAGGTAACTTATTCACAAACAAGGAATAAACATTGCTAACACAACAAAAACTCAATAAAAACACATACCAGAACTGAAATCGAAACCAGACGAATATCAACAACCTGGTATCTACCTGCTCAGTTGCACAGATTGTGAAAAAATATACACTCCTGGAAATGGAAAAAAGAACACATTGACACCGGTGTGTCAGACCCACCATACTTGCTCCGGACACTGCGAGAGGGCTGTACAAGCAATGATAACACGCACGGCACAGCGGACACACCAGGAACCGCGGTGTTGGCCGTTGAATGGCGCTAGCTGCGCAGCATTTGTGCACCGCCGCCGTCAGTAGTGATGGGCTAAACTGCGATTTTCCGATATCAGTGATTTCTGTGAATGCTACTTTTCAGTATCTGTTATTCTTAACTGTGATTTGTCGCAGTTAAGAGTCGCAGTTAAGGAACATAGGTCGTGTATCCCTCCGCCACTGCTATTTCTGCGATTTCTCCTACTTCCGCGATTTCTGCTACTTCTGCAATTTCTGTGACTTCTGCTACTTCTGCGATTTCTGCTACTACTGCGATTTCTGTGACTTCTGCTACTTTTGCGATTTCTGCTACTTCTGTGATTTCTGTGACTTCTGCTACTTCTGCGATTTCTGTGACTTACCACCGTATGAAAAAGTTACATCTGTCGACACAGAAAATTGCATCTCAACAAACCTGTCATTGGCAAGTATGTTTTACGTTTTTTCTTCCGTTGGCTTTAATTTTGTATTAAAGAAACAACTGTGAAAATATTAATAGTGTAATTAATATGTAAGTAGCCGTACAGTACCGTAATAGTTCGTATTTAGAAAATGAATTCTAACATATTGTTATGTTCACAGGTACCTGAACTACATTTCAGTCACTCAGTAAAGTGATAACTCAAAATATCATTGTCAACAGATCTGAAGAAATTGCCACTGCGTCTTTAGACCGTTTTCGTCAGACGAGAGGTTAGTTTCTAAGCGTTTCGATGGACTTAATTACTTCAGTGAGATCGTTCTTGCAAATGTGATATTCATTATAGCAAATATTAGCAATCTACTCTGTCAATTATATTGCTAGTAATTAATGACAGCAAAAATTGTTTAATAATCCTTGTGTTTTTGCAGACACAGTTCTGACTCTGATTACTGGTTGCTGTACATATCTATCCACATCAAGGCTCTTTTTGAGAGAGACTCGTGAAGATTCAAGACAGCTCTTAGAGGATTTGCAGTTTAAAAGTGAAATAATTGTGAAATAAGTGTGTGAATGATTAAACTGTGTTTTATTGAAGTTGTTGTGCGATTTTAAAGGAATAATACAGTGAAAGAATAATAAAAATCTCATTTTCCACATGTTTAAGCCGTCCTATACCCATAATTTTCCGCCACTTACTTATGGGTAAACACTTGTTGGAGAGTGACATGCCGCCCCCCCCCCCCCCCTTTCTCCACAATCTTGGTGTGACACTGACCTGTAACTTATCCCGAAGTCTACAGTATGCATTTTGAGGCTGTTGATATTAAAGTGGGAAGTACAGATCTTCCAGTTAAATCAGGAATAGCTTAATTGCATTACTTGAAAGTAACACAGGAAAAGCTTACTTATGTAGGTGGTAGTAGTGTCGGCAAAAAGTTCTTGTGTGTGAAGTTGCCATGTAGAACACCAGGTGTAAAACTTTTCTCCCGAGTCTTGAACTATGTCGGAACAAAAGTGAGGCATTCATATGACTGTTTTCATTTCTCTACACTTACACAGATGCCTGAGTTCTGCTGTGTTAACACTGCAAAGTCCTGTAGGCATGTGGAGTATTAACCAAAACTGTCATATTGGAAGCAGAATCAAACACATTTGTTACGTTACTTGATATTTTCAGGAAAAAAAGGCAATGTTGCTTCTTGTTAATGTAATACATTCAGAGTCACAGCAGTATTTGACCAACCATAACTGATGCTGAATGTGCATGTCGTCATATAATATGAAGGGCTTATTTCAATAGTGGTACAAGTCCATTATCTCCACTTTTCTGTCTATAATGCTTCTGAAATTAGTGATCCAAACAAACATAAATAAAGGTTCATCTCTAGCAAGAAGCCATATGCTTGAATATTTCTGGTATCTCAAATGCAGATTTATCAGCGCTCATTTAACTTTACGACTCTGTATCTCAAAATGAACAAAAATGGACTTGTACCACTATTGAAATAAGCCCTTCATATGCACACACAGCACATCGATCTCGTGAGGCACAAGGCTCTCATAACGAAGTACGTACGTCGGTCAACAGATGACACTAGGAAAAGTATGTTAACTGCGCTTTTTAGTTGCTACTTGCGACTCTTAGTTGCGATATGTAACAGAAATCGCAGTTTGACTCGGTAGCGAATAGCGTAGTATGAACTTTGCTCAACAGATGGCAGTGCTAACTGCGCTTTTTAGTTGCTACTTGCGACTCTTAGTTGCGACTTGTCACGGAAATCGCAGTTTGACTCAATAGTGTATCGCAGAGATGGACGTAGTACGAACTTTGGCCAACAGATGGCACTGTTAACCGCGCTTTTTAGTTGCTACTTGCGACTCTTAGTTGCGACTTGTCACGGAAATCGCAGTTAGACTCGATACCGTATCGCAGAGATGGAGGTAGTACGAACTTTGGCCAACAGATGGCACTGTTAACTGCGCTTTTTAGTTGCTACTTGCGACTCTTAGTTGCGACTTGTCACGGAAATCGCAGTTGGACTACATAGCGTATCGCAGAGATGGACGTAGTACGAACTTTGGCCAACAGATGCCACTGTTAACCGCGCTTTTTAGTTGCTACTTGCGACTCTTAGTTGCGACTTGTCACGGAAATCGCAGTTAGACTCGATACCGTATCGCAGAGATGGAGGTAGTACGAACTTTGGCCAACAGATGGCACTGTTAACTGCGCTTTTTAGTTGCTACTTGCGACTCTTAGTTGCGACTTGTCACTGAAATCGCAGAAAGCAGTGCTAAATTCGACCAATAGATGGCTCACATCTTTGAATATGAAATACTACTTGCGACTGCTAACTGTGACTGAAATCGCAGTTAGATTCTGTAAAGTTGCTACTGTGATATCTGCGACGTCTCAGTCACTGTGATTTCTAACAGATACGCGATTTCCTGCCCACCACTAGCTGTCAGTGTCAGCCAGTTTGCGTGGCATACAGAGCTCCATTGCAGTCTTTAACACTGGGAGCATGCCGCGACAGCGTGGACGTGAACCGTATGTGCAGTTGACGGACTTTGAGCGAGGGCGTATAGTGGGCATGCGGGAGGCCGGGTGGACGTACCGCCGAATTGCTCAACACGTGGGGCATGAGGTCTCCACAGTACATCGATGTTGTCGCCAGTGGTCGGCGGAAGGTGCACGTGCCCGTCGACCTGGGACCGGACCGCAGCGACGCACGGATGCACGCCAAGACCGTAGGATCCTACGCAGTGCCGTAGGGGACCGCACCGCCACTTCCCAGCAAATTAGGGACACTGTTGCTCCTGAGGTATCGGCGAGGACCATTCGCAACCGTCTCCATGAAGCTGGGCTACGGTCCCGCACACCGTTAGGCCGTCTTCCGCTCACGCCCCAACATCGTGCAGCCCGCCTCCAGTGGTGTCGCGACAGGCGTGAATGGAGGGACGAATGGAGACGTGTCGTCTTCAGCGATGAGAGTCGCTTCTGCCTTGGTGCCAATGATGGTCGTATGCGTGTTTGGCGCCGTGCAGGTGAGCGCCACAATCAGGACTGCATACGACCGAGGCACACAGGGCCAACACCCGGCATCATGGTGTGGGGAGCGATCTCCTACACTGGCCGTACACCACTGGTGATCGTCGAGGGGACACTGAATAGTGCACGGTACATCCAAACCGTCATCGAACCCATCGTTCTACCATTCCTAGACCGGCAAGGGAACTTGCTGTTCCAACAGGACAATGCACGTCCGCATGTATCCCGTGCCACCCAACGTGCTCTAGAAGGTGTAAGTCAACTACCCTGGCCAGCAAGATCTCCGGATCTGTCCCCCATTGAGCATGTTTGGGACTGGATGAAGCGTCGTCTCACGCGGTCTGCACGTTCAGCACGAACGCTGGTCCAACTGAGGCGCCAGGTGGAAATGGCATGGCAAGCCGTTCCACAGGACTACATCCAGCATCTCTACGATCGTCTCCTGCATTGCTGCGAAAGGTGGATATACACTGTACTAGTGCCGACATTGTGCATGCTCTGTTGCCTGTGTCTATGTGCCTGTGGTTCTGTCAGTGTGATCATGTGATGTATCTGACCCCAGGAATGTGTCAATAAAGTTTCCCCTTCCTGGGACAATGAATTCACGGTGTTCTTATTTCAATTTCCAGGAGTGTATAATGGAATGACTGGCAGAACATTCGATGTACGACATAAAAGACACGTGAGAGCATTTAAATATGGTACTAGCCATTCAAAATTCGCAAATCATCAAAAACAAGAATACCATAGAGCAAGTAATACCGCCAAAGATATGAACATCACAAGAATCAGTAAAGATAGACACCTCCTCGCTTTCCAAGAAAATTTCCACATACACAAAGCATTAACATGAAATAAACGGCTGATCAAAGAAAAAATAAATATTGGAAACCAGACACTATATTGTTCGTGATATATATATATATAATTCGACTTTTATACGTATTTTTCGGAAATATATATATATATATACGAGGTTTTTCCGAAAAATACGTCTTCCGCGGAATACTTTATTTTACTATTATTCAGGTATTGCAATATGGTCTCCTTCAAAGTACTCGCCCTGAGACGCGATACACATCTGACAACGTCGTTCCCACTGTTGATAACATTGCTGAAAGTCTTCAGTTGTGATGATGTTCAGTTGCCTTGTCGTTTCCGCCTTGATGGCTTCCACATCTCCAAAGTGCCGCCCCCGAAGCATTTCGGTAACATGAAGAAGTCACACGGGGCTAAATCGGGTGAATAAGGCGGGTGGCCTGTCACGGTGATTGAGCTTCGGGCCAAACTCGCGCACAACGAACGACGTGTGAGCGGGCGTATTGTCGTGATGAAGGGTCCACCTGCCCCCTCTTGCCAACTCCGGTCGAACTCAGGCCACACGAGCTCTGAGACGTGTCAGAACTTCAACATAAAAATTCCCGTTCACGCTCTAGCCGGGAGGGGCAAATTCCTTGTGAACAATGCCCCTAGAATCAAAGAAAACGATCAACATTGTCTTCCCATTGGACCCTGATTTTCGCGACTTTTTTGTTCTCGGTTCTCCTGCTGGTTTCCATTCCTTGCTTTGAGGTTTGAGCTCCACATCGAATTCGTAAAACCATGACTCCACTGATGGCTCGGTTGAGGAAGTCCCCTCGTTCCTCTGCTTCCAATCAATCCTCACAGCACTCAACCCTCTTTGCTTTCTGTTCTGGCGTCAAGAGGTTCGGTACGATTTTCGCACACAATTTCTTCATTTCAAGTTTTTGTGTCAGGATTTCGTGAACGATTGTTCTGGGGATTGACAACTCGTCAGCAATCATTCTGACTGTCAATCTACGGTCTTTAAGAACACAAGCCGGAATTCGTTCAACATTTGCATCGGAACTCGATGTCGACGGGCGTCCTGGACGAGGGTCATCGTTCACTTCTTCTCGGCCATCCCGGAACCTTCTTAACCACTTGTTCACTGTTGGTTCCTTCAGAGAATTGTCTCCGTAAACCTGTTTCAAACACTCAAAAATCTCACGGCCATTCTTGCATAGCTTTGCAAGAAACTTGATGTTGACGCGCTGTACCTCAATCAGAGAGAGCTCCATGCCGACGGCAGGTGAAAAAGGGTAACTGTCAACAAGCTGCCACACACTCCCATCTTTACGCAGAGTACTCTGACTCGAATTGAGCGTTGATGGGATTGTTCGTGACTGGGCCAAGTATCTCACGAAATAAGTGTCATACGAAAAAAGTACAAAGAACGAAACTTGTCTAGCTTGAAGTGGGAAACCAGATGGCGCTATGGTTGGCCCGCTAGATGGCGCTGCCATAGGTGAAACGGATATCAACTGCGTTTATTTAAATAGGAACCCCCATGTTTTATTACATATGCCTGTAGTAAGTAAAGAAATATGAATGTTTTAGTTGGACCACTTTTTTCGCTTTGTGATAGATGGCGCTGTAACAGTCACAAACATATGGCTCACAATTTTAGACGAACAGTTGGTAACAAGTAGGTTTTTTAAATTAAAATACTCAACGTAGGTACGTTTGAACATTTTATTTCGGTTGTTCCAATGTGATACATGTACCTTCCTGAACTTATCATTTCTGAGAACGTATGCTGTTACAGCGTGATTACCTGTAAATACAACAGTAATGCAATAAATGCTCAAAATTATGTCCGTCAACCTCAATGCATTTGGCAATACGTGTAACGACATCCTCTCAACAGCGAGTAGTTCGCCTTCCGTAATGTCCGCACATGCATTAACAATGAGCTGACGCATGTTGTCAGGCGTTGTCGGTGGATCACGATAGCAAATATCCTTCAGTTTTCCCCACAGAAAGAAATCCGGGGACGCCAGCTCCGGTGAACGTGCGGGCCATGGTATGGTGCTTCGACGACCAATCCACCTGTCATGAAATATGCTATTCAATACCGCTTCAACCGCACGCGAGCTATGTGCCAGACATCCATCATGTTGGAAGTACATCGCCATTCTGTCATGCAGTGAAACATCTTGTAATAACATCGGTAGAACATTACGTAGGAAATCAGCATACACTGCACCATTTAGATTGCCATCGATAAAATGGGGGCCAATTATCCTTCCTCCCATAATGCCGCACCATACATTAAACCACCAAGGTCGCTGATGTTCCACTTGTCGCAGCCATCGTGGATTTTCCGTTTCCCAATAGCGCATATAATGCCTGTTTACGTTACCGCTGTTGGTGAATGACGCTTCGTCGCTAAATAGAACGCGTGCAAAAAATCTATCATCGTCCCGTAATTTCTCTTGTGCCCAGTGGCAGAATTGTACACGGCGTTCAAAGTCGTCGCCATGCAATTACTGGTTCATAGAAATATGGTACGGGTGCAATCGATGTAGATGTAGCATTCTCAACACCGACGTTTTTGAGATTCCCGATTGTCGCGCAATTTGTCTGATACTGAAGTGCGGATTAGCCGCGACAGCAGCTAAAACACCTACTTGGGCATCATCATTTGTTGCAAGTCGTGGATGACGTTTCACATGTGGCTGAACACTTCCTGTTTCCTTAAATAATTTAACTATCCGGCGAACAGTCCGGACACTTGGATGATGTCTTCCAGGATACCGAGCAGCATACATAGCACACGCCCGTTGGGCGTTTTGATCAGAATAGCCATACGTCAACACGATATCGACCTTTTCCGCAATTGGTAAACGGTCCATTTTAACACGGGTAATGTATCACGAAGCAAATACCGTCCGCTCTGGCGGAATGTTACGTGATACCACGTACTTATACGTTTGTGACTATTACAGTAACATCTATCACAAAGCGAAAAAAGTAGTCCAACTAAAACATTCATATTTCTTTACTTACTACACGAATATGTAATAGAAATAGGGGTTCCTATTTTTAAAAAACGCAGTTGATATCCGTTTGACCTATGGCAACGCCATCTAGCGGGTCAACCATAGCGCCATCCGGTTTCGCCCTCCAAGCTAGACGAGTTTCGTTCTTTGTAGTTTTTTCGTTTGATGCTTATTTCGTGAGATATTTGGCCCGGTCACTATCAATGGACCATCCTGTATAGAATAAGTGAAGAAATTACATGAAAAAGAAAAGAGCATTTTCATCCTTCAACCTCTCCCACCCAACCTCCCGCTCTCCAACCCCCCACCCCCCCACCCCCCGCCGGCCTCTGTGGACGAGCGGTTCTAGGCGCTTCAGTCCGGAACCGCGCGCTGCTGCTACAGTCGCAGGTTTGAATCCTGCCTCGGGCATGGATGTGTGTGATGTTCTTCGGTTAGTTAAGTTTAAGTAGTTCTAAATCAAGGGGACTGATGACCTCAGATGTTAAGTCCGATAGTGCTCCGAGCCATTTGAACCCTCCCCCCTCTCCCCCCATCCACCCAGTTTCATCTCACTCCTGGCTTCTCGCCTTCACACTCCATCACAGGTGTATACACTTATGACTACTCATAATGGCTTCCCCCCACTCCCACCTTAAATGAAAACATTCCATCACTATTTCTTGGGTACTCTCACACAGTATATAATAAGACAGCAAGAAAATTAAATACAACTATGTACATACAATTAACTAAAATAGAGAAAAAGTATGGGCCAAACACAAGCTATCGGTACGTTACAGTGGCAACACTAGACACAAGAAATTCTTAATTCTGTAGAGCAATTAAAAATTAGACTACAAATATCATTGAGTAACGAATAAAAACACCAAAGATGTTTTAGCAGACGGCATTTCCCGACGTAGGCAATGAACCAAGCAGAAATCACCGTAAGTAAAAATAAACATATTGTTAGCGAACTGTTTTTCTATCTTAAAAACAAATCAAATTTTAAATATCTTTAATTAAAGACCACTGATGATGCTGTACCTCAATAAAGCGAAACGCGTCTGTTGAAAAAAAAAAAAACACGTGTTTCTTGTAGTTGCAAAGAGAGAAGGAAAATACCCTCATGCCTTACTTCGGTCTCGCACCACTACAAAGTTGGCTGATAAATTAATGTCAGTGGCGTTGAGAAACAGCTGAAATCGCTAAAATTGAACAAATCGCCAGGGTCCAATGGAATCTGTATAAGATTCTACAGGGTGTCCCACATAAAACCGATACGACTACCGTACCAGAAATCATCTCTAGCTGAATTGCTTGTGAAGTGGCAACACTGTCTCGAAAGTTGGCTACACTGCATTTTATCCGAAAGTTGAGTGCAGCTGTGTGTTCATGCGTCAGTTGTGAGAAGCTCGTACTGTTGGGTTGTCACAGAAATGGGACAGTATGTATTTGAACAACGAATTGATACTGTGGAATGTTACGTGAATACGGATTACGTCAAAGAATGTAAAGAAATGTTTCAAGTGAAGTATTCTGGTAGGAAACTCCCCGTGACCAGCACTATTCCAGATCGGTACAAGAAATGGAGGGCTGAAGGGTCCGTTCAGAATGTACAGAGAAATAGGTTTTTCATCGCAGCAGGCTGGCGTATCTCGTGCGTCGTGTCATCGTATGCTAAAATATACGAAATTAAAAGCCTATCGTGTGAGTGGAGTCGAAATTTGAGGATCAGAAAAAAGAGTTCATTATTGTAACTGGCTGTCAACACAATTGCTAACGATTACTCGGACCCTTTGCTTTACTTCATGTCAGATGAGGCTTGGTTTCATTTGTCAGGTTATGTAAACTCCCAGAATTGGAGATACTGATCGCAGGACAACCCACATATTCTGCATGAAGATCCTCGCTACTCATAGAAGATATATGTTTTTGGTGTACATTGCCCAGCATGTGCATTATTGGCCCCATATTTTTCAATTACACCTTAAACAGTGCCATATATCTAGATATCTTTGACTTTTTCTATGCACAATTAACACATGCAGAGAAGCCGTATGCTGCATTCCAACAAGACAAGAGCGACCGCTCACACATTCAACCAAAAGTATGGTCCGCACCACCAACTTGTTCCCTGCAGACAGACTTGTTAGTAAAGTGTTCTTGGCTCCCAAGATACTCGAACTTAACATCGTGTGACTTTTATTTACGGTGCACACTAAAAAGCAAAGCTTAAGCTGACATCCTCGCACAATAGACGATCTTAAACTGAAGATTATTAGAGAAATTAACATCAGCACACCTGCAGAATTACAGCGTGTTGCTATAACGTCATCATGCGAAGTCGGTGATACCTGGGTGCAAACTGTCACCAATTTCAGAATCTCTTATAAACAGGTAACGATATGTTTCTAACGTTATTGTTATCTATTCCTTTTTAGTTAGTTTATTGTTACTTGAATTTGGCGCTTGAGGCGTACCGGTTTTATGGGGGACACCCTGTATATAGAATATGTGACTAAGCTTTTAACTTTTAATATACCGTAGATCACTCGAGGAAAAAAATTTGTCCAGTAGTTGGAAGAAAGCACAAGGCACACCTGTCTACAAGAAAGGTATCAGGAGTGGCCCACAAACCTAACGTCCAATATTCTTGACATCGGTCTGTTGTAGAACCTTATAACATATTCTTGATCTCAAATACAAAGGGTTATCTCGAAGAGAAGGACCTCCTCATGCCAGCCAGAAAACATCTCTCATGTGAAACCCAACTCACGCTTTTGTTATATGACATCCTGAGATCCGCGGATAAAGGCGGTCAGGTAAATGCACTGTTTACTGATCCCGAGAAGTATTTGATACAGTAACTACGCCAACTACTGTCGTATCGGGCATAAAGCGGAATTCGGACTGGATTGATGATTTATTGATAGGGAGGACGCACCACGTTATCTAAGGTGAGTCATCGACGTACGCAGAAGCAACTTCAACCGTGTCCCAGGGAGATGTCTTGGGTCGCTTGCTGTTTATGTTGCATGTAAATTATTTGACAGACAATTTTAATAGCAGTCTCAGAGTTTTCATAGATGATACAGTTACCTACAACGAAGTACTGTCTGGAAAATGCTCCACAAAAATTCTGTCTGACATTGACAAGATTTCAAAGATTTGCATCTTGTTTTAAATGTTGAGAAATGTAAAACTGTACACTTCAAAAAACGCAAAAACGTAGAATCCTATGAAAACAATATCAACGCATAACAACCGGAATTAATCAATTCATCTAAACAACTGACTAATAATTTGAGCGGATGTAAAATCGAATGATCACATAGGCTCGATCGGAAGTAAAGTAGGTGGCATGGCAGACTTTGGTTTATTTGAAGGATGTAGGGAAAATGCATTCAGTCTACAAAAAAAGGTTACTTGCAAAACAGTCGTGCCACCAATCCTTGAATATTGCATGAATGTAGAGAGGGCCCGTACCAAACAGGACTAACTGGGTAAACAGAACATATGAAAAGAGGGCAGCACGAATGGTCACAGCCGGCCGCGGTGACCGAGCGGTTCTAGGCTACGGTCGCAGGTTCGAATCCTGCCACGGGCATGGATCTGTGTGATGTCCTTAGGTTAGTTAGGTTTAAGTAGTCCTAAGTTCTAGGGGACTGATGAGTCCCACAGTGCGCAGAGGCATTTTTGGAATGGTCACAGGTTTGTTAGCCTCACGGGACAGCGCCCCGGAAATGCTGAAGAACTTGAACTGGCAGACCCCTGAACGTAGCCTACTTACATTGTTTCAAGAAACGGTATTAAGTGAGGAATCTAAAAATATACTACAACCCATTGGCCGCGAATCACGATGAAACTAACTACAGCGCGCGCAGAGGCATTTAAGCAGACATGTTCCCACCCTCCACAAGCGAATGGAATGCGAATAAACCCTAAAACGTGGTACAGCTGTAAGTACCCTACGCCACGCGTCTTCCCAGTGGTTTTCTGAGTATAGCTGTAGATTCCCAAAAGGAGTCAACAAGAATATAAGTATAAAAGAAGAGTAAAAGAACGGACCCGCAGAATTACAGACCAACATCCTTAACATTGGTTCGCTACAGAATTATTAAACATATTCTCAGTTCGAATATAATAAATTTTCTTGAGACGGAAAAGCTTCTGTCCACGAATAAGCACGGTTTTAGAAAGCATCACTCGTGCGAAACTCAGTTTGCCCTTTTCTCGCGTGATATCCTGCGGACTATGGATGAATAGCAACAGGCTGAGTCCATATTTCTGGATTTCCGGAGAGCATCTGACACGGCGCCCCATTGCAGACCGTTAACGAAGGTACGAGCATACGGAATAGGTTCCCAGATACGTGAGTGGCTCCCAGACTTCCTAAGTATTAAAATGGCTCTGAGCACCATGGGATTTAACTTCTGAGATCATCAGTCCTCTAGAACTACTTAAACCTAACTAACCTAAGGACATCACACACATCCATGCCCGTAGCAGAATCCTAACCTGCGACCGTAGCGGTCGCGCGGTCCCAGACTGAAGCGCCTAGAACCGCTCGGCCACACCGGCCGGCCTCGTAAGTATTAGAAGCCAGTATGTTGCCGTCGGCAGCCAGTGTTCAACAGAGACAAGGGTACCGTCAGGAGCGCCCCATGGAAGTGTGACATGACTGCTGCCATTAGCTTAGACAAAATTTCTAGTCCGTGTGATGAAGGGCAGCTGGCCCTAAATGTCTAGAAATGTAAGTTAATGCAGATGAATAGGAAAAAGAAATCCGCAATGTTCGAATACAGCATTACTGGTGTCTTGGTTGACACAGTCACATCATTCAAATATCTACGTATAACGTTGCAAAGCGATATGAAATGGAACAAGTTTTTGAGGATTGGTGTTGGAAAGGCGAATCGTTGACCCCAATTTATTGGTAGAATTTGGGGAAAGCATGGTTCATCTGTACCGCTAGAGTGTTTGAGATCTGTATTAGGTCGGATTAAAGGAAGCCATCGAAGCAGCTCAGTAGGGGGCTGCTAGATTTGTTACCGATACGTTCGAACAACGGGCAAGTGCCAGGGAGATGCTTCGGGAACTCAAATGGGAATCCCTGGAGAGAAGGCGATGGATGTTCTTTCGAGGAATACTACTGAGAAAATTTAGAGAACCGGCATTTGAAACCGAGTACCAAATGATTCTGCTGCCGCTAACATGCACTACTGGCCATTAAAATTTGTTACACCACGAAGATGTGCTACAGACGCGAAATTTAACCTACAAGAAGAAGATGCTGTGATATGCAAATGATTAGCTTTTCAGAACATTCACACAAGGTTGGCGCCGGTGGCGACACCTACAACTTGCTGACATGTTTCCAACCGATTTCTCATACACAAACAGCAGTTGACCGGCGTTGCCTGGTAAAACGTTGTTGTGATGCCTCGTGTAAGGAGGAGAAATGCGTACCATCAAGTTTCCGACTTTGATAAAGGTCGGATTGTAGCCTATCGCGATTGCGGTTTATCGTATCGCGACACTGCTGCTCGCGTTGGTCGAGATCCAATGATTGTTAGCAGAATATGGAATCGGTGGGTTCAGGAGGGTAATACGGAAGGCCGTGCTCGATCCCAACGGCCTCGTATCACTAGCACTCGAGATGACAGGTACCTTATCCGCATGGCTGTAACGGATCGTGCAGCCACGTCTCGATCCCTGAGTCAACAGATGAGGACGTTTGCAAGACAACAACCATCTACACGAACAGTTCGACGACGTTTGCAGCAGCATGAACTATCAGCTCGGAGACCATGGCTGCGATTACCCTTGACACTGCATACAGACAGGAGCGCCTGCGATGGTGTACTCAACGACAAACCTGGGTGCACGAATGGCAAAACATCACTTTTTCGGTTGAATCCAGGTTCTGTTTACAGCATCATGATGGTCGCATGGGCGACATCGCGGTGAACGCACATTGGAAGTGTGTATTCGCCATCGCCATACTGGCGTATCGCCCGGCGTGATGGTATGGGGTGCCATTGATTACATGTCTCGGTCACCTCTTGTTCGCATTGACGGCACTTCGAACAGTGGACGTTACATTTCAGATGTGTTACGACCTGTGGCTCTACCCTTCATTCGATCCCTGCGAAACCCTACATTTCAACAGGATAATGCACGACCGCATGTTACAGGTCCTGTACGGGCCTTTCTGGATACAGAAAATGTTCGACTGCTGCCCTGGTCAGCACATTCTCCAGATCTCTCACCAATTGAAAACGTCTGGTCAATGGTGGCCGAGCAACTGGCTCGTTACAATACGCCAGTCACTACTGTTGATGAACTGTGGTATCGTGTTGAAGCTGCATGGGCAGCTGTACCTGTAAACGCCATCCAAGCTCTGTTTGACTCAATGCCCAGGCGTCTCAAGGCCGTTATTACGGCCAGAGGTGGTTGTTCTGGGTACTGATTTCTCAGGATCTATGCACCCAAACTGCGTGAAAATGTAATCACATGTCAGTTCTAGTATAATACTACCCGTTTATCGTCTACTTTTCTTCTTGGTGTAGCAATTTTAATGGCCAGTTGTGTATATTTTGCTAAGCACCACGAAGATAAGAGAAATTAGGATTCGTATGGAGGCATATAGATAGTCGTTTTTCCCACCTTCTGTTTACGAGTGGAACAGGAAGGAAAATGACCAGTAGTGGTACATGTAGACATTGATCCGCTTGCATTTTCATGCAGTCAAGGTTATATGTTCCTGACGTAACCCTAGCAATACCGAAGCATTTTCGCTAATGTTTATTGCCAAATGCGAGGGGTGTGTTTATGACCAACCTAAAAAGTTAAAAACACAACAAAATATGTTAATTGTCGTTCACTTTTATTCACAAAGTACTTTTTAAAGAGATACTGATGTGTAAGTAGGGTCAAGAACCTGAAAATATTGAATATGACATTCGATGGTAAAAGTCACATCTACTACTAACAAGTAACACCACCACTACCCAAGCGACACTCGCTGACTCCGATACACTTCGAATATGTTGTAGTCTAGGTCAAAATACACTCCTGGAAATTGAAATAAGAACACCGTGAATTCATTGTCCCAGGAAGGGGAAACTTTATTGACACATTCCTGGGGTCAGATACATCACATGATCACACTGACAGAACCACAGGCACATAGACACAGGCAACAGAGCATGCACAATGTCGGCACTAGTACAGTGTATATCCACCTTTCGCAGCAATGCAGGCTGCTATTCTCCCATGGAGACGATCGTAGAGATGCTGGATGTAATCCTGTGGAACGGCTTTCCATGCCATTTCCACCTGGCGCCTCAGTTGGACCAGCGTTCGTGCTGGACGTGCAGACCGCGTGAGACGACGCTTCATCCAGTTCCAAACATGCTCAATGGGGGACAGATCCGGAGATCTTGCTGGCCAGGGTAGTTGACTTACACCTTCTAGAGCACGTTGGGTGGCACGGGATACATGCGGACGTGCATTGTCCTGTTGGAACAGCAAGTTCCCTTGCCGGTCTAGGAATGGTAGAACGATGGGTTCGATGACGGTTTGGATGTACCGTGCACTATTCAGTGTCCCCTCGACGATCACCAGTGGTGTACGGCCAGTGTAGGAGATCGCTCCCCACACCATGATGCCGGGTGTTGGCCCTGTGTGCCTCGGTCGTATGCAGTCCTGATTGTGGCGCTCACCTGCACGGCGCCAAACACGCATACGACCATCATTGGCACCAAGGCAGAAGCGACTCTCATCGCTGAAGACGACACGTCTCCATTCGTCCCTCCATTCACGCCTGTCGCGACACCACTGGAGGCGGGCTGCACGATGTTTGGGCGTGAGCGGAAGACGGCCTAACGGTGTGCGGGACCGTAGCCCAGCTTCATAGAGACGGTTGCGAATGGTCCTCGCCGATACCCCAGGAGCAACAGTGTCCCTAATTTGCTGGGAAGTGGCGGTGCGGTCCCCTACGGCACTGCGTAGGATCCTACGGTCTTGGCGTGCATCCGTGCGTCGCTGCGGTCCGGTCCCAGGTCGACGGGCACGTGCACCTTCCGCCGACCACTGGCGACAACATCGATGTACTGTGGAGACCTCACGCCCCACGTGTTGAGCAATTCGGCGGTACGTCCACCCGGCCTCCCGCATGCCCACTATACGCCCTCGCTCAAAGTCCGTCAACTGCACATACGGTTCACGTCCACGCTGTCGTGGCATGCTACCAGTGTTAAAGACTGCGATGGAGCTCCGTATGCCACGGCAAACTGGCTGACACTGACGGCGGCGGTGTACAAATGCTGCGCAGCTAGCGCCATTCGACGGCCAACACCGCGGTTCGTGGTGTGTCCGCTGTGCCGTGCGTGTGATCATTGCTTGTACAGCCCTCACGCAGTGTTCGGAGCAAGTATGGTGGGTCTGACACACCGGTGTCAATGTGTTCTTTTTTCCATTTCCAGGAGTGTATGTACGTACCCATACGACCCTTGAAGTGGTGAAAACCCTCCCGAAGAAAACACGGTTGTCATCTTCCTGAACACATATCGTCGAAGCGGTAAGAAATACAACAAGAATGTTGAAACATAATTTCCTGGTTGCTATTGTACTTTACACATATGCAGTCACATCTTCAAACATTTTGATGTATTTCGAAATCCTCCCCTCACCTTGCAATTTTTGAAACGTTAAAAACTGTATCTCTAGAAAATTTAGTAGTACCGTATATTAACAACAAATTCAACCACATATGATAAAGTTACATCCCGAAGTCGCAGTAGTCAGATATAAGTTGGAAGTAACCCTATATACGCGCTCTTTCCGTTGTATGACGCTTGCCAGACATGGCTATAGTATTGTTTGCAATTTCACAGTGAAACCATAAAAGACGGGCTTCTGAAGGATTTAATTGAAACAGCAAGGTCTCGTTCTCTGTCGATTACAGAAATAACCAACGTGGAGGTGGCGAGAGGCTATTCCCGTTTTGTTTTTCGTGCTCTTTGTTTTATTTATTTGTTGTTTGTTTTGTTTCGTTTCTTTGGTCGTTTGGTTTTCAATATTACGTTTGACATCTAGTTTGTTATTTTATGGAATTTATGTTGTGTTGCATTATCTTTGATAGTCAGTGCTATAATGAGGGAACGTTGTATTATCAAAATGGTTCAAATGGCTCTGAGCACTATGGGACTCAACTGCTGTGGTCATCAGTCCCCTAGAACTTAGAACTAATTAAACCTAACTATCCTAAGGACATCACACACATCCATGCCCGAGGCAGGATTCGAACCTGCAACCGTAGCAGCAGCGCGGCTCCGGACTGGAGCGCCTAGAACCGCACGACCACTGCGGCCGGCGTTGTATTATCCATTGCAAAGAAGTGCTACATACACATACACATTGTGCACCACGCACATCTGGTTATTGCAATATTATTCACAATTTACTGTATGTATCACAATTTTTAAAGCAGTAATTAACAGGAGATTCACATTCATCAGGTTTTTCTGTGATGTATCAGCTCCTGAGCCATGCTCCTGAGCCATACATGTCCACAAATCGAGGGGATGAAAACTGATTATAAATCAAAGATTGAATTTTCAGGATATTATTCCTCAGGTGCAAATTTACATCATAGCCGTGTAGCAGGACTGCATCAGAGAACCTAAACTGCGATTGTGTACTCTGAGGGGGAGGGCGGGGACGAGAGCACGACACACTCGGTCTACACGAGAGGCGCGCATGGCCGCCTCGTATTTACTCCAATACATGTCATGCAGCTGGGCGGGTGTGGACATAGAATCGCTCGGCGAAACATGATGATAAAGTAGTGTTGGACGGCCGGACAGTAGGATAGGTATGCATTAATGCATGCATACACTTCAACTGCATGCGTACAGGTGAACGTATTGTCATTCGGTAATCACCGCTCCCATAAACAGGCGGCCGGAATTTGCAGACCGCATGTCGGATCGAAATCGAATAGCGCATACAGAGTTTAACAGACTGAGTGTGCAAACATTTATTCCGAATAGAGTACAGTGAATCCAAAGAATGTATCACACCTACTACCAGGGGCGATGCTAGAAGTAGGTTAAGGGGGGGGGGGCTAATGGGGGGGGAAGGGGTTTTGGGGGAATGGAATATGGCTCAACAAAAGAAGAGCTGGGGTACTCTACCGACAAACTGGTAAAATTTGGTGTTGCTTAAAGTAGTTTTTGGTAACTGTTTTGGAGTTCAGGGTAAAAAATGTGAATTAATAAACAATAAGTTAAATGATATTTATTGGTTTAGGTAGTAAGCTATTTGCCGCTCTGATGCTTTTGTTAAAATGTGTTTGGAATACATTGCAACCTACATTGCTACATAATTATACAAAAAAAAGATTGAATCTGTTGGAATAATATATGATACTCCATGGGGAAGGGGGGGGGAGCGC
Organism: Schistocerca cancellata; assembly: GCF_023864275.1. Lineage (NCBI taxonomy): Eukaryota > Metazoa > Arthropoda > Insecta > Orthoptera > Acrididae > Schistocerca > Schistocerca cancellata. Next base: position 294,028,090 of record NC_064627.1, read on the forward strand.
TTACGTCCCCATAGCCCCCCCTCCCCTTGCCACCGCCCCTGCCTATTACACAAAAGTTTCGATCACCCGCAATAAGATATCGACTCTATAATTACCGACAAAGAAACATCATTCGATTACATTAAGCAAATTAGATTAAGGAGTCTTATCAACACCGACGTATTTGTAGACATGTATAGTACTTTGACTTATGATGACGAAAGGATATTTCTTGAGGCTGTCGCAGTGGAATAGGTGTTTGAAGAGGATTATGAGGATTTGTGGAAGACAGTAAGAAAGTAAAATGGTAATAGATTTGGAATATGAAAAAGGAAGTGGAAAGAAGAGGAATAAGAGTTTAAAAACAGTCTAACATACTATCAGAAAGGTGAAGGATACAAAATCACTGTATAGATGGGAAACACAAGTCAATGAAGGCGGGACACGAAGCGACAAATTATTACAGATTTCCAAATATGTATTGGAACAGTTCCAGAAGGCATGCGATAAACCACTACCTATTCATAACTTGGACTTGAAACAATGAGCTTTGAGGGCGAGAAATGAAGTTAATTTGTCGTGCCACCTATTCTCGTCATCTACGGAATGGGTTCGCGATTTTAAGGTAATGCATAGAATTATTTCTAGAAAGGTTAAAACATTTGTTACTCAGAAACAATTAACCAATAAAGAACAATTAGTAGAAGAAGCTAATGCATTTGTGGCAAACTTAAAATCGAATATTGTATCATTAGGAGAGGACATAGTTTATAATTTGGAGCAATCTCGATTTAATTTGGAAACACCCTATCCTCTAAATGATCACTAAAAATTGAATGTCTTGCTCAATCGTTGAATTCGTTAACCCGTAGCTACACGATACAGCCAATCCTATCTGCAGGGGTGTTTTACAGTCCCCTTGGCTCATAGTCCTGCAGGAAACAGGTGGCCAGTTGGGACCTATTGTTCAACAAACTAGGTACAAAGTCGATATTACTGTTGAATTTGCTTCAACATCTGGTAAATTAACACCAGATCTCGCTATTAAATGGTTTGCAGATATTTACTTACCTACTATTGGTGAACGATCTATTTTGTGTTTGGATTCCTGGACAGGACAAACGGAAAAGAAATTTAACAACGTAGACAAAAGTAATAATGACGTACAACGTATGACGATTCCTGCTCCAACAAACCGGCATAATCCAGCCACTTGATGTTTACACATTCAGAAAGTGGAAGGATTTTCTAAAACAGTTCTCTGATATAATACTACTACACAGCTATGCCGCATATTTGCACCTGAGGAATAATATTTTGAAAATTCAATCTTTGATTCATAATCAGTTTTCACTCCGTCAATTTGTGAACATGTTTAGGTATGCGTGGTTACAGTGCGGATGCATCACATAAAAACTTGATAAATGTGAACCTCCTATTAACTATTGCTTTAAAAATTGTGAAACATGATGTAAATTGTGCAATAATTAGATTTGCGTGGTGCACAGTGTGTGTGTATGCAGTACTTCTTTGCTATTGATAATACAACCTCCTCTCATTGTTGCACTATCAAAGACAATGCAATAAAGCCTAACTATTGTAAAGTAACAAAGTAGATGTCAAACGAAATATCCGAATCCAAACGACCAAAGAAACGAAACAAAACAAACAACAAACAAATTAAACAAAGACCACGGAAAAACAGAACGAGAATAGCCTTCCGCCACATCCACTTTGATTATTCCCGGACTCGACAGAGAACGAGACCTTACTGTTTCAGTTAAATCCTGCATGAGGTTAAAATAGCTCTGAGCACTATGGGACTTAACTGCTGTGGTTATCAGTCCCCTAGAACTTAGAACTACTTAAACCTAACTAACCTAAGGACACCATACGTATCCATGCCCGAGGCAGGATTCGAACCTGCGACCGTAGCGGTCGCGCGGTTCCAGACTGTAGCGCCTAGAACCGCTCGGCCACACCGGCCGGCAAATCCTGCAGGAGCCCGTCTTTTACTGTGAAATTGCAAACAGCCCTATCGCCTTATATGGCAAGCGTCATACGACGGACAGAGCGCCCGTATTGCGGTGTATAGAAACTTATATCTGGCTAATGCGACTTCGAGACGTAACTTCGTCATATATGGTTGAATTTCTTGTTAAATATACTGTTAGATATTTTATACATACAATTTTTACGGTTTCAAAACTTGTGGGATGAGGGGACGATTTCGAAATATACCAAATGTTTAAAGATATGACTGCACATTTGTAAAGGACAGTAGCAACCAAGGAAATCATGTTTCAACGTTTTTGTTAAATCTCCTACTGTTTCGACGATATGTGCTCGGAAAGATAACAACCGCCTTTCCTTGAGGATGGTTATCACCACTTCAGCGGTCGCATGGCCACATATAAAAAAATACGTATCTCACATTTTGACCTGGACTACAACATATTCGAAGAATATCGGAGTCGGCGAGTGGCACTTGGGTAGTGTTCCTTGTAAGATCAAAATTTTGGTTTAAATTTAATTGAAAATTTTAAAACATTTATGGAATATGGCAGAATACTGCACTAACAACAACAAAATTTTTTTTTCAAAGTTTTTAAGCATAAAGTACCTCACAAGATTTGAGCTTTTATCAAGCCCTACAGATCCTCGATCACCATGCACTGTGCGTAGCCTGCGAATCCCCTTACCTTCCCCCACTGGCATTCTGTACCGACTTACAAAGTTCCCCTCCCTCCTCTTCCATCTTGAATAGGCCTACCTTCGAACATCCTTTGTTAGCCGTAAACTCGACACTACCCACACCCTGTTTCCCCCCTGCTCACTGCTCCTAGTACTCCGCTCTGTCCCTACCACGATATTCCCGCAACACTAATCCTCCACAATCTAAACATCGTCCCCCAATGAAATTTTAATCGCCTTTCCTTACCCGACCATGAAATCCGCCCTGATATACATCCATCCTACTAGATCTAAGCCGCGCAGGGTAGCCGCGCGATCTCTGGCACCTTGCCACGGTTGGCGCGGCTCCCTCTGTCGGAGGTTCGAGTCCTCTCCTGGGCTTGGGTGTGTGTGTTGTACTTAGTGAGGTTAGATTAAGTAGTGTGTTAGCCTAGGGCCCGATGACCTCAGCAGTTTGGTCCCATAGGAACTTACCACAAATTTCCAAAATTTCTAGATCTAAACAGAGCCCACCGCACCTCCTCCAGTAAGGGCTCCCTTCCTCTCCACTCCTCTCCACCTATATCTTAACGCATCACTCTCTCTCATTCCTCCTCCAAACACCCACCCACACAAACACTCTCTTACGCACTACCCCAACTGCTACGTCCCCACGATACCCCTCTCCCTGGCAGTCTAGGCCCACTCATCATTTCATTCATGTATGTCTCTATCTTAATCAGTCAACACACCAGCTTTCTGCTTTTTAACATGTACAACTATTCCTCTGCCTTTTATCTTTTGTGAAACATTCATTTGCCATTTCGCCTGTGTCATCAACAAATTTGCCTTTTACAGTATATATTTCAAATAATGCAACGGAATCTATGTCCATTTATTAAGTCGGACATCCACTTTGTCAACTGCCGAGTCCAATTTTATGACATGTTTTAAACTTTTTACTCTCATATGGCTGAAGAGCAGCGACCTGTATCCGCTGGTAGCACACCTTCCGACCATATGGTGCGAGGGGAATAAAATGACAACAAAGTAACAAACAAAATCAAAGTGAGTAGATCTTGCCTTGTGTAAAAGTTTAGCCGAATAGCTGCATATTATGATGCTTACCCGTATTAAAGAATATATAATATTCAGAAACAAATGGTTCAAATGGCTCTGAGTACTGTGGGGCTTAACATCTGAGGTCATCAGCCCCTAGAACATAGAACTACTTAAACCTAACTAACCTAAGGACATCACACACATCCATGCCCGAGGCAGGATTCGAACATGCGACCGTAGCAGTCGCGCGGTTTCGGACTGAAGATCCTAGAACAGCTCGGCCACCGCGGCCGGCCTTTCAGAAACTCTCTGCCGTGTAGACACCGTAATTTGGCCGTCGCTCTCTTCCGTTCCTGTAGATGCCTCACTATCACTTGTTGGTTCGATGAAATTACGAACACAAAGCTCTTACTCACTCCACTTTACGAGATATGTGAGAAAGATAACGAGACTGACAACATTGAGAGCGATCTGGCAATACTGTGTTGTTCTACTTGTGTACACCGGTGTGTTCATCCCTTCCAGATGTTCAGCCCGAGTTAGCTCTGTACGGCCATCACGTGAATTTTGAGAGGGCCATCAGCGAAATTGTGTTTTTGTTGTGTGTTACGAAAATGTAAGAGCCGAATTTAAAGCAACGTTATGCTATCAAATTTTGTGTTAACGTTGGGGATCCATGAGTGTGAACCTTGAAAAGTTGAACAGGCCTATTGGGAACATTCCTGAACAAGCGCACTAGTTTTTCGCTGCCACAACTTATTTTTGGAAGGCCGAGAACACATTGAAGATAAACTTCACTCAGAGAGACCTTCAACTTCAAAAACCGACTAAAACATCGAGTGTATGCGTGCTCTTGTGAGACCAGGCCGCCATTTTGCAATGAGTATGATGGGTGACCTGTTAAAACATTATAACCGTTCATCAAATTCTGGCCGAAGGTTTGCGCATGCGAAAGGTTTGTGCTAAAATGGTGCCGAAAAACCTCACAACTGAGCAGAATGGCAATCGAAGAAACGTGTGCGTTGATCTTCTTGAGAGGACTGCCAATGACCACGAATGATTCAGTCGCGTGATTGCAGCTGATGAAGCCTGGATTTTTTCGTACGATCCTGAGACAACGTGGCAAAGTGATGAGTGACACACTGAGACATCTCCTCGACCGTAAAAAGCTCGAATGAGCAAATGAAAGATCAATACAATGCCGATTTGCTTTTTTGACAGTACGGGTATAGTGCATAAAGGATTTTTTTTGCAAAGATGTCCATGAAAGGCTCAGCAAGAGAGTGAATCGAGTGGGACAGAACATTGCAGAGAAATGGATGCTGCATCATGACAACGTCCAATCTCACACGGAATTTCTTATCTCAAAAGGCATTGCTGTTGTTCCACAGGCCCCGGCCCCTAGTCATCTGTTCTGAGGCCTCCTGACTTCTCTCTTCTCCAGAAATTAAAAAAAAAATATATCGTAAAAGCACGTCATTTTGGGGCTGCGGAGGAAATTCAAAAGAATGTGACCGACATGTTAAGGGGGGACGTTGATGAAATTGACCAAAAATGTCAATTTTCGATTTATTTTTTATTTCTTAGTGCAACTCATGGACAATAAGTTCCCAGAGTTTCAGTGTTGAAATCGGATCCGAAGTGCCTCAAAATTAATTAAAAGTGTGACGCTGCCTCCCTACCACGCCAAGCTCAGAGGGATAACAACCCCTACATTCACAAGGAGAGGCTTCCAAATTGTATCCTGGATCTTGCCAAGCCCACTTACAGGTTTCTGGCCGATCCTGCACTTCTCAAAATGTGTGTTCATGGCAAAACCCAAAATCCAAATGAGTCTCTAAATTCACTCATATGGAACGATGGCCTAAAAACACATTTCATCTGCTACAGTTGTTAGAATTGCAACTTATGATGCAGTTATTGTGTTTAACGATGAGAACGTCGGGAGGGTAAAGGTATTAGAAAGGTGGGGTATTTTACTCAAGACATCCTGAGAAAAATAGATTTACAGCGCGTCTCTGCAGCTGAAAAGTCAGTTGAAGACCTGGTAAAAAAAAGAAGACAGACAACAAGAAACCAGAAGAGAAGCCTTGAAGAGAAAGACGACCCAGAGCACAAACGTGGTCCCTTCTGAAGAAGTGACATAAGGCAAAAAGTTAAGTTCAACTTTAAATTGCGTTTCCTGAAAGGTTTGTTTTTTAAAGTTTATGTACCTTTTCCTGCTAGAATTATGAAATTTTGTCCACATATTTCTGTAAACCTAATAAACCTTGTCTCAAGAGCAAATTTTGAAATTCTGATTGCAAACTGAGATATGGGGCAAAGTGCTTGGAATTTTGCATGAATTTAAAATTATACGTGTGGAATTATATTTAAAAAATTATAAAAATTCTCCTATATGGCCTCTTCCAAAAACATCATGAGAGAAGCTTACAACATATAAAGAGATGAAACAGAGAAAGTTTTGTAGAAATCTCTTGAATACTTTCTGAGAAAAAGGAACAGACATTATTTTTTGAAAATAAAACTTCGAATTTCATTCAAAAAAAGTTGAATATATGTAATCACAGGATTTTATATTTAAATGTGTTACTTTCATGTAAAGCGTGGTACAAAATTTCATTGCCATATCTCCAAAACTGTGGATTTGGTGCATTTTTGAAATAGTGTTTTTCATCAACGTCTCCCCTTAAAGGCGTTACCAGTTGAAGCCTTTCAGAGTTGCTACCAAGAAGGAACAACGACTTCGCCGGTGTATAGCTGCCGAAGGGAACTACTTTAAAGGGGACAATACTGTTGTTCGAAAAAAATTAAAACTTTGGTAGATAAAAAATCAGTCTCATTACTTTTCTCATACAGTTCGTACAGTACTTCGCGCTCGGCATTAGGCGACTGCAGTGGAGCTGTGCGAGTGGTAAACAACAGGTGCGCGCGCATATTTAACAGCTGTATGTTCAGAAGGCTGTATGTTCAGAAGGTCACAACCGCGTACTCCCAGAATTATGGCTCAAATTTTGACGCGGGAAAGACTTCTGGGGCTGGTATCTTGCAAGCGTGCTTTTTTCCTCCTTAAAATACGAGGTCAAGTTGCTGAGGTTCCCTTACTGGTCGAATGCTTACATCGCCTGCTGGCTAGATTCCGTACGAATGAAATAAAATGAAATGGAACAGTTGTGGCTTATAAACTTATTACAGCAACGATAAACAGAAAATAATAGAATCGAGCGTTTGAATTACAGAAAGATGCGAAAAATTAAGTGGACTGATAAAATTAGAAATTAGGCCGTTCTCGGCAGAAAGGACAGGAAATACCGTTTGAAGAAGGGCTTGACGATAGGTTACACGTTAATACTTGAGGGAATAACATCTATGGTTGTAGAGAAAGCCACAGAGGGCAGAAATAGTTGGGAACGACAGGGATCGTAACATATGCAAATAAGAGGGATTCCAATGGACTCTCTGTCGACGGAACGTTAAACTCTAATCTCTCTCTAATTGTAAGAAGAAAGAAGGAAGGAAGATTAGGGTTTAACGTTTTGTCGACATCGACATCATTAGAGATGGGGCATAAACTCGAGGTGTTTCCAGAATGGGGAAGGAAATCGGCTGTGACCTTTCAAGGAACTATCCTGCCATTTGCTTGGAGCGATTTAAGGAAATCACGGAAAATGTACATCGGATCACCGGACGCGCATTTGAATCATCATCCTCTCGAATGCGAGTTCAGTGTGCTAACCAGTGCGCCACTTGCTCGGTATACGCAGGTAATACATGACTTTTAAGTGCAAATCCGTAATGAAGAGATGGGCTCAGGAGATGAAAATATGCTGTAGTAATTTTCTCCCATGTATTTGCATGAATGACTTACGACGATTGTGACTCGTTTATCCTAAGGTGAAAATAAAGTTCATTTTTATGTGCAGTATTGGAGTTAAAACATTTTACCCAAATGCTTAATAGCGTGTTGATCCACGATTGGAACGCAATGCAGCAGCGATACCGCATGACACGTCTTTGGAAGGTTTTTGTAGATATATGACATTAGACGTCTGCGCACAAATCAAGCAATTTCTGTAAATTAGAGGCCGGTGGTTTTGGGGCGCGGAATAAAGCATGACTAAGAAATGAGATCACGTTTCCTAGGCAAGCACTAGGACCCCGCCACACACATCCTTCATTTCTGTCAGAGGCGTTTGTCTCACTCTACTGCGGTAGAGACTGTACACAGAGTGTGAGGTAAGAGGAATAGTCCGTGACAGGTTGATTCTTTGAGTGACGTGTAGGCTGTATGCAGGGAGAAATTCCCTGACAGTTGAACTTAGTGCGACTGCTTAGCACGCCTACCACGACCATTCACGTAATGCGATTTGGTTTTCTGTTCCCATGGCAATGCCTCAGTGTTGTCACATTTCTAAGCGACTGTAGTTTTCAGGCAGTAGTAGCAGCAGCCTCTTTCGCACTTCACACTTGAAATCTGGCAACAGTGTTGTCAACAGTTAGATCTCTTCCTCTTTTGACACCTGCAGGATATCACACTGCCACACGGCCTTGATGATGGTCACATTAATGCTGGCCTCGATTGACTGGAAATACTGTAGGGCTGCAGTGCCCTACAGTGATGGCATTGTAGGAACTGCCGTCAAGCGTTGGTAACTCTGAAATTCCATGCCTCGTGCTTTGGGTTCATTTTCCCTGCCTGGAAGACTCCTACAGAAAGATCTTAGTGGAATTAGACAGAAGAGCAGCGAAGCGGGCGGGAAAAATGGTTCAAATGGCTCTAAGCACCATGCGACTTAACTTCTGAGGTCATCAGTCGCCTAGAACTTAGAGCTAATTAAACCTAATTAACCTAAGGACATCACACACATCCATGCACGAGGCAGGATTCGAACCTCCGACCGTAGCGGTCGCTCGGTTCCAGACTGTAGCGCCTAGAACCGCACGGCCACTCCGGCCGGCGAAGCGGGCGGGACTCAGAGGTCCTATAGCCTAGGTGATCTATGGCCTGCAACGAAGAAAATGCACCTCAGCGATGTGTAGACTACAAGTTCACCAGAGAGCCTATAAACTTCAGTCGCCCTCAGCGCCACTATAGTCGGAGTCAGGAATGACAGCGGTCGAGTTTAGGCTTGTTCTGCGCACCTACGTTACGCGTTCTCCGACAGCCAATGAGCGTTCAGTAGTGTTCTAACGCTGTGCTGTGAATGTCGTAGGGCGATGGGCAATGTGATCGTAGTGAATTATTTAGTGAATTTTTATTCCATTTGTTGCGAGTTGTCATCACTGATGGCAGTGGTGAGCGACAAATCTACACACGCAAGCGAGAGACATAATTTGCAGGATACACGTTTTCTGTGAGCGCAAAGCATGTGGGTGCGCATATCGCAACTGTCACTTAGAACTGGCAACACTGCAGATCCTGGATCGGACTATAGTTCAGGCACAGCGATCTGGATGCGGTGGATGATATAATTGGCAATAGTGTCCCTGGCTGTTTGCCCGTCTGTATGGTAGCACGTGCAGTTAGGTGCACAAATGTGGGCGCTCGGTTTCAAGTGTGTCTCGCACACCAAGCAGAGGTCTGAGGTTTCTTCACGAAGAAGCTGACGGAATTCGCCACCTTGTGGATGGATGCCACTGGTATACCGCACGGTAGCTTAAAACCCATCGACGTGAGCGACCTGCGTTCCAGTGTGGTTGGGTGTCACTGCTGATGGAGTGCTATGAAGGACAGCGTTAATGTTCTGCAGGCTGTGTGCGTGTAGTCATATAGCTTCAATTATCAATTCTAAAAAAAATCATTTAATTACTGTCTTTGTTTGCTGGTGCATGTCTGCATTCCAGTTAAACACTGAGATCCCTGCGTGGCAGTACCGTAGGACGCAGCTAGAGGTACAAACAAAAATGACGCAGTGCACTGATAAAGTGGAGCATCGCCCAGCAATTCGTTTTCTGCATTTGGTAGTAACTTGGCGCAGATGCAGCCACTGTGGTCCAACAAACCTGAATAATGAAGAACGAAGCAGCAGACTGTCTCTTTGTGAAAAGTCTCAAGAGAAACGGAGAGCCCGTTCCTCGACGACTGACGTATCATAGTAGAGACGATAGTGGAAAAAGTAAAAATCAGTTATAGATCAGTTTTGAACATTTTACGAGGGGCGTTTAGTATGCAATGCAAAGTTTTTTTTATGAAAGGTTTGTTTTATTCAGGATTCCGATACACCACATTATTCCCCAGTCTTTTGGCTACAAAAGCATATTTTTCAACATAATATCTGTTCAATGCGACGGCTGCACGCTACCTTATTGTAGCGCATGTCCACGCATGGTACCACTCCAAATGGTTCAAATGGTTCAAATGGCTCTGAGCACTATGGGACTCAACTGCTGAGGTCATTAGTCCCCTAGAACTTAGAACTACTTAAACCTAACTAACCTAAGGACATCACACACATTCATGCCCGAGGCAGGATTCGAACCTGCGACCGTAGCGGTCTCGCGGTTCCAGACTGCAGCGCCAGAACCGCGCGGCCACTTCGGCCGGCGGTACCACTCCACTGGTAGACGTTGGAGCCAACGTCTTGTTGCATCAGTAACCTCATCGTACACGTACTGTTTCCCGCAGAGTGCAGCCTTCATTGAGCCAAACAGATGGAATTTGGAGGGTGAGGAATCCAGTGGGCACACACCTTTGAGTACCCCAACTGATGGACAAGTTCGTCAGCACTACCAACAGAAACGTCCAGCTGAGGAGTGAGGTGTCTGATTGTGAACCATCATCATCTCAAATGAGTGTGTTCGCACATTACAACACTGCAAGTGTCACAGCTGTGTGCGCCCGGCCAGTACACGAGAGATCGGACCTTGCTGCGAGGATGACAGATGTTTCGCCCAATGACTCACTGTGTTTTTGTTCACAGTCAGGTTTGTGCAGACGTTCTGGAAGCGCCTACGAATACCTGCGATGCTCTGGTTTTGGGCCAAAAGAAACTCAGTGACAGCTCTCTACCTGGAACGCACCTCCGCCACAGACGTCATTTTGAAGGCTACATATAGCGCCGCCACCAGTCGGAAATTCATGAAACTATAGGGGCTGAAGCGGCAATACTCCAAGATGTCACACAACAAATTCCGCATTTTTCAACAGAAATTGGCCGAGAAAAAAAGTGTTGTATTACTTGTTGAACGCCCTCGTACACGACATTTTGAACATTACAAAGATCAATGCCGGTGGGTTTCGCAATTGTTCACACCCATCCAAAAAAAAAAAAAAAAAAAAAAAAATCAGCGAACTGAGGCAGCAGCCGGAGTGGCCGAGCGGTTCTAGGAGATACAGTCTGGAACCGCTCGACCGCTACGGTCGTAGGTTCGAATCCTACCTCGGGCATGGATGTGTGTGATGTCCTTAGGTTAGTTAGGTTTAAGTAGTTCTAAGTTCTAGGGGACTGATGACCTCAGCAGTTAAGTCCCATAGTGCTCAGAGCCATTTGAGGCAGCAGCGGAAAGGTCGCCACTATGTCAGGTCAAGTTGATTACTTCTTTGACTGCTCAGTTACCATGCTGGGCAAATCGCTATGACCCCGACAAGAAGGAGCACCGCCGAAGAATGCGAAGGATAATTAATAAGAAAGGTGATGCTGAGTGTTTTTGCGATTGCCATGTTGTGGTGATAACAGATTATGTTTGTAAGGGACAAACCGCCGCAGATTCGTACTAACCGAGATCTTCTGACGAGGTTGCAGGGAACGGTCAAGACGAAGCATCGTGGGAAGGGAGCGTTTTTCCGACACAGCGCCCCAGTTCTTCCTGCACAGGACACATGAACATTTGCTGCATGTCTGAGCTATTAAAGTTTGTCTCATCCGCTGTATTCTCCTGACACGCCCTCCGACTTCTCTCTCTCTCCTCGGATAAAGAAACAATTGTGCAGCAGAATTTTCAGAATGACAACAAAGTGATGTTTGAGGTAAGACGTTTCTTGAACAGCCAAAATGCAGACTTCTACAATTAAGCTCTCCGCCAGTTCATCCATCGTTGCCTAAATGGTGTCACATTGATGGCTGGGACCATACGGCCCGGAAGATGACTGTACTTACTGTTGTTGTTTGTGTTAGCTTCTCCACAGCAATCCAAAAAGTGAGAGACACTACTCGACTTTGGTGCTATTTAAAACCTCGGCTCCCAAGAAATCAGTCGACAGACTAAACTAGTACTATTTTTGATGGCCAGTCTAACAGTATCTTTTGCAGCAGCTCTGGAACGTTCCGTCGCCAGGCATGGCGTGTTCTAATGGCCAACTTAACCTTACAAGTGCATTCCTGTACGTGAAAACATTCATGTTCATACAAATACTTGGTTTCAATGAAAATCAGCATCTTGATGATAATAAGTAATTTTTAAATACGACTAGGTATCAATTCGTAAAAAAATCGCAGAACAACATTTCTCGAAATTTATGTCTCATCAATGTCTATACACCAGCTGTCCGCTGTCTTCGTAACACACAAAAATGACATGCAATTTTCCACACCCACTAGTTAACCGAAGTTTCCGAATTATTTTTTAGCCTCAAGTAATGTTAAAGTTTCCTTGAGGGTGTGGCATGACAAACTGACCCTCGACAAGTCACACATGTTGCAATACATCTTGTCTGCACCTTTAGGCCTTAATAATATTTTTCTGACATCCAATGACGATTTGAAACCCCATTATCCCATCCAACTTGATACCTCTTCAGAAAGGACCCGAACATTGTCCCTTTCGTTTGCTTGTTAGTACGTATTAGGACATTTCTTTTAAAGAAATATTCGTCTGTATAGAGAGCATTTCTCCATTCAGTAGCGTTTCAGTCTCGGTTCCACAGTAAATGAACTGTCTCCGAATTGCCATAGACAATCCCCCTGTCCCGGAAGTTTGGCTTATACTCCAACTGCTTTTTGTGTACAATATACACTCGGTTGGGGAAGGTCCAGGGCATGACGTAGTTGTAATCTCTGTAGACAATATGTAACGTCTTGGAAACATCAGTGAGTTCTGTCTCACAGATAAGGCTAGATATTGGTTCTATAGCTGAGGACCTTGTAGTGGCTAAAAATGAACGTTTTCTACATCTCGGAACCGTCTCTGAAGTCTTGAAACGGCACTCTGCTGCACATTTCACATTACTTTCACTGCGGTCTATTCTGACCTGCTTCAAACCGTTCAAGGATTGTAAAACAGAATCCAAACTGTGGTTTGTGACATTATGTTGTAAACCTCACTAAAGAGGCGACACACTATTCAGAACGTCCACGACAGAGACAGTATGGATCTAAGGCAATGTTTTAATATCTCAAGATCATAGACATATTTCAACCAGCTGGTGTTGCTCTCCTAAACAGATAGCACAATTCCGGTGCGTGGGAACATCTTGACGTTCATGAAAACGAATAACTCATCTTTTCTCTCTCCATTTCCTCCTTTTCTCGGTTAGATTTAACAACGAAATAAATCAGATTATTTCCTGCGCATAGGACGAGGAAAGCTGTTGGTCTAAGCGACTTTGACATCAGACACGTTGGATATGATTACAGGAAAGACAGAGGCCACGTATTACAAGAATTTGCAGAAAAGAATATGTTTCTCCTTGCCATATTCTTCCAGATTAAAAGACATAAGAGAAAACAGACTTGGGGAGGACTAAATGGAACTACAAATTAAACGGACTATATTTTTATCACATAACAAAGAACTTGAACAGAATGCGTATTTGCTGAGCTACTTTCGAACAGATTAGAAGCGATCATTGATACGTAAGATGCATAGTAGAAACCAGTACGCAGGTAGCCGTACTTGTAAATTACGAGGACTTACTAGAGTATTTAAGATATAACGGATCAAACTAAACAATAAATTTAATATTTTAGAAAATGAAGGTTGTACGGACATAGGCTACGCAACAAAATGTTACAGGTAGAAAAATAAAATCTCAAGTACAACAAATCGGATATTAAAGACAATGCAACAGTTTTATGTTAGTGATAGTAGTAAGAGTATATAATATCCTGAACTGAACTAGAAAGCCTACATCGTCTGCGAGACTCCCAGATAATAATACACTCCTGGAAATTGAAATAAGAACACCGTGAATTCATTGTCCCAGGAAGGGGAAACTTTATTGACACATTCCTGGGGTCAGATACATCACATGATCACACTGACAGAACCACAGGCACATAGACACAGGCAACAGAGCATGCACAATGTCGGCACCAGTACAGTGTATATCCACCTTTCGCAGCAATGCAGGCTGCTATTCTCCCATGGAGACGACCGTAGAGATGCTGGATGTAGTCCTGTGGAACGGCTTGCCATGCCATTTCCACCTGGCGCCTCAGTTGGACCAGCGTTCGTGCTGGACGTGCAGACCGCGTGAGACGACGCTTCATCCAGTCCCAAACATGCTCAATGGGGGACAGATCCGGAGATCTTGCTGGCCAGGGTAGTTGACTTACACCTTCTAGAGCACGTTGGGTGGCACGGAATACATGCGGACGTGCATTGTCCTGTTGGAACAGCAAGTTCCCTTGCCGGTCTAGGAATGGTAGAACGATGGGTTCGATGACGGTTTGGATGCACCGTGCACTATTCAGTGTCCCCTCGACGATCACCAGTGGTGTACGGCCAGTGTAGAAGATCGCTCCCCACACCATGATGCCGGGTGTTGGCCCTGTGTGCCTCGGTCGTATGCAGTCCTGATTGTGGCGCTCACCTGCACGGCGCCAAACACGCATACGACCATCATTGGCACCAAGGCAGAAGCGACTCTCATCGCTGAAGACGACACGTCTCCATTCGTCCCTCCATTCACGCCTGTCGCGACACCACTGGAGGCGGGCTGCACGATGTTGGGGCGTGAGCGGAAGACGGCCTAACGGTGTGCGGGACCGTAGCCCAGCTTCATGGAGACGGTTGCGAATGGTCCTCGCCGATACCCCAGGAGCAACAGTGTCCCTAATTTGCTGGGAAGTGGCGGTGCGGTCCCCTACGGCACTGCGTAGGATCCTACGGTCTTGGCGTGCATCCGTGCGTCGCTGCGGTCCGGTCCCAGGTCGACGGGCACGTGCACCTTCCGCCGACCACTGGCGACAACATCGATGTACTGTGGAGACCTCACGCCCCACGTGTTGAGCAATTCGGCGGTACGTCCACCCGGCCTCCCGCATGCCCACTATACGCCCTCGCTCAAAGTCCGTCAACTGCACATACGGTTCACGTCCACGCTGTCGCGGCATGCTACCAGTGTTAAAGACTGCGATGGAGCTCCGTATGCCACGGCAAACTGGCTGACACTGACGGCGGCGGTGCACAAATGCTGCGCAGCTAGCGCCATTCGACGGCCAACACCGCGGTTCCTGGTGTGTCCGCTGTGCTGTGCGTGTGATCATTGCTTGTACAGCCCTCTCGCAGTGTCCGGAGCAAGTATGGTGGGTCTGACACACCGGTGTCAATGTGTTCTTTTTTCTATTTCCAGGAGTGTATATCAGTGCGGCTTCCCTTCAACGGTTCACTCTTTTGATTAGTAATAAACTTTTGCAAATATCCTCTATCAGCTACAGCACTGAAATAGCAAATACTCGGACAGGCAATGGAAACAATCGTTTCTTGTCGATCTTTTGAATTTTGACCCTTGGCTTTTACACACAGCAAATTTCAAGTTTCAAAAGTTACTGGAAGTTCCCAAGTTTCTTAAAATTAGTGTAGAAAATAAATATCTCAAATACTGATTGACAAAAGAATTGTCAAGAGCGTTTATCGAAGATTGATCTGCGTTCTGCAGGAACCCAATGTTTTTGAAACCGAAACCTAAGGATGTCGTAAGAGAAATCCTACCAAATGAAAAATTTTGCTGTTATTTTTGTGAGTAGTGTAGCCTAAGCTAAAGTGTGGGTGCAACTGTTTAATGACACTCGGCAGGACATGCCGCGCTGCAACATGTAAGACCCTCAAGGCTACGTAGCTGGGGTTTGCCCTCCCAATTAAGGATAATGACATTTGAATGAGTTGGTGGCCAACAGTTCCATTTGTTTGTTCTTCATAGGCGAAACAGGTTTACGCCTCGGCAGTCAGAGGGCAATTATAAAGTAATCAACATGTCGGCGACAGTGACCACATGGCAAACTGTTAATTTGGGGCCGGCCAGTGTGGCCGAGCGGTTCTAAGCGCTTCAGTCTGGAACCGCGCGACCACTACGGTCGCAGGTTCGAATCCTGCCTCGGGCATGGATGTGTGTGGTGTCCTTAGGTTAGTTAGGTTTAAGTAGTTCTAAGTTCTAGGGGACTGATGACCTCAGATGTTAAGTCCCATAGTGCTCAGAGCCATTTGAACCATTTTTTGTTAATTTTGGACGCACTTGTCACACGCGAGGAATGACTGAATTTGAGAAGAAAATTAAGTCTATTGAAAGTGAAGAAATCGTCCGTTCCCCTTTTGGCCCGAAACAGCGTCCAAAAGCGACTATCGACCGGTACATTCCCGCAATTGACGGGCATCAGACGTCTGCTGAACTTTTCAATAGACACACTGATCGGGCACTTCAGCTGTCTGGAACTACAATTGCACACCATTTTCTTTTCTTTTTATTTTTATTTATTTATTTATTTATTTTTTTTTTTTTTGCTTGGATTTTCATCGTTTTGGACGGACTCACCGACGTCGCAGAACAACGTAGTGCCGCAGTTCGGTGTCCTATCCTATGTTGAAGTAAGACCATCACGAAACAGATTTCTAAGAAAAACATCATACAGTAGCACAGACAATTCAGAATAATCTGCTAACTTGATGAAGCAAGACTTTTTACTTATTTATTTAATTTTTTACTCAACCAAGTTAAATACCTTTCATGGTGGCGGGAGGTTGATACGAGAGTGGGAGATAGTGAGGTGGATCCAAAAGGCACTCATTTCACGGCATGATACGGAAGACATGGTCTAAGGATCTTGGTTACATGGTAGTTTCACGCTGAGATAACTTTCGAACGCTGATAACACAATGGATCGATTTGTTTATCTGGATATTTTACAGCAAAACTAAGGAAACAGCTTCAGAGCTCTGCGTATAGGACACGACTTCTACTTGCAACAAGACAGTGACTCTAAACGTATTTCGGAAACGTGTAGCAGTTGATTTTTATACTACAAACTTCTTCCTAAAAAACGGTGCCACAATTTTCGCGCCTAAATCCAACTGAAAATATATGAGACAACTTGCACACAATGTCTATCCAGCGGTAATCGCATGACACTCGGACTGAAAATGCACAGAAGTTAGCCAGGTCAGTACAAAGCGAGCTAAAATAGATTATTATTCATAAAAGAAACGTCAGATACATTAACTTCGTATATATTGCAAAATTGTTAAGGTTTTCGTGGCCACTTATTGACAGACTGACTGTTGGATTCTGTTTCTGCCGACGTTCGTCTGATGATTTTTCTGACGTCCAGCACCAGCAATGGAGGGTGAAACTTTGACAATACCAGCCACTCGTTCCGGTGAAACGTCAGAAAAATCATCGGACGAACGTCGGCCGAACGACCCGAGACAGAAGCCAACAGGCAGTTTGTTCGTACATATTCGTAACTAAGAGTCTTCTGAGTGAACATATAAGCAACAGCGCATTTAGTTCTTGTTTTAAGTCAACAGTAAACGAGTCCCAAACTCAGGCAATGAGTGTAGGGGAGCAGATGCAGGAATCCTGATCGCCGTTCTAGGCAAGGTCTTACACTGGAAGTGCTTTGCTATTTATTGCCTACCTCCGACCTGTTCTAAAGTGTCTCGTGTCTATCGGTGGTCAAATGGCTCTGAGTACTATGGGACTTAACACCTGAGGCCATCAGTCCCCTACTTAAAATGAATTAACCTAAGGACATCACACACATCCATGCCGGAGACAGGATTCGAACCTGCGACCGTAGCAGCAGCGCGGTTCCGGTCTGAAGCGCCTAGAACCGCTCGGTCACAGCGGCCGGCGTCTATCGGTGTCATGAGGATGACTATGACGAATGTTTGTACAATGTATCGTTGGGCTTGTGGATTTATAGATGAAGGGAAGCTAGAGGGTGAAACCCGTTCCTGGCACATAGCTTACCCTTCTCGAACAGCTCCAAGGAGGCCGCCCAACTTAACGACCCTATCACACGGACGGATCACCGTCAACAGTGTTACATGCCCTCATTTCATAATACACTGCGGAGAGTTTTGGAATTTAATCCAAGATATTGGCGCAAAGACCGGTGATCAGGAACTTTACGCCAAATACTGGCAGCGAAAATTTTCCACCACCGGATAAGAACCGGTGCACCTTCGAGTCGAGTGCCACTGCACAAACGTGCTTTAGCGACCTCGGTTGCGGAGACGAATTCCTGTTGTATGAATAATGCGAGTGACGCTTTAGTTTTTATAGAATACGGAAGTTCAAAAATTTATTTTCATCTGTCTGGAAGATTTAAAGAGCTAATCAGTAAATATGAAACACATACCATAACGACGATAGCAGTTGGAGTGAATGAGAATCCTCGGTTATGATTAAGCTTGTTTGTCTTGGTTTAAACAGTCCTTGAACCGTACTGGCTCTTTACAGAGTACTTCGATTCCGTACCGCAGTTACCTTTGTAGTCACTGTGGCCGAGCGGTTCTAGGCGCTTCAGTCCGAAACCGCGCTGCTGCTATGGTCGCAGGTTCGAATCATATCTCGGGCGTGGATGTGTGTAATGTCCTTAGGTTAGCTAGGTTTAAGTAGTTCTAAGTCTAAGGGACTGATGACCTCAGATGTTAAGTTGTTTAAATGTGTGTGGAATCTTATGGAACTTAAACTGCTAAGGTCATCAGTCCCTAAGCTTACACTCTACTTAACCTAAATTATCCTAAGGACAAACACACGCACCCATGCCCGAGGGAGGACTCGAACCTCCGCCGGGACCTGCCGCACAGTCCATGACTGCAGCGCCCAAGACCGCTCGGCTAATCCCGCACGGCCTCAGATGGTAAGTCCCGTAGTGCTTAGAGCCATTTGAACAGATCACAGCGAATGCGAATACTGCGGAGTTTTGTAAGGAAAATGTTCCCATTGACTCGATGGTACTGGCTGCTGACAACACATTTAAATACCGCTAAGCGTCCACCTTGAATTCAAACAGCGGCAGGACACTATCATGTGTACAGGGACATCTAACGAAAACAAAACAGAGAGCAATGCGACAACATTGATATCATACAGAACTACTTCTTCACAGGAGCTGTTCAAAATGTCGTTCTGAATGATCTATCCCATTCGCGCACTTATACACGAGGTACGCATCGGCTAATTACGCACACCTACACAACCCCCCACTCCCTCAAGTGTATCGTTGCTTACCTGCAACTACCACGGAAAAAAAACAAGCAAACAAACCTCGAGATAGCAATGTAAACTGAAGTCTGGCAGCATGTGACTGTTAGTCAACATCGAGTACTGTGTGTGTGTGTGTGTGTGTGTGTGCGTGTGTAAGTGCGTGAGAGACAGAGAGAGAGAGAGAGAGAGAGAGAGAGAGAGAGAGAGGATTTAGGATTTCAACAGCGAAGTAATTAGTGACGTCGTTGAAAGCAGTGTGAGACAACTGTGGTAAAAACAGGTAGAACCAAAAGTGCATAAAATACAACTCACTCAAACACGACCGCTCCCTTGCATTCCCACTCACATTCACATACTCAATTGTGCAGAATTTTAAGTTATCAATTTTGCCAATATTGAATAACACCTAAAATAGTAACCTGAAAACAATCCAGAATAAGTTGGTCATCATGATACTACATCAAAACCTTCTATCTAATATTTTAGGGATCAAACATTTCACCGCGATATCAGATCAACCGGTAAACTAGCCTCTACCCATAAACTGAAAAAAACAGCACTTCAAGGGCTCCTTACATGAAACCATTTAACACCGAATCCCTATCTGCCTATTGAAAACGCACCTCGCGTACACAAGTGTGCTGTTTCCTCCTGTCGGATAGTTTAAGCGACAGTGCTAAGGAAATGGAAATAGAATGCGTAAACAGTTTGTAAGAGAGGTAGCGGAAATATCCCATATGTAGAGAAGGGAACCTTTAAAAAGCTTGTTTGGTTCCCATTTAATTCCTTTAAGGCAAGGACTCACAGTTATGTCATTAGAAATACTGTCGGACACTGAGGACATGAAGCGAAGGAAAAAATACAGCGCTTGGAGCAAGCTAAGTCACTTGCTGACGTCAAGGATCGCGCTGTTACGTAACGGACGACCTCGCCTGATGCCGGCGACTGCATGGTTTCGCCGGCAATCTACCGTGTGTCGTTAGCGCTGGCTGCAAGTGGGCGTCACCGTCTGTAGCGCATCTGTAGCTGCAAACCCACAAGATGTGTTAAAAAAAAGAAAGACTAACTAGGCCAAAATGATTTTCTTATCGGGAAGCTGTATTCAAGATTAAGTACCATACGTACTGAATATATCCTGCAATTTATCATCGATGCGCAAATCACAACCACTATTTAGAGATCGTAAAAGACGACGCCCGTGTGTGTACATAAATAGACAGTTTAGTGAAAAACGCAGTGCAGTGCACACAGAGATAAGTTCGCCAAGCCAATGACTGTATCCAAGGTCGCAGCTACTGTATGAACAAGCTAACTGAGTACGTGAAAGGACAACAGCGTAATTTGAAACTACTTAACGCGCAGTAACATAGCTCTACATTTGCGAGTAGTGCTCCATTTTGCACTTGCTCAACGTATACG
Source organism: Schistocerca cancellata (assembly GCF_023864275.1). NCBI lineage: Eukaryota > Metazoa > Arthropoda > Insecta > Orthoptera > Acrididae > Schistocerca > Schistocerca cancellata. Next base: position 294,048,590 of record NC_064627.1, read on the forward strand.
AGTAGCTCCGTGTGTTTATCTCAATGCAAATGTTTCTGCAGCGATACAACTTTGCCTACAAAACATATGCCATAAAACACCAAAATGAGCCATCTTATTGGTCAGATCTCCTGGGTTATTTGAGAATATGGAAACAAATCTCACTTTCACCACTACCACTTCACTGATTTGAAACACTTACTGACTGACTGACTGACAAAAAAAAAAAAAAAAAAGTGAAGTACCAGACGGGGAAGAGCAAACGGAATGAAATTTCACGATCTGAGAGGGTATGTAATGCTACTGCAGTGATTACAGCACGGAATCAAGTTTACAAAGAATTTAGCAGGAGGGGCCCACTCATCAATATGAAGTTGCACTCACTCTCGCCGGGCTGCGAAGGGTGTCCTTGATATCCCGGAAATTGACACTGGGACGAAATTGACGCCCATGTTGGTCCCACACATGGTTTATCGAGGACAGACCTGGGATCTTCCTGATCACAGGAGGATCACAACATCACCCAAATGGTTCATAGAGACACGTGCCATGTGTGGATTAACATTGTCTCGTTGGCAAATGGCACCACAATACTGTCGCATAAGAGGTAAATGAAACGTAATGTGCGTTTAGTTAGCGCTTCTCGTCAGGTAGACCCATAGCCCGGTGCAAGCACAGGGTGACGCAGAAAAACGGGAATGTTTGAAATGAGTATTGGCAGCCATGGGCAGGTGGCAGCACTGCGGGATCGTGACTGTTAGCGAGTAAACAGTCCGCCGTTTCAGTAATCATGGTTCAAATGGCTCTGAGGGCTATGGCACTCAACTTCTGAGGTCATTAGTCCCCTATAACTTAGAACTACTTAAACCCAACTAACCTAAGGACATCACACAAACCCATGCCCGAGGCAGGATTCGAACCTGCGACCGTAGCAGTCGCGTGGTTCCAGACTGTAGCGCCTAGAACCGCTCGACCACCCCTGTCGGTAGTAATCATGGATCAGTGGAACGGACAACAGCGTGCGTTAGCCATAAAAATGTTTTATAAGAACAGTGATAGTTTGGTAGCGGTGCAGAGGGAGTTTCGACGTTTTTATGATTTAAGACGTCATGATGCCGTTCCGTCGAAACACGCGATAAAATGTTGGGTTAATAACTTTGAAGAGACTGGATCTGCCCTCAAGAAGAAACCAACAAGACGACCAAGCGGTGTGCGTTCTCCAGAGAACATTGATTCTGTACGCGAGCCTGTCTTACGGAACCTACAGCATTCAATTCGTAAGCAAGCAGCAGTGGTTGGAATGTCCCGGGAGAGTGTTTGTAGAATTCTTCATCTTGATTTAAAATTTCATCCTTACGACAATTAAAGGACAACGATTACCAGTCACGATTAGGATTCTGTCAACAAATGATAAAAAGATAAACAATGACGATGAATTTCTAAACAAGTTGTGGATGTCAGATGAGTAACATTTTCATCTCACAGCTTATGTGAATAAACACAACTACCGTTACTGGGCAAACACAAATCTTAATGACGTTCATGAGCGCCTTTTACGCGCTAGTAAAGTGACAGTATGGTGTGGTGTTTCATCACATGGGATTATCGGACCGTATTTTTTCGCAAATGAGCAGGGAAAAACAATAACTGTCATGCCGATCGTTACGTCGAGATGTTACGAACTTTCGTTACACCTACATTGAACAACGTTTCAAACGATCAAGAAGCCTGGTTTCAACGGGACAGAGCGACATCACACATTGCACAGCAATCAATGCCATATGTGCGAGAATTATTTGGCAACCTTGTGATCTCACGATTCGGTAACATTCCCTGTCTCCCTAGATCGCCAGATTTATCCATTTGTGATTTTTTTCTTGTGGGGCTACCTCAAGAGCAAAGTCTAGACGATTCGACCAAGAACCCTGGATGAGTTAAAATAGAGAATTCGGGGTGCAATTCACAGTATCCCAGCTGAGATATTGCTGCAGTCAATGAGCAGATTTCACGAATGTATTCGTACAGGAGAAGCCATCTAAAGGACGTAATTTTTTAAATAATGATAAATGCCATCTGTGATTCGTAAGACAAAGTTGTAAGGTTTCAATTACTACGTATGCAATATCTTTCCTTCATCACTTCTAGTTTTATTGGGTTGTGGAAATGTTCCCGTTTTTCTGTGTCATCCTGTGTTTTTAGTTGACGCCATTTCGCCACCCTGGGTGTCGGTGAGGTTGAATGATGATGAAGACAACACAGCACCCAGTCCCCGAGTGAAGAAAATTTCCGACCCGCCCAGCGAATCGAACCCGGGCCCCTCGCCTTGGGTTCTGCCACACTGACCGCTCAGCTATCGAGCTGGACTGCAGGACAATTAACACATGAAGAGACACAATATCCGTGACGTACTGTTTTGCCATCAGACGTCCCTCAATCACTACCAGGAGTGACACTATGTCATACGCGATGGCTCCCCACATCATGAGGCCAGAAATACTACTGCTGTGCCTCTACAATCGTTGGAAGAATGAAAGCTTTCTACAAGTCGCCATCATACTCGCCGTTGAAGGTCATCTGGAGTAGTGCACACACAGGATTCATCGCTGAACGCAATGTGGGGCCGTTCATCAGTTGTCCATCTTTCCCAGTCATAGCACCACTCCAAACAGGTGCCTTTTCCGTTGTTATGGTAACAGCAATCTATTCATCGGATGGTAATTCCACAAACGGCTGCTGCTACACTCTGACCAATGGTGCAGGATAACATAGAATGTTGCGCAATTACTCGTTCTTGGATGGTAGTAGCAGACTTGAAGGAGAAAGCGCTTGGTGCGCAATGTGGTGATCCTCGCTTCCGGTGACCATATGTGGTCGACTGAAACGTTGACGACGAGTACGCCTAACTTCACGTTCCCAAACAGTCCATCGTCGGATCACAGTCACATCTGAAAGCCCCACATATCAAGATATTGCTCGATTGGACCAGTCGGGCAAATAGAGACTCACAATGAGACCCGTTTCAAAATGTCTATTGATAAGGTTCTGATTAAGCCGGAGTATGTGCGGCATCCCCGCAACCTTCCCAGTGGGCATTCAACAACTGACTGTGTTCACGCTCATTATATGCGCTACCGTGTCTCGTAACAACACTTAACATGCACAACACTAAAGAACTCTGGTCCCCATTCTACTGGTGACAAATAATTGTGAGTCTAATCATTTATATACCAGGCGATGATACCTATGTGGACGAAGTTAAACTGACATCTGATCCTGTCTTCTGGGTGCATCACTTTTCTGACAAACACTATAAGTTAGGAAATTCACACAAAGGCAAATATACAGGGTTATTCTAAATGATGGGCCCATTTTAAAAAATTCGTGTGTATTCAACTACAAATCCCAAATGAACAAGCTTTATACCAATGAAAAGAGGAAGTTTCAAAGTTTATGGCGGGCGGCGGCGGGCGGGCGGTGATGGTTTCAGAAGCGGCCGGTAGAGTTCGCGCGGCAAGAGGGCCGTCATTCCGTTTCACTTTCAGTTTATGTATGTGATGGCGACTGTGGAGCACAGGCTTTTCTGTGTTTTTGAGTTCGTGAAAAGTGAGCCGCAAATTGCAGTGCATTTCGTACCAAATTCGGTATCCAACCACCAACTCGCAAAAGCATTAGCCACTGGATTAAGAAATTTAAACAGACTGGGAATGTGTGCAAAGGAAAAAGCACAGGCCAACTGCATGTGCCAGAGGATGATGTCCGATGGATTCAAGAAAGTCTTGTGCGCAGTCCCAGTAAGTCTACCAATAGAGCCAGTCGAGAACTTTGAATACCCCAACCAGCTGTATGGAAAGTTCTGAGATGGCGTTTGCTGTACAAGCCCTACCGACTACAGCTTGTCCAGGCTCTCGACCGCAATGACAATGAGAAGCGTCTCGCATTTTGTGGTTGTGGTTATGTGCTAGAGAAGTTGGAGGATGACTCATATCTGCAGCATGTAATTTTCAGCGATGAAGCGACGTTCCACCTTACGAGAAAAGTCAACAGACACAATGTTCGCATATTGGGTTTGGAATATCCACATTCACCATTGCAACATGAAAGAGACTCACCGAAGATCAATGTGTTCTGTGCCATATCCCGTACAAAGCTTTATGGACCATTTTTATTTGCGGAAAGAACTGTAACAGGAAGCACGTACCTGGACACTTTGGAACAATGGCTGCCCTCTCAAGTTACGGAAGATTCCCAGGACTTCATTTTCCAACTGGATGGAGCTCCGCCCCATTGGCACCATGATGTACGAGGCTTTTTGAATAACTCCCTTCAACAGTGCTGGATGGATAGCAGGGGACTTGAGGACCTGGCTCTGCGCTTACGGCCACCGAGATCTCCTGATCTCACACCCTGCGGCTGTTTCTTGTGGAATTATCTGAAGGAATCTGTTTACGTTCCGCCTCTACTGACCACCCTGAACGATCTGCGGAACCAGATCACTGCTGCTGTGCACTCAGTAACAGCAGACACGCTTTCGCGTGTGTGGGACGACTTTGGCTACCGCGTTGATGTTTGCCGTACAGCCAACGGCGGCCACATTCAACATTTATAACATTTATCACATTTATAATTATTAAATAATTATTAAAAACTAATTCATAACAAATTATTGTAAATTGATATCCAACATTGTGAAAAAACTCTGAAACTTCCTCTTTTCATTGGTATAAAGCTTATTCATTTTGGATTTGTGCTAGAATAAATACGAAGTTTGTAAAATGGGTCCATGTATTTTACAATTTAAGTTTAATAATGCCCTTAATTTGCAAGTGAATTTATTATTCGCTGTCCCTTGCTTCTATTTGAAGTCAGAAACATGTTACTAATTACCTTTAGTTTTAAACATTCTATGACGCTCATATACACTTATAAATCTTCTGTTATAGAGCGAGAACAGATATGAATACTAAACTTCGTCAACAATGAAATCGTAGAACCGGTTGACAAGCTTTGGTTTAGAGCACGACTGAATGGATAGCAGATAGGAGTAAACAGAAGAATAAAAATCACATGGAATGTTTTTATTAAACTAAATAGAGTTATGAAAGCCAAGCTTGTGATGTGTCTCTAAGATGAAGAGGCAGGCACAGGAGAAGAATCCGTGGCGGACCGCATCAAACCAGTAAAATAACTGATGATTCAAAAAAGTTCGTAGCGTTTTTGTTTCGCATGCAGATGCTATGGATTTATTTATTGATTGTTAGTTCACTGTTGCTGTTTGAGTTTACATGGTCTCATTTTGCCACTTGGAGATAGTGAGTGGAGCTGTGGACGCTAGAAAATGGAATGCCAAATGGGGATATTGGAACATTTTCGACGTATTCTTTTATTTGAGTTCAATAGTGGGTGACAGCACCGGAGGTATTCAGAAACACCTGCGTCGTAAATGTAGATTGTTAGGGATATATGAACAATATATTTCGTATGTGAATGTGTTTGTGGAGTGTAACAGACCTCTAATGACTGTGATTTATATACACTGTGGCATTACCTCAACGACGTACTGTAAAGCGGTGTAATTATGGATGTTAAAATATGGCTTTCCTTATTTCTGCATTTTTCCAATTCAGCTGCGCTAGTTCGACAAGTTTGGGCCCAGGCACTAGTGAATGCGTTCGCAATAGGTATTCTCACGTACAGAAGGAAATATCATCGGAATAGTCCTGGAAGTGTGTAGTGGAAGCTATCGGGACAACTGATTGTGGCGTAATTTAATACTGTCCTTATTACCAATAAAAGTAATTTTGAAAATGAGTGCCGGCCGGTGTGGCCGAGCGGCTCTAGGCGCTTCAGTCTGGAACCGCGCGACCGCTACGGTCGCAGGTTCGAATCCTGCCTCGGGCATGGATGTGTGTGACGTCCTTAGGTTAGTTATGTTTAAGTAGTTCTATGTTCTAGGGAACTGATGACCTCAGATGTTAAGTCCCATAGTGCTCAGAGCCCTTTTGAAAATGAGTGCACACAAATACCATAAACAGTGAGACTTTTAACTTCTACGTTGAGAACTACGCTACACGGAAATATGCTGTGGAAGCATCTACATCTACATATATACTCCGCTAGCCACCAAGCGGTGTGTGGCGGAGGGCACAATTCCCGCCAAAGTCATATTTCTCCCCTTCTGTTTCACTCGCGGATCGCGCGAGGGAAAAACGACTGTCTGAACGCCTCAGTTCGAGCTCTTATTTTCCTTATATTTGAATGATGATCATTACGCGAATTGAAAGTTGGTGGTAATAATATATGCTCTACATCCTCGGTGAAGATTGGATTTCGGAATTTAGTGAGCAGCCCCTTCTGTTTAACGCGTCGTCTATCTGCAAGTGTGTCCCACTTCAAACTCTCTATGAGATTTGTAACGCTCTCGCGATAGCTAAATGTACCAGTCACGAATCTTGCCGCTCTTCTTTGGACCTTCTCAATCTCTTGAATCAGACCCAACTGGGAAGGGTCCCATACAGACGAACAACACTCTAAGACTGGACGAACTAACGTATTGTAAGCTACTTCCTTTGTTGAAGGACTGCATCGCTTCAGGATTCTACCAATAAACCGCAATCTAGAGTTCGCCTTACCCGTTACTTGTGTAATCTGATCATTCCATTTGAGATCATTTCGAATAGTCACACCCAGATACTTGACGTGATGTTATCGCTTCCAAAGACTGATCATTTATTTTGTACTCATACATAAATGGGGATTTTCGCCTTGTTATACGCAGTAGGTTACACTTACTAATATTGAGAAATAACTGCCAGTCGTTACACCACGCATTTATTTTCTGCAAATCCTCATTGATTTGTTCACAACTTTCGTGCGATACTACTTTCCTGTAGACTACAGCATCATCGGCAAACAGTCTAAGGCCGCTTTCAGTACCATCAACCAGACCGTTTATATAAATCGTAAAAAGCAGAGGAGCTGTTAAGCTGCCCTGGGGCACACCTGAAATTACTCTTGTTTCTGTTGAAGTGACCCCGTTCAGGACGACATACTGCTCCCTGTCTGTTAGAAAACTTTCTATCCAACCGCATATGTCACCGGATAGACCGTAAGCGCGCACTTTTTGTAGCAAGCGACAGTGCGGAACTGAGTCGAACGCCTTTCGAAAGTCGAGAAATATGGTATCAATCTGGGAGCCGGAATCTAGAGCCTGTTGTAAATCATGCACAAAGAGGGCCAGCTGTGTCTCGCATGACCACTGTTTCCTAAAACCGTGCTGGTTTCTGAGGATGAGCTTCTCAGAGTCTAGAAAGGTCATTATGTCTGAAAAAAAAATATGTTCCATGATTCCACAACAAATCGATGTCAGTGAAATTGGCCGGTAATTACGTGCATCCGATTTTCTACCCTTTTTATGGATTGCATACTTATACCTGGACGATTTATGGGACGTAGTGAATGGCACACTCAAGCTCACTGACAAAATTACGCAAATAAGGACCGGAAGGCAAGATCAAAGCTGATATTATTTATTGATTCAGTCAACTATGTACATATAGAGAAAGCTGTGACGTAAAAGAAATTTGGGGCGAGTTACGGAGCGCTTTTGAAAATTGTGGCTTTATACGAAAATGTGGATTACTCCGTGAACTTATAATCATTCGACTGGACAACTGCGAGAACGTGAACGAGTATGTCAACAAGATAATGTGCAGATCGAATTGACTAAGGAACGAGATTGCTGATGAATGGGTAGGCACACTATTGCTAGCAGGACTGCCTGAAAAATACGCATCCATGATCATGGAGTCAGAAAGCTCAGGAATACCGAATATGGGCGACAGCATAAAAAGTGAAGATCCTGTAGGACGTGATACGTACGCCAGTGTACCTTAATTCAGAGAAGGAAACAGCTATAGCTTTTTATTTTAAAGAGAAAAAGAAGAAACCAGTCAAGTGCTACAACTGTCACAAGATGGGTCACATCGCATCCCAAGGTCGCCAAAGTTCAAGTACAAAGGGAAAAAGGTACGATGCGAACAGTCCAGAGAGGAGAACTGCTGATCAAGGTGATGCACTCTCCATGTATTACTCGTTTTGAGTAACGAGTAGTAGAGAACCAGAATGATGTTTACTATGTAAAAGATGTCGCAACTAACTAATTATTCGCAAGTGAAACTGTCAAGGAGGCAAACAAAGTAGCCTACGACATAAATTAAGCAAAAATAATTAGCCAATATGGGGAAATTATACACTCCTGGAAATTGAAATAAGAACACCGTGAATTCATTGTCCCAGGAAGGGGAAACTTTATTGACACATTCCTGGGGTCAGATACATCACATGATCACACTGACAGAACCACAGGCACATAGACACAGGCAACAGAGCATGCACAATGTCGGCACTAGTACAGTGTATATCCACCTTTCGCAGCAATGCAGGCTGCTATTCTCCCATGGAGACGATCGTAGAGACGCTGGATGTAGTCCTGTGGAACGGCTTGCCATGCCATTTCCACCTGGCGCCTCAGTTAGACCAGCGTTCGTGCTGGACATGCAGACCGCGTGAGACGACGCTTCATCCAGTCCCAAACATGCTCAATGGGGGACAGACCCGGAGATCTTGCTGGCCAGGGTAGTTGACTTACACCTTCTAGAGCACGTTGGGTGGCACGGGATACATGCGGACGTGCATTGTCCTGTTGGAACAGCAAGTTCCCTTGCCGGTCTAGGAATGGTAGAACGATGGGTTCGATGACGGTTTGGATGTACCGTGCACTATTCAGTGTCCCCTCGACGATCACCAGTGGTGTACGGCCAGTGTAGGAGATCGCTCCCCACACCATGATGCCGGGTGTTGGCCCTGTGTGCCTCGGTCGTATGCAGTCCTGATTGTGGCGCTCACCTGCACGGTGCCAAACACGCATACGACCATCATTGGCACCAAGGCAGAAGCGACTCTCATCGCTGAAGACGACACGTCTCCATTCGTCCCTCCATTCACGCCTGTCGCGACACTACTGGAGGCGGGCTGCACGATGTTGGGGCGTGAGCGGAAGACGGCCTAACGGTGTGCGGGACCGTAGGCCAGCTTCATGGAGACGGTTGCGAATGGTCCTCGCCGATACCCCAGGAGCAACAGTGTCCCTAATTTGCTGGGAAGTGGCGGTGCGGTCCCCTACGGCACTGCGTAGGATCCTACGGTCTTGGCGTGCATCCGTGCATCGCTGCGGTCCGGTCCCAGGTCGACGGGCACGTGCACCTTCCTCCGACCACTGGCGACAACATCGATGTACTGTGGAGACCTCACGCCCCACGTGTTGAGCAATTCGGCGGTACGTCCACCCGGCCTCCCGCATGCCCACTAGACGCCCTCGCTCAAAGTCCGTCAATTGCACATATGGTTCACGTCCACGCTGTCGCGGCATGCTACCAGTGTTAAAGACTGCGATGGAGCTCCGTATGCCACGGCAAACTGGCTGACACTGACGGCGGCGGTGCACAAATGCTGCGCAGCTAGCGCCATTCGACGGCCAACACCGCGGTTCCTGTGTGTGTCCGCTGTGCCGTGCGTGTGATCATTGCTTGTACAGCCCTCTCGCAGTGTCCGGAGCAAGTATGGTGGGTCTGAGACACCGGTGTCAATGTGTTCTTTTTTCCATTTCCAGGAGTGTAGCTACGGTGACAAATGAAAGTGGAATTTTCAAGTTAGATACCGCTAAAGACGTGAAGTTGTAGACGCTTCTGTGTTCTCTGCAAAAGGTTTCTTATGGCATAGACGACTTGGGCACCTAAACAGAAAATACATGTCATTATTAAAGGATATGGTGGTAGGAATGGAAGGTTGTAGCAAATGTTAAGAAATCTGTGATATATGTACACAAGGTAAACAGACTAAACTACCCTTTAAGCCTATCAAAAGCGGAAGTACAGGCATCTTTCAGTTAATGCATACAGATGTTTGTGGACCGATGGAGTGTGAATCTTTCGGAGGAAACTATTATTTTGTTACCTTTATATACGACTATTCTAGACATAATCAAGTTTATTTTTTACGTTTTAACAGGGATGAAAAATGAAATGTCGTGTGGCTAGGGCATCCAGTCGGGTAGACCTGTCGCCTGGTGCAAGTCTTTTGAGTTGACGCCACTTCGGCGACTTGCGTCCCGATGGGGATGATATGATGATGATGAAGACAAACACAAAACCCAATCCCTGAGCGGAAAAAAATCTCCGACCCCATTGCACGGCGTACCGTCGCACTGACGACTTTTTTTTTTCATTATTGTTCGTTGCATTTGATCGTAGCGAACGTCACACGGCATCCGTTGAAGTTCGTTATTGATCCCTTCACTCAGTTTTTTTTTATTACAGAGACCAGCCAACTCTCTGACCGAACACGCTGAGCTACCGTGCCGGCGCCACTCGGCTATCGAGGCGTACTTAACAGGGATAATGCCACTGGACAGAGTACGGTAAGTTCCCTCGTTTTATTGACATTACTGCCACTCCACGATCAGGAGACCTTTTGGGATTTGATGAAGATAATTTAAACGTATTACTCCACAATGATCCACGTCATTGTACTCTAAAACCAGCAAATGTGATCGTTCCACCAACGTGCCACATTTGCATGTAATGGAGAACGTTCAAAAATCAGGTGTATGGGTACCGCATTTTCTAAGCCAAAATCACAAAAATCAACGGGTACATCACTTCTTGCTCGTCAACAATTGGCTCGTGAACAACACCGACCAGTCCTATCCAGAATCGTTATAAAAAAATGGTGTCTTTATGCTAACATAAGGAAAAGATAAGAATGACTGAGCAAAACAAAGCGGCCGGAGTTGTGTTGTGAAATCATTCCGAACCCATCTTATTCACCTGTTCCTGCGCTCTCAGATTTTCATCTTTTCCGCTCTCTAACGAACAACGTTGAAGAAATGTAGTTTCCCGATGAAAACACGATCCGAATATGGCTCGACCAGTTCTTCGCCTAAAATCACGTGATTTCTACAGTCGCGTAATCGAAAAGTTACCCCACCGTTTGCAGACTGTTGTAAATAGTGACGATGAATATATTACTGATGATTGAACTCTCTTTTATGTGTGTCTGTCATGTTTATTAAACTTAAGGAAAAGTGCTAGCCGGCCGGGGTGGCCGAGCGGTTCTATGCGCTACAGTCTGGAACCGCGCGACCGCTACGTCCGCAGGTTTGAATCCTGCCTCGGGCATGGATGTGTGCAATGTCCTTCGGTTAGTTAGGTTTAAGTAGTTCTAAGTTCTAGAGGACTGATGACCTCAGCAGTTAAGTCCCATAGTGCTCAGAGCCATTTGAACAATTTTTGAAAAGTGCTACGAACTTATGCGTCAGCCCAATACAGCAACGCCCACAAAACATCTTAGAACCACGTCTGGACTGAACGACATTCCACACACTGCAATGCTTTATTGGTTTGTCGGTGCACTTGACACCTTGCGTCATTTGAGAAGAAGCAAAATCGCCATCCCAGTGAGCTACTGTCCAGCTTCTGTGTTGTTTGGCCCATTGAAGGCATGTGTCTTTATGAACCACTGTGAATAATGCCCTCGTGCGAGGAACTGACTGCAAATGTCCACTGCATTCCTTCCCCTTGAAATGTTCACTTGCAGGCTTTGTTTCGGTATCATACTCAAAAAATCCATGGCTCATCCCCTGTGATCACTCTGTCCAAAAATTCTGGTTCCATTTCGTAGCGCTCATACAATTCTTGGCACTTCAACAAACGCTGCTCGTTCATCTCATTTCTCAGACTTTTGGCATCATTTTCGCACAGACATTTCTCATTTGAAGATTCTCAGTTAAAATGCAGTGAACGATTGTTTTGATTATTCCACACTCCTCTGCAATCATCCGAACACTTAATAGTCGGTCCTTCTCCATCATTAGATGCGCTTTTTGCACCAAGTAGCACGTTTGTGATGTCGATGGGCGTCCTGTGCGGTCGTCGTCGTTGACGGACTCCCGACCTTCCTGGAACCTCTTGTCCCACATACAAGTTTGGCCTTGTTTCATCGCCCCATCAGTGTAGGCTGCTCTCCGCCCCATTTTTCCCCAGTTTCACACATAACTTAATTGCATAATGCTGCTCCAAAAACTGGTCCATTCTTTGCTCTACAAGGGTGCAGTAGATGCCTCTCCATGATGCGTAACCCTGCCTCAACAACTGCCCGCAGGCGACTGTCACTGGCCTCGTTTCGAAGCTTAGATCCCCCACCAACATCTCCGCCTGAAGCTCCGCCTGGCCAGCCAGTGTTGCCAACTACCAAACGTCATCCTGGGAACTTTCGGGACAGACCCTGTAGAACACATAACAGATTGTTACAGCTCCAGAAAAACAACGGGGGCTTATTCCTAGACATCGAAAAAGCCTTCAATCATCTCTGGCACAACGACCTCGTCTGCAGACTCAGCGACACTGGTTTCATCGACAGACTCATATGTCTGATACACTCATACAATGAGGTGACAAAATTCATGGGGTATCTTCTACTATCGTGTCGGATCTCCTTTTGCCTAGTGTAGTGCAGCAATTCGACGTAGCTCGAATTCAACAAGTCGTTGGAAGCCCCTGCAGATATATTGAGCCATGCCGTCACTGTAGCCATACATAACGGAGGAAATGTTGCTAGGGCAGGATTTTTTGTGCACAAACTGACCTCCCGACTGTATTCCATAAATGGTCGATGTTATTCACGTTGGGCGACCTGGGTGGCCAAATCATTCACTCGAGCTGTCCAGAATGATCTTCAAATCAGTCGCGAACAATTATGACCCAGTGACATGGCGCATTGTCATCCATAAGAATTCTATTGTTGAATGGCAGGAAACGGTCTCCAAACTGTCGAACATAACAATTTCCAGTCAATGATCCGTTCAGTTGGACCAGAGGACCCAGGCCATTCCATGTAAACACCGCCCACACTACCAGGAGCCACCACCAGCTTGCACAGTGCCTCGGTTGACAACCTGTATCCATGACTTCGTGGGGTTTGTGCTACACTCGAACCTTACTATCAGCTCTGTTCAATCCCGCGTCCGGCCATCCTGATTTAGGTTTTCCGTGATTTCCCTAAATCACTCCAGGCAAATGCCGGGATGGTTCCTCTGAAAGGGCACGGCCGACTTCCTTCCCAATCCTTCCCTAATCCGATGAGACCGATGACCACGCTGTCTGGTCTCCTTCCCCAAACCAACCAACCAACCAACCAACTATCAGCTCTTACTGACTGAAATCGCGATTCAGTTGTCTAGGGTCCAATTGATATGGGCATGACGCCAGGAGAGGTACTGCAGGTGATGTCATGCTGCTAGGAAAGGCACTCGGGTCGTTCGTCTGCTGCCATAGCCCATTAACGCCAAATTTCGCCGCACTGTACTGACGGATACGTACGTCGTACATCCCACATTGATTTCTACGGTTTTTTCACGCAGCTTTGCTTATCTGTTAACACTGACAACTCCTCGCAGACCGCTACTTTCGTTAAGTGATGACCGTCGGCCACATGTGTAGTCCCTAGTCAGAGTAATGCCTGAAGTTTGGTATTGTCGGCACACTCTTGACACTGTGGACCTCGGAATATTGAATTCCCTAACGATTTCCGAACTGGAATGCTATATGCGTCTAGGTCCAACTAACATTCCGAATTCAAAGTCTGTTAACTCCTGTCGCGTGGTCATAATCACGTTGGAAACTTTTTCACATGAATCACATAATCACATGAGTACAAATGACAGCGTCGCCAATGCACTGCCCTTTGTGCCTTGTGTACGCATTGCTGGGCCATATGTATATGTGCAATCGCCATCCCATGACTTCTGTCACCTCAGTGTATCTCACTAACAGAAGCTTCAGCACTTGATAACAGCAAACAATCAACACAGCATGGTATTTATGCTGGAGTACCCCAAACCTGCATCCTGCCTCTCACCCCCCCCTCCTCCCCTCTACATAAATGATATTTCAACAACATATAACATGATGGTTGCCATCGATACAGATGGCACTGACATCCTAGTTCTAGACTGGAAACCTTCAAAGATAAACTCACACCTACTGAAGAGTAGAACTATCGAGCCTTGGTTGGAGTAATGGCGTTTCAAGGAAAACGTCGACAAGTGTGCGGCACTTCTGTTTACATGCAGACCGAGACAACTGCACAAACATCAGTACTGTAGACAGATAACTCTACACACAGACCCTATACTTTTCCATGAAAAAGGAAGACACCTTGATGTCCGGATGGCTCAGATACTCACAAGGGGGGACCACATACAACATGTCGCTAACAAAGCACATGATGCGAAGCTCGAACAACCATACTCTATGCTTAATGGACAAAGCACACTGAAAAGGGGGTAGGGGGTCGAAGTCCATGTACATGGCATTTACCAGACCTCTGACGACATACGCACCACAAGTCTGGGGTTACACAGTTCTAACACATCTGCGCCACCTGCAGGTCATACAGAACAAGGTGTTAGGGATCATACACAATGCTCCAAAATAAACACGCATCGCAGATTACATAAAGAATTCCGTATCGATACTCTCGTAGAGGTATTCAAAAATCTCGCCACATGCCTGTACAAGAGCACGAGACACTCGAACAACCCCTTCATCTTGAATCTGAGGAAATATGATCATAGCCACAAGCGGAAGCATAGCTGTCCAGAAACACTTTTCCTTAGGGAAGGCTTAAATTAAGCACACAAACAATGCTATTTCGGTGAATCCCTGTATCAAACCTGACTGGCATCTCCAGCTGTACTCATACAGCCAACTAGTCGGAACAAGCAGGGAAGCCAAACACACAAGGCCAGCTTTACAATTAAATTGAGCACTCATATGAAAGCTTGGTATGTTAGAGGCACGCTGACACTGCAGCTGGCCCAGGAGACTTGGTCGGAGACCAGCTACAATGATAACGACTCCCCACTAACATATCCCAACACCCATCTATGATGCGTCCGCCGCTCGTGGTCTCGCGGTGGCGTTCTCGCTTCCCGAGCACGGGGTCCCGGGTTCGATTCCCGGCGGGGTCAGGGATTTTCACCTGCCTCGAGATGACTGGGTGTTTGTGTTGTCCTCATCATTTCATCATCATCCAGGAAAGTGGCGAAATTGGACTGAGCAAAGGTTGGAAATTGTACGGGCGCTGATAACCACGCAGTTGAGCGCCCCACAAACTAAACATTATCATCATCACCCATCTATGAACTGTCGCTGTTCACCAGTATCCCAACTACCCTCCCAGACTATTGCAGAGGAATTTTTTCTTGCCAAGGCGCTTCTTCCCTCTGCCATTAGAACCACTACCCCTCACTCGCTTCTGTCAACTATCTGCTCGATGGGACTGTATTACTTTGTGATCACACCCAAATGTACGGACATCACAGACTCACATCCCGTGCCTCCCAGATTCGAATACTTATCATATTGCAGACGTGACAGTAGAACTTTTTATGTTGGTCGCCATGCTAATGTTGGCCTGAAGGGGCTCAATTCTCATACAAAAAGGGCAACAACTACCAGTTCTACACCATCTTCGGCACTCCAAAGCAACCAGCGTAATACTTTACAGGGGTGACTAATATTTTGTGTTGTGAGCAAAAAACACCTACACCCCTCCTTATGATTTTGTTTATTTTGTGGTTACCAGTTTCGGTGCTTCAATGCACCATTTTCAGGCTTTACTTGATGCTGAAGGGGTTGACAAGATCCCTATGTAATACTGCATCAGTGGCCAGTATTGGTAACCGGTTACGTAGAGCCGGCCGTAATGGCCGAGCGGTTCCAGGCGCTATAGTCTGGAACCGCGCGACCGCTACGGTCGCAGATTCGAATCCTGCCTCGAGCATGGATGTGTGTGATGTCCGTAGGTTAGTTAGGTTTAAGTAGTTCTAAGGTCTAGGGGACTGATGACCTCAGAAGCTAAGTCTCATAGTGCTCAGAGCCATTTGAAGCATTTGGTTGCGTAGATTATCTGAAAACTGTGTCACCACTCCAACCATCAACATTTTGTAGGATGACTTCATTTACTTTTGATACAGTGGCATCACTTGTACGTGCCATTATTTCTCACTGGCGAACTGTAAATAATTCTATAGTCAGATTGTAAGCATCTGTTTTTATGCCTGTAACATCCTCCAAAAGACCTGTATCTACAGTAAGACAATTCACCACATTGTATCATTATGGTCTTCAAACTCCCTGACGTCAGTCGTGTTTCAGACATCTTTGACGCCATCGAGCGAGATGTGCACGCCTGCTCGCCGCCAGGGATGTGCCCCTCGTGCTATTCCACATAAGTGTGTATTCAAACCAGTGAAAAAACCGCTACAAAGTATTTGGCGAGAAAGTCGTAATCTGCTGAGAGCAATTTCTACTGAACTTTGATGCTGGATTTTGCCTCTGCTACGATAACAGCTATGCTCTTCGTTGAGGCGAAACTGAATACAGAAAAATTGTAGTAGGTGTGCTTTACAAAGTTTTCCATTTATATGAATATCATTTTCAAATAACAGTAATATTTCTTAGAAAGGTATTCTGAATGTGTAGGATTTTAATATATTTAGTTTCTCTTAGTGTTGCTCAAAAGTGCGAATTTTGGTATCAAGGAAACCCTATGTTCGGACCTTGTTCCTAGATATTGATATGTTAGTCTTAACGTCGTTAGCTGGCAGTTACTGCTTTGATTCCAATAAGAAGTACTTTGTCGGTGATTGTTAAATTTTAACGAATTCTCAGTCTCTACTGATCTCGACCAGCTGTATGATAACATCTTACAAAAGGAAACAAAGTTCTATATTCCATCAAGTCATCCATTATTTTCCGTCAGATATGTTAAGGCATTCCCTTCGCCGGAAAATTTTGGGGTGCACAACAGCACGAGTTACTCCGACTGTTCAGCAAAGAGAACACAACCAACCCTTACATTTTTTGCTTGTCTTCCTCAATGCGATTTCCACCTTCGTTACCAAGTTTTTTTTCCACTGGAAGGGGAAATTTCCTATGGCTATTATGGTATCTTTAAATTCTGTCAAGACTTTTTTTACAGCTGAACCGCAGTCCACAGCATGAGAATAATGAGACATTAAATCATAAATAGGATTTGGTACTTACCCAAAGTGTTGAGAAGTGTGAATAACATTTCGGAATTTACAACATTTAAAAGTATGTGATAAAGACTGTAACATTTCGTGCATGGTTCGTATTGGGTTAAAAATAAAAGGATCAGTGATTTAAACATTAGGCTCACCGGCACATTTCTGTAACCATGCATCTCACTCCATGAGGGGTGACTGGTAAATATCAGACTGTGACAATGACAATTGGTGATGGTGTTAGCCATCTTCTCAATATTCACCTTTCACTGCAACACTTCTTGCTAAATGACAGATGTAACGGTAGAAATGTTGGTTGAAAAACATGCGTTTTGGCTGTTCAGGAAAAGTTCCACCTCGAAAATTACCTCTTTTGGAAATGTCTGTTGTAGAAGTCGCCCATTCCTGGGCTGGAAACCCGACTGTTTGGTTCAAATGGCTCTGAGCACTATGGGACTTAAAATCTGAGGTCATCAGTCCCCTAGAACTTAGAACTACTTAAACCTAACTAACCTAAGGACATCACACACATCCATGCCCGAGGCAGGATTCGAACCTGCGACCGTAGCCGTCGCGCGGTTCCAGACTGGAGCGCCTAGAACCACTCGTCCACCGCGGCCGGCTCCTACTGTTTGATCAGTATATGTGGACCGAGGTTCTGTGGAGCGTCAGTGACGTATATAAAACATTATTAGTTATGACTCATCTTATTGTTCAGTCTTGTAGCTATGGCCTCAGCAATGGTCGGTTGCTGCACAGGCCTTAGTGGACTCTGCTGTCTTCAGTGGCAGACTCAGGGCTGCCTGGATGTTACTATGTCAGCCCATAGCATAGGACGGCTACTCATGGTCTAGCGGGGTACACAAACACCGATCTGTGGGCGCTTTCCGTGTGGCAGAACTGCTGCAAACGAGGTGTGACTGCAACGCATGTATGATTGATTCAAATACCGCCCTGAGAGTGTTCTATCCCTCTGTGTTTCTTATCAGATGGACCGCGGTGAGGGGTGCAGTGATGTCTGATGTCGTGGTGGGCGCTGATATTGGCCCACCAGTTTGGTAGGCCCTGTCGCTCATACGATGCTGAATTACAGAGCAGTTCATGCCCTGAACTGGAACGTGTTGATGGACCCATGGACTACCCATCAGCAGCAGCTTCAGTCCTGTACTCCGGTATCAGTCATCTGTGGTTACAGAGCAGTTGCCATTATGCCAAGCAGTGAGAGTATGACTGGCAGAATGTGATAATATTGGAACACTCTTCCACAAGATGTTACAATACAATAATCAGATAATTGAGTGCGAATGACATGGCTAGCTAGTCGGGCTATTTATTAAACTGAGGACAAGCTTTGCTGTGCAACTTCATTTCTATTGATTGAATCGGCCCAGCTTATTACATGTGGTCTGAAGTCTCTAGTTCTGCCACACTTGCTTAACGTATTTGATTCAGTACCGTAACTGCTCAGTCGGGTCTCTAATATGCGTTGTTGCCTCCCGTCTACTCGCAGTGCATCCTACTTAATGTTACGAGAGCAACAAATGTAGTTTGGCGTGCTCTTGTCTTACATTTTTTCGTTCTCTCTCTTTCTTACACAGAAGTGTTGATGTCGCTCTCTTGGTGATTGACTAAGCATGTTGAAATGTTTACGCCTTGCGGATGGCTGGTATTTACTGTGTTAAGTCAGTGCTGGACTGTGGAGGCTCTTCATCAAAGGAAAGAAGAAGAAATCACTGAGTACCACATCAAAAGAATACAGAGGGTGAGACAAATTTTGATAGCCCAAAGAAGCAGCATGTGTGACTATGTTCTGTATAGAATGAGCTAGGGCATTGTTGTGAAGCAAAAACACCCCCTTGGGCAACTTCCTGACGGCCTCCAGTAGCCTCATCATGACATTTCCGAAGTATGCTCCTGTAAGGGTTTTCCCCTTACGAACATAATGTGTTAGCAGCACAACATTGGCAGTCCTAAAAAATACCTTGCACCTTGCCTGATAATGGTTAGATCTTTGCCGTCTTCGACAGTGGTGAATTCAAATGCTTCCGCTGCTTGTTTTGCTCCTTTGTTTCAGTATAGCAGTAATACAACCTGTACTCGTCCTTAGTGATTAGGCGACTAAACGGGTGATCTGGATTGGGCTGACACAACTGCATCATTTCCACTGCTGCCTCGGTTTGAATGACTTCTTGGAACGGTGTGGGAAGTCGCGGAACCCAGTGGGCAGCGACATCTGGCATTTTCAAAACGTCGTGTAGGGTGTTGCGAACGAATCCATGACATGTTTTCACTTTTTCCTCTGTCACCTCGATTGTGATATGCCGATCTTCGAGCATCAGAACCTCCACTTCTCCTGCATATCGTGGCCCTTTATATGGTAGGAGTATGGTATGCTACTTCGTTCTTCGTCATTCAGATTTGTTTGATGACACTAGAAGCGTCTGCACCATTGTTGTGGTACACTTCCACCAACACAGCATGAATTGTTACAGCAAAAACTATTCCTTCCAACAAATTATTGCCCTATCTCCCTGCTATTAAGCTTCCGCAAAAATGTCGAACTAGTAATCCTCATACCCCTCCGAAAATTCCTCACAGACACTAACATGCTGATGACGTAGCAGTTTGGTTTCCGCACCGAGGATCCCACCATCCAGCAATCACTGCGCTTGTTGGAAAGTAGCTGTAAGGCCAAGGCAAAAAGAGACTATTGTAACAGTCTTTCTAGACACCGAGAAAGCTTTTGACTGCAACTGGTTCAAATGGCTCTGAGCACTATGGGACTTAACTTCTGATGTCATCAGTCCCCTAGAACTTAGAACTACTTAGACCTAACTAACTTAAGGACATCACACGCATCCATGCCCAAGGCAGGATTCGAACCTGCGACCGTAGCGGTCGCGCGGTTCCAGACTGTAGAGCCTAGAACCGCTCGGTCACCACGGCCGGCTGACTGCAACAGGCGCCATGTCTTTATACAGTCTACAAATTAGACAAACTTGGATGTCCTGCACACATTATGTGGATCATCGATTCCTTACTTACAAAGCGGCAGTTCATTGAAAGAAATGATATTCTTTCAAGTAAGATAAGGCCAATTGTAAGAGTGCAACAAGGTCGGCGCTAGGCGCTGTGCTAAACTCTCCTCACACGAATGCATACCTAAACAAGTCGTAGGCGAAACTGCACTTTACGCCAATAAAACTGCGATCTACCAGAACTGTCGTTGTCCTCTTTTTAACCACAGAGAACTACAGCAGGTCTTGGACGAAATTACACAGTAGTGTCATATTAAAATTAATCAGACCAGATATCAAGCTATATTTTTCACTAACAATTACAAACTGCAAGACCACATCTCTCTAACTGACGCAGGCGCACGTCTTGACGTGATTCAGTAACATATTTAGACGTTGAAATCGACAGACGCGTTACTTGGAACACTCACATAGTAAAAGCCACAAATAAAGACTGCGGGCTCTTATTCTGCCTATACCGTCTGCTCTAAGAGCAAGTTCCTAGTCTGGTGATCTATACCACTGGTTCTCAAACTATCGCCCGCGACCACCCACGGGCGGGATGGGAGTAGGGGGGGGGGGGGGGGGGTTCGCAGAGTGCAAGCTTTGGCTCGAGTATCTCGACGCCTCCGTGCCGTCTTTCAAACTTCATGACGTTGATTCATCTGCAGCGTGAAGCGTTTCCCGGTTAGTGACAGACATGAAGACACCAGTGGATCATTAACTGGCGGAGGGGATGGAGAGACTCCAAAGGTGAAAAGGAGGCGGCACAATGAGGTCTATTTATCGCTAGGCTTCAAGAAAACTACAATCAGTGGTGAAAAATGTCCGCAGTGTGTAATTTATTTACTCATTTTAGCTGCTGACAGCATGAAGCCTAACAAGTTAAACAGACACTGTGGAGCCAAACATCCTGAATTAATGGAAAAAAAACAGAAGAATTTTTTGTCAGGAAACTGAAATGTTTTATTGTCTTCCTGGAAGAAATTTGTTAAAAGATCGAATGCGACTTCTAAGGTCCTTTCAGCCTCTTACCAGAGTTCACATAGGAGTGATCATATAAGGAACCACACACGGTTGCAGAAACTTTGGTTTTACCAGCAGCGATTGATAGGGTATGAACAATGTTTGGTGACTTATTTGCTCAACACTTGAAAAGTATTCCTATATCTCTAATGACATAGTGCATAGAATAATTTTGGACATTCTGACGATTTACTTGGGCAGTTAATAGATAAATTGTGTAAAAACTGTCTTGCATTTCAAGCGGACGTAGCGACTGACATTCATAAAGATGCTCATTTGATTTCTTATGTTCGTTTCGCTGATGAGTTTAATATTAGAGAGGAAGTGCTTTTCTGTGAGTCGATACTGAAAACAGTTACAGCTCAAAGCTTTTTTGATGTGGTCGATATTTTCCTCCTTTCAAAACGGGATATCATGGAATAGATGCAATGAGGTATGCACTGATGGAGGGCGCTCAGTGTATGGAATTCATGATAGATTACAAGGAACAGATAAAGCTGTAGCTCCTTATGCAGTAGAACTCACTGCATTATACATCTGGAGGCTCTCGCCGCTAAAGAACTTAGCCCACCCCTTCATAAGTGTTTCAGATATAGAAACAGTTAATCACTAATGAAAAATCTATAAATTCAAGGCTTTGTAATGTGGTATTTGGGGAGATTGGTGCTGAACACACCCAGTTACTCTTTTTTAGTAATGCTAGAATGTCTGAAATGAGGAATGAGATATTGTTTGAGCAACGGAGATTTTCTGTCTAAAATGGCTTAATTCACTGAAATTCTCTGAGAAAATATTCTTAACACTTCACTTCATGGTAATCAGGTATTTGAACTACCTTGGAACAAAAAATGAAGGCGTTCATGAAGGACTTAGCGTTGTGGCAAAACCGACTGGGAAGTGGCGCGCTAGATACGTTACCTACTCTAGCGTCTCTTCTAGAGAACGCCGATAATCCGATACTTCCAATAGAGATAAAAGCCTACATTCATCATCATCTTGCAACACTAATAATTCACTTCGAAAAGCATTTCAGCGACGATTTTGATAAACTTGACTGGATTAAAAGTTCATGCAAAAATCAAATGAAATGTCTTGTGTGTCGCCGATCCTGGACCATCGCGTATAAATATGAAGAGCAAGAACAACTTATTGATCTCAATTGTGATACTTCACTGGAGAGTAAACTTTGTACAGTGCCTTTGATGGAGTTGTGGATACATATTAGCAACAAACTCCTAACGCTGAGCCAAAATGTAATGCAGATCCCGATTCCTTTTGCAACAACATACTTGTGCAAGACTGGCTTTTCGGCTTTGGCAGCTTTTAAGTCACCTCCCGTCCAAAACTAAATGTAAGCAACGAACTTCGAGTGTCTGTTTCTGCTATTACACCATATCTTGAAAACTTTCTTCTCAAAAGCAAGCTCCCCCACTACACTGAAATACAGTTTTTGAATCAATGAAAACATGATAAACAATTTGTTCCGTATTTTCGTTATAATGATTCATGCAGTTTTGGTTTCTGTTGCATATAATTCTTCAAAACTGAATTTGGTAAAACAGAGAATTAGGTAAATAAAATATTAAAATGACTTTTGATTAATAAAATAGGCTGGGTGGACTGATACTATCTTTCCTCGTGAAGAGGAGGGGAAAAAATCTGAGAAGTTTATTTTAAGAGAAGTTTATCTTAAGAGACCGAAAATGACCCACGTACGACATTTTTGAGTCACATACACAACATCCTCTCATCTAAAATAATAGTGAAATCTGACTTCGAATGGGCATAGTCCAGTGACGCTTCAAAATTACAAGACCGATATTGAGTGAACATGGGACGTGGGGTGCTCTTAACGAATCACCGAAGAAATCCGTCTTGCGCCAAGGATAGCAACCAAAGGCTTCATCCACGAGCACTCTTTGAAAGTGGAGTAAGTGGTGCGTAGAATATTATGAGTGGTTGCATTTTCGTGGGGAACTAAAGCAGAACGAAGTATTGTTAATACCTGCAACATTTCTTCCTGAGCTGTCCCTTCAATTTTGTTTGTAATGTAGATAACAACAAATATTATCTGTCTTTTACAATTTAATTTTTATTATTGTTTTCAACTAAACATGTTTCACTTGTTTGTGTTGGATAGCACTGGCAGTATATAAATAAGACATAATTGTTAAACCGTACCTTTCTTGTCATGGTATATGAAGTGTTTCTTTTCAACACATTTGCGTTAATTATCTGTGTACACTATTGACATCGTTACGTGTCTACAAAAAAGAGATATTTAACTTGATTTTGTTATGAGATACGTGGCATTTTCTCGAAGCACATTTGGATTAATTTTCTATTTACACTATTGACAGCGTCAGTTTTCTATGAAAAACATATTTGTTTAATTAGACACATTTTGTTATAAGGTATGTAGCATTTCTTGGTAACAAATTTGGGTTATTACTCTGTTTATAGTGTTTTCAATTATAGGATTTATCACTTATTTTTATATTCCCGACTCTTATCACGTGCTCATTGGTTGTTGTCTTAATATTGACCAAACACAATATATGAAATGTATTCGCAACTGCTGTAGAATGGAATGACGACAATGCAAATTTGTGCCAGACCGGTACTCGAACCCGTATTTACTGCTCATCGTGCGGGCCGTTGTGGCCGAGCCATTCTAGGCGCTTCAGTCCGGAACCGCGCTGCTGTTACAGTCGCGGGTTCGAATCCTGTCTTGGGCATGGCTGTGTGTGATGTCCTTAGGTTAGTTAGACTAAGAAGTTCTAAGTCTGGGTACTGATGACCTCAAATGTTAAGTCCCATAGTACTAAGAGCCATTTGAATCATTTTTCCGCTTATCGTAAGCAGTCGCCTTACCATTTGGCTACCCGTGCACGACTCACGGCTAGACCCAAACTTCCATACGTCCACAACCATGCGCCTACAATCTGTACTCGTACATCACTTATGCATATCGTAAAAATAAAGAATAACCGCCTTCAACCAAAAATCGTAATTTTATTAAAATGCACGATGCATTTCGAGCTCTGTGGGCTCATCTTCAGGTGTTGTGACAGCTTACATCAACTTTTCATTTCATTTGATTCTGGGCTGTTTCTAATAGTAGGTGTAGGCTCAAAATGGCTCTGAGCACTATGGGACGTGACTACTGAGGTCATCGGTCCCCTAGAACTTGGAACTACTTAAACCTAACTAACCTAAGGACATAACACACATCCATGCCCGAGGCAGGATTCGAACCTGCGACCGTAGCGGTCTCGCGGTTCCAGACTGTAGCGCCCAGAACCGCACGGCCACTCCGGCCGGCTAGGTGTAGGCTTCTGGAGATTATTTATATACAAATACACACTTTGTATTAAACAGCACATTTGCAGAAACATTTTGACTTGTTCTGAATTGTGTTCAAAAATGTGCTTTGTCAAAATGTTTCTGCAAATGTGTTGTTCGACTAGTTCTGAATTGTGTTCGAAAAATGTGCTGTGTCAAAATCTATCTGCAAATGTGCTGTTCGGCTTGTTCTGAATTGTGTTCGAAAATGTGCTGTGTCAAAACGTTTCTACAAATGTGCTGTTTAATAGAAAGAGTTTATTTGTACATAAATATTCTCCAAAAGCATACACCTACTATTAGAAACAGCCCAGAATTACATGAAACGAAAAGATGATGTAGACTGTCAAAGCAGCTGGAGATGAGCCCCCTGGGCTCGAAATACATCGTGCATTTTAATAAAATCTCGATTTGTAGCTGAAGGTTATTATTACGAAAGTAATACAGTCATGCAAGAAACACTGCAAACAGTGGATAAAATTAAAACGTTGTGCATATTCCCACACAGGGAGACATTTTATTTCAAAGTCGCTTGCCCAATGTCGGCGCATAAATGCGATGTTGCATGCATGCATGCACGTCCAAAGGAATTTTGCATTGTAATTCAGAATAACAGAGACCCTGCAATATCGTACGTATCGAACACAACATAAGTTTTCTATTGACTGCATGATCAATTAGACGTTCCACTGGAAATAACCTTGCTTGCCTTCATTGCGTTAATTGAAAACTTGTGTTGTGTTCATCGATTGCTTACAGAACAGCAAATGGACACGAAATAAGAATAGGAGACATGAAAGTAAGTGCTAAATCACAACCCTGTAAATGAAAATAGTGTAAATGGAATGACAACGCAAATGTGCTTCTAGGAAATGGTGCATATCTCACAAAAAATATGTATTGTTAACACAACTGACGATGCGTAATACGAATAGGTGGAACATGTCCGGTTAAAAAACAATAGTAAAACATCCAGTAGCGAAAGACGGATAATATCTTTCTTATGTACATGATAAATGTAGTAAAAGAACACAAGTTTTGCTTGTAGGACATCACCACCCCAAGGAAATTTCATCATTTGGGAAAATAAAAAGTGAAAGCTAATGTAAATTTATTCTAACGTAAACTAGCCGTCTGAAGATGAACCTTTCGATTCGAAACCGGTAACGGCGCTATTTAAATAAATAAATAGCATTATATAAAGTGGCAGGTTGTTGTTGTTTTTTTCTGAAAGGGTTGAAGTGCAGTGTTACGTGCAGTGTAATGCTATGTGCGAGTGATTGCCATTTGTAATTATTATCTTTGGCGCAGTCTCTGACCTGTTTTCTCTTTGATGTATGTACTTTGGTGTTATTTTGGTAGTAAAGCAGTTGTATTAGTTGCGGTGTGTTTTTATGTTGCAATTAAGTCAGTGCACATAGTCTCGCAACAGGGTCCACCTGCAGCAAGTTTATTCTGCGTGGTGCCGAAAAAGAGAGATTGCAATACTTGACAGGATTCAAGACGCCTCTTGTCGCATGACGCTTACAGGTGATGTAAAACGGCTAGCGTCACGCCTTTTTCTCGTTCCCCCTTCCGGGCAGTGCAGGCTACAGCAGCAACGGGTGGAAACGATGGAGCTCGGCCGTGACGTCCCTGACGCGGCGCTAGACGGCCCCACCGGCCGGGACGCGCTCTTCTGCGCAGGAGCAGGACGCTGTGCGCGCGCAAGGTCATCCCCTCCCTCGTCGCCATGGCAGTCAGCGCCCGTGGGCGCAGCGCCGATATGTACTCGTGGCGCTTGTAGCCACTAGCCAGTGTGGGAGTATCGTGAATGTACGCGCATTTTTGTGCGGCTCGACAGAGAGAAAGGCTGGGTTTTTCTGTCTCCTTCTGACATGTTGCAGTCTTAGTTATTCTCGTGTACGGGATGCATTAAATACTGTCAACGGTTATTATTTTTCTTCCCCTTCCGTTTCTACACAGCTAGAGGCCACGTGACAATTTAAAATCCCTTTCATTTGCTCTTTTCTTTTCCTCCAATATTCTTTTATATTTTCACTACGTCCATTTTTCATCTCTTCAGTTCACTACACACCTGTTGTCTTACCGCATATATCTTACAATCCTTTTAAATTTAAAACATTCCTTCTGATAGTATCTATTTATGCTACTTCTTCTGTTTTTCAGTTGTGTTTTTAAAATCTTTTTTAACTTTTCAGATCCAGTTTGTTGTTAATATGTTTTCCCAGAGATGCTTCAATATTTCCTTTATCAGGCTGTTGTCTGTCTTCCTATATAAATGCCCAAAAAATTAGAGCATTCTTGTCCTTATCGTTTCTGTAAATGTTTCTATATTTTGCCGGCCGGAGTGGCCGAGCGGTTCTAGGCGCTACAGTCTGGAACCGCTACGGCAGCAGGTTCGAATCCTGCCTCGGGCATGGATGTCTGTGATGTCCTTAGGTTAGTTAGGTTTAAGTAGTTCTAAGTTCTAGGGGACTGATGACCTTAGAAGTTAAGTCCCATAGTGCTCAGAGCCATTTTTTTCTATATTTTGATACATTTCGGCATTGCTTCTTAATTTCCCGGCTTCTGTCCTAATTTATGACCTACAGTTTTCCTCATGACTCTTCTCTCTAATAATTCTAGTCTGACCAATTCATAATTCACTGCTTGCATAGATGCATTCTAATCTTATTTTTGCAATGCTCGATATGCAGTTTTTATTTTAAACTCTTTTGTTAGTCCATATGCCCTTTCCATTTCGTGATATCTTTCATTTATGGCAAATATTTCGTAACACATCTTCCTAAATTATCTCTCCTAGATAACTGATTTTGTTGACCTTTTGTATTTGACCAACGTCTGGAAAAAAAATGATAGGGCATTTTTTATGTTAGTGATAAAGCTGGTTTTCTCTAGAGAGATCCTTGACCTGCTCTAGTGGCCACCTGTTCCAAGAGATTGACTTGTATTTCTGCATCTGCTAGAATTTCAGATAGTACAGCAAAATAATCTACAAATGCCAGGCAGTTTACTCCAGTACATCGTTTCTTTCTTCCCAATTTTATTGATAAAAGTTGATATTACTTTAATTTTGCATTTCAAATTCTTATTGATTTTTTCTAATTCACAGGAAGAGGACCTTGTCTCCTAACTTTGTGTTAAAACGTATAGGTGTAAATATCGTCCAAGAAATTTACTTTTGAGACTGTTTCTGTAAGCATTTCACAGATTAGTTCTGCCGATTTAGTTTAAATACAAATTTTTCGCATATTTTGTCTTGAGTTTCCCCGTCAATAAAATCAAATGCCTTCTTGAAATCCACAAATGTGCAACTTTATCTTACAGTTCAGTAGTCTGTGACTGATTACAGATTTGAAATTATCTGTTCTGAGCGGGATCTGCATTTTCTAAGGCCCTGTCCATATTTGTTTAAATATAGACGAGAGGTTCTTATCAGTTTAGTACAATTTTTGGAAATACATTATTGGGGATATGTTCCTCTGTAGTTGTTGACGTCTTCTGGTCATCTTTCTTAAGAAAGCAGGATGTGTTAAGACGACTTCTTTTCCCGAAGGCAGGTGTCGGATGCCACGGGTTGAGCACCACGTGTGACCCTCAAAACCGGTGACTAGATATACAACACACTATAATTTTAAGGTTCACAAACATCCTTTGCCACTGTGCAACTGATAATCAGTCGTACGACAGTGGGGACATGATGTAAAATTATAAATACAAGTATGACTAAAATTTAAAAGAATATTCTGTTCAGCTTGGTATGTCTTAGAACACTTGGAAACACGCACAGCATTTGCACCTATTACACCATAAGGTATAACATAAAGAATAAGAAAGAAATAAAAAATGTTTCTCAAGTGTTTGTACGTTTAAGTTCAGGGACAAAATAAAACAAGTAACAGAGCAAAATGTTTTGGAGTTTAGATTTCTGATTTCATTATTGTCAGGTACCTCCGTCACGTTGACTGAATAATTCGTATACGTGTGTGAAGTGCAATTACCTGTCATACTACTAGTTTTTCAGCTTTCTAGTCTTCCATGCATTAAATGTGTACTTTAGGTATTTCTCAAAGGTGCTAGAGCCACATCTTAAGTCGCATAAACGTGCTCATTTTTAAGCTATTTGGGAATGTTCTATGAGAGCAATTCCTTAGTAACACGTTGTGGATTATTCGTCCATCGCTTCGGGGATACTAGTTATACTAGCATTTAACACAGCAAAGCGTTGCTAAAAGAACACTCTATTACTCAATGAAAAACCGTTTAGTGCCATGTTGAAAATAATTATATTGCCACTTACCTACTTACCTTTAGCCTTTTCGTTTAATACCGATTTTCTTCTGTCACTTGCCGCTTCTTTCACTTCTGGCAATGATTTGTACATGGGGAAATTGCTACGTCGCACTGTGGTTTGGAACCCCCACTTAAGTGTAGGTTCCCTTGGAACTACATGGGTAAATTTAGTTCAAAGGACGGAGGAAGGTGAGGAAATACTGTCTCCAACATGCCTAGTAAAGCACCGTGACGTTCAAACCAGCCTTCAGGTTGATGAAAGCATTACATTCTCTTTGAAGTAACCAATTAACGCTCATTGCCTTATCTTTATGATGATAAAGAGAACGTTTTTCTCCGCTAATTACCGAAGACGGAGAACTTCGTTAGAAAAGTGTTCGAATATAGGTAGTAAATAATCTTCTCCCTTTACACCCAGTTTTGCGTCTTCTTCTTATGATGGTAATGTTTTTCAAATTTGCAACACAAACTATTGGTCGGAGGTTGCCTAGTGATGCAGAGAAACAATTTTTGTTTATTTCAAATTGGTAGCATAGGAATGGGCCTCCACAGACTTTAAATACTCGATACAGCTGTTAATGCCATTGTATCGACTACCGTACCACATATTGCGAAGTACGCTGAACGAGTAACCTAGATCATGATTCATTGAAGATTTCCTGCATAAAATGTATTTTTTGCCAAATAAAACTCAATACTATTTCCAATACTATAACACATATATTCCTAGTGAATCGACTGATAAACTAGTGCTTAAGCATATTATTTCTAACCAGTTACAGGGAAAATAGGTGGAACTCGGCTAAATAAAGCGATGTTCAAACAAAACGAGAACAGAAAGAAAACGATGTTGCGTGAACTCTGTCAACAGTCATCTAATTACCTTTACTTTGTGCGACGTACATTTCAAACTACACGACTTTGCTTGGCAGCGCAGAAAACTTCTTTGCTAGGTCATTTCGTTGAACGTTTGGCGTATCAACATGCGGATAATAACGATGAAAGCTAAGGAATTAGCGTCAATAAACCTGACGTTATTTGCAATTTAACATATGTGTTAATCTTCTAATGTTTGGTCGCATTGGTTTTCGACTATAATTCACGCATGTTACCAAGGGAACAGCGCCGCAGTTCTACTTACACCCTCACAGAACAGTTTCTTGACGATGTAACAAGTAACTGATGTTGCTAAATACTTACGCTGACGTCATCATTCAGTCCTCTATGTATACCAACGGTTGTCAACCTGTTCCCTACAGCCCACTATTTGATGCTCTGCTTTCTCCTTGGGCGCTAGGCAATGGGACTATAAAAAGATTTTCAGTAGGTTTCATAAAATTTGGACATAAAAGGGTCTCATAGATAATTATTATTATATGCTTTACCTTACTGTGAGTCTACTTCATAAATTTTATATAGTAAAGTTACTTCCCTTTTTTATAAATCACCATTACTGTTGAATCGGTGGGTGACTAGGAATATTGCTACTAACACACATGTAAAAGTGAATGGTTGGTGAAAAAAGTTGACTACCCCTGGTGTATACGATCTGTAGTGGAGTATTTACTCGATTGCATAGGAGCCGAACAGGTTCGGATTAACAGGGAACGGCTACGCAATCTACTGAAAGGATTGCAGCCTGAATGGCTTCAGGCTTGATTGTCTCTCAGAAGAGCGTCACAGAAATTTCAACTGACAGACAAGGCGTTGAATATCACGTGAAGGCCCAGAGAAAAAAATTTCAAGAATTTTCAGGGAGGAATCTACGAATATTGTTCGAACCCCTACATACCGGGAGATGGAAAATAAAATTAGGATAATAAATACTGGTATAGGATCATATAAGCTATCGTTCTTCTTACGTCCCATCCGTGAACAGATAAGAAGAAACTTTGTTGTAAGAACAAGATACCCACTTCCACGTACTGGGTTCTGCAGAGAACCATGTAAACGTCTGTACCAACGTGTTAAACATTACCGGAAGTCTTCTTGGTGAGCACGACGGTAATTTTTTTTAATTTTGCTACTTCTGTGATTCTGCTGCCATATAAAAAAGATATGACTCAAATGCATTCCCCCAGAACATCAAAGTTGGACATAACTGGACGTTCAGTATTTCCAACGTCCGCCATGTAGATGGCTTCCACCACGGTATCTCCAGTCAAACCCGTAACTTGACTATGCAACACTTCGGATGGTGATTTAAATCACCTATTACTTTCGTGCGAGCATTATCGCGATCAACCATGGGTTATTGATTACAATTTGTAATAGAGATTAAGTAAGACGAAATATCAGTTACCTACTTATATCGCCATTATCCTCGCATCGAAAAATACAACTTAACAGAATCATTATGGACTGTACCCTGCAAATGTAACTGATTGTCCATTCCCATGGAGAGCTTAACATACCTTCCTATGGACGGTCTGTCAGGTAATAGTGCCATAACTACTATCAACTGGGGTGACATTCGTCCTGCTCAGTAACACTGATCCACTGCAGGTTAGATTTTTTCCTGGCAGACACCTTGAGGAATTTTTGATTTTTCCAGTTGTTTTATAATGAATATTAATCACGTTGCAACAGTGTTTGAGTGTAAGGAAGATTGCCCTAGAGGCAGTTCGAGTATGTTTTGGCTCAATATTTTCTTGGCAAGACGAGCATGGGAGGAACTTTCATATCTGTTGCCAAGAAGGTAAGAGACAAATATCTGTGAAGCAAGCATTTGTGGCTTACTGTAATGCTAATCAAGTGCCAGTGAATGAAACTTAATATTTCTCCAATAGTTGACAAAGGAGTCAAAGAGATAGTTTTCAGATTAGAAAGGGATCACTTTCATCAAGGAATAACTACAAGTCCAATAAATACTTTTCCTTCTCTTCTAAAAAACAAAAGTTAACTGAAACCATTACACAAATGTGAATCAAAATGTCATTTCATTTTCCAGGAAATGAAGTGTACATCCAGTGAATAAGGAAAATCGTATGAGGAAATTTCTGAGCTATGAAGAGCTTGACATGTATTCTGAAAAATGGCAAAAAACGTGCTTGGACATCAAAAGAAAGCTTATGTTGATGATTCAACTGAATCCTGCCTGAGTACTTGGAGGGACTCTCGGTTATGCAGAAAATGAAATATCCATTCATTAAGCAGTGTTTGCTAATAGCAACAGAAGAAAGAGACGAAAGAGGATGACTTAGCGTCTGTTAGTTACAGAGGAGAGGAGAATCCAGGGATTGTCTGATACTTCCTGCTGCAGACAAGGAAGGACCTGCGCCGCGTGGAAAGTTTTGGAGAATTTGCTAAAGGCCTGATACTTAAGTTTCTTTAGATTATAAATGGGAGGATACAGTCAGAAAAGTAGATCTTCTACACTGTTGAGTAAAAGTGAGTTCTTCAGTGTACCAAGATGTAATTCTTTTCTTTCAGTGGTATGTTAATGCCTAGCTGAAAGGAATTACCTCGTCTTTTAGGATATTCTCCTTTCTAGGTGATCTTTTTATTACTGTAAATAATTTGCAAATAATTGTTTTCTAGATGTAAATACTGTGATTCTTTATTTTTTTATTTCTGAGTTTTATCCAATAAAATAAAATTTTAAGATACTAGCACATGATTTTTGCTTTGAGTTTAACACTATTCCAGAAAATAACAACGACCTATAACAGTAGTATTCACAATGTGGACCAAAAACCACCCCAAGTCTAGGAAAATTTTTCTACAAACACCATGCTGTTTATCTCAAAATTTATGAAACATACCACTGTCATTAAACGTATCAGATATTTTCTACATTCTTTTAACACATATAATTGAATGTTTCTCAAATTTATTCATATTTAAATAACCATTACAGAACGAAATACAAATAAATCCCGAAAAACCGACCTATCTATTATGTAAAAATTTCGCTTAGGTACAAATTGGTGTATCTGTGCTAGTCCTAATATTTTTTTTCAACGATTAAAAAGGCTTGCATTTATTACCATGTACCATGAGATGTTATGATATCAGCTGGTAGCCGGCCGATGTGGCCGAGCGGTCTAGGCGCTTCAGTCTGGAACCGCGCGACCGCTAGGGTTGCAGGTTCGAATCCTACCTCGGACATGGATGTGTGTGATATCCTTAGGTTAGTTAGGTTTAAGCAGTTCTAAGTTCTAGGGGACTGATGAGCTCAGATGTTAAGTCCCATAGTGCTCAGAGTCATTTGAACCATATCAGTTGGTATTATAGGTTATGTATGTCAATATTCATTACATAATTTTTTTTAATCACCTGTTGCATTGCTTACGTTGCAAAATATGCACACCAATAGAAAACAATTAAAAAGGAAACGTTGGAAGGAAACGAACCTTGCATTTGTAAAACATACGCAAATTGTTACTAATTCAAGGCGACAGTTATTTCTCTTGCTTTTAGCGTTCGATGGATGGGTAGGTTTAAAATTGTTGGACGCTAAACAGCGTGGTCATCAGTTCTCTTCACAAGATCGTGGTACTCATGAATGAGTCGTACGATTTTTAAAACAAAAAGCAGAGGTCATAAATAACGATAGCCACACCAATAGAACATTTTAGTTTTAGCCACTCGTTTCTTGTCGGCCCTGCAATGATTCTGCTGCCTTTCTGTTTGAGAGAAACTTCATTAGTAAAACAGCGAGAACTCTCAAGTAATTGCACGCGCAGATATACAGGATGATCAAAAGGTCAGTATAAACTTGAAAACTTAATAAACCACGTAACAATGTAGATAGGTAAAAATTGACACACATGCTTGGAATGACATGGGGTTTTATTAGAACAAAAAAAAAGTTCACAAAATGTCCGACAGATGGTGCGTGAAAGATCTCTTGCGTGCGTCGTTTGGTGATAATCGTGTGCTCAGCCGCCACTTTCGTCATGCTTGGCCTCCCAGGTCCCCAGACCTCAGTCCGTGCGATTATTGACTTTGCGGTTACCTGAAGTCGCAAGTGTATCGTGATCGACCGACATCTCTGGGGATGCTGAAAGACAACATCCGACGCCAATGCCTCACCATAACTTTGGACATTGCTTTATAGTGCTGTTCACAACATTATTCCTCGACTACAGCTATTGTTCAGGTACGATGGTGGACATATTGAACATTTCTTGTAAAGAACATCATCTTTGCTTTGTCTTACTTTGTTATGCTAATTATTGCTATTCTGATCAGATGAAGCGCCATCTGTCGGACATTTTGTGAACTTTTGTATTTTTTTGGTTCTAATAAAACCTCATGTCATTCAAAGCATGTGTTTCAATTTGTACCTCTCTATCTACATTATTCCGTGATTTATTAAGTATTCAAATTTATACTGACTTTTTGATCACCCTGTATATCGCGAGTACTATCAGGCGATCCTCTTATGACTTACCGACAGATCATTGTTTACAATCAGCGTTAACTACACGTAGCTGATAAGTAGGACAACCTCAATAGGGATAACGAGTGTGCACAGTTCATGCGCCTAACCATTTATCAGTCTGTTTACAAGCGGTAAGCTATATTAAGATGCAGGCGTGCAGCTATAAACAAGTAACACTCAAGGGTAAATTGTATTCAAACTGCTGAACAAGCTTCTAAAGTAAATAAAGGAAGATCAGGAATGAACAAGTAGCAACAGAGGTGAAATTACAAGACCCGGAATTTTCCCGGCGAACAGAATTCCTGATTCACCAACGAAATTCTAACTTTTTTAATTATGTTGAACTTCTCATTTTGCTTATTTTCACATGCATCTCCCAGTCGATAATAATACAATAACAACAGCATGAGTTATGATAGAATTTTGTTCTCAGATCTTCTACAGAACGATCCCAAATGTAACTTCGTGAATCATTTTAGGACAGCGAGGTCAACGTACAACGCCCCTAGTCATCATTCTCCCACCAAACCCTTCATCGATACTCTACCTTAGTTCCGCTTCTTTAAGTACAGCTGCTGAATAAGGTATCAGTGAAGCGGATTTTAAAACAGATTATACTTAACAGAAACTGTTCAGAATGTTAGTTAAAAAAAGCAGCAGTGCATGTTTATCATAACTGCTTTTCGCTTCCAAGATGATTGCACTGCTGTGTCTGAAATGGAAAGCGACTAGAAACACGTCTATAAAATTGCTAATTTAATTGGTGGCATGAGTCGGCACTATAAATAAAACAGAAAACCCCACTTGGGGCTAACAATTCAGATTCTTTCTCAGAATAACTGGTTTTGTACGTATTTTTTAATTACACTATGGAAAAATGAAGGGGTAGCACAGGATTATGTTCAAGACGAAGAAAAGTGAAACTTCTACGCTGCCTTCTTCTGAAGAAAGAAAAGACAAAAACGACATTGTTGATAAACCTAGAGAATTTCTGGGATGCACAGCAGAAACAAATACCGCATAGAGTGCTCCAGATAGTGGAGGTCATCGTTCAGAGAAAAGCAACCCATTTTCTGATAACCACTTTAGCTCTTGACTTAACGAGGCTCTCAGAGAATCAGCAAAAGGGAAAGATTTCCCATGTTAAGAAAAAAGTGCTCTTCGCAGAGTTTGTGCAACACGTACAAGGTCATACCCAAAAAATCTAGTTCACATCCTGTCCCGCTAACCAGACAGACAGACGTTTGGAAATTTGTGGTAAGGTCTTACGGGACCAAACTGCTGAGGTCATCGGTACCTAAGCTTACGCACTACTTAATCTAAGTTAAACTGACTTACGCTCAGGACATCACACACACGCATGCCCGAGGGAGGACTCGAACCTCCGACGGGGTGAGCCGCGCGCGGGCTGTGACAAGACGCACCAGACCGCGCGGCTACCCGGCTAGCCCGTGCGGCACAGATGTAACGTTGTTACTTTAATTTTGGTATACTGAAATCGGTGCTAATTGACAATGAAAGTGGGTTAAAAGCCGTGATCTGTCTGGGGACGTTAACCGTGGATTACTGGGCAACTGTTTCATCAGATATTTAGCAGACTAACATTAATGATAATCTTTTAATAGTCATACAAAACCGGTAAAATATATATATAAAAAGGAGAATTTAAATAAAAAGAAAGAAATCAGTTTATACTTGGAAATTTATTTTAAGATTGTTCATTGAAATTTCAGCGTATTATACCTGAGTTATAACTGAGCTGGTGCCTTATTTACGATTGAAAAATGTGAGATTGTAATCTTACGGAACACATAAAATATGGAGCCAAGATTGGGAGACTGCATACGACACTGCATTGATAAATTAACACACGAAGAACATTGAAACATAAGCAAGAAGAAATTAACCACAACCAACAGATTCAGGTTTTTGCCCAAAGAAATTACGTTCATACCACAATCCTGTCCGTCATGTAATTACCACACACTGGTATACTAAATTCATATTAACTCTTTGTGAAGTCTTCGCAAAAAGAATAGCTGAGGGCTACTTTGATGATTACACCAGATGCTCCACGTGGTCAACTTGGTTTACACAAAGCGTACAACTCCACAATAATTTTGATAATTAAAATACATTAGATCAAAAAGCAATTGACAAAAGAAAAACCTTGAACTGGTTACTAACGTCTTACTATTAACCTGATGGGTCAAACAGTTATATAAGCACGTGGTACTGGTCTCGCAAAGTACACCCCACGTGGGTTGAACATAAAGAAAAGCATAAAGAAAAGTTGCTATATTAAAATATAGTCAAGACGAGACGTTATAATCACACAAGCATTCGCATTTAAGATTGATCTTAGTTAGAGTTACTGATCAACACGTGGTTCCACTTTACTCACAAAGTAGTAACAAAGCAACTACCGGAAAATAATCTGAACTTCACACGATAATTACACTGCGCTGCAATTTAAGATAACATCGGATATTTTAGACCTAAACCCGAAATAAAGGTGATTAAATTTTCAGTTAGGCTGAACTTAAGAAATCCATTGTCCTACGGACTTAACAGACACGCGCTTAGCCGGAGATCTTACCACTTCAGACGCTCGCCACGGCCACACTGCAACTGCCCTACTGCCGAGCGTGCTTCCAGAGGGTGGCTCACAAAGACCAACGGAAGTGGCCAGAGGGGCAGCTTCCTATACCAACATGACAACGGACGGACAGGACCATACTAAGGATAGAAACCTCTTTGCTTTTAGGAAGCGTAGCTACCTGTTCCGACGTTGGTCCTACTGTTCTCTAGCAGACAGCCTTGTCTGCTACCCTCAAGCATGCAACTAGAAATACATATGCTCATTCATCCTCTCACACAAAAGGGAAGGGGGATGACAGTATCTTATCATATACAGTATATAAAAGAAAGCGGATGTAGGTTCCGCATGAGACTGTGTGACATGAATTACATATAAGAATTACATATAAACTGTGCTTTAAAGTGTAGTAGTGTGACAGATCGTTCTTGTTTATGTGTAAAAGTAACACGTTCCACTGCTCAGTCTCCTCCCAGATAGTTAGAAACGCCACAGTACATTTAGAAGAGGAATTTATTCCATAAATGGCAACAGATTTAAGAAATTAAACATGAAAGGAATCCAACAGAGACCTTTCACAGACGTCTATGTTCAGTACCAGTTTATAAAGGCAATACATGTAAAAGGTTTCAGCAAGTGTATCCAGAACAATTTATTTCGATATCTCAAAACAAGTTCGTTATTCAGTGCGAAACTAACATGAGTGACATCGGTCACAATCCAATCCGCCGCTCTTGTGTACATATACAGTCATCGTGTTGACTGCTTTTTCTCGTCGTCTAAAGAGGACATAGGAAACTAAACGCTTCTACTACTTTAAGCGAACTTCTCTATCTGTATTTAACAGTTGATCGATAAAAGTCCTCAGTTGTTCCTAGGCCTTCAAAACAGTGCAGTTGCGCAACCAACTTTGACAGCTTACATAGCGAGAGTTCTTTCTCGTTCAGCATTTACAGCAGATCTGTCCATACAATATCGATATATCGATATTTTACCCAAAAGATATTGCCATATAGCGGCGATATATCTTCACCGATATATCTATGCCAACAGGGAAATATCGGGTGCAGATATTTTTATTTTATATTATAATTTTCGGCAAATATTTGAAATTGTGGTATAACATAATTTCACTTTCACTGTTTGAAGCAGTCTTAGTACTTTTTGACTGTGTGCAAGCATGTATAGCACAAAGAAGTGTGATTGCACTGAAGGGTGGCGGTGTGAATGGAATAACGAGATTTGCGATGTGAAGAACATTTTCAGCGTAGCTAGTGTCCTACTTCTTCACATCGGCATTCTTCAAAAATAGCTGCTGAAACTGGTGAACTAAAATCTAAATGACAAATTTGGAGTCTGTTTGAGGGGAAATGCTGACGTAACGCTACCAACACAAACTGCAACGTTTGGCTTCACCACTCAGTTTTGACACAGCAACTGCTGGTTCGCTGGCGTTTGCAGAAATGAAAAAACAGGAAAGCCGATATGAAGTGTTCCAGACAAATCCGATATCTGAAGAAACCGAACGACGGATCCATTGGACTCCTTTTATTGTGCCGCTTACATGCAGTTACCATTGATAAGAAAGTGGGGCATCGTTTTCCTTTCAGTTCTTGCTCTGAGGGGTATAAGCAGGCCGCTAGCTTGTTGATCGTACAGAATATTCAATAATAAATCAATGATTCAATTTACAGCTCTAAAACTGGCAGTATATTTACCATGTGCAGCCCGTTGTTTCTAGGCCAGTACGTCGGTGTTTTTTCAGTCGATGAATCGAAAATTTTTTCGACTTATTGAAGCACTACAATGTTACTTTTTACATATCGATATATTGGAATCACGATATTTTTAAAAATATCAACAGTTAGAATTTACAGTTACATTTGTCAGAAGTACATACAAATGTAGCATATCATCTCCGTACTACACTCCTGGAAATGGAAAAAAGAACACATTGACACCGGTGTGTCAGACCCACCATACTTGCTCCGGACACTGCGAGAGGGCTGTACAAGCAATGATCACACGCACGGCACAGCGGACACACCAGGAACCGCGGTGTTGGCCGTCGAATGGCGCTAGCTGCGCAGCATTTGTGCACCGCCGCCGTCAGTGTCAGCCAGTTTGCCGTGGCATACGGAGCTCCATCGCAGTCTTTAACACTGGGAGCATGCCGCGACAGCGTGGACATGAACCGTATGTGCAGTTGACGGACTTTGAGCGAGGGCGTATAG
Source organism: Schistocerca cancellata (assembly GCF_023864275.1). Lineage (NCBI taxonomy): Eukaryota > Metazoa > Arthropoda > Insecta > Orthoptera > Acrididae > Schistocerca > Schistocerca cancellata. Next base: position 294,087,621 of record NC_064627.1, read on the forward strand.
TGGGCATGCGGGAGGCCGGGTGGACGTACCGCCGAATTGCTCAACACGTGGGGCGTGAGGTCTCCACAGTACATCGATGTTGTCGCCAGCGGTCGGCGGAAGGTGCACGTGCCCGTCGACCTGGGACCGGACCGCAGCGACGCACGGATGCACGCCAAGACCGTAGGATCCTACGCAGTGCCGTAGGGGACCGCACCGCCACTTCCCAGCAAATTAGGGACACTGTTGCTCCTGGGCTATCGGCGAGGACCATTCGCAACCGTCTCCATGAAGCTGGGCTACGGTCCCGCACACCGTTAGGCCGTCTTCCGCTCACGCCCCAACATCGTGCAGCCCGCCTCCAGTGGTGTCGCGACAGGCGTGAATGGAGGGACGAATGGAGACGTGTCGTCTTCAGCGATGAGACTCGCTTCTGCCTTGGTGCCAATGATGGTAGTATGCGTGTTTGGCGCCGTGCAGGTGAGCGCCACAATCAGGACTGCTTACGACCGAGGCACACAGGGCCAACACCCGGCATCATGGTGTGGGGAGCGATCTCCTACACTGGCCGTACACCACTGGTGATCGTCGAGGGGACACTGAATAGTGCACGGTACATCCAAACCGTCATCGAACCCATCGTTCTACCATTCCTAGACCGGCAAGGGAACTTGCTGTTCCAACAGGACAATGCACGTCCGCATGTATCCCGTGCCACCCAACGTGCTCTAGAAGGTGTAAGTCAACTACCCTGGCCAGCAAGATCTCCGGATCTGTCCCCCATTGAGCATGTTTGGGACTGGATGAAGCGTCGTCTCACGCGGTCTGCACGTCCAGCACGAACGCTGGTCCAACTGAGGCGCCAGGTGGAAATGGCATGGCAAGCCGTTCCACAGGACTACATCCAGCATCTCTACGATCGTCTCCATGGGAGAATAGCAGCCTGCATTGCTGCGAAAGGTGGATATACACTGTACTAGTGCCGACATTGTGCATGCTCTGTTGCCTGTGTCTATGTGCCTGTGGTTCTGTCAGTGTGATCATGTGATGTATCTGACCCCAGGAATGTGTCAATAAAGTTTCCCCTTCCTGGGACAATGAATTCACGGTGTTCTTATTTCAATTTCCAGGAGTGTATTTTAGCGTTTTGGAAAACACCCAGTATTCTTACCTGATGCAAACCCCAAGCTCCGTACAGAGCTGCTACATATCTACAAATGCAGACCATCTCCAACAACAACAATCAGAAGTCTTATAAATGTTCCAAAATGTGTAACAGCGATAACAACCTCTTATCACAAATTTCACTAAAAGGAAACACAAAATGTGCTATTTCAGTTATCTGCATGAAATCTGTTGATATTCAGATATTTAAATTATTTATTGCGTATCATATGAGATTTTAAACGATTTAATTTTATCCATTGTTTTCAGTGTTTCGTCCGCGACTGTTTTTACGATTTTAAACGATTGTTGTTAAGGTTCTGGTATGTGACAAAAATTGTTCATTAATCAGTATTTGAATGCAATACAACTGATATCTTCTCCAAAGATTCAAGTATACTTGCTATCGAATATGTCATTGTGTCGCTGGTTTGTTATAGAAGTGTTAAGGTATAGTAATTTCTGTGTGGTCAAGATGCACACATTTTGAATATCCAGCTGTTTTCCTCGCGCGCCCCAAAAAACGGTTCACGGAACTGTAAAATGAGGTAAATAAGCGAGCTGTATGCGCTACTATAGTAATCTTGCTACTTTTTCAGCGAGGATGCGAACTTATTTGACAAATCGACTTACAATAACTTTTAAAAGGTAATATCTTGAGACCGCTCCTGGCGAGCGATTACGGTGTTATAAAAATCACTTCTTTTAAATGTTTACCTTAATACGGTCTTATTTGGTAGGAACCTAATAAGGAATGTATAACATGTTAAATTAGTTTTCGATTAAATTAGACAATAATGTCATTGAAGTAGGGAATTCTAACATGTTCCGCATATTTTCTATGTTATGTATTAAAAAATATTAGTATGCACATTATTACCAGCACTCAGCGTTCATTCGTGTCACACTGGAAGCTTCAAAGATTTCATGAAGCAGTCTTAGTAGTTTTTGACTGTGTGCAAGTATATATACCACAAAGAAGAAGTGTGATTGCACTGTAGAGTGGCGGTGTGAATGGAATAACAAGATTTCCGTTGTGGAGAAACAGTACAGTAGTTGCATTAAAAAAAAAACTATTTTCAACGCAACTAGTGTGCTACTTCTTCACATCGGTATTCTTCAAAAATAGCTGCTGAAACTGGTGAACTAAAATCTAAATATCTACATTCATAGACAAGTGACCACCACAGCTTGATGAACTCTGGTTCCTCAATACAAACTTGTGTGCCTGCATGTTCTTGTCGTTCACTGTATTGTAGCTGGACAAAAATTCCAATACCAAGTACAGGCACATAAAAGTGTATTTCGCTTTAGACTGAAAAATCGGTTCTTTAGTATTAACATCAGTTTATATTTAATGAATACGTGCTTTGCACGTACTTAATTTTTATCGTCAGTAGTGGCATTTTTGAGCCAATAATGCCAACAAAAGAGAAATAAAGCATAATACATTTTCTGACCAGGTTGTCAATGTCCAGGTCACACTACAGATTCGAAATGATACAGCAGAATTCTTTCTTTATTTTTTACGCTAGTTTTGAAATACATCATTTTGTTCTTCTCCAGAAAGCTGAAACATCCGATGTAATAAGCTTATGTGAGATCAAAAGGTAAAAGTATTTTCTTTTGCCACTAGCGACATCTCGTGGCCGCCGTGTTATACTGTGGCAAGAAACAATAGTATAAGTATCTCTGGCAGGCACATACAGACTGCATCAGATCGGCAGTAATTTAGGTGGAAATTACTGGGCTAGTAGCTGGTTGTACAGAGATTAATCTAAAACCAGTGATCTCTGTTCATTATTTTTCCTTGGACAATTTTTACGATTTCTCCAGTGAGCTTAATGGACTTCTCCAAGCAATAAAAGGAAAGTTTTTTGATTATATGGTTTAGCGCAGAGATGTTGCAGGTACAGTTAGCAGTAGTGAGTAGAGGATATTGATCAGTGTTTTCATTTACGTTAAGAACTAAGCTTCGTTTTCAGGTAACAGTAGATGGAACTATGAAGGTTATTTATATCATCTAAATGTCAGCCGACCGTATTACACTTAGCACGTTTCTGAGTTTTGTTTCTCTGGGTCTGTTCTTTACCTTTAGTTCTAGGTTTATTTACTCAAAAAAAATTGTATTAAACACAGTGTTAAGTCAAATTAGATCGTCAGTTACAAAGGTTTCGTTTCTTTTGTGATAAGGGATCCTTTTTAAAACTAATTTCCTTCCATATAAATGTTCATTGGAGGGTTATTGTATAATTAATGGTCCAATTTAAAAATATCGACAGTGTTTTGAAAATAATTATGATACACAAAGAAATCCTTTCTTACCGCTGTGGTAAACCGGAGTGGCCTCGTTCTCCTAAATATAAATGTTGGAAACGCTTTGCATTTCGTTGTGATAGTTGAATGATAATTACTGAAATGCATTAAATACAGAACATCTGACCAAAAAATGTATAATTGTAAATACAAAGTTTTTGTAGCTTCGTGCTTCAGTTTATTATAACGGTTTGCTAAACAACATAACTTGCTCTTACGCTTTTTCTTTTATCTCATTTTGCTGTTATTTGCAGTGATTTTAGTGTTAAATAGCAATGTTATGGGTATCCGGAGATATATCGAATCTCGATATGATTACGAATGCAGTATGGAACAAAAAAGAAACAAATCCTGTGTGCATTACACCGATTACAAGAAAAGAAGCAACATGCAGTCATACTTTTCATTGATAGGGGAACACCTGTTAGTATATGGAGGATTAACACCTTAGGGCTATGAAAGGGCTACAAAAGTTATGAGTAATGAGCACTTAATGAGGGCTATAACATTAATAATAACACTTATCATAATGAATTCGCCTTTCATATGTATTTATAACGTTGAACTCTGTTTCTTTATAGTTGTGTTGTTTTTTGGAGTACTACTAAGTCACCTACCCAAATGCATGAACCACTTTCTCTCATTTGTTACCATTTGTCTAGTAAAACATCACGTCATACATTCATAGGCATTGACCACTGGGAATCCCTGCGTAAACGTAAAATCCAGACATCGCTGCCGAAATTTGTGCATTGCAATCGAATGTTTCCAATGGAAAGTATTCTGTAGCGCCAGTGTTAAAGTATTTAATATTTCGTTCAAATATTGGAGACAAATCTCATATGAAATGGGTAGCGGTCGCGTGGTATTTGAAACGCGAACAAGTGGGAGAGAACCTGCGGCTGTTGTTCGCTCGAAGCGCGGGTGTCCTTGAGGTGACGCCATCAGCAGAGAAGTGGTGGGGAGGCGTGGGGAAAGTACAGGGTGTGCGCGCCGAGTTGATCTGAAGGGACTGGACGAATAGCTGCGCATCAAAGTCGAAAGCGTAGTCATCTAGTCCATTACAAGACATAAACAGCAGTCTAATAACCTGCCGAAATTAAAAGGCAGCATTGCGGTAACAGTGTAATACATACCAGCACCAACTGCAGACGCAAATCCTCACCGAGGCTCCAGCCTGTCTTTTGTGCTGATTAGTTTCTAACTGGCACGATGTTCGTAACAATGTTGCTGTGATCGACTCTCTGAAGACTATTTTGATGCAGCTCCCCATACTGGTATGTTCTGTACAGGACTCTTCATATTATCTCCGTTGCTATAGGAACCTCCATCCATTTGAAATCACTTACTGTAGTCAAGTGTTGGTCTGCGATTGGTATTTTTAACCTCGCCCCCCCCCCCTCACCAGCACCCCCGCACACATACACACCCACTTCCCTCCGTAGCCAAATTGGTGTCATACCACTTACAGAAGTGACTTTACCTTTGTATTTACTGCTGTTTATACTTGTGAATGAATCAGTATACTTTCTTTTCTCTTTTCCAACATTTTTTAAGCAGTGGAAGACTATAGTCAACAAGTGACACTACGGCAATAATTTCTGCCATGATTTGGCAAATGGGAGTGGACGGAAAATTTCCGAACAGAACAACTCGAACAACTCAACGGACTGCAGGCAACCTAATACTTACAACAATGTGACCCTAGACTATTGTGAAACTGAAAGACATTAAAACACTGTTGAGAAGGACCAACGCAATGACTGACGTCATGTCAGCAACCAAATGTTTTTCAGCCACTCGTACTGGCAAGTTTTCATATTTAAGAAATTATGCATTTCCAAACTATGGTTGCAACCAGCCCATAATACAAGGGAATTTCCATATTTGAGAGTTCAAAAATTTATACAGTGTGCACCCTGTACGGGACGCTAAAATCCCGTATTTAATGTTTTTCTGCAAATATATATTATACCGTACATGTAACTCATTTGTTGAAATTACGTGAATTAACGTGTGTCGCTATCAGCATTCTGAAGTATGAATCTGTCTTACGACACATTTGTCGGAATCACATTACGATACATCACATTACTTATTTATTATAGGACAAGGCATTTAACTTTGAATTTGCCTTATTTAAACTGTAGCCTATTTGTAAGTCAATTGTCAAAGTGACTTAAACAGTATAATATATGCATTACTCACAACGCTTTGAGATATGAAAAGTTGCATCAACAATGAGCACTTCATTACTTTTGAGCTAATAGTAACTGCTGTTCCGAACCAACAGGAATTACGCATTGGCAATAGACGATAGTTGATATTAGTTGTTGTTGGTGAAAATGATTAATATTGTAATAATGCTTAATTCAGCTACTAAACGAAGTTAAGCGGATATATATTTATTTAGAAAGATTGGAAAAGAAATATCCATAGCTCACATGTGTCAACAACAGTTGTTCGTTCAAGATGAAATGCGTAAGTCATAGTTGCAGATGTCAGGAATTTTTTGAAATTGTCAAGAATGGTAAGTACCTATTTCAATAAAGCAAAAGAAGTAAGTATATATGATTTTGTCAGAGGCAATGATTTATAAAAATGTTCAGTATTTAACATTTTGATTGTTTTGTAAGTGGTTAAACAGGCTCTGTAGTATTTCAATTCAAAATTATCAGTACAGTACTTTATGCTAAAGAAACTACTGTAAGTTTTGTAGTTACTACATTATGCATGCCCTCTTAATAAAATAACAGTTGATTCGGGTAAAAGTTTGGAGTTATCATTGGCGCCTCTTGCTGGCGTGTTGACTAAGTTGGCAACCCCATTCCAAAACCATTTTTACTGGGCTAGTTCTTGTTTCGATGAGTTCTATCACCTCTCAAAATATTCGACTTTTATTTGACACCATGGGTATGTTACGACGTGAGGCATGGCTGGAAACCGTGCCTGAAGAGGGAAAGAATGGCTGGCCAGACCTAGAAATGAGAATTTTAGGAAGATCGACGATGGTGTGGAATCAGGTGTCATGCAAATGGATAACTGACAGGCGCAGGAATCGAGAAATTCCGGCACTCCCGGAAGTGATTTAGAGGAATCACCACAGCATACAGTCGCTGTAAAAGTAATTCGGGTCTTTTAACAAAGACGTAGAGTGGAAATGTAAAATACCATTTTTTCTTTTCTTTCTTATTCGCCCGTGAAATACAAAACGGTCGTTGAGGGTTTTGAAGTTCATCAGCTGCACTCGATGTTCCTTAAATCTGGACAGTGTGGCAGAATGGGCAAACAAGTCATACATTTTCGGGCTCGAGAAACTGGAGTCTGTTTACTCAGGGAAAAATAAATGCTTCAGATACTTACTTGTGCCTTTCAGTTCAATTATTATATTCAGTTGAGACAGAAAATATTGTACCGATACACTCTGTATGATAAATATTTTATCCTAATGCAAGAAACGATCTATTCCAGACACTCGTTCGGTCTGTTTTTGCGAACGTTTGGCAAACTCGCATACAGTGCGTAATATGCAAGAACTCCGATTTGATTCTGCATATTCCCTATGCAGACAACCGTGACCTGATTACATATTATGCCCTCCCACAGTTAAACCGACACTCCCCATACCCCACCCGCAAAAATATATATATAAAAGAATTTCTCCATCCAATCCGTCGCACAAAAAAAGTTGAATATCTGTACATGGTACTTTGCAGTCACGTAAAACTCAGCACACGGACAATGCGAAATGACACGAGGAATCCATTGTGTCTGACTTTAGCAACAGTTTTTTTGAAGGAAAACTTGCGATTTCAGGATGCAGTTACGATATGAACGGTCATGAGGTCGCAAGTGTCGAAGCTACAGAGGAAGCATCAGATTTTTCATTTTTTAAGGTCAAATTGATGTCTTTTCTCAAAGGCTCCTTATTTTCCCTGCTGGAAAATGTGAGGTCCGACAAATATGATTGTTATTATAATTTGCTTGTTACTTGCCGTTTCCTTATGATGGTCGATGGCTGCCATGTTTCTCATTCCCTGCCCATTATTAGTAATTTCAAATTAAATTTTTACATAGGTACCGGTACTTCTTCATTATCATCGCTGCTTAATTATTATTCATTTAACGCACAGAATAGTTATTTGATTGTGTGTCACTGTTACAGAAAAAAGTTCTATCGAATGACAAAAGGTAGAAACAAGCTGTTGAATGTTTCTTCCCAGCTGATACCAAACAAATACGTCGTTTAACAAGTCTAGGTACGTTTGTGGTCACGGCGGTGTATTAATGCTTCAAAGGTATTGACATATGTTCCAAGAAATGGAAACATGCTACTGGAAAATTTCTTTAACAGTCTCCCGAAGGTCACAATCACTAGCACCCATCGTAAGTCATTTGCGGTTGTGCAGACGAAGAGATCGCGCTTCCCAGCGGAGGAATGCAAATCTTGGGTTTGCGCACAGCAAACGGCGTCTGCACACTGTTTCGTCGTTGATCAATACTCAGTTGCACTGCGTTGGCTGCCATGTCAACCGCTCACAACAGAAGTAGAAACAGAGCCGTTACTACTGAGGGGGAACCGAGTCGACGGAAGGGGCCCATGGCCCATAGCCTGCCTTTATAAGACACAGTGTTTTTGTACTGAGCGGCACAGGATTACTTACTGTGGATGGGAGAACAGCTTTGGAGTTGGATAGCGGTGATTTTGACGGTATGTGCGTTATGACCAGTGAGACGATTCTTTGGTTTAGTAGGACGCCATCGTTTCGTAAATTCTTCCTGATTTTCGAGTGGTATAACACATTCCCAGGTCTCACTGCGTTATCTGAATGGCTCAAAGGAGGCCGTTATCTGGACATAAAAACCCACGTCCTTCATGATTCAACGACATGGAACCTTTCAAACTTCTGTAGTAGTTCAGATCGTCAGCGACCGCATCTTCAAGTCATGTGATGCACAAACGATCAGCATTTTATTGCAAAGTACTTGGTGGTTATAATTAAAGGACAGCTGCTCATAGAGGTCCAGTGTGGGCTGTGATCATTGTACGAGAGCGAAACTTTGTAGATATATAATGCGTTAATGCGGACCCGATTTACTCTGGAAAAAATTAGTTCAAATTTTCGCCAACAGGCGCAAATCTGGCGCTGTGGATGCAATAAACGTATCCATAAGTAATAGATACTGAACGGGACGTGGGCAGGAAGGGTCAAACAAGTGAGGAAGGCATAGTGTGGATTTTATTATTAACCATTGTGACTTGTCATAGAACAGGGTGGATGATATCGTCATACAGTGTACACCAGTAGATTTGCAACTAGTGACCAAAATTGGAACTAATTTTTTGCAGTGAATGCGTCTAAGTGATCAGTACACCAGTTACATATACACTACTGGTCATTAAAATTGCTACACCACGAAGATGATGTGTTACAGACGCGAAATTTAACCGACAGGAAGAAGATGCTGTGAATGCAAATGATTAGCTTTTCAGAGCATTCACACAAGGTTGGCGCCAGAGTCGACACCTACATCGTGCTGACATGAGGGAAGTCTCTAAACGATTTCTCATACACATACATCAGTTGATCGGCGTTGCCTGGTGAAACGTTGTGAGCAGAAATGCGTACCATCACGTTTCCGACTTTGATAAAGGTCGGATTGTAGCCTATCGCGATTGCGGTTTATCGTATCGCGACATTGCTGCCAGCGTTAGTCTAGATCCAATGACTGTTAGCAGAATATGGAATCGGTGGGTTCAGGAGGGTAATACGGAACGCCGTGCTGGATTTCAACGGCCTCGTATCACTAGCAGTCGAGATGACAGGCATCTTATCCGCATGGCTGTAATGGATCGTGCAACCACGTCTCGATCCCTGAGTCAACAGATGGGGACGTTTACAAGACAACAATCATCTGCACGAACAGTTCAACAACGTTTGCAGCAGCATGGACTAAGCTCGGAGACCATGGCTGCGGTTACCCTTGACTCTGCATCGCAGACAGGAGCGCCTGCAATGGTGTGCACAACGACGAACCTGGGTGCACGAATGGCAAAACGTCATTTTTTCGGATGAATCCAGATTCTGTTTACACCATCATGATGGTCGCATCCGCGTTTGGCGACATCGCGGTGAACGCACATTGGAAGCGTGTTTTCGTCATCGCCATACTGGCGTATCATCCGGCGTGACGGTATGGGGTGCCATTGGTTACACATCTCGGTCACCTCTTGTTCGCATTGACGGGACTTTGAACAGTGGACGTTACATTTCAGATGTGTTACGACCCGTGGCTCTACCCTTCATTCGATCCCTGCGAAACACTACATTTCAGCAGGATAATGCACGCCCGCATGTTGCATGTCCTGTACGGGCCTTTCCTGGATACAGAAAATGTTCGACTGCTGCCCTGGCCAGCACATTCTCCCGATCTCTCACCAATTGAAAACGTCCGGTCAATGGTGACCGAGCAACTGACTCGTCACAATACGCCAGTCACTACTCTTGATGAACTGTGGTATCGTGTTGAAGCTGCATGGGCAGCTGCACCTGTGCACGCCATCCAAGCTCTGTTTGACTCAATGCCCAGGCGTATCAAGGCAGTTATTACGGCCAGAGGTGGTTTTTCTGGCTACTGATTTCTCAGGATCAATGCACCCAAATTGCGTGAAAATGTAATCACATGTCAGTTCTAGTATAATATATTTGTCCAATGAATACCCGTTTATCATCTGCATTTCTTCTCGCTGTAGCAATTTTAATGGCCACTAGTGTACATTCTAATACAAGAAAGAAAGACGACGCACCACGAAGGGATTATCTGATTGGGACGGAAATCGGTAGATGAGTACAATTTCAGCAAAGTTGGATTACTTTTTCAAGAGAAAGAGCTTAACAAATTGAGTAAGTCAATAATGTGATGGTATACCTCTGGTCCTTATGCAAGCAGTTATTCGGCTCAGCATTGATGATAGAGTTGTTGGATGTCCTCATGAGGGATACTGTGCCAAATTTTGCCCAACTGGCGCGTTAGATCGTCAAATTCCCAAGCTTGGTGGAGTTCCCTGCCCATAATGCTTCACACGCTCTCAATTGGGGAGTAATTCGGCGATCTCGGTGCCCAAGTTATGGTTTGGCAAGCACTAAGAGAAGCAGTAGAAACTCTAGCCGTGTAAGGACGGGAATTTTCTTGCTGAAATGTAGGCTCAGAGTGGCTGGCCATGAAAGGCAACATAACAGGGTTTAGTATATTGTCGACGTATCGCTGTGTTGTAAGGGTGCCGCCGATGTCAACTAAAGAGGTCATGTTATGACAAGAAATGGCACCCCATACCATCACTCCTGATTGTCGGGCAGTGTGTTGGGTAACGCTCAGGTTGGTATCCCACTGCTTTCCGGAGCACCTTCCGACACGTCGTCGCTGGTTATCGGGGCCCAGTTCGAATTGAGACGCATCACTGAAGACAATTCTGCTTCAGTCAACGAGGTTCCAAGTCGAAGACGTGTATGCAGACGTCAGACAGCCAGAAGTGATGGTCCGGGATGCCATTTCTTTTTATAGCAGGACCCCTTTAATCGTTATCTGCGGTACTCTTACAGCACACAGTATGTCGACGATATTCTATGACCCGTTTTGTTGCCCTTCATGTCAAGCCATCCTGGGCTTACGTTTCAGCAAGATAATGTCCACCCACACACGGCGAGGGTCTCTACTGCTGGTCTTAGTGCATGCAAAACCCAACCACGGCCACCAACGTCGCCGAATCGTTCCCAAAATGAGAACGTTTGGAGTATTAAGGTATGGCCCTCCAACCAGATCGGGATTTTGGCGATCTAACGAGCCAATTGGACAGAATTCGACACGATATCCCTCAGGAGGACATTCAACAACTCTCAATCAATGCCGAGCCGAATAACTGCTTGCATAAGGGTCACAGGTGGACCAACGCATTATTGGCAAGTTCAATCTGACACACGGTAGTTAGGAGTAACACCATTTGCTTTCTGTATACAAGGAAAGAGTGCACTGTGGGTTTCTCATTCAGAAGTCGCATTTTAACACTGCGTCTGGCGACACCACTGTGGTGTCGTGCGCGAAATAGCGGTCAACGGCCGGCGACACCACAGTGGTGTCGTGTGCATAGTATCGCTCAGTGGCCGGCGACAGCACTTTAGTATCTTTTTCATTCTGTTGGTGTTCTGTTTAGGTAACAATAAGTTACACACGTCAACAAGTTTTTTGTTTTTATAAGTACTTGTGCACTTTCGTCATGGCAGACGAAAGAGACGATACGATTATTTACGATGAACGGGCGGACGTCTTGTCTCATTTTCTTGACGACTTGGACGATTGGGAAGAAGATATTGGATGTAAAAAAAATAAAAAATAAAAAAATAAAAAAATGGAAGTGACGCAGAATCGTAGGAAGATAGTGAAATACGTCCAAGGTGATCTCCGGATCCACACATTTTTCACAAAGATACACAGAGCGTCTTGGGTATCGTAGAATTATATATTGGAAACGATATATTTAAATATATTGCCGCGCGGGATTAGCTGAGCGGTCTGGGGCGTTGCAGTCATGGTCTGTGCGGCTGGTCCCGGCGGAGGTTCGAGTCCTCCCTCGGGCATGGGAGTGTGTGTTTCTCCTGAGGATAATTTAGGTTAAGTAGTGTGTAAGCTGAGGGACTGATGACCTTAGCAGTTAAGTCCCATAAAATTTCACACACATTTGAACATTTGATTTTTAAAATATATTAGCAACTAAATCAACAAGTATTACAGTCAAAATTGCAATAGAAGTAAACTGGATAAAAAAAAATGCCAAATTTGTCGACGTCCCGGGACCCGAAAATGGCTTGGGCTTGCTATCCTTATGGGAATTGTAAAAAAAGCAAGGATCGATGATTATTGGTCAACGAATCCGTTGATCGACACACCGATATTTCGCAAAACGATGTCCCTTAACCGATTCAGACAAATATTATAATTTTTACATTTTTCCGACATCAACAAGAAACCGGATAATGCCGACTGACTTTTCAATGCGTAATTCGTAATTGATTATTTTTCCAAAAAGTTTAAAGAAACGTTTGATCCAAGAGTAAACATCTCAACTGATGAAGGAATGACACGGGTGCGTGGACAGTTAAATTTTAAAGTTTACAATCAGTCGAAAATTACGAAATATGGCATACTCACTCGGACGCTGTGTGATTCGAGTACGGGATACATTTCCTCATTCAAGATATATTCCGGCGCTGGACAACCTTTAGCAAAAACAGTGATGGAACTATTGACACCTTTTTACGGAAAGTGGCATCACTTCTACATGGATAATTATTGTAACAGTGTAGAACTTGCAGAGAAGTTACTTGAAAAGAAAATTCGAGTTTGTGGAACGATACGGCAAAATAGGGGATTTCCGGAAAAATTAAAGCGCGCAAAAGTCAATGTGTTTGAAGCTTGTCATCAACGGAAAGGTGACACGCGACCGGCGACAAATCAAGTAATCCGAATTAGCGCCGCCGGCGCCAAGCGAATAAATTTGTATGAGACGTGCGGACAGCAAAGTGTTAATATTAGATGTTCGTGAGAAAATCATGTTATTCGTCTTTAGAGAAGGAGAAAGATCTAGCAGCCACGCGTCGCAGTTCGACAGCGACAGGATTGCGGGCAATTGAAACTGCGGTTTACCGTTCCGTGATATTACTGCTTGCATTTGTTGGGATTCCACGACTATTACATCTATATAGAATCAGTGGAGACAGTAACGTCGTACTCAGCTCCACGCAGTGTCTCAAAGAGCAGTGCGACGATTGCATGAGAGGGCATATTGTTCGCTCGGGCGTGCAGGATCGTACCTTTCCCACGAAATGAACTTGAGTGCATAGGAAAAGTGCGACGACGTCTGAAGTACCACAGACTGTTAGCACAGCCATTGTTGCGACTTTCCTTGATGCCGCAGCAGAGTGAGGCGCACCGCCATAGGTACGATCAGCGACAGCAGTGGCTCAAGAGGGTACGACATCATTCTTTTCATTTTCTCTTCAGCCGAGTCCCGATTCGAGGTACATCATCACTATGGACATACCCGTGCGTGGAGGTTCCGGGGAGAGCGAAAGTTGTCAGATAGATATCGTTATCGTTCTGCGGGCTTGGCATCTGGCGTGGTGTGGGGAGGCACACAGTAGTTTCGAGGGGTCCATTACGTTGCTTTTCAACAGGATAATGCATTGTTGACCTATCTCGATACAGCGAGTGTTCAAATATTGCCCAGCCCAGCATATTCTCCAAATCTGTCATCCATTGAAAACGTCTGGTCATGGTTTGCCGAGAGACTGGCACGCCATCACTCGAGTGATCGACTCTGAAACTGAGTTGAAGCAGCACGGAATGACTTACCCATATGTGTCATCAAAGTCAGTTCGACTCGATGCTCAGACGAGTCAAAGCCATTGTTATCAGCTCTGTGTACTAGATTTCGTTCAAATGGCTCTGAGCACTATGGGACTTAACATCTGAGGTCATCAGTCCCCTAGAACTTAGAACTACTTAAACCTAACTAACCTAAGGACATCACAAACATCCATGCCCGAGGCAGGATTCGAACCTGCGACCGTAGCGGTCGCGCGGCTCCAGATAGTAGCGCCTAGAACCGCTCGGCCACCATGGACGGCGTACTAGGTTTCGTACCCTGTATACTCCCAAATCATCTACAGATTTAATCATGTATTCTTCCTACTTTACAGGGTGAGTCAGGAGGAAAGGTACTTGCTTTGACGGGTGACAGTATTGATGATTTTGAACAAAAAACTACGTATTGACATATGCCGTATTCCGAATTATTTCCGAAATAAATGTATATCACTTTTATACGGTTTTCTTAAATAACTTGAAAACCGCACCCTCCAGCGAAAACTTACCGCAGTACAAAATTGAACTACGTTTAAATTCCTACAGAAAGGTCTTATTCATTTTTTCTCTAACACTAATAGTTTGAGCGAAGAGAGCGCAAGAATACTGAAATCTCGCGCGAGGAGCATGCGCTTTTAGCTAAGGTAATTTGTGTAGTCCAGTTTGAGGTAGTTTCCTGACTTGATAGACCCCAAGTGTCCTGTATCAAATTGTTGGTCAACACTAATGTCGCGCGTTGTGAACAATTACAGTGTTTGAATAATAGAGAAAATAACATCGTACATTAAATGCGTTCTGTCTCGAAAAACATTCGGTACAGGACATACGTCCATATGACGTTTTTTTATTCAGAATCACTCATACCATCATCCGTCAAAGCATGTATCTTTTCTCCTCACTCGCCCTGTGTGGTATACATACAGCAAGTAAAATTAGGTTATTTACCACCCTTCCTGGGGTTGGAGTATTAATGGCCAGCAGTGCAGTTGACTCGTTAATTACATTATGCAACTGAAAAGCCAGTAACATGGAGCAACGACACCCACCTAATGTTCATAATGCAGAAAGTAGTTGAACTTCAGTTGTACATAAGGATGATGAGCTTTCCTGTGTACAGCACGCAGAGATTCTTAGAAAAAAAGAGTAATACGCAGTGTAAGGCTATCGAACATCGATTTGCACGACATTTTTTAAACTAAAAGCAAGGACACGTACGAGGGGCGTTAGATAAGCAATGCAACACATTTTTTTCTGAAAGCAGGTTGGTTTTATTCAGGATTCCAGTGCACCATATTATTCCCCCCTCTTTTGGCTGCAAAATCCTATTTTTCAACATTATCTCTGTTCATTGCGACGGCCTTATGCCACCGTACTGCGAGAGCCTTTGTGGGTTTGAAAAAAGTATAGTTTCAGGTGTCTACGCGAGTCTTACTGCAGAAATTAAAAGTATTAAATTCCAATTACGAGTTTGATTACTAGTTTGACCTCGAATGTGATGAGCATTATAGACTGTTCTCTGTAGTTAAATCTCAAGCAGTGATATTTCCATTTTTCTTAATTGTCTTGTACTTTCATAATCACCAATGTGTTCTAAAATGACTTTTTTTTACGTCGTGTTATTGTCTGCGCTGTCAAAATCCTTGATTTCTCGGATTACATCTACACTCCTGGAAATGGAAAAAAGAACACATTGACACCGGTGTGTCAGACCCACCATACTTGCTCCGGACACTGCGAGAGGGCTGTACAAGCAATGATCACACGCACGGCACAGCGGACACACCAGGAACCGCGGTGTTGGCCGTCGAATGGCGCTAGCTGCGCAGCATTTGTGCACCGCCGCCGTCAGTGTCAGCCAGTTTGCCGTGGCATACGGAGCTCCATCGCAGTCTTTAACACTGGTAGCATGCCGCGACAGCGTGGACGTGAACCGTATGTGCAGTTGACGGACTTTGAGCGAGGGCGTATAGTGGGCATGCGGGAGGCCGGGTGGACGTACCGCCGAATTGCTCAACACGTGGGGCGTGAGGTCTCCACAGTACATCGATGTTGTCGCCAGTGGTCGGCGGAAGGTGCACGTGCCCGTCGACCTGGGACCGGACCGCAGGGACGCACGGATGCACGCCAAGACCGTAGGATCCTACGCAGTGCCGTAGGGGACCGCACCGCCACTTCCCAGAAAATTAGGGACACTGTTGCTCCTGGGATATCGGCGAGGACCATTCGCAACCGTCTCCATGAAGCTGGGCTACGGTCCCGCACACCGTTAGGCCGTCTTCCGCTCACGCCCCAACATCGTGCAGCCCGCCTCCAGTGGTGTCGCGACAGGCGTGAATGGAGGGACGAATGGAGACGTGTCGTCTTCAGCGATGAGAGTCGCTTCTGCCTTGGTGCCAATGATGGTCGTATGCGTGTTTGGCGCCGTGCAGGTGAGCGCCACAATCAGGACTGCATACGACCGAGGCACACAGGGCCAACACCCGGCATCTTGGTGTGGGGAGCGATCTCCTACACTAGCCGTACACCACTGGTGATCGTCGAGGGGACACTGAATAGTGCACGGTACATCCAAACCGTCATCGAACCCATCGTTCTACCATTCCTAGACCGGCAAGGGAATTTGCTGTTCCAACAGGACAATGCACGTCCGCATGTATCCCGTGCCACCCAACGTGCTCTAGAAGGTGTAAGTCAACTACCCTGGCCAGCAAGATCTCCGGATCTGTCCCCCATTGAGCATGTTTGGGACTGGATGAAGCGTCGTCTCACGCGGTCTGCACGTCCAGCACGAACGCTGGTCCAACTGAGGCGCCAGGTGGAAATGGCATGGCAAGCCGTTCCACAGGACTACATCCAGCATCTCTACGATCGTCTCCATGGGAGAATAGCAGCCTGCATTGCTGCGAAAGGTGGATATACACTGTACTAGTGCCGACATTGTGCATGCTCTGTTGCCTGTGTCTATGTGCCTGTGGTTCTGTCAGTGTGATCATGTGATGTATCTGACCCCAGGAATGTGTCAATAAAGTTTCCCCTTCCTGGGACAATGAATTCACGGTGTTCTTATTTCAATTTCCAGGAGTGTACATCGACATGGATACTCTGGAAACCACACTTGTCTGACAAGACGGTTTATCGACCGACCTTCACAATAATTCTCTATTACTCCACTCTGACAGCTCGGGGAAAAAATGAGCACCTACCTTCCCGCGCGAGCTCTGATTTCCCTTATTTTATTTAGATGATCGTTTCTCCCTATTTAGGTCGGCGCCAACAAAATATTTTCGCATTCAGAGGAGAAAGCTGTGATTGAAATTTCGTGAGAATATCCCGCCGCAACGAGAAACACCTTCGTTTTTAATTATGTCCACCCCAAATCCTGTATCAATTCAGTAACACTCTCTCCACTATTTCTCGGTAATAAAAAACGTGTTGCTCTTCTTTGAAATTTCTCGATGTATTCCGTTAATCCTAACTGGTAAGGATCCCACACCGCGTAGCAGTACTCCAAAAGATGTCGGACAAGCGTAGTGTAGGCAGTTTCTTTTTTCAAAGGAACTGCCTACACAACGCTTGTCTGTCCTGCTGCATCTTCTAAAGTGTCATAGCAATAAAACAGTCTTTGGTTCGCCTTTCCCACAGCATTTCTTACGTTTTCTTTACAGTTTAATTTGTTCGTAATTGTAATTCCTAGATATTTAGTTGAATTTACGGTCTTTAGATGTGATTGATCTATCGTGTAACCGAAGTTTAGCACTCTTGTGGATGACCTCACATTTTTTATTATTTAGAGTCAATTGCCAATTTTCACACCATACAGATATCTTATCTAAATCGTTTTGCAATTGGTTTGGATCTTCTGATGATGACTTTGCTAGACGATAAACGACAGCATCATCTGCAAACCACGTAAGACGGCTGCTCAGATTGTCACCTAAATCGTTTCAATTGATAAGGAACAGCAGAGCGCTTGTAACACTACTTTGGGGAACGCCAGAAATCATTTTCCGTCAGTTACTACGAAGTGTGACCTCTCCGACTGGAAATCACTAATGCAGTCGCATAACTGAGACGATATTTCATAAGCACGCAATTTCATTACGAGCTGCTGATGAGGTATGCTGTCAGAAGCTTTATGGAAATCTGGAAATACAGAATCAATTTGAATTTTTGTCGACAGCACTCAACACTTCGTGTGAGTAAAGTTTGTGTCTCACAAGAACGATGTTTCCTATATCCGTGTTGACTATGTATCAATAGACTGTTCTCTTCGATGTAACTGATAATGTTCGAACACAACATACGTTCGAAAACCCTGCTGCAATCGAAGAAAGGAGACGGGATTTTCAGATACAGCAGGGGTAAAGGAAATACTTACCTGCGTCGTTGTTGTTGTGGTCTTCAATCCTGAGACTGGTCTGATGCAGCTCTCCATGCTACTCTATCCTGTGCAAGTTTCTTCATCTCCCAGTACCTACTGCAACCTACATCCTTTTGAATCTGCTTAGTGTATTCATCTCTTGGTCTCCCTCTACGATTTTTACCCTCCACGCTGCCTTCCAATACTAAATTGGTGATCCCTTAATGCCTCAGAACATGTCCTACCAACCGATCCCTTCTTCTAGTCGAGTTGTGCCACAAACTTCTCTTCTCCCCAATCCTATTCAATACCTCCTCATTAGTTATGTGATCTACCCATCTAATCTTCAGCATTCTTCTGTAGCACCACATTTCGAAAGTCTCTTCTTGTCCAAACTATTTATCATCCATGTTTCACTTCCATACATGGCCACACTCCATACAAATACTTTCAGAAATGACTTCCTGACAATTAAATCTATATTCGATGTTAACAAATTTCTCTTCTTCAGAAACGCTTTGCTTGTCATTGCCAGTCTACATTTTATATCGTCTCTACTTCGACCATCATCAGTTATTTTGCTCCCCAAATAGCAAAACTCCT
Source organism: Schistocerca cancellata (assembly GCF_023864275.1). Taxonomy (NCBI): domain Eukaryota; kingdom Metazoa; phylum Arthropoda; class Insecta; order Orthoptera; family Acrididae; genus Schistocerca; species Schistocerca cancellata. The sequence goes on from NC_064627.1 coordinate 294,106,462, forward strand.
TTACTACTTTAAGTGTCTCATTTCCTAATCTAATTCCCTCAGCATCACCCGACTTAATTCCACTACATTCCATTATCCTCGTTTTGCTTTTGTTGGCGTTCATCTTATATCCTCCTTTCAAGACACTGTCCATTCCGTTCAACTGCTCTTCCAAGTCCTTTGCTGTCTCTGACAGAATTACAAGTCATCGCCAAACCTCAAAGCTTTTATTACTTCTCCATGGATTTTAATACCTACTCCGAATTTTTCTTTTGTTTCCTTCACTGCTTGCTCAATATTAAGATTGAATAACATCGGGGAGAGGCTACAACCCTGTCTCACTCCCTTCCCAACCACTGCTTCCCTTTCATGTCCCTCGGCTCTTATAACTGCCATCTGGTTTCTGTACAAATTGTAAATAGCCTTTCGCTCTCTGTATTTTACCCCTGCCACCTTCAGAATTTGAAAGAGAGTATTCCAGTCAAAGATTGTCAAACGCTTTCTCTAAGTCTACAAATGCTAGAAACGTAGGTGCATAGAAAATATATATTTCAACGGTATCGAGCATTGCGGACCGTAGAAGGTGAGACTTTTCAATGTAACTGGTAACGAATTCGAAATCTGGGCGCTGAGCACGGGCCTGTCAAGCAGCTGTTTACGCCGGCGGGTCGGTGGTGGGGGTCGATGCTTGGCGCGCCTGCTAGCTGCGCGCTCTGCAGGAGACCTCGCGCCACAGGCTGGGTGCGCGCTCGCCGCGTACCGGCGGCCGCGGCCGGCGGCGGCAGCAGCAGTCGGCGGCCGACCCCGCGCGGGGAGGAGTGTGTGCTCTGTGGCTTCGCGCCGCTGCAGCGGCGGCCCGTGCGAGTGCGGCGCGCGACTTGCGGGGCGCCCTGTGGCCGGCAAGGCAACGCGGTGCGGAGCGACGCGCGCGTCAGCTGTTGCCACTACCCGCCACCCGAGCTCCGCCCAGGCAGCCGCGGGCCCGCCAGCCCACCCGGCGAAATCATTCTTTCCTCTTTGGAAGTTTCCCTACTGCGGCCGGGGAGCTGTGGCCCTTCCTGCAATACTGCGTACGTCCTAGCTGGACAGCCTGACGTCGCACGTCACTGTCTGTGATGCAAATAGCACACAGTGCAGCGTGGTAAGAATGCGTTACCGACACTTGCATGTTGTACATTGCCGTGCGGTGTGGGTAATAACGTAGCAGACATAACTCTGCCGGGGCAGTGACGTGATGTATTATGAAACTGTTGATCCCAGGCGTGATGAAACTCGTCTTATCGAAGTCGACCTTGGAATTCTTCGTCCAGTTACTAGTAGCGATGTTTACGTACTTTCATTTATTTCTGGCGCTGTTATTTTGCCGGTTGCTGACGTCAGACACTTTCTTCGGTGTTATAAATACGCACCAGTAATGCGCTGTTCATCTCCGTGACGCTGTGGACTACTCAATATGAGAAAGTGTGTCGCCCTTTCTCTTACACGTCTGCCTGCGACCGCAGTTTAGGCGGCATCGTCCCCATTCTGGCGGTGTAGAAAATCGATGAAACGCCGCGGAGCCAGTTCATTGTTCTTTGCGCATAAGAAAAAAAAATGTATTCCCTGTCGTAACCTTCGAGTTGTACCATTCAACGTAAAATTTGTTAGCGTTGATTCGAACATTAACGGAGGACAAGTAACAAGAACACAATGCAAATACTGAATTATGCGCCGTTAACATGAGGCGAATCATACAGGCGAGGATTTGCGTCTTGCACACCGCGAAAGAATTTTATGCTTTTAAAAAAAATACACGAAGTGGAAAAAAAACGAAGCTCAAGTGAGGGGAAAATCCAGATCAAATGTTTCAAGAGCTTCAAATTTTTGGCCGTTTTGATGCACACGGACGCTTCTAGCCGACAAAGTTTTCGTGGCGTTTCAGATGAAGTTTTATAAAACATCTGTAATGTGATAACGACGGTAAAAACATAAACTATTTGTCTGTCAGGAACTTAGCCTATACGTTGGTAAAACAGTAAGAGGCGCATGAAACTAATACTTTTTAAAAAGAAAACAAGACAGCAAAAAAATTAAGGAAAACAATAGAAAGGGCAAACATTTTAATAGTGTGTTTCTGCTACACCAATAAATGCTACTGACAAGTGCTAAGGGAGCAGATCACCAGAATAACGGATCGCATTTCGTATGCCTCAGTTGGTCGTGTTGACATCCAAAAGCAGTTGTTGATACATTCAAACGGAAAGTATATTTGTCATTCGCCGTTTACAGAATCACTCGGTGAACATTATGTAATTTATCTGATACGTAAGGGTACTAATCTGAATCGAGCTAAGAAAAAACGACCAGTATTCGGAGCAAAATGGATGATATCTTGGAGATAAGTAATGCGTAACGGTTTGTTATCTCGGTTTTCCGATAACTTTCATAAATGGGAACTGTGCAACGCGTTGTGGAGAATGTTTTCAGTGCTCAAAGGCGCTGCCCGGTCTCCTCAAACCATGTTCCACGATACTACACGTTATACTGTACCTGCAGCGGCATCACTGTTTCCCTGTAGCTGTTTTTCATAGCAGTACGTGGTCAAACTGGTGAATCAACGTTCATGCAATGATACTTAATTTGCCATGTTGTTATAAAGATTGGTGCGAGTATATCGACACCTAGAATTGTCGCGAGTAATGTGTGGATGTTAGTTTAGAAATGTCTCAAGTAATGTGCAGTATGTTAACTATCGTACTATTCCCAAGCAACGTCCTCAGAAATTTCTACCTAAGCCTCCTTGTTGGGAAAAAATGTCAAATTAACAGGAGTGTAAACTGATATGAGTAATGATGAAAATAAAGAACATACTGGTCACATCCATAACGAATGACAAACTTTCCGTTGTAACTTGATGTAACCAAGACAGATAAGAAGATTCACTTTCATATGACCAATGTTCCTTCGTCCATAGAACGTTTTACATCTTTCGTTCCAACATTGCGGAATTGCCTTTGGCGATCTTGTTTTGACTGGGAGCAAAAGCACCTCCACATTCCATAGTGAAAGATAAGGGTAGCAGTTTTGAGGGTATGACTGTCGCACCATTTTTACGGCTTACTTGCTACAATACTTACTTGAATACATTTTGCTGTTCAAGAGTACAATTTACATTAAAAACGTCACTGCACCTCCATTGTATTCAGCGATGAAAGATATGCGCTGTTTATGATGAACAGGTAACCTATGAAGGAACACAGGTACCATACTAATCAATTATGCTGTTCCCAGATAACGCAAGAATATTTTGAAGAATGTGAATTTACCTTCTGCTGAACTCGATTTTTGGCGTTCTTTAATAGATTTCCCTACCTTTTTTAATTGTGGATAGGATCAAAGTACATCCATAATGAGACACCAGTCCTTCAACCATAATTAAATGACACGTTTCAAAATGGGCAAGACCAAAGAAATCAAAATGTCCAAACCGGGTATGTGTTGACCTCGCATCATACAAATTTTCTGCTACGGCACGAACGTACGAAATTCATGGGTGGCGCAGTTTCGCAGCACCAATTTGGCGTTGTGAAGGTACATGAGTACCCATGTATTTTCGTAAGCGTCAGATGAATATTGGTTGACAGTTTCAAGTACTCTTTATATCCTACCTGTTAACAATACACGTGCCGTAGTACTGTCAAACGAAAGCGGCAAAAAAAGACAAAACGATAATTTACTGTCAGTACTGAGACAGCGACACTTTTAACTCTCGCCCATACACTGTGGCGACTATAGCCAAAATAAAAGAGGAGGATAAATGTAATGGACTGAAGCCACATCACTTCAGACGTTATTTTAAATACAGTCGTAATAGTTCGTGCACTTCGTATGGCACGACTTGAAGTTGTGGTTCTCGTTTTCAGTCCGAAGACTGGTTTGAAGCAACTCTTCACGCTAGTATACTCTGTACAAGTCAGTTCACCTCTGCATAACTACTGCAACCTTCATCTATTTGAACCTTCTTACGTTAGTCAAGTGTTAGTCTCTCTATACAATTTTTACACTCCTCACTTCTATATAAAAAGAAGTGATGATTCCCTTATGTATCAGGATGTACTCTATCAGCCGAGCCCTTCTTCTAGTAAAGTTGTGCTTAATTTTTTTTACCTCTGTTTGATACAATACCTCCTTATTTAGTTATTCAATCTTCCGTTTAATCTACATCATTCTTCTGAAACACCACATTTCAAAAGCTTGAATTCTCTTCTCTTCTGAACTGTTAATCGTCCACATTTCACTACCGCACAAGGCTACGCTCCAGACAAATTCATATTCGATGTTAACCAATTCTTTTCCAGAAACGCTTTTCTTGCCATTGCCAGTCTGAATTTTATATGTTATTTACTTTGACATCCTCAGTTGTTTTGCTACACAAGTAACGAAACTCATCTGCTTTTTTTGGTGTTTCATTTCCAGATTTAATTCCCTCAGCGTTTTTTGATTTAATTCCACTACATCCCATTACCCTTGTTTTAGTTTTCTTGGTGTTAGTTTTATAATCTCTTTTCAAGACACTACACATTCCTTTCAAGCTCTCTTCCAAGCCCTTTGTCGTCTCTGGTACAGTCACAGTGTCACTGCCAAACCTAAAAAGTTTTTATTTCCTCCCCTGGAACTTTAATTCCTTTTCAAATTCTCCGTAGTTTCCTTTACAGCTTGCTCAGTGCACAGGCTGAATAACTTAACTGCTAGGCTACAACTCGTGTCTCCCTACCTTCTCAATAACTGCTTCCCTTTCATGTCCTGCGATTCTTATAACAGCAATCTAGTTTTTATACAAATCGTAGATAACTCTTTACTCCGCGTACTTCATGCCTTCTACCCTCAGAATCAAAGAATTAACGTTCTACATCTTTATTCCTTATGTCTACATATTTATTTCTCAACACACTCACCCCGGTAACGAACATTCCTCCCAACGATACTGTTTTTTGATACTGTCAACCTAGCATGTTTGACGGAGCCCCATCCTCACCTCTGCATGCACCGCTTCGTCACTGTCAAAGTGAAATTCTCGGAGGTGTTCTCAAGTTTTGGAAACAGATGAAAATCGTATAGGGCCAAGTCGGTAGTACATGGCGGGCGGTCGGTGACTGTGAACCCATGGGGTCGGCTTGTTGCAGTTGTGTGACAGCGCTCGTGTGTGGTCTGACATGCTGAAGGAGAGGCTGTCCCACGTGCGGACCAACTCTTCGAATTCGTGCTTACAGCACGCCTTTTCTCACGCACCGAGTAGTTACGTTATCACACCGTCATGTTACGCCCTACAATTCAGAGCCGTTTGCTGGCAGAGGGCTGCAAATATGTAGACGTGAAAATAAAGATGTAAAATGTTGATGAAGTTCATGTTGTTTAAAAAGCTTTAAGAGTTTTGGTATAAAAAATTCGGATTCATTACTTTTAAGCATGCCTTTGTAAATTCTTCTAACAGAACGAACACGTTGCAGGTTCATGTCTGACTTTGGCTACAGGTTAAGCATATATATTCTAATGATTTACTTTCCTTTTTATGCAGCTAAAGACACCTCGAAAAAATAGGTAAAGCATATTTTGCAGGAAATAAAACTAAAATATCCATTGCAGAAGGCCGAGTTAACCAATTTCGAGACATGTCATCGCGTTAGAACTAAATTTTATAAGTGACACAAAAAACTTATCTCCTAAAAAATTGTTGATTGTCCGTTACCCACTCAATATTTTGAATAGAAACCCTGTCTTTCTGATTCCCGGTTGACGGGAGGGATAAGGGAGGGGTGGGGGGGGGCGAGGCGTCAATGGCCCCTGTTGCACACCTGCCCTCCATTCCGGACACCTATGCGCCTTTGTCTCAGAATATTACTGGATAGTTTTTAGAGAGTTAGCAGGCAAAATAATCGTAAAGGCGTGCCCATACGTTCGACTGAGTCGAATTCAGTGAATGGATCACTTGATGTTGCTATTTCTTTCTTTTCTTACGTCATTTGGCAGTCGTGAGACGTCGCTGATACCGCATTTACACACACACACACACACACACACACACGCCTCGGATCAGTTCTGCGCTACCCGGGAAAGCTGACTCGTCTCCGATCAATAACTACGTAAAAGTTCGCTCCGTGGCCATCAGCTCTGTCCGTCTACGCCTGAGAGCCTGCCGTGCATGCGAGTCGGTCAGAGCACAGGTCCAGGGGGTGAACACAATAGAACACAGTGCAAGCAGCGACCGGGAACGCAGGGCGTCAGGTGAGACAGGGTACAACGTTCATTAGCGACGTGCGACGCCCGCACGCTGCTATTTTGAACGCAGCACTCGCGTGTCGGCCGTCCGAACGCATCGCGCTGTAAAAACAGTTCCCAACACCATACTCGCTTACTGTGCTGAGTTGTTTAGTACTGTTGCCGTACTTCGGTGTGTCAGGTTTCGAAGTGCTACGTACTGGTATTTCCCGTCTGCGAACTAGAACGCATGAGATAAATGAATCGACAGTGACGATACGCCGCAGCCTTGTGTGTGACTTATTTTCGGGCAAGCGTAGGTGGTGTTGACTGCACTGTTCGACACAAATTTCTGTAGGCCGCGATGGCGTAGAAACGGTCACAAGAGATCAGAACCATCTGAAGCACACAGAGCTGTCACTGAAGTGACAGATACAGGACGGAAGTACTATTACTGGTAAAAAAAAAAAAAAGTGGGAACCTTTTGTATTAGGTTCCTCATCAGACAGAAATGTCTCTTCAGATTGCCGGCCAGAGTGACCGAGCGGTTCTAGGCGCTACAGTCTGGAACCGCGAGACCGCTACGGTCGCAGGTTCGAATCCTGCCTCGGGCATGGATGTTTGTGATGTCCTTAGGTTAGTTAGGTTTAAGTAACTCTAAGTTCTAGGGGACTGATGACCTCAGAAGTTAAGTCCCATAGTGCTCAGAGCCATTTGAACCATTTTTTTCTCTTCAGATTCACTCGTATGGCACAAGACTCCACATCTCAGATGATCAATAACAGACAGTTGTCAAAACAAAAAAACAAAAAAAAAAAAGAAAAATTGCAACGTTGTTTTCTGTCTCTTGCAATCTTCTCTCGCAGTGATAATCAAGCGACACCATAAAAAAAATGTCGTTTATCTCCACGCTTTCAGAATTCGTGAGGTATAATAAATCGATAGACTATTCAAAGTTGCTGCCTTCAAATGCCCATCAGGGCTTCATTACTGCGTATCCCCAGCCACACCAAATAGTTTTGCTACAGTCATTCACGATGAGTACCAGCATAAACGAGAGAAATCTATTCTGTTCCGGACGGCTTCCGTCAACCTTTGTGACCCTGCTAAGTCTATGGAAAAGAATTTTAACTCTTTATTTACAGTAACTGCAAAAATAAAATTCAGCGATCGAATTTTTTACTTTAATACTTGCCCGCATCTCGTGGTCGTGCGGTAGCGTTCTCGCTTCCCACGCCCGGGTTCCCGGGTTCGATTCCCGGCGGGGTCAGGGATTTTCTCTGCCTCGTGATGGCTGGGTGTTGTGTGCTGTCCTTAGGTTAGTTAGGTTTAAGTAGTTCTAAGTTCTAGGGGACTTATGACCACAGCAGTTGAGTCCCATAGTGCTCAGAGCCACTTTAATACTTGAACTGTTATTGAATTAATAGCAAATAATTTTATTTCAAAAATGTTACAAAGTCATTAAAACGCACAAAATGTTCAGAGGATGTGTAAGCCCCGTTAGGACTATACAGGTGAAGAACATTAAGAGACTGAGAAGTCCTAGGGTTATTGCTTCTAGTGACATTTATAAAACGATTCTTTTTTTTTTTCATTAACACACAATAAAATATTACGTTATGCGCACTTGGAATGGAGTCTAGATTCCATATTTGCAAAGTTCACGTCATATGCCTGAAGAGATCCAGTCTCAAGATTTTCTTCACTGTCTGACTCTTCCTCTTCATTAGCACTTAGTTCAGGTTCTGTAATATTTTGTGAAGTACTAGCACACGCCTGAAAAATTTTTGCATTATTATTCCGCGGAATAGTAAGCATCATTTCGTCTTCACTGTGATCACTACATTCAGGTAGAGGATCAATCTCATACGGAAAACTTTCTGTTTGAGTACGAATTTATTTGTCTGTAAGACCTCTTCTGTAATAGATAGCCATAGCCTAAAACAAAACAAAATCTTAACAACTTCACTAATGTTTTACAGTCTACGCATTATTAGTATTGTTTTTTTTATAAAATGAAATGCTATATTTACGAAAAGGCCTTGAAAGCAGAAAAAGCTATTAACATCAAAGCAGAGCAACCGAAAGTCAATGTAACTCAAGACGCTGAGTCACTGCCCTGGACCTGACGCAACTGCTAACTCCCAATCATATTTTATGTTATAATTGAATATTACAAGGGTACCGCATTGATATTTATCTAAATTAACATTATTATGCACAAAGGTAACTACAAAGAAATTATCACTCTCCTTAGTTCACATAAAACCGTACTCTTATTTGCATAACCCAGTAGCGTTGTTCCACATACCAAGCAGCCATTTGCAGTACAACTGTTCACAGTGCAGGCTGGCGTTTAGGCTTCGGAATGCCATGCAGGCTGTACTGACAACCAATGCAGGGAGCACAAACTGTATGGAATAGGACCCCATTAAACGAGAAGGGACCGAAAAATCCCTACAGGTTTAACGAGCTCAGCTAACATACTTCCACATAGAATGTGCCGGGTCCTTAAGTCCCGCCAGTAAATAAAGGGTTAAATAATTCAGAGCTAGAGTATCTCGGAAGGGAGAGCCAGTTGAACTTCCAGTCGACATGCTGCTCGTCAGAGACAGAAAACTAGGCCATATGTAAAAGGATGAGGAAGAAAAACATGCCTTGCCTGTTCAGAAGAACTTTCGTCTACGAGTTACGGACACCTTAAATGTATTTCGGAGTGACCGAACTATGTTTAGTACTGCGAATCCAATATCTTTTAAGGGGCTCCGGAACGCCCTATACTTGCAATGTTAAAATAACGCTTATAAATTACATCTTTCCTCACAAAGTATTTGAGGTAGGAAGTTGAACTTTTTACAGATTATTTATTGGAATATGGGCTACAACTTAACACAGGGATTTTACAAAATTTTAGTTCAGTTATTAAAGATGATTTTTTTTTCAATTGTAATGAAAATTCACAACATTTTTTTGCAATTTTTTATTTATATATTCAGAAATATACAGTTTTTTGGAAAAAGGCTGTGTTAAATTATGCAGAAGGTACTGTGTAACATTTACTGAAAGTTTGAAACAAATATGTTTGGAAGATCCTTAGAAAACATGTAATTAGTATGAGAAAATAAAAGTTTTGGGAATCGAGCGGCAAAGATTGGATTAACTTTTTAGTGCATTCCAGGTCCATAGGATGGATTATCTTCATCCTCTGCAAACTCCTCCTCCAGCTTCCTCTTGTTCTTCCTCCTGTTTACTCTTGCTTGTATTTCTGGACTCTTTACAGCCCTGTCTGCAGCCCGAAGGCGTTCCTTGTCTAAAGCAAGCATCGCTCGTACCATGTTAGAACCTATCTTCATTGGCATATTTCTAAATACCTTGCACCTTACAATGTTGCCATCATTGAAAGTCGCAACAGCATCATACACACCAAAGTGAAGTGTTTCTATTCCAACAAATACAGTCTTGGGGATTCTCGACCATATAACACTATTTACACTTTCATTGGGGTTTTGAGTTTTTCCGTGTATACACTTTTTCAACAGTTCAGGTGCTGCTAAGTCTCTGAAAATAGGTTAGCCACAACACATACTTTATCTCACATTACTAAAATGTACCTGATGAACACGGACGTTAATAATAACACCATTTGACAGCAGTTTAACAGCGCCACGGTGGGTCACGCCCATGTAGAACACATTTCAAAAAAAATTTAAAAATAGTTGTAGTCTTCGGAATTGAATAAATTATATATCTATTAAAAGGTAATAGTCTGCAGATTCAGAAAACGCAAAAAAGTAAAAATTGAACTTTTCATGATTTTGAGCCTTTCCGGAGCCCCTTAACCACTGTGTAACAGCACTCGGTAATTACCAGGGTAGGAAGCAAGACTGAAGTTTAACGTCCTATAGACAAGAAGCCAGAGACAAAGAGCGCGAGAAAGTACATGGGCCATGGCCGATTTAGAGGAACAATCGCGGCGTTGGTTCGGGATTGTTCAGAGAAACCACAGAAAACGTACGTCCTAATAGCCGGACAGAAATTTGTCTCTTATCTTACTGAAATCAGGTCCATTGTCTAAACCGCCGCGTCATATTACAATGGGACCGTACGAACGTCCTCTCGCCGATTTAATTCATAATGACAGGATGTGTAGGACACGAGTAGGATTTCAGTATATGTAAGCATGAAGACGCAACTCTTAACCGTTTCCGATAAAATCGAGTTTGAAGATTTTGGCATACTAGTGTACTTCGAATAGTTGCTCGTAATCAAGAGTCCGCAGCCGAACAAGTGAGCGCTTAGTTTCGTAAGCGTTAGGTCTCTGGATTGATTGCCACTATCTGCACTTGCTCTATTTTCATTCCCATGTAATTCTAACAACAAATATATGTGGTACATGACGAAACTGCGTGATAAGCAAGAACCGTTTATGAAGGTAAGTCAAGTTTGTTTTGCAATAGACGCGTGGAAAGAACCATGCCCATTCATAAATGAGGCATTCATTACATGTGCTGTATGTGACAGTAATTACGGTCTTCCACGTTTCTACGATCAGTAGGTTACACATTATACTCGTCGAAATCGTAGATACAGACTGTACTGATTTCATTGAAAGTTTTTGTGTATAGTCTTTTTAGTTCTAGTCTCCTATTTTTCTCCTTGTTTCGGGATAAAGATCATGAAAATAATAGATCTGTTGTTAGTGAGAACGAAACAAACCGGAAGTACTAGCAGCGAGATTCGATCCAGAATCCTCACGCTTATAAAGCTAAGAGCTTACTCGCTCGGCTGCGTACTTCTTGAACACCACTGCATAAGTACGCCTAAAATGTTCAAACTCGATTTTCTCGACAACTGCTGAGAGTTACATCCTCGTGTTCACGTATGTAGAAGTCCTAGCCGTGCCCCACACATCCTGTCAGTATAAATCAAACCGTTGGGGGAAGTTCGCACGCTTCCCTTGTCAGTTATCAACTTGGAAGACGTCAGACCTGCTGCCTAAACATCGACTTTTAACTCGTAGGAACGAATTGCAGTCTCAGTGCATGCGCAGCAGTCTGCTGGCTCTACTGACTATTGCCATATGTAAGCTGATAATCGCGAGCTGTTTGAGTTATTAACGCGATTGCTGTGAACAGTATTTGATTTTATATCTGAACATTATATACGGCTTGTATGTATTACTGCTGTGCACCCAAATGATTATCGAAGCGGAATAACACGTCTCTGGAACACGCCATATTTGTTAAATCAGAAGACTGAATATTCGTGTGTTGCACCTATTCTGTATTATCGTCAAAACTAAAACCTGTGGGCAACTTTCATCAGATTGTTACATTCTATAAAGAGTGGCGTTCAGTAAGTAATTCAGCTCTTTCCTTTTCTGGAAGCAAGTTGATTTTATTCAGGATTCCAATACATCATATTATTCGCCACTCTTTTGGCTCTTAAACCCCATACTTCAACATAATCTCCGCCTGCATGGTCCACGTCCGAACCAACATCTTGCTGCATCAGCGACCTCCTCATCATCTGCGGAGTGCATCCTTCATTGGGCCAAACAGATTGAAGACGGCAGGTGCGAGATAAAGGCAGAAGGGTGGATGAGGAACAACAGTCCAATGAAGTTTTGTGAGCTCCTCTTGGGTGCACAGACTTATGTAAGGCGTAGAAGGAGAAGTTCGTTTGAATTTCTGTGTCAACAACCACTTCAGTTTCCTAAAAGTAGCGCAATTCGGTTCGGAGCTGATTGTTAAAGGATTAGGAAGGAGATTAAACAGGATAACCCTTCAGAGTCCCTGAAGACCGTCGCCATGACTTTACCGGCTGTGGGTGCGCCTTTGAACTTTTTCTTCGGAACAATAATTTTATCTTAAAACTCTTCCGTTGGTCAAAAACAACAATATGGGATTGTGGGTCGACCTTGATGCAAGACACTTTTGTTATTTATTTATTCCCAAACTAGTCTCGGCTACAAATATCGCCATCATCAGTGAGTTCTTTGATCCTAAAACATGCAAATATAGCATACTTATAAACATTATAAAATATTTACCCACTAAAATGGCAAACCTACGTATCTAGCATTTGTAGACTTAGAGAAATCTTTTGACAATGTTGACTGGAATACTCTCTTTCAAATTCTGAAGGTGGCAGGGGTAAAATACAGAGAGCGAAAGGCTATTTACAATTTGTACAAAACCAGATGGCAGTTATAAGAGTCGAGGGGTATGAAAGAGAAGCAGTGGTTGGGAAGGGAGTGAGACAAGATTGTAGCCTATCTCCGATGTTATTCAATCTGTATATTAAGCGAGCAGTAAAGGAAACAAAAGAAAAATTCGGAGTAGGAATTAAAATCCATGGAGAAGAAATTAAAAGTCTGAGGTTCACTGATGACACTGTAATTCTGTCAGAGACAGCAAAGGACCTGGAAGAGCAGTTGAAAGTGTCTTGAAAGGAGGATATAAGATGAACGTCAACAAAAGCAAAACGAGGATAATGGAATGTAGTCGAATTAAATCAAGTGATGCTGAGGGAATTAGATTAGGAAATGAGACACTTAAAGTAGAAAAGGAGTTTTGCTATTTGGGGAGTAAAATAACTGATAATGGTCGAAGTAGAGAGGATATAAAATGTAGACTGGCAATGGCAAGGAAAGCGTTTCTGAAGAAGAGAAATTTGTTAACATCAAGTATAGATTTAAGTGTCAGGAAGTCGTTTCTGAAAGTATTTGTATGGAGTGTAGCCATGTATGGAAGTGAAACATGGACGATAAATAGTTTAGACAAGAAGATAATAGAAGCTTTCGAAATGTGGTGCTACAGAAGAATGCTGAAGATTAGATAGATAGATCACATAACTAATAATGAGGAGGTATTGAATAGAATTGGGGAGAAGAGGAGTTTGTGGCGCAACTTGACTAGAAGAAGGGATCGGTTGGTAGGACATGTTCTGAGGCATCAAGGGATCACCAATTTAGTATTGGAGGGCATCGTGGAGGGTAAAGATCGTAGAAGGAGACCAAGAGGTAAATACACTAAGCAGATTCAGAAGGATGTAGGTTGAGCAGGTACTGGGAGATGAAGAAACTTGCACAGGATAGAGTAGCATGGAGAGCTGCATCAAACCAGTCTCAGGACTGAAGAGCACACAACAACCACCATGGGGATATTGTCCCTGAAACTAGTTTGGGAATAAATAAATAAATAACAAAAGTTTTTTGCATCAAGCCAGACCCACAATCCAATATTGTTGTTTCACTTTGGAGGAGAAGTGTTGTAGCGACACTCAGTGGATTGCCGTTTTATTTCCGGTTCGAAGTGATGAACCCACGTTTCATCACCTGTGACGATGTTCGACAAAACATTGTCACGATCAGCCTCGTAAAGCCAAGTAATTCTGTGCAGGTGGTTCGTTGCGCTTTATGGTCTTCTGTTAGGCGGCAAGGAACCCAGCTGACACACAACTTTGAGTATACCAACTGATGGATTAGTGTGTCAGCGTTCCCAACAGCGTCCAATTGAACAGCGAGGTGTCTGTGATGTGATCTTTCGATCACCTCGAATGAATGTCCGCACATTCCAATATAGCAGGAGTCACAACAATGTGCTGCTGGCCGGAACTCTGAAGATCAGACAGGTTTGCACGACCTTCTTGCGATGATGACAGACTCCTCTCTCAGCGACTCAGCGTGCTTTTCTGCACTGCCAGGCCTCCGTAGACATTCGACAAGTGCCTATGAATATCTGTAATGCTCTTATTTTCTGCCAAAAGAAGCTCAATGGCAGTTCTCTGCTTGGAACACACCTCCTTTACAGATGCCATTTTGAAGGCTACGTGTAGTGCTGGCGCCTATCGGAACTTCGTGAAACTATAGGAGCTGAATTGGAAATATTCCACGATGTCTTACCACAAAAGACCCCCTTTTTTCAACCGAAATTGGCCGAGAAAAAAAGTGTTTCATTACGTACTGTGTGGCCTTCGTAATTAGACATACAGTTGGTGTAAAAGAGCAAAATGAAATTAGAATGTCACGTCCTACCAAAAAGCTTGCTCTGGGGTTAGTCATGAAGATTTAATTATCATCTCGAAAAACTAAAGTTACTTGCTGATAACACTGCCTTCCTGGCCCTTTATCCTACCCCTCAATGGTCACAACATACCCTCTAAACCCACCTTGACCAGTTCACCACTTGATGCAACCAGTGGTTCCTTTGTATCAACCCCTCCAAGACCCAGGCAATCATCATAGGCTACACCACCCAATCCTTCCATCTCTATGATTTCTATCTAACCATTTATGGTTGTCCTATCCACCTCACTCCTACCCTAAAATACCTTGCTCGACCCTTGACAGCCATCTCACTTGGACTCCCCATCTCCTTACAATCACACACAAAGCCCACAATAGACTCTGCCTCCTGAAACTCCTGTTCAGCTGGGCATGGGGACTGCATCCTTCCACCTCCTTCACACTTACAAATCTTTGATCTGCCCCATCCTTTGTTATGCCAGTGTCACTTGGATTTACACCCCTCCCAGATTCTATAAAGTCCTCCAATCCTGGAACACCATTGCATTCTGCCTCGCCTTCCGTATCCGCCTTCCATCCCCCATGCACATCCTCTTCCCCCACCTCCTTTTTTTCCTTGAACACATCCGCACCCTGTATATTGTCTGCCTATTCGATTCCCCCCACCCCCCACACCCTGGTGTCCCACTTTCTCTCCACCCTCAGCCCGTTGTGGTGCCTTTACTTTTGTGTCTTGCCCTCTCTCCATCTCCACACTCTCCACCTCCTTTCCCAATGCAACTTTCAGCACCTACCCCACCTTCCTCTCGCTAGTTCTCAGGGCTCCCCCTTCCTTCCCCTTCCCTTCCTCTGAGCGGTTCCCCCCTCCTACACCCCCTCCCTCTCCTGTGTCCCTTTCTGTGTCTCTGCACTCACTCTTGCCTTGTCTTCCCCCTTCCTCTCCCACCCTGCCCATCTCCTGCCTCTTGGTGCGCCCCCTTTTTTCTCTTCTTCCTGCCCCCCTGCCCCCCCTCTCCCACCAAACCTTCTTCCCCTCTTTTCCGATCCTCTCTGAACTCCAGTCCCTTGGCAGATCCCTACCAGAGGTTCTTATTCTTCTTGAGTGCTCCGTCATTCCCAGTGATTTTTTAAGTGCCTCACTCTGTGTGATTTTTAGACTGCGGTCGACTTTTAACTTGTGTTTGACTCCAGTTTATTTTAAGTGAGCAACGAATTGCTAGCTGCGTTCTTTTAACTTTATGTCAACTTTTTAACTGTCCCCCAGTGAATTTCCCCATATTAGTGTCTATTTTAACTCCCATCATCTCCTTTTACTGTATTTTTTATGCCCCCCTTTTATCCCCCCTTTTTTCATGTAAGTGTTCCCATTTTCAGGTGCTTTTGTAAAACCACTTGGCTGAAGAGCGGCTGACTGTGCCGCTGCTAGCACTCCCCTGTCCATTTGGGACAGGGGCATGAAATTGCAATAAAGAAAAAAAAAACTAAGGTTACGTGAGTAAAGTTATTTTTATTAGAAGTTACATATTAGCAGTCTGGTACACATTGAAGTCCCTGCATCACAGTGCCGTAGCATGCCGCTTGAGAAACCAAAACAATATGGTGCAGCCTTGCCGATTAAGTGGTACTATAGTGCGGGGTTTCAGTTTGTACCACGATTGTAGACTGTTACTACAGAAAAAAAAACCTACATCACTGTATTGTTGTCTTCGAGGTGATGATGAAAACTTTATGATTACTCCTAGTAAATGTACCTCAACTGGTACCAATATCAGAGTATTGTTATTCTCATTTGGTTACTCGCGACGTTTTTCGATCAAGTAAGTGGTGATTAGCTACTGGCATCAGAAAGATATAAAAATCACTTTCATCTACACTAAGAAAGCAAACCACATGAGTGCAGAGGCTGAATCCCTGTAGTTCTTGGAATTTTGGACATTACGCCTCCTTATATAGAAATGAAAATCTTTTATAAGTTGTTTTATGCGAGTAAGCTTTTGTGGAAGCGAAGGTCGGAAAAACTGACAACCGCAACACTTTAGAACAAATTTACAGTAAATTAGAAGAGAAATGCCATCCCAACATAGTTATTCATAAGCACAACTTATTGGCAGAAAATGACCCATATATGAGTTTTATTTCTGTGTGAGCTGGCATGATTCCCCAAGATTCCAACAAACGTACAGAAATAATCTCCGTGTTCATTTTGTCGATAAAATGTTTGTTATTATGCACTGTACTTAAATCTCGTGGATGTGTCTTGTACCCTAAGGTGAGTATCAGTAGCTGGAAACGAGTGTTTAATGACTTAATTTGAAAACAAAAATATATTTTGGCACCATGACTGGTTGTAAAACATGGATATAACTTTCATTATAATAATGTCTCGGTAAACCCTACCCATATGTCAAATGATTACAAAAAATGCGACTTCTTCATTTTTAGTGAGTAGGCGACGCCTTACGCTATTGTTTGACTAGCACTTGGTCAAAGTATGGAAGGCAAAATGGAAGATCTCTGGACAATCAAAGTGGGTAGGTTGTTGAAAAGATGTTTCTTCGAGCTGACGAATCTAAGCGAGTAAGTTAGTATGTAAAATGATAAATTGCATCCTGTGGTTCGTTTCTTAGCAAACATTCAGTTACAGGCACGCTTTGATGAGCAGAGGTTTAACTTTGCAACTTTTCCAGAAGCTGCCAAGCAGCTGAGGTCATCAAGCAGGTGTAAAAAATTATAGAATAGGGAACCTGTAGCACATTGCTTACAGTGCCGTAGCTGCCAATACGAACTGCGTGATGAACGACGAAAAATTACTCTATAAATAATCCAATCGAGAACTTAGTGACAGTTAAAACCTTACCTGCACCTTCGCCATCTTCAAACAGTGCACTTACTGACATAACGATCAATGAGTATATCTGTCATACTTTTGAAGCTCCACGGAGGTTTCCCAGCGTACCTCGCTTTAGTAGCACCCCTGTGAGACAGGGTCTAGTGGAGAATGGGTGAGCCATTGTTTTTCAGAAAGGATCTTTCACTATAATAGTTTGGAATGCAGGTGGTTGCTGTAGGCAGAACGGAGCTTTGACACAGGAGAAAAGTTATGCCAGGTATAGCCCAGTCGGTGAGTGCTGCTCGTGGAAAACAAATGTCCGGTCTCGGATCTTGGTCCAACACAACGCTTCATTATGCAAGAAAGTTCCATAACAGCGTGAACTCGGCTTCAAAGTGGAGTCCGCATATTCTTTATATTTATTCCGCGACATATTGCAGCTGTGGGACAGGCCAGAATAGGCTTGCCTCCTATTTATCATGTTCGTTTGGGCTCACCGTTAATATCATAACATCCGTACGTGTTGTGATTGTCAATTTCATGAGCTGATCGCTGGGTTTAAGGAGACAAAACATCTATGGTCATTAATCTCCTATCCACGCCTCCAGGCCGGAATCAGTGTACCCCATCTGTCTGCGTCTGCAGTAAATTATATGTGCAAGTGATCACAAGCTGTCGTCCAACTGTAGTGCGTACTGTGACAAAATATTACCATATGTTGCTATAGAACTGAGTTAATTGTCGTATCATTGGCATTTATTAGTTTAGTATCAGGACTGCCATTTATTCTTCGAAATACGACACCAATGGCTGTGTTTCACAGATTACAACACAGCATTTGTCATGTTGTATAGACGTCACAATTTTATTTGAACGCTCTTGTCTGGACTACAGCAGAAACACTCGTTCCTATCACAGTAAAAACCTCTCTCTTCCGATCCATAACGCAGCCTCTTTGTACAACAAATTATTTTTCCTAGCTGCAGTCCAACTCTTCAATGATCTCGTTCACTATATCAGGGAACATTTTCAGCTACAAAATGTAGCGAACGGCATATCTGCTAAAATAGCAGTTAGGTCAGCCTGTGTTCATCCGGGATCGTTTACAAAAAATGTTGACGTTTTATTCCTCTGGCATGGTCGTGCGGTGCGACCACTTAATCTTAACAGCAAGAACTTAATTCCTTTCGCCTGTGGGACGTGATTCATTATTGGCCATGACGTTAATAAGACCTGTAAGATTTTTGTGGCTCATTACGTAAGTGTCTTACGCAAGGGAAAGCTTTAATAGCTGAATAACCTAATATGATGGACACGTCAATATCTCTTCGTATCCATATTGGGCTCTTTCTCTTTACTAGCTCTTTTCTTCTGTTGAGCTTTCCTTCTTGGTTTATTACCACATCATAATTTTGCATGTGACTGTTAGCGTCAATGGTTTTTTACACCCAGCTTTGTTAGTTTCAGTTTGAATGTTATTTACAGTGAGAGTGTGGTAATTTGCATTACGGAAGTGTGCGAATCTTTTGTCCTGCTCGGAAGGGCTGTGTATTGAACTGTTGCTAGCTGTACTGTTGTAGAACATCGCTCTTCCCTGTATTTATCACCTGACAAAAACTTGGCTGAATTGATCTGTTAATGTGGCTACGGCTGTGTCCATGGCCAGTCCCCTAATAGTTCAAAGTGGGATATTGTATTTCGAGTGTGCTGTGGAAATGACGGTTAGACGCAACGACCTTGCCCTACTCGAACTGCATGATACTGCAATCCTTGATGGATTTCTGGACGTTACAACCTGTTTTATTGCTTTGAACGTTAGGTGAGATTGATATATGCTTGTAGTCTTTGACGAATTTGTAACAAAGCATTGATTTTATTAAGATGTCCCAAATTTTCTTTACGCTTGACTGTCGCTCTAAACAACTTCCGTAAGATATAGTACAACACACAGTGGTCACTTTGTCTTTGAGCAGCTTGTATGGTAGGTTTATGGCTGACATACAAGAAACAATACTTCAACATGTACCACGGAATTTTTACGAGGAATGCCATTATCTGTTAATTTGACACGTTTTTAGCTTGCAAGCTAAGGGTGGCGTAATTCCGCTCTCACAAACAGAACTGCCGTACTAGTCCGTTTGTTATGTCGGCGCCATGAGCACTAACAGAAGCGGAAGACCCGTCCACGCATTTCCTGTGTGAGATTTGTAAGCCAAGCTTGCTTGCTGTCGTAGATATAAAACAGTTCACACTGATGATGACGGCAATTTTTCTTGATAGCGATAAAAATATCGATTTACACTTGCTTTAAATGATTACCTCAGCCACAAATAACTTGATTATAACTGATACTGGCTAGCTCAACGAATTCATGGTTAAAAAAAATCAAGAACGGACTTGTCACTTTATACTCCTAAAAGCTACACAGAGAGCAGAAAAATCTGTACAAATTTCAGGAAAAGAAGCAAGAAGGCTGTAAACAGGATTGTATTAAATGAATAAAAATGGAAGAAGATTAACTTTTGACTACCACAGATCGTGTCGTTGCTGAAAGTAATCGCTACAAGCGATCGTACTCTCTTCGTCGCACTTATTACCATGGGAGATCGTCATCGAGGTAAGCCCGTACGTGACGATAGTAATGCACTAGTGCAATAACTTAGTTGGAAATAAAACGCCTCAATCCCAGACAGACAGGTAAGTCTAGCATTGTAAGATAAACAAACTTACAACAGTAGCTTCAAAAACGTGACTGTCACGTCAGATATTAAGCGTAGTAAACAATTTGTTTTTACACAAAAACATGTTCATTTAGACCACACCAATACCCATAATTACGTCGGTTCACTGTTCAGAAAACTAAACGTTTCTTCTTCGGACCAATCAAATTTCCAACGAACAGTATTGTCGGGCTGTTTTCATTAATTGCATGCAAACATTTTGTGATCTTTTCAAATATTGCTACTGCAACAATGCAACGTACGCTGCTTATTTGTTGTCTGTGTCTGTCGGTGTCTATTCTGTCCTTGAGTCACTGTCCCTCTGAGCCTGTGTTAGAGAGAGAGAGAGAGAGAGAGAGAGAGAGAGAGAGTGGAGAGAAAAAACCAAAAACGCTGTATCGCTATGTGCGTCAAAACGTAACAAGACACTCTTTTACAGATGCCTGCATCGTAATATCAGCAGGAGAAACGGTGTGCACCAAATCGTCTATAGAGGAACTACGTACCATGTCAGAATATTAGATTCCCAATTCACAAACCTATGGAGTACACATGAATACAACCACTGCGATTCTAGAAGGTTCAATTTTTCAACTCAGTAGACTGTTTTAGGATATGTGTCTGTTATTTCTCAACTCTTTCACCTCCGTCAATCGCGTGTGTTACCGTTAAAAAAAACCAAGTTGGATCAATGTTTGGAGTCTACGTTATAAAATATAGGCCCCTGTATAACTAGTAGGGCCAGTCAATTCAAAAGTTGGAGGTACACAGTGGTGTTCAAACCGATCCTCAAGTTGATGATATCTTCATTTAACTACATTTCCATCACGTAAAAATTTATCATATTATTAGTTAAATCTAAATAAACAAACATAAGCTACCACAACATGTATGGTATGAGGTTGCAGAAAGGCGGGGTAAGATTCCTTTCAGTTAAAAGTTTATTGAAATATCCATCTTGTTTTCCGTGTGCGAGCGATCAGATGCAGCGGAATTGCATGAACTAATATTCGTCTGAGGAACAAGAAGGCGCCCAGATGCTCTCCAAATTCGCTTCAGAAGCTGCATTGAAAGTAACAGAAATATTTATTTTACTATATATGGGAATATCCACATAATATCAAAGAAGACAAGAGCGCTAGAGATAACTGCCTTATTGGAGAGAAAGCACTACTGTTAGCTATTTGTTTGTTCCGCACGTCATATTTGCTGCAAATCGCCGTGATGTGGACCGTGTCAGTAGATGTAGAAATGAGATAACCACATTTTCTCAATGAGAACATTGGTGTGCGTTGGCCATTTACAACACTGAATTTTAAGTTTAATCATAATTTACAATAAAATTTAATAAATATAACCCAGCCACATACAGTTTTTATCTGTTTCTAGTACGTTTGTATTGTTGCTGATACAGGCTGTCTTGTATAATTGTTTTTTAAATGTTAAGTAATGGCCCATTTACGAAAATCAATAGTCGCAATTAATGGATTAGCTCTTGCGTATCAGACGTGTTTTTGACCGCAACCAGATCGTTTGTGCCAGACACATAGCACAGCCCATTTGCAAGTTTGGAAGGTACTGGGATTTTCACGTGCCGCAAAGTGTACATTTTTTGTACCCCGTCTCGGGAAAAGCTTCGGCGTTAGTCAGCTGTAGCAGGCATCAACGTCTTGATAAAACGGGTTGACTTTGACAATATTGGCTTACAACAGCAGGTAGACGGTCTACCATGCATCAAATCATTTGCACATTGGCATGCAGTTTTAATTTATTACTTATTTGTATTCGCAACATACTTCGCAGACAGCAACCACATATGCCGTTGGATGTACCTACAAAAATATCATTGTACGACACAGTTCAGAAGATACCACGTCACAAACACTGAGATGCATGATAAAGTGCCGCATCATGCATGATGTTTTAATTTATTACATCTTTACTACTACCTCTATTTACAACAAATTTCGCAGACAGTAGGCACATACACCACTGGATGTATCTGCAAAACTGTATAGCACTTAGTTCAGGAGGTACTCATAAACATTAAGCTACGTGAAAATGAAACGGTAGGGCGAAATTCGCTAGATATACAAGTGAAATATGGGTACAAATATGCGTGAAATATGTTAAATATTTGTGAAATATATTTGACATATGTGTACAAGAGTAAAACCACGGGTAAAAAGCTCATACTAAACTCTCGGAGGCCGGCTGTTGTGGCCGAGCGGTTCTAGGCGCTTCAGTCCGGAACCGCGCGTCTGCTACGGTCGCAGGTTCGAATCCTGCCTCGGGCATGGGTGTGTGATGTCCTTACGTTAGTCAGGTTTAAGTAGTTCTAAGTCTAGGGCACTGATGACCTCAGATGTTAAGTCCCATAGTGTTTGAGCCATTTGAACCAACCCTTGGAATGATTTCAGTCAGATTTGGTACACATATTAGTTACAATTAGTCAGAAATGCTGTAAGTGTAAGAACCTCCAGCTTCCTATTTGGGAGGGGGGTGATAACTTGGAGAGAGAAGGGAGGATGAGGAGATGGACAGACAGTGAGGAGGAGGGAGGAGATATGGACAGATAAAGGAGAAGGGCATGGACAGAGATAGGGAAGGGGGAAATGTGCAGAGAGAGGGGAGAGGAGGAGATGGTCAGACATAGGGGGAGGAACAGACAGAGACATGTGGGAAAAGGAGATGAACAGACAGACGGGAGTAGGAAATGGACAGAGAAAGGGAAGACCGTGGAGATGGGGAGAGAGGGTGGGAGAAGAGGAGATGAAGGGAGGAGAAGAGATGGACTGAGAAAGGGGAGGAGGATATGGACAGAGAGAGGTGTGATGGAGATGGACAGAGAGAGGGAGGGATGGAGGTGATGGACAGAGGCAGGGGAGATGGACAGAGAGGGGTGAGAGGAGAAAGAGAGGGGTTGGGCAGAGAGAGGAGGGAGGGAGCAGGTGGCCAGGGAGAGAGGGAGGGGGGGGAGACAGAAGGAGATGGACAGTCAGAGGAGGAGGAGATGGACAGAGAAAGGGCGGAAGAGAGGACAGTCTTATAGAAGATTTGAATAAATAAGTACCTGGGCAAAGCCGATTTCTCAGCTAGTTTCACAATAATTCTTTTGTTGCTTAGGTTTATTTATTGTGATTTTGAGGCATAATATTGAACATACGTGTGCGTGAGGTTGACATAATACGTTTCGTTTTCGCGCAAAACAATGTATTTTTGAACAATGTTTCAAAAAACAGTTGTCAGACGTGACCTTCTTCTCTCTCCTCTTCCCCCGCCAACATTCCTGGAGTAGGAGAGCTCTGGTTGTCACTCCGGCGTACTTGCACTCGGACATTGGCGGCTGCAGTGCGGCGGAGCGAGTGACAGACAACCGGTGCGCGAAGCGCGAAAGCTCTGTATTCATAAGGTCGTAACAGCGTACAGTCAGAATTATGGCCGAAATTTTCACGCGTAATAGATTGCTGGGACTAATATTTTGCTAGGATGCTGTTTTCTCCGTAAAATACAGGTTAAAGTTTGTGATGTTTACGTGACCCTCAAATAGCTTTTATGAAAGAAGTTTCATGAAATGTTCCACGGTTTACTGGGCTACTTTTATTATATGTTTTATTAAAGCTAGACAGTGTTCTTAGCTTTCATAAAACATCTTTGACAGTGACAGTGACGAAAATCTTCGACAGTGTAACATGGTCTTAAACACGGCCACCAGTCACGGCTCAAGGATAAAGTATCGTGTACTGATGGGTCGCAGTACGAGTTGGTACACACCGATGTCAGGGTATGAATACGTCGAAAACCACTTAAGGCAACACAAACTACTTGCCAACAAGGCACTGCTCAGGCAGATGGTGGGGGATGTAAACAAGGGACGAGCCCACTGTTTCTCACCGGCGAGCCATGTACCAACCTACTGTTCGACTGAAGCTGGACGGCTTGCTAAAGGAAACCGCATCAGATACTCAAGCACTTCATTTTGATTCCTTACAGATACACTTCATAGTGCCTTCCTCTATAAAATACCGGGTGAACCGATCTCCATCGACAAAATTTCGGAAGTTCTTCAGGGGTATTTTGACATTATTTTGGTATAAAGGACACTTAGTGTCCTCTGGCTGGCTAAAGATTAATAAAGTAATTATAATTTGTCTGGTTTATCACCACAATTATCTTTTTCTGTGGAAATATCCTCACACCATTTATCCTCCATTGCGTTCAGAGAATCCATACACGAGGTGCATATCCACCAACTCTTCATCCGTAAAACTTGTTGATACTGCTCTGTATCACTATTAACGCACAACTAAACTGTTGGAAAAACAAACACGTGCCAGAACCGAGCAGTACTGAATACAAGCTCGTCGGCGAAGAGGGAAGTGGGAATTTCTGGAATGAATATATGCCACCAGATAAGACACACAGCGCTTACCTTCGACATTTGAACAACTGTGCAAATATTTGCAGTGCAATTCAAGTATAAAGACAAGTTGGGGTAAGATATCAGACCAAATGCTATTACTCTGTAATGAGCCACTGGAGACTATGAGCCCCTTACGCAAGAATACTCAGAAAATATTTCTGAACAACTTAAGGAATTTTGTCGGAGCTGGCGTTCACCCGGTACAAGCAACATAACGTACAAGCAAATGGCTACTAGTGATAAGCCAGTCAATCAGCAGAAGGTGCGGCATCAAGAATAATAGAGAAATGTTTGTCAACTGTCCAGCTACGTGCCTATGTTTATCTACAGCCCCGAGGCAATCTGACCTTCACCAAAACAATGCTACACCCCATAACTACTGGTTTGGGGAAAATTCCACATGCTTGAAGTTGGAACATTCCACATGCTTGAAGTTCCTTTTGCGGTCTCTCAGGTGACGCTACCGGGTGAGCTGGTGCAGTGGTTAGCACCTTCGAATCGCTCTGGGCCATCTACATTTATATTTTCCGTAATTTCCCTAAATCGCTCCAGACAAATGCCGGGATGGCTCCTTTGAAAGGGCACGTCGGATTTCCTTCGACATCATTCATAAAATAGTCAGAACTTGTGCCCCGTCTCTAATAATCTAGATGTCATGGGACGTTAAACTCTAATCTGCCTTCCTTCTTTTTCTCAGGTCACATGACACATGTTGAACATCGTTCACACAATCGAAACTAACTGCAGTTGAGTTTAGAAGGTTGTGAGAAAGATTGTTAGCTAGTTCCTTTGTTTACTAGGTGGTTTTTTGAATCGTACGTTCTGCACACTTATGTCATTGTTTAGTTTTGCATATATCAACCTGTCTTGCTCGAAACGGGTCGTAACAATGGATGTATATTCAAAAAAGTGAGAAAATGTCGAATTTCAGGTGTAAAAGGTACAGGAAATTTAAATAACTGTGTTGCAGATGCTGCTCCTAAGGGTGAAGAACAATTTTCGATAAAGTCACTGAGTTCATCGAAAAAGAAAATTAGTGAAGAACTTGAAGATGCTGTGTACAGTGCCAAAGGCGAGATTTCCAGTGGATTTAGGTTAATTAATTTAGAAATACTTGCCTATATGATTAATGTTTCAAGTCCATGTGGTAATTGTGGGTCAAAGGGTCTTTAGAGTATATGATTACACCGTCCTCAATGGTTGCAAAGACAGCTGCATGTGATTCCTGTCTAGTGTTCAATAGTGTAACTGTAGGTAGGATTAAATGCCTGCAGAAAATAGGCTTCCATCCAGGTGTATTCACATTGAAGTTACTCAGCAGCATCGATGAAGCGCGTCTGGACAAAGCTCAGGCAGCAGAAGAAAAATGCAAAAGTTGGCTAGGCAAAGGAGGAAGGGGAAGAGATTACTCCTGGATGACGAGGAAGAGGATAAAGATTATGGATATGGAGAGCATTAGTCACTAGAGGTATAGTAGTATTGTCAAAAACCGAAATAAAAACTATATACGCGAATTTTTGAGGTATAGTTTACCTTTTCGCAGGAACTACAAAAGCTAACATCCTGATATTTGGTATGGTTCTTAAGAATTAGTTACTGAATAATCCTGTGTAGCACTTTTCCGTTACCGGTATCTTTTCTCTGAGAAACGTTCTCCATTAAAATTTGAGAGAAATAGAGCAGTCCTGGGTAACACAAAAGTGAAAAATTAATTTCAAAGAAACTGACCTTAAACAAAGTTTTAATTTTGATTAGTTTACGAGAAAATGTACATTATAGTAACAATGCTAAAAAAATTCAAATCCTTATAAAATGTTTGTTGGTGCGTATTTTCAAACAAAAATTGTACAGAATATTAAGCATTATGTTGTACATAGCATTAAGTTTTACTAGTTTAGCTCTAATATTTTTGGAGATACATATGTTGAGGTACAAGAGTTCCCGGGTTCGATTCCCGGCGGGGTCAGGGATTTTCTCTGCCTCGTGATGGCTGGGTGTTGTGTGCTGTCCTTAGGTTAGTTAGGTGTAAGTAGTTCTAAGTTCTAGGGGACTTATGACCACAGCAGTTGAGTCCCATAGTGCTCAGAGCCATTTGAGGTACAAGAATGCATTTTGCCCTACGTCTGTCCAGACATACGCACTTTCGTTCAAACTCTGACTGTGATCTCTGTGTTGCCGTCTGTTTGCAGGTGGTGTCAATTTGGCATCACCACTGGTCCTCCCTTAATGGGAACAAGCTCCGGGGAATTAAGCCTCTCCCAGCGGCTTGGACGACCTCCTCTCGGCCCTCTCGCCGTGAGGAGATCATTTTTGCTAGATTGTGTATCGGGCTCGTGTCTTCTTAGCCATCGCCATTTGTTAAGTGGTGATGCCCCACCACTTTGTGTTCATTGTCCTCAAACTGTCACACATTAGATGAGTAAGACTCCTCCACAGGTCCTGGAAAGCACTTCGGTACCGCCCACCGGCGATCATCCACAGCTAAAGGCATCATCACTGGATATGGTATAGAGTGGCGTGGAATCAGTTCAGCACTCTCTCGGCCGTTGTCAGTTTTCGTAACCCAAAGCCGCTGCTGTTCGGCCAAGCAGCTCCTCAGTTGGCATCACGAGGCAGAGTGCACCCGTTCCAGTTCTCTCACCACGAAAGAATCCACGGCAGTGCAGGGAATCGAACCCGGGTCCTCTGCATGGCAGTCAGCCGCACTGACTACCCAGCTACCGAGGCGGACCTGGATGAGAACAGTATGGATAATCTGCGCTCAGTCTTAAGAGAAGCTAGCTTTTCACACATATCAATGTTTATGACGTCGTATCTCCTAAACTGTATGTCGCACAGTGAAATAATCTTGCAGGTACATTCAGTGGTGTATGTGGATACTGTGGACTATATTGCGAATAGAGGATAGTAGAAAAGTAGTAATAAATTAAAACGTCGTGCTTGACACTGAAGTTTTACTTACTGCATTAACAGCGAAAATTTACCTAGCGGTAAACTTATTTCATTTCATAACTTTTTGGGCGGGTGTAAACGAGAAAACGTTTTGAAAAGGGTGTGAAATTGTGTTTAAAGGTTGTTGGAAGTCGCAAGCGCAAGCGGTCTCATTCTCAAATACTGGGTGAATATGGTCTGGGTAATCTGCGAGCAGTCAGTTACAGTGCCTAAAAGTTTCTAACTTTAATACTTGACTTATTGTGTTCGGCTTTTAACGAAAGATTATATCTTTTAACGGGTAGATTCTGACAGCATTTCAAATTTTTAAATTAGATCAATAATTATATGAAGTACTGAAAATCAAATTTTTGTTGCTCTTGGGAGCCATTGGATATACAACCTGCAACTGGACTGGGTGGCCATTTAGTAGTATCTGATAAGGATAGAAGCCGAAGAAATGAATTAACATTTGTGCTAAGCCCGGAACTTGAAACTGGGTCTCCTGCTTAGTACACCCTGGGCATTGTGACTCAGACAGCTGCGCAAACTGCCCTCCCTAACAAATTTCACGGCTCAGCCCATCTTCATTTTCCCCTTCTTAAATTGTCTGTACTGTCGAGGATGTTCGATATTGGAATAGCACCAAAGCATTGTACATAATGGGGTAATATGTTTTAAGTGTCACATAGAGTCCTGCCACAACGCGTAGTCGTCATCATCTGGAGGAAAAGCGTTGATACATGTTAATAGAGAGGTATCTGTAATTAAGTTTCTTAACAGTTCAATTTATTAAGGATATTGTAAGGCACGTCCACTGTCAACCAACATTTGCTGTAGCCCAAAAAGAAAGTTGGCCAGTGGTCAAAGGAATTCCTGCTCATCAGTCATTTAGCAGCTCGTCGCAATGGGTCTTGGGACGCAGATGACATTCTTGTAAAATTCGGACCACGCAAATTCATCAGTATCAGACACATTTGCATTTCCGTAACGATAGATTACATATCATAAGAAGTTGTCGATTGGTGGGGTTATCCTCTGCTATGTGACCGCACACTAATTACAGACTGGAGTTAAAGTATCTTGAAAAAATTTATCGTGCGGCTGTTACTTTTTTATAGATGCAACCGTGGTTGCAGAAAGGATTCTGCTCAGTGACGATGTTTCCTTACTTTAGTATGCTCACAGAGGTAACCTGTCAAATATTCTCGCACACTGCCCTAGGAACCACCAGGATAGTAGACTGTTAGTTCTGCCTCTGTACTACCCATCCATGCTTCCGAATGACGCCAGGGCGTCACTTGTAAAAGTTTGTTTAAGTTCAGCCGTTTCCAGAATTAATGAGCTCGCTATGCTGTCTGGGAAGAAAAGTTCAAATTGCGGTTCAGTGCAGGCTTTAATAAAAGTTCCTGCCGTATTTGAAAAGTAGCAGGAAGGTACTGCCTCACTGAAGCTCTGAGTCGGGGTGTGAAACGTGTTCAAATAATTAAGTTGGTAAAGCAACGCCACAGTGGGCTAAGACCTGGATTTGATTCCTGGTCCTGCACACAGTGCTAATTGGTCAGGAAGTTCATAACCTGTTTTAACATTTACTGTGGTCATACCCGCATCCTGCCTACTGGTTTGGTGCAATTCAAACATCTTAATGTGTGTAACAATTCTGTTACGCAAGCGGCTCCACTGACATAAGAAATCAATCTCAAAATGAGTCGTTCGAAGTTGTTTTTGACCTGTTATCAATCCAAACGCGCACCATCCGTTCGCCATACACTCTGCTTCCCTTTTCTAACTGATTTTGTTGACAACGATCTGTTTAGCGAGATTCAGAGTTTCGTAAGAGTTTCAAAACCTTTTAACTACCTTTCATAGGATGTCGCTAAAATGTTGCGCTCTGCACCCTACTGTACACGGAAAAACCTTCCCTCCATTGTCTGGGACAAATACTGTCACCGAATCGGTAATTAATTTTTATGGTGTGAACCAGCAGTAATTCTACCGCACACCATCTTCGAATTAAAAAAAGAAATGAGGCAAAATGATTCTATATACTACTCGACATATGCCAGGCCGCAAACCGAAATATGTTTTGAAGATCACAAATGCAGATGTCAGTGAGGTGTCAAATGAAAACTAGAGGTCAAAGAAGCAGAACAGGAAACTGCAGTTAATGCTTATTGACTACTTAAAATGCTGGAAGACTTTTCACAACTTGTTACAATCTTCTACTACTATACCACATCAGTGGTTATAGTAATATCCTACGAGCAGTTTAAGGTCTTTGTGTTATGCGAAATTTTCAGCTACATTTCTGGCGATAAAATACCACAGTTATGACGGAAGTTATGATGATAATGTCTTTACTTAGCGATTGCTTTCTTCTCTGTTTTTTTCAGTCTTTCATCTCGTTACATATTTTACATCTCTTCCTGTCTTGAAGCAGCTCTCCACAGTAGTCTTTCCTGTACTAAGCTCCTAACCTCTGCATAATTTCTGATGCGTAGGGATATGTCTTATCCATCAGTACCATCTTTGTCAAGTTGTACCATACAGGTCTTTTCTCCTTAGTTTTATTCATTATTTCCTTATTAGTTACTCGCTCTAACAATTTAATCTTCAGCATTCTTGCGTAGAATAGCATTTCGAAAGCTTCCTATTTTATTCTTATTTGAACTGTTCACTTCCTTATAATGTCTCTCAGCACTATGGGACTTAACATATGAGGTCATCAGTCCCCTAGAAATCAGAACTACTTAAACCTAACTAACCTAAGGACATCACACACATCCATGCCCGAGGCAGGATTCGAACCTGCGACCGTAGCAGCAATGTGGTTCCGGACTGAAGGGCGTAGAACCGCTCGGTCACAGGGGCCAGCTTTACTTCCATATAAGACTGCTCTCTACACAAATACTTCCAGAAAAGTTTCTCCAACACTTAAACTTATGTTTCGTGTTAGCAAATTTCTCTTTTTCCTGAACGCTTTGATTGCCTTTTGTATTCTCTTTACTGTCGGTATCGTCAGCTAAGTTCCTGTCGAAATAACAAGCTCGTCTACTACTTTTAGTGTCTCACTTCCTAAAAGAATTCTCTCACCATCGCCTGATTTAATCCCACTACACTCCATTACCCTTGTTTTACTTTTGTTGATAGCCATCTTATAAGCTAGACATTATCGATTCCATTCAACTGCTCTTATAAGTTCGTTTCCGTCACCGACGGAATTACTGTGTCATCGACAAACCCTATAGTTTTTATTTCTTCTCTCTGAATTTAAATTCACTTTCCAAATTTCTTCTTGGTTTCGTTTACTGCCTGGTCAATGGACAGATTGAATAACATCCAGGAAAAGCTACAACTCTAACTGACTGCCTTCTCAGCCACTGCTTTCCTTTCATGTCCTTCGAGTCTTACAACTGCAATCCGCTTTCTGTACAATTTGCAGATAACTTTTCGCCCCCTGTTTTTTACCTCCGCCTCCTTCAGAATTTCTTGGAGTGCATTCTAGTCGACATTGTCAAAAATTTTCTCGAAGTCTACAAATGCTATAAATATTGATTGCCTTCATTCAGTCTGTCTTCTAAGATAAGCCAGTATGACCGAAGCTAATCTTCCCCGAGAAAGGCTTCTATCAGTTTTGCTTTCATCTGTAAGTAATTCGCGACGTTTTGCCTGAATATTTCATCGATGACTGAGTCATTCAGCGTACCATTTATCGAACGTTACAGGAATGGCCCTCTTACCCATCCGTATTAATTCACATTGTGAAACATTTAAATCTAGATGACATTCATCGTAGAATATAGGAATTGTGTCAAATTCGTTCTGAAGCCCCATATAATCACTGAATGACGCCGTTTTCCCATACGGAACAGCGCGTAACACCCTTTTTCCATCCAAAATACGTAGACCACGTTAAGATGGTGCCTCAGCATGATGATTTGTAGTATTTATCGCTTGAGCTCTGAGGACACGTCGGTTAATTGGCAACAGAAGCGCTGTGATACAACTTGACTTCTTGTTTGTATTAGCAGTAACATAATTCCGTATCTTGTGCGACAAAACAACTGCTGAATGACAAAGTAACTTTTGTACGAACATCCGCAAATTCGGAAACTTGTGGTAAGGTCTTATGGGACCAAACTGCTGAGGTCATCGGTCCCTAGGCTTACACACTACTTAATCTAACTTAAACTGACTTACTCTAAGGACAACACACACACACACACACACACACACACACACACATGCCCGAGGGAGGACTCGAACCTCCGACGGGGAAGGAGCCGCACGAACCATGACAAGGAGCTACCCCGCGCGGCCGAACGTCCGCAGGGAACTCGCTAGAGAGAGTGATTCTAATGTTAACAACAAGAGCGTCCGGACCAAGACAAGCATCAGCGAAAGTTCACACCTAGAGAACACGAAAATAATCGACACTTACGATATCTACGGCATTGCAGGGCATCTGTTGTTAAGAACGATGCATTGTCCTTTCAGACATGCATGCATGTCGGAGATGACTGCATGTCTGAAGGACCATTGTATAGTTGTTCTTAACAGCACGGGCAATGCAGTATCGTATTTGTTCGCCGGTAAGGTGCAGCGAGTTTCAGTTAAAATGACCTCCCCTGTACGGGATTTACATAATGTGTGTATGAGTACAGCTTGGGTTGCAGGAACGACGGCATGTGGAAATTTGGATCTGGTCGTAAACCGTGCACGGGTTACATTGTTAATACATATGCTTGTGCTCTCCGTACTGTATATTACAACTATTGAACACTAAGCTATGTATCTGACAAGTGTAATCAGCAAACAGTCTCATATTACTGACCCCCCCCCCCCCCCCACCCCGTCCGGCAGGTCATTTATGTACAACGAGAACAGAAGTTTTCGTCCATTCTCATCGCTCCATGGAGTTCCAAACTTTAGAGAAAGAATTCGCGAGATAGCAGCTACGTTCTGAGCAAATGCAAGTAATGCTGTACGCTTAACAGCTAGGAACGAATCTAGCTGCATCACTGTGCCTCATGTGGGATACCACACAGGCTTCGGAACAGACTGCAGTCAGTAGGATCGCGATGTGAGAGTATGCCGTGACGCTGCAGACAGCTAGTCTTGGCTGAATAGCTAACGAGGCGAAGCGTTGCCCAATGGCCGGAAATCCGCCGTCTCTTCCCGTGCACTGCACTGCGCTCATGTTGGAAACCAGCGACTACCTCTGCTTCCAGCGCCAGGCCAAAACAAATGTCAGTGCTATGTTAGCGTTGTAACGCCCGATTCTCCACTGGTGCATTCATCAGAACCTTCTGAAACAATACCACATTTCTAAACGTCAGAAGACAGGGGTAAATTGTAATAATCCCCGACAGTGGGTCTTCATCAGAAGTGTCGCGCCATAAATTAAAGCGACAGGATTACAGGGTTACTACTGTTACATTAAGAGGGGGAACCCAAAAAAATGGTTCAAATCGTTCTAAGCACTATGGGACTTAACATCTGCGGTCATCAGGCCCCTAGACTTAGAACTACTTATACCTAAGTAACCTAAAGACATCACACACATCCATGCTCGAGGCAAGATTCGAACCTGCGACTGTAGCAGCAGCAGGGTTCTCGACTGAAGCGCCTAGAACCGCTCGGCCACAGCGGCCGGCTAGGAGCCCAAAAAAAGGAATTATTTTAAAAAGCAATATATTTTCAAAATGTTTACAAAACAACCTTTCCTCTTCAAAATACTGTCCATTACCATTAATACATTTGTCCCACTGGTGCTTCCACTGTTAAAAACTATTTTTTGTGGTCATCTTTAGAAATGGCTGACAGCTTCTCCCACGTTTTTCTGAACTTCTTCAGTGTTGTCAAATAGGAGTCCTTTCATGCCCCTTTTCATGTGTGGAAATAAGAAAAAGTCGTACGGAACCAGCCCAGGCGACTACGGTGCGTGGGGCAGTGGAACCATGCCATTTTTAGCCAAAAACTATCAGAGATGGCTGTGTGTGCAGGTGCGTTATCGTGGTGGAAGAACCAGTCTCCTGTCTTGCAAAAATCGGATCTTTTTCGATAAAAATTGTTTCGCAATATTCGTAAAATTTTCAAGTAAAAGGTTTGATTGATAGGCTGACCTGGGAGATAAACTCTGAATATTTTCATCGATTTGGGCAGTTGGTGGACGTCTAGAACGTATTTTCATCGATTCGGGCAGTTGGTGGACGTCCAGAACGAGGTTGTCATCAATCGACATGTAGCCATTTTTAAATCGAACAAACCCTCATACAGTCGAGTTTTTTCCATAGCATCATCTTGGTAATCTGTTTTCAACATTAAAACAGTTTTACAGCGTTTTTACCAAGTAGAAAACAAAACTTCACAGCTGCACGTTGTTCACTTAAACTTGCCATCATAAAAAACGAAGCAAGACCAAAACAGCGCTAGCAAAAACAATGACTGGGGATGAGAAGAACAAGCCAGGTCGACAACACAGGTGGCACTCAACAGGCAATGAGCTGCGCTATACACGCCTAGCGGCAGAAACGCGTACTACACAAGCTCCGCTCACGCCAGCATTATTCCGATTTTTTTTTGGGGGGGGGGGGGGTACCGTCTCGTATAATTACCTGCTTAATAGCATGTTGGTCTACCGCTGGAACGTAATGCAGCAGCGATTCTCCGTGGCACAGATTCGAAATTCGATGAGTCCTTGGTAGGTTTCCAGAGGTGTGCAGACCCGGATGTCGACACACAGCGCACGCAGAATCCGTAAAATACCGGTCACTGGTTTGTGGACGCGAAACTGGCACCCAGTAGCGTCCAGATGTGTTTAACGAGATTCAGATGAGGCGAATTTGTTGGCAAGGACATCAACATGAGTTCACTGTAATGTTCCTCAAACCACTGTAATACGATTCAAGCCGTGTGACACAGACAGTTATCCTGCTGGAAGATGCCAACGCCATCGGGAAAAGCACCAACTTGAAGGAATGCAGACAGCCCACAATATGTTTCGCTGTTTCCTAGATGCTCGTTCCCAG
Source organism: Schistocerca cancellata (assembly GCF_023864275.1). Lineage (NCBI taxonomy): Eukaryota > Metazoa > Arthropoda > Insecta > Orthoptera > Acrididae > Schistocerca > Schistocerca cancellata. Next base: position 294,140,639 of record NC_064627.1, read on the forward strand.
ACGCCAGTCTGCTATTTGTCAAAGTCGCGTATGTCAGTGGATTTCCCCGTTTTCGGCCCATATCTTCGCCAGAATCATTGTCCGTTCATCTCTGCTCCACTCATATACAACGGTAGGAACTTTAATAATGGCGACTGTTTATTTACAAATTGTGTTGCAACTAAAATGTTCCATCTAGATCTGACTCTACTGACCGATTAATCGATTAGATTCGGGGTCCCTTATACAAAACAGATACATGTTTCAAAGTTTTATCGTCATTCAAAGTATTCACCAGCATTGTGTATTACGGGTTTCCAGCGACGTGCACGTCGTAGAATACCCTTAGTTGCCCCTGTTGTGTAGGTATTTTGAGCGGAGCTGTCTATTGCCCGATGAATCCCTGTAACAGTTCGGAAGCGAATTCCATTAACTGCTTCCTTCAAATGGTTCAAATGGCTCTGATCACTATGGGACTTAACTGCTGAGGTCATCAGTCCCCTAGAACTTAGAACTACTTAAACCTAACTAACCTAAGGACATCACACACATCCAAGCCCGAGGCAGGATTCGTACCTGCGACCGTAGTGGTCGCGCGGTTCCAGACTGTAGCGCCTAGAACCGCTCCGCCACTCCGGCCGGCTGCTTCCTTCAATATAGAAATCCAGTTGAACTCAAGGACTAAACTACGGGGAGTGTGATGAGCGGTACAACACTTCCCAGCCCCGTCGATCGAACAAATCAGTTACAACTTGCGCACGAGCATTTTGGTGAAAAATAATAGGCGGGTCCAGCAAAAAGTGTTGCCGCTTCTTCCTCCAAGATGTTCATTTTTGGAACACAGCCTGCGACCAGCTGAGAGAAAGAAGGGGCGAAACGTTTTGCACGACTCGCCCATCATTTTGCTGGAAAATGCTCGGGCGTAAGTTGTGACTGATTTGTTCGATCGATGAGGCTGGAAGTGCTGTACCACTCACCGTACTCCACGGACCTAAATTCTTATGACTGCAACTTGATTTTTGAATTGGAGGAACCACTTCATGAAACTTCAGAACTGTTACAAACATTTTTTGGGCGACAGACCGCTCCACTCGAACTATGAACACAAATGGCGCTGCTATGGGTATCCTGTGACTTACAGATCGTTGACAACGGGTTATACGCAATTCTCGTGATTACTCTGACGAACAATAAAACTTTGAAACATGTATCCATTGCTGGCCGGTGTGGTCGACCGGTTCTAGGCGCTTCAGTCTGGAACCGCGCGACCGCTACGGTCGCAGGTTCGAATCCTGCCTCGGGCATTGATGTGATGTCCTTAGATTAGTTAGGTTTAAGTAGTTCTAAGTTCTAGGGCACTGTTGACCACAGATGTTAAGTCCCATAGTGCTCAGACCCATGTATCCATTTTGTAAATAAATAGTTTCCACTATTAAGGTTCCAATCCTTGTACTTTCCTTGCCCCATCATGTCCACAACGATTCCAGTGTGCATTCAATCTCGCAGCAGGTAGTGGTCATAATGTTTTGTCTCGTCAGTATAATTGGTACACATGTGGCTCAGTACTAGGAGACAATTACCATGGGGTAAGACATTCGTAGCACCTGTGTTTGTTAATGCGGAGACAGGACAATTGTGACCTGTAGGCGTAACTTTGGCACGCATTGAGCAATTTTAAGCAAACGTGATACTTAAACAACTTACTACATGTAAAAATAATTATTACTGTTGATGTAAGACACTCATAGTGCCCTTAGTGGTGGGATGAGTGTGTGAAGAAATGGCATGTAGAAGTAAGTTTGGGGATATTAGTGTAAATCCAGTTTCCGGGATCGTTAGGCTTATTGGTGGAAGTCGTGATGACATTAAACCTCGGTAGGAGGCGGCATGGCGGCGGGAATATGAGAAGGGATGATTACCAAACGATACTTTACGATTGCAGTTGGTATCTTTTCGTGCTTCCCGCCAATCTGGACCCAACAGCGACACGTGCTGTTGAGTATCTTCATGGGAAACGTTGTTGTTAACAATGGCTGAATTATTTATTGCCTGACTGCAGCTGTTTGTGGTCGAGCGGTTCTAGGGGCTTCAGTCCGGAACCACGGGGCTGCTACGGTCGCAGGTTCGAATCCTGCTTGGGGCATGGATGTGTGTGATGTCCTTATGTTAGTTAGTTTTAAGTAGTTCTAAGTCTAGGGGACTGATTACCTGAGATGGTAAGTCCCACGCGGTTTGCTGGCACTGGTGCTCTTGTCGTAAATATTACGAATGTTTACTAATGATGTGCCTGTTTTCTAAATGTCGGCATACTTTTTTTATCGCTTCGAATTTATCTCAGTCTGGCATCGTACGTGAAATATCAAGCAGTCAGAATAAGAACAGTGTTAGCTTATAACACATTGGCTCTTTTCAGTGCTAATCTCGCCTTTTGCTACCAAAATTAGCACAATATGTGTGGTGCTGAGCTTATTTTGATACTAACGTACTGGGTGATTTGCTTCAAGAAGCTGATAAAGGCACAGACAATGGAGAATTTAGTGAAGAGGAATAGTTTGTTCAAAAAGGTAAGGTTGTGTGTGATGACAGTGAAGCAAACCCAGACGTTGAAGCAGAAAATGAGGAATCCGATGAAGAATTCCTGGGTGACAGTGGTCGAAAGCAGAAGACTGCATATTCATTTTGTGTATAAAATACTCTTGGAATCATAATAATTATAAAAATTTGTAACTGTTGCTTAGCATAAGTTAGGACTTTTCTTCTCATAACATTTTGAGCGGTAAAATTGTATTTATGGGGTATAAAACAGGGCATTTTGTGCGTAACATACCACTGGAGATCTAATAGTCGTAATTACCTAGTGCATAAGCTATAAATTAAGACTTCCATTGAATAAAATTTGGAGTAATGAAGTTTACAATGGTGTAGTAATAACGTAACAGTTTTCCCTCTTTAGTGCTCTGTAGAACTCTTTTAGAAGTTGAAACGAAATTTCGCATACGGATGGCTTAATACCTAGGAAAGAAATACTGTCGATGTAGAAACACTTCTTCCACGTCTGTTTATGAGGATGGAGCTGGGAAAGCGGTGACGTAAGAACATAACTGTGGAACGCCTGGGGCAGTTTCAACCAAACTTGGTATTTATGTGACTTACTACAAAGAAAGCATTCTCGGTGACCTCGTGTTGCCCTCTCTTCTATATATCCGTGATGAGTAGGCTGTGGGCACGCCTGTCCACCAAGGTGGTGACAGCCGTATTCGTAGGGCTGGAAGCATACGTTCTTGGTTTAACGGACACTGACACCTTATCACACTTCGACTGGCCTCTAAATCACCCGATCTCAAACCCACAGAAATATCCGGGGCGATTTGGAAGAGCTGTTGACGTATAACAATCAGCATACCCGCAATTTGGAAGTTCTACAGGATCCTTGCCGCCTTCCGCGATGCGGGCAGCTTTCTGTTGCTAAGAGCGTGGAGCGTAGCAGGTATTTTAGCAGCGGCTTGGCTCGACGTGTCTGCAAGCTGCGACCTGCCGCTTCAGCTGGACTGCTCCGCGTACTGCTCGGTGCTTTCGCGCCGCCCCGGTGCCGTTATAGCCAGCCCTACAGGCGGACCTCCTGCATGATTCCGAACAGCCTGCTGTACTGCACTCTCACGCGTTTGACGTTAGTTTCCTGCAGGATATCTTTTTTCCCCCTGAAAGCTGTAAGGTAAGTTAGATTAGATTAGATTCCACAAATCATGAATACGACACTTCATAATGATGTGGAACGTGTCAGGTTAATAAAAGGTGTCTATACAAGATATTACATTACACAAAATATTACATGACACTTAATACTTTTTTTGGGTGTGGGTTGGGGAAATTACCCACTTACTATATCCAAAAATTCATCTAATGAGTAGAAGGAGTTGCCATTAAGAAATTCTTTTAATTTCCTTTTGAATGCTATATGGCTATCTGTCAGACTTTTGATGCTATTAGGTAAGTGACCAAAGACTTTTGTGGCAGCATAATTTACCCCTTTCTGAGCCAAAGTTAGATTTAACCTTGAGCAGTGAAGATCATCCTTTCTCCTAGTGTTGTAGCCATGTACACTACTATTACTTATGGATTCGTTCGGATTGTTAATAACAAATTTCATAAGTGTATATATATATTGTGAGGCTACAGTGAAGATCCCTAGCTCTTTAAATAAGTGTCTACAGGATGATCTTAGATGAGCTTCAGCAATTATTCTGATTACACGCTTTTGTGCAATGAACACTCTTTTACTCAATGATGAGTTACCCCAGAATATGATGCCATACGAAAGCAGAGAATGAAAATAGGTGTGGTGAGCTAATTTACTGAGATGTATGTCGCCAAAATGTGCAATGACCCTAATAAAATAAGTAGCTGAACTCAAACGTTTCAGCAGATCTTCAGTGTGTTTTTTCCAGTTCAACCCCTCATCAATGCATACACCAAGAAATTTTGAATATTCTACCTTAGGTACCGATTTCTGATCGAAGTCTATATTTATTAATGGTGTCATTCCATATACTGTGTGGAACTGTATAAACTGTGTTTTGTCAAAGTTTAATGAGAGCCCATTTGCAGAGAACTACTTAATGATTTTCTGAAAACCATCGTTTACAATTTCATCAGTTAATTCTTGTCTGTTTGGTGTGACAGCTATATTTGTATCATCGGCAAAAAGTAGCAGCTTTGCATCTTCATGAATATAGAATGGCAAGTCAGTAATATATATTAAGAACACCAGAGGACCCAAGACCGAACTTTGCGACACCTCATTCTTGATTGCTCCCCAGTTTGAGAAATCACCAGATTTTGCATATTATGTGAACTGCTTATTTCAACTTTCTGCACTCTTCCAGTTATGAATGATTAAAACCATTTGAGCGCTGTCCCATTCATACCACAATACTTGAGCTTATCCAGAAGTATTCCATGATTTACAGTGGTGAACTACACTGCTCAAATTAAGTTTTGTATCAACCTCATACATGTGTCCATGAGTTTAGATTCAAGGGGAGCAGAGAATGCCAGAATAAACCTTGTGAATTATAAATAAAACAATAACCGTAACAAATATATCTGTTTGAATGTGCAAATTTTTGCACATGTATGAAGTCAAAGACTTCCGGTCAGTATCATTCCTCACTGTACAGCTCGACCCTACCCATTGTAGCGTGCTTGGATACTTTCTTGGTACACTGTCCACAAAGTGGTAGAGACATTACAGCAGACGGTTGCCCTTCTGTTTGACGACAACCCGTCTGAGTTCATCCAGTGTGGGATATGGGTTCCTGTAACGACGAGCTGCAAATTCCAAATGGTCCCAAGCATGCTCGGACGGTATCTTGTCATCAGATACCTCGTAGCATACTTTGAGGTAATTCCTGTCTCCTGGAGGACAGTGTTCACTAGAGGGATGCGACGTTGACTGTGGGGCTGAGTAATCGGTTTGAGAATCTATCTCCAATACCGCACATCCCTCAGAGTACCCCTGACAGTGATGAAAGACGTCTAGTATCCATCCCCAAACCTGATTGAACCACATCGCTGTTGGACCCGACGCGCCTGAGACGTGCATTGGTCATCTCCACGTCGTCCACAACGATCATCCAACCTCAGAAAAATCGCGCACTCGTCGGTAAAGCTAATCTTCATCCAAGTTCGATTCCAGATGTTCTCTTGCTCGCAGACAAAAGTGCGGAGGTTTTGTATTACTGTTCGCAATAGGCGTCTAGAGACCAAAGCGATCCTGTGTACACTATTGCTTACTGTCTGGGTCGACACAGGGCTTCCAGTTGCCTCCATAATGGCAGCAGGCAGTCCTGGAGGTGCCTAAGAGCCACAGTTTCCAGGTACCCGTCATCAGCTGGTGTCGATGTCCACGGGCTATAGTCCGCAGCTCGTGGTCGTGCGGTAGCGTTCTCGCTTCCCGCGCCCGGGTTCCCGGGTTCGATTCCCCGCGGGTCAGGGATTTTCTCTGCCTCGTGATGACTGGGTGTTGTGTGATGTCCTTAGGTTAGTTAGGTTTAAGTAGTTCTAAGTTTTAGGGGACTGATGACCATAGCTGTTAAGTCCCATAGAGCTCAGAGCCATTTGAACCATTTTCCACGGGCTATAACTGTTAGGCAGAGCTTCAATGTTTTGTTTCTCGCGATAGCGGCTGAATGTTTAAATTATATCGCTGTGACGTACTCCAGTTCAGTGGCCAACTTCACGTGCTGGCAGCGCTTCTTGTCGTAAAAGGTCAATGTGCGTACAGTCAGTTTGAAATGTCGCTAGAGGCATATTGACAGACTCCGCAGTGTTCACAAACCGCATTGTACTTTTCACGTCGCCCTTTACTGAACTGGAAACGCAGGTTTAATTTTCCTCCATTAAATACGAGGAATGTGAATCAAGTAGTGGCAACGTAGTCCAGACACTCGCAGGAGGTCGGTCATGCACATCTAGGATATGGAAGCGGTCAGATGGCCCTTTTGTCGATGTGTAGTGCGCATTTGAGGGCCTCTTGTTGGGAGTATTGTTGCTGTGTGGCGTTGAAGACGAGTAGTGATTTTACCGCTCTAAAGCACGTTGTCAAAAAGGTGATCACCATTCGTGGATTAAAGTGGACATTTCCCGTGCACCAGAATGTTATTGAGGCTTACATGGAGCTGGTGGTGAGAACGCATTTCGTGTGGATCGGAATGAGACTTGGGATTTTCACCGCACGGCTCGGCCGTGCATTCCTCAACATCAGATGACTGCTGCCGATTTCTGGAGTGACACCCGTCCGGCTATTGGGGAGTAAAGACCATGTTTATTGCGAGACGATCGCCCTACCGTGATGCATGACTAATCACGTCACGTCCCAAACAATGCCAAGCTCTTATTGTAATTACTGGGAGGTCTTGGAACGTTCCCCGTACTCACCAGACACGAGTCCTTGTGACTTCGACCTGTTTTCTTAGTTGGAGGAACCCCTCCGAGGCCGCCGAATTCCTGACGTGCCATCTGTAATCCGCGCAGTACGGGGCTTTGCCGTAGTCATCAATGGAGAACGCCTTGCCAACGGCCCCCCACGGGTTGTCGACATTTGGCAAAAGGTAATAGATTTTGTGGGTGACTTTGTTGAAGGAATGTAATGTGCTTTTTACTTCTTTAAATATTGCGTTCTATCAATATTTCCATTAGTTTATTTACAGTCTCGTAGTAAATGTAAATGTCGTGTGGTTAGAGCCTCCCGTCGGTTAGACCGTTCGCCGGGTGCAAGTCTTTCGATTTGACGCCACTTCGGCGACTTGCGCGTCGATGGTGGTGAAATGAGTATGATTAGGACAACACAACACCCAGTCCCTGAGCGGAGAAAATCTTCGACCCAGCCGGGAATCGAACCCAGGCCCTTAGGATTGACATTCTATCGCGCTGTCCACTCAGCTACCGGGGGGGGGGGGGGGCGGACAGTCTCGTAGTAGATGGGAGTATAGTCATTTCGTGTGGGCAAAAAAATATTGAAAGAGTGGTTTCTGGTGAAAAAACGCAAACTACACTCCTGGAAATTGAAATAAGAACACCGTGAATTCATTGTCCCAGGAAGGGGAAACTTTATTGACACATTCCTGGGGTCAGATACATCACATGATCACACTGACAGAACCACAGGCACATAGACACAGGCAACAGAGCATGCACAATGTCGGCACTAGTACAGTGTATATCCACCTTTCGCAGCAATGCAGGCTGCTATTCTCCCATGGAGACGATCGTAGAGATGCTGGATGTAGTCCTGTGGAACGGCTTGCCATGCCATTTCCACCTGGCGACTCAGTTGGACCAGCGTTCGTGCTGGACGTGCAGACCGCGTGAGACGACGCTTCATCCAGTCCCAAACATGCTCAATGGGGGACAGATCCGGAGATCTTGCTGGCCAGGGTAGTTGACTTACACCTTCTAGAGCACGTTGGGTGGCACGGGATACATGCGGACGTGCATTGTCCTGTTGGAACAGCAAGTTCCCTTGCCGGTCTAGGAATGGTAGAACGATGGGTTCGATGACGGTTTGGATGTACCGTGCACTATTCAGTGTCCCCTCGACGATCACCAGTGGTGTACGGCCAGTGTAGGAGATCGCTCCCCACACCATGATGCCGGGTGTTGGCCCTGTGTGCCTCGGTCGTATGCAGTCCTGATTGTGGCGCTCACCTGCACGGCGCCAAACACGCATACGACCATCATTGGCACCAAGGCAGAAGCGACTCTCATCGCTGAAGACGACACGTCTCCATTTGTCCCTCCATTCACGCCTGTCACGACACCACTGGAGGCGGGCTGCACGATGTTGGGGCGTGAGCGGAAGACGGCCTAACGGTGTGCGGGACCGTAGCCCAGCTTCATGGAGACGGTTGCGAATGGTCCTCGCCGATACCCCAGGAGCAACAGTGTCCCTAATTTGCTGGGAAGTGGCGGTGCGGTCCCCTACGGCACTGCGTAGGATCCTACGGTCTTGGCGTGCATCCGTGCGTCGCTGCGGTCCGGTCCCAGGTCGACGGGCACGTGCACCTTCCGCCGACCACTGGCGACAACATCGATGTACTGTGGAGACCTCACGCCCCACGTGTTGAGCAATTCGGCGGTACGTCCACCCGGCCTCCCGCATGCCCACTATACGCCCTCGCTCAAAGTCCGTCAACTGCACATACGGTTCACGTCCACGCTGTCGCGGCATGCTACCAGTGTTAAAGACTGCGATGGAGCTCCGTATGCCACGGCAAACTGGCTGACACTGACGGCGGCGGTGCACAAATGCTGCGCAGCTAGCGCCATTCGACGGCCAACACCGCGGTTCCTGGTGTGTCCGCTGTGCCGTGCGTGTGATCATTGCTTGTACAGCCCTCTCGCAGTGTCCGGAGCAAGTATGGTGGGTCTGACACACCGGTGTCAATGTGTTCTTTTTTCCATTTCCAGGAGTGTATGTTTGAGCAGTTTACGAGATACCAGAGTGCATCACGAGTTATCCAAATTGATGTGTTTCAGCTTCCGTGTATAATATCTTGACGATCTTGGTTCCTTCAGGCGATGCATAATTCTGTATTCCATCGCAGGACTAGACATCACTCAAGATGTCCCAGCAGCCCACGCTGCGACACAAATAAAAGTTATTTCACCTCTCCCCCCTTCCAATGCTTTACTCTTACCTGCTTCTTTCCACTCGCATCATCAGGAGTAGGTGTATGGAATGTGATCATCGTTGTCCTGCGGCTGACACTATCAATCAGTCATTTGATCTCATTGAAATTGCTTTCTATTGGAGACCCTTGCTATACCTTAGACACCTTTCATAATCGACGTTACAATGTTTATTAGTTAATATGGTAGCCCACCTTGCGTTCAGTATACTCTTTTCGTGGCAATAATGTAGCTTTAATAGCGTGATGATCTAATACTACATCTGTCTGTACTGCTAATAGTCATAAGTGGTCTTCTCATGAATTTTTCGCAGCCTGAAACATACAAATATTCAACAGATATCATATTATGCAGATGATCTGGCTTCGCGACTCAGGATAAGTCCTTTGAAGAAGTGGAAGTTCATCTGACAGGGGCTTTCAAGAAGTTGAGTATTTGTTGCAAGGGGCAATCAAAAAGTTTCCGTTTGAGGGCACTGATGCAGCGTATATGCAACATAGCGCGATCCCATGGGGGTTATAAGCACCGACCTGTAGGCAAGGAATGAGTGTGAAATTCATGTCTTTCCGACGTGTGTGCACTAAATGTGAAAATCTGAAATATGGTGACATTCCCAAATGCCGTCCAAAATGGACAAACGTGCTGTTATTCTTCTCTTGACTGCTGAAGGACAAACACCGGTAGACATCCGTCGGAGAATGAAGAATGTGTATAGGGTAACATGTTTGTCGAAAACCATCGTTGTGAAATGGCGCGCCAAGGGGTACTGACGATTCTGTACTGTATGGCCCTCGAATGGAAGCTTTTTGATCGCCCCTTTTATACGATAACACTTAACTTTGCTGTAACTCAGTTAAAACACAGCAGAGTGCTTTCCATATTGACACTGTGGTGCAGCTGTTAATGTCGCTTCTTCGGCGTTTTTAATCAGTCCTGCGGATGCAGATGCACGCAGTTCACTCCAGCGGAGACACTCCCTGGTGCGTACACTCGATGTCTCATGGCAAGGACTGCAATTGGATGATACGCCATATCCAGGACACTCAAATGCCACTCTTGACTTACAAGCAGTATTGACGAAACACATGGCTGAACGTGTAAGTCAAGAAATAACATCCTAGTACACGGGCTTTCAGCCACGAATTTTAAGAACAACAGCATTATCAGTAAGCTACGCCTTAGGAACATAACACATGCGCTTTCTGGTACAGGACTACTACTGCCAAGTGAGTCAATAAGGCACTGAATAAAACAGCAGTCTTATTACTGGATGTCTGCATTCTACACCAGTTGCCAAATTTATCATCTGGTAAGTATTTTTCCCCGAGACATTCGTCGTGAGATTGCTATGATTATGGAAAAAAAAATCTTGTCAACAGTCGTAACTATCCATTACATGTTTATGTTCCAACCGTCCAGAGATTGAGGTCCAGGAAAAGCTGTAGTTGGCATCTGCCCTGACTTAGAAGGTCCAGCTGCTGTTTCCAAAAATGGGGATTTCGAGTCGTCACTACCACCTGTGACTGCTCAGAAGGGCAAACTGCGGATCACTTACTAAGCTGTTGGCTCTGTTCTCCTGCACTGAGGAACATCTCCTTCAAGGAACTCCATATTCTCTTGAGACTGGCCGCTTTTGGTCATCTGTTATGTAATCATCCATCCATTTATACCTGGACGTATTTACTTTAAGCTACTTGTTTTATGTATTTTGTAATTTATTTTTTGTGCTTCTTTGTATTGATGACACTGAGTCGAATATATCAATGAAGTCAAGATTATTTGAAAATGGTAAATTATGTCAACCATGCAGTGGCCTAAATCCGTCACATTACAGATAAATAACTCAGTATTACGCGTTTAAACCCCTCTATGAACTGCAGTTAACGGGTGTTCAACCTGTAACTGTTCTAAGTAAACACGCCACTGCCACGCAACGCAGAGCTGAGAACCAGTTACGGTGGCAGGATAGTCAACGAGAACTAACATTTCCACTGAAAGAATATTTATTGAGGACGCACGTAAGTACATTTACACGTACATAGAGTGTTCTAGTAAATTCCAGTTTTCCAGTTCATTTTTGGAACACAACCTACGACCAGCTTAGAGACAGAAGTGATGACACTTTCTGCAGAACCTGACCATCATTTTGCAGGACAATGCTCAAGCACGTACAGTGCAAGCTGTTACTAATTTGTTTGATTGATGGGGCTGCTAAGTGCCATACCACCTACTGCACTCCCCTGGTGTAAGCCCTCGTAAGTTCAACTCGATTTCTAAACTAAAGGAAACACTTCACGGCATTCGCTTCAGAACTGCTACAAATTCGTCGGGCAATAGACCGCGCCGCTCGAACTGTCAACACAACTGGCACTGCTAAGAGTGTTCTACGACTTCCGCATCGCTAGCAACGGGTTATACACAATGCTGGTGACTACTCTGAAGGTCAGTAAAACTTTGAAACACGTATCTATTTTGTACGAGCCTAAATAAATAGTTACCGCTATGAAAGTTCCAAACCTCATATAAATAGAAGAGTACTGTACACTAGGGAAAAACCCAACGAGGTTGCTCTTTTGTTAACAGACTGGCCTTTTATTCAGCGGTATGGAGGCCATATTGATTTAGATTTTCGGTGGTTTTTCTAAATTACTTTAGTCAAACGCCAGGTTTCTGATATGAAGACCATGGACAACTACCTGCCTCATTCTTGTCAAACTAGACTAGTAAAGTTAGGAAATGTCTTTACTTATGAATAATGTATTTTGTCCTTAAACTGTGATACCATACATACCCAGTATCCTTGTAAAAGTTATCCACAGATGAAAAAACTACTACTACTACTACTCTTGCGTCGATAGCCAATGACTGTAACCGCTACGGCTGACGACGTACAGGACGCGGCAATATAAAATATGTATATATTGTTTTCCAGATGGTGTACGGTGAAGAGCGCCTCAGTTATTGACGTTTTAGTTCGAAGTAGTTTCAGATGAGACTGATGTACCACTCACGACAAATTTTGTTCTTTTTTGTGCAAATGATCTCCAATCATAAGTTAAATACTGAAATACCTCTTCTTAGCATAACAAGCAAGCATTACGAGAAGTTGAGAAGAAATGCTTCAACACTGGTATGTTATTTATTGGTTTTTCTAGAAACATACTTCAAATGGAAAGCGTTGCACCGGAAAAAGTGAAGTAATTAGCTTTTGTCTGTTTCAGTCATTAATGTCTTGCCGCACGTACATGGTGTTCCATATAAAATCGGCACACCTCACGTACCGTGTGTTCGTGGGTCAGTTGTTGCGAGAAGGTCTTATTGTTGAGTTGTTACAGAAATAGGGCAGTTTGCATTAGAACAGAGAAATGATATTGTGGAGTGTTACATAAAGTCAGGCTTCATCAAGAAAAGAAAAGAAATGTTTCAAGCATAGAATCCTGGATGGATGGTTGATTTGGGGGAAGGGACCAAACAGCGAGGTCATTGGTCTCATCAGATTAGGGAAGGATGAGGAATGAGGTCGGCTGTGCCCTGTCAAAGGAACCTGAAGCGATTTAGAGTAATCATGGAAAACCTAAATCAGGATGGGCGGACTCGCGTTTGAACCGTCGCCCCCCTAAATGCGAGTCCAGTCTGCTAACCACTGCGCCACCCGGCTCGGTGAGAATCCTGGTAGGAAACACCCCACGACCAGCACTATTCAAGATCTGTACAAGAAAAGAAGGGCTGTAGGTTCTTTCAGATGAGGCCTGGTTTCATTTGTCAGGTTATGTACCATAAACTCCCATAATTGCAGATACTGGTCGCAGGACACCACACACATTCTACATGAAGAACTTCTCCACTCAGAGAAGACAGGTGTTTGGTGTGCATTGTCCTGCACTTGCATTATTGGCCTCATATTTTTCAATTACATGTTAAACAGCACTAAACATCTAGAGATTTTTGATTCTTTCTATGCCTCAGATATTAAGTCCTATAGTGCTCAGAGCCATTTGAACCATTTGAACTCTTTCTGTGCACAATTAACAGATGCAACTGTATGGACTATTCCAACAAGATGGAGCAACCACTGACACATCCAACCGAAGTATAATGCAGTAGAGGCCTCTGGCCTCCGGACTCAACATCCTGTGATTTTTGCTTATGGGGCACATTAAAAAGAAAAGTGTATGCTGACAATCCTCACACAATAGACAATATTACTAGAGAAATTAACATCACCAAGCCTGCAGGTGTTGGTGGTAATGTCATCGCACGAAATCAGCGATCACATGAAGACATTAGTCGTTACACATAAACATGTAATAAGGGTAACAGGTGGGGCCTGTCCCCCAGATCTCATGTAGATGGCTGATTTGGCACCTACTCATACTGCCAACAGCCTCAAACTATAGGCCAAGGCATGTGGCGCAGTGGTAAGACACTGGACTGCGTTTTCCTTCCCTAGTCCGATCTTGAACTCTGTCCACAGTGACAATCTCTCTTCCCCCAAATTATACGTACTTCGTCTTGACGCTTGGTGTCAGTTATGAGTCACTCATTCAAAATGACAATACATTTCTAAAATATAATACTAGAAGACAATATGACAAACTATCCTCTGCTGAGTATCAGTAACAGAGGGAAGAGTGAAATATATAGCCATAAAAATATTTCATCTTTTACTTATTGAGATGACTGGATATTATGGAATAAAAAATTAATAATTAAAAAAAAATATAATAGTTTTGTAAGGTGAGCATGTCATTTTGATTTTTGTAAGTTATCATTGCGCACGTCAGAGAGTAACTTATATTACTTTTAAACAATCTTTGGTCTTGTGGCACAATCTTTGCCTTTGCGTAGTCTGACACACTTAGTTGAAGTGCAGTAGGTGATGGACATATTCAGTAGTGCTGTGTTGTATCTGTTAGATGAAGAAATATTTATTGTAAAGGAAAGGAAGGATGAACATAACGTATATACTGAAAGGCGAAAAGAATATAAATTTTGAATAATGTTATTTTTGTTTAAGAGCTAATTTGTCAGAATGATGATTGTTAGCTAGTTGCCTTTGTTCACTTGCTCAGACCTGAGAGAAAGATCACCGCTACTTCCCTGAGTTACGGATTAACATATCAACTAATTAAGCTGTTTAGTTTTTATAAAAATCCTCTGTTAACATTTTACCCTTTTTAAAGCATCGTTCACTTCGTTAAGCATAATATTGTTCCTGCCGATATCGTGTGAAGGTCACGCGAAGATTTACTCTGTCTTCTTGAATACATAATTCATTCTAAAATCGTTGTCTTGGAATATCATGTCATTGGAATAGTTACTCTCCCCGGCCCATTGTTTAAAGAAGGTGTATCATTACGCATTACCACATTGCACTATATGGTATGCCACAGTTTGAATATTGTTTGGAAATTTTATTTTAAAAAAGTGTAAATCTAGCTTAGCCGCTGCCGGCTTGGTGTTTGCTGTTGAGCTTCCGAGAAATCTACAACAATGTTGTCAAGAAACGAGGTAAGTGGAAATTCTGATTAGGGCCAGATAACTGTTTTATTTCAGTTCCGCATTTAATATAAAGACAAACTGTATTCAGACCATTTACATTTCAATTCAGATTAGGTTCTGTTTAGTCAAAGTACAAGTTTATAGTAATATACTAAACTTTTCATGGAGTGGGAGGTAAATTTGGGTTAATTTTCATACAAAAACACATAGTGGAGAACTTACAGTTTGACACCCATAGAGTCAAGCTAAGTCTGCACATTTCTTACAGTGTTAGAAGTATGTTCGTTTATCACATTTATAAGGTAAAAGGTGAAGGACGATACATGAACTATCTAATGATTTAATAAACATCACTTTAACAAAGTTGATTCTAAGTATTATGAAAACTTTCAGACTATTCTAAAACAAAGATTTGCTTGTCGAGCAATGGCGAGATGCATACCAGAAAAGTAGTAGGAGTTACAAGCAAAACAAATGGTTCATGGTATAGGAAGGAGTGAAAGAAGTAACAGTGATTGTAGGAAAAGCGAACTGGAGGTGGCAAGGGCGAGTAGCCAGGCGAAGAATGGGATGTAGATGGAATAAAGAAGTTCAATGCCAGATTCTGTGAGACAGGAAAGACCGAGACGACTATCTAAAAGAAATTGGGTAGATTACGTTAAAAAATTTGCGGGACCGTCATGGATGCGTACGCTGGAAGGCTGTAATGGATGGAAAAGACTAGTGGAGGCATTCAACTAGCGCTGAATGCCAAACGATCGATAATGATGAAAACTTTTAAACGTTATAATTGTGTAAGCAAGCTGAAATGCAGACTGTCTGATATTGTTAGTCTACAGGTTTCTTGAAAGTACTGCAATCAGTCGCCTGTGTTTTGTTCTTCAATATTCTTATTATTCCATTACCGGTTTCGAATCGCCTAGCGATTCATCATCAGATGGTACTTATTTATTAACTGTCTGCAGAAGTGTGGGAGCTGTGTAAAGATGTATAAACGAAACACGTAAGCACTCAGTACGGCGAGAATTATTCAGATTATGAGATACATTTTGTTGCTTTACTTACAGTGATTAGTATCCGTTGGTTGGATGTTGGTGTACATAGTATTCTGGAAAACATAAAGAATGGTTTCCAGTGGTGTTAATTGTACTGCACGTTAAAAACGTAGCCACAGATAACACGTTGCACGTGATTTGCAAAACGTAAATAAACCAAAGAGTCGCCTAAAGTTATGTCAGAGTTTGTATTAAGGCAGAGAGTGTTTTTCTTCAGCTCTTGTAATACACACTGGCATCAGTCAGTATGTATTTATTTCTCTACTGTAAAATAACATGTAATTAATATGGCAGAATTGACGTGTGTTATTTATAAAATCTATTAAACACTCAGTTTGGAAGATTATACAACTACAATTTTAGCACTGCAATCCCGGTTGACATCTCAACTGTCTTTTGTTTAACTAAAATTAATCAACACTTTCGGAATCAACAATAAACATCACAGCATTACTTTTTTAAAATAATGAACTGTTAAATATGGTGGTATGTGGGAGAAGAAGATTGTGTGTGAGCGTGTGAAAGAAGGAGAAAGAGAGTGTTGAGTAGGTCTCCCAATGTGGGGTGGTGAGTTTTTTTTCTCTGTGAGTTATTTAGTTTTTCCGATGTAATGATTCTTTGAAATTTTGGAAGAATGGGTTATTTGCTAAATCTGTTTGTTCTTTTAAGATGGCGTGTGGAGACTTCTTCTTGTGAGCGAAAATTTCTAATTGTTCCAGGAGATCCATTTTTATTCCTTTGTATGTAATGCGTATGATGTGGAGGTTTGTTTTAATGTTTGTAGCTGACTGACTGTTTTGTGGTAGGTGGCCGCAAATTTTTTAAACATAATGCATACATGTGTTCTTTGCATCTAATTTAAAAGTTTCTTCTTGTTTGCCCTGTGTAGTAACAGGAGCAGCTGTCGTAAGTTAATTTATATACACCACTTTTTGGAAAGGTGGTTTGACTGTTTCGGTGTTATGAACTACTTTGTTTTGTATTTTGTTGACTGTAGGGTAACTTATTTTGACTCTGTGAAGTTTAACCAATTTTGCAACTTGGTATGAGATAATACTGAGGAATGGCATCGAGACATATTTAGTTTCACCTGCTCCTGAGGGCTGTGTTTTTGACGCTGTTTGTTTGGTTTTTATTTTTTCATCTAATTTGTCGACTATAGACGGATCATAGCATAATTGTGGGCTTCTGTTTTAAAATTGTTTAATTATATGGTTTTTCATCTGGTTCAGCAAAAATTTTGCTTACACATTTGAGTGCTGATGTAAAAAATGCTAATTTGTGTTGATTTGCGTGGCATGGTGTGTTATTTATGACATCTGATGTGATAGGTTTTCTATAAATCTGGAATTTATGTTTGTTGTTATGACAGGCTATGTTTAGATTGAGGAAATTAACTCCTTGTTGTGTTGGGTGGTCAACTGCAAATTTTATTTTGAGGTGTATTTTATTAAGTTTCTCAGCTAAGCTTTCTATTTCAGTGGTTATCCAATTGTACAGTATGAAGGTGTCATAAGCGTAATGTTTATAATAATAAATGTTTATAATAGTAAATAATAATGTTTATAATAATAAATGATTTTGTTATTTTCAATTTTGTTTACTTTGAAAAATTTGGTTTATAGATTATTAATGTAGATGTCCGCTAACAGGCCAGCTAAGCTACTTCCCATTGCAAGGCCATCTTTCTGACTATAGATTTTGTTGTTAAAGAAAAGTAGTTATCTGATAGCACCAACTCTAGCGGATCCATTAGTTCATAGATTTCTACATCACTTAACTTTTTGTGTTGCAACACATTGCCTTTGACAATACAGAGTGTTTCTGTTATGGATATATTGGTGTAGAGGTTAACTATGACAAGGAATGTAAACTTTACTGTACTTGGTTTTGTGATATCTTTGATGCTGTTAACCAGTTCTTAACTGTTCTTTACAGAGTACTTGGTTGTAAATGTGTATGATCCTTATGTCCGCCCCCGGTAGCTGAGTGGTCACCGCGATAGACTGTCAACCCTAAGGGACTGTTTATTGAGTTGACTAATGGCAGTATCGTATGGCCTTGTTTAAGAATCTTGGGCTGTGATCTGAGCTTTGCAGCTGTAGGGTTCATTGTTATACAGTCCTTAGCTTCAATGGATATGAGGAGGAAATCACAGTGTTCCCCATCCATAATGGATGAAAGTTTTGCATTGTTGTTCTTGTTTTGGTCATTAACTGTAAGACCAGTTTTATGCGGTATACCATCCGTGTCTCTTACCATCTACATTATTCATTGAAGTATTATTGCTAAATCCCACATCACCAATGTTTTGCCTTACATGCTCTTTGTCATTCTTTCCTTCGACCTTCCCTTCAACTACAGTTTTCGGCAACAATTGATGTAATTTGCACCAAACCGTTATGTTCTTAGGCATTTTTCTCACTAACTCTTTGCAGGCCGACCGTCTTAGCAATACCAGGCTTGAAAGATTTCAAATCGTCTCATATCTAACTCCCATATTATCCAAGCTGCACATCCATAAAGAGAATTCTGATTTTAAGATTTATGTGTCTGTAAATTCGTTTTTATATAAAGTTATTTTACTTTGTAGAATCCTTGCTATAATCTCTTTTTTGCATCTTCTTTATCTAATCTATCAGTTAGATAGCCACATATCCTCAAGTGTGTCTTGTCCAGGTTTGTATTCAGTCACCCAGCATGTTCACTCATGTGTGCAGATTAGTATTTTTTGTTTTTTTTTTATGTGCATGCTTTAAACACACTGCTCAGCTCCTCTTACTTTCAGCGATCACTGCCGTGTCAGTGCAAGATGTGAAAAATGTATGCCAAAAATGTATGAGAATATATTTGGCTTGTAGGTGAACGTTCACATTTGGAAATGTAAAAAAGCAGTCAAAAACAGAACAGTGAAACCTTCGATCTATGAACCTGATCTACATCTACATTTACATAGATACTTCGCAAGCCACCGTACAGTGAGTGGCGGAGGGTACTCTGTACCATTACTTCTCAGTTCCTTTCCCGTTGCACTGGTAAATAAAGCGAGGGAAAAACCACTGTCTATATGCCTCTGTATGAGCCCTAATTTCTCGAAACTTCGTAATCCTTTTCACCTCGGTTCCGAGAGTTCCGGAACCTGTACAGAAAATTGGAACAGAGATCAACATAAACAACATTTCCACCCTTCTTATTGCTCTTTGAAACCACACATTGCATGTTGTAACACCATACAGCGAGACCTTCAGAGGTGGTGGTCCAGATTGCTGTACACACCGGTATCTCTAATGCCCAGTAGCACGTCCTCTTGCATTGATGCATGCCTGTATTCGTCGTGGCATACTATCTACAAGTTCATCAAGGCACTGTTGGTCCAGATCGTCCCACTCCTCGACGGCGTTTCGGCGTAGATCCCTCAGAGTGGCTGATGGGTCACGTCGTCCATGTTCAATAGGGTTCATGTCTGGAGAACATGCTGGCCACTCTAGTCGAGCGATGTCGTTATCCTGAAGGAAGACATTCACAAGATGTGTGGTTGGGACGTGAATTGTCATCCATGAAGACGAATGCCTCGCCAATATGCTGCCGATATGGTGTTGTACTATCAGTCGGAGGGTGGCATTCACGTATCGTACAGCCGTTACGGCGCCTTCTATGACCACCAGCGGCGTACGTCAGCCCCACATAATACCACCCCAAAACTGCAGAGAACCTCCACCTGGCTGCACTCGCTGGACAGTGTGTCTAAGGCGTTCAGCCTGACCTGGTTGCCTCCAAATCATCGGTGAAGAAAACGTGATGCCAATCCTGAGCGGTCCATTCGGCATGTTGTTGGGCCCATCTGTACCGCGCTGCATGGCGCAAAGATGGATCTCGCCATGGACGTCGGGAGTGAAGTTGCGCATCATGCAGCCTATTGAGTCGTAACACGACGTCCTGTGGCTGTACGAAAAGCATTATTCAACATGGTGGCCTTGCTGTCAGGGTTCCTCCGAGCAATAAGCCGTAGGTAGCGTTCACCCACTGCAGTAGTAGCCCTTGGGCGGCCTGAGCGAGGCATGTCATCGACAGTTCTTGTCTCTCTGTATCTCCTATATGTCCGAACAACATCGCTTTGGTTCACTCCGAGACACCTGGACACTTCCCTTTTCGAGAGCTCTTCCTGGCACAAAGTAACAATGCGGACGCGATCGAACCGCGCTATTGACCGTCTGGGCGTGGTTGAACTACAGATAACACGAGCCGTGTACCTCCTTCCTTGTGGAATGTCTGGAACTGATCGGCTGTCGGACCCCCTTCGTCAAACAGGCGCTGCTCATGCATGGTTGTTTATATCTTTGGGCGGGTTTAGGAACATCTCTGAACAGTCAAAGGGACTCTGTCTGTGACACAATATCCATAGTCAACGGGACTATGTCTGTGATACAATATCTACAATCAACGTCTGTCTCCAGAAGTTGTGGGAACCGGGGTGATGCAAATTTTTTTTATGTGTGTATATTGGCGGCAGTAGAATTGTTCGGAAGTCAGCTGCAAATGCTAGTTTTCTGAATTTTCTCAATGGTGTTTCTTGAAAAGAACGTCACCTTCCCTTCAGGGATTCCCATTTGAGTTCCCGAAGCATCTCCGTAACAGTTACGTGCTGCTCGAACCTACTGGATACAAATCTAGTAGCCATAAATCAATTATAATAACATGGTGAGAGTGCTCCTAATTCTGTCTTGTGTGACAGCAACCCAGCATCATTAGCATCCGTTGTCTGGAATAGTTACTTTATCATCACTATAACAACAATGACAGCAACCCAGCATCATTAGCATCCGTTGTCTGGAATAGTTACTTTATCATCACTATAACAACAATGGACGAAAATGGTGTTCAAAAGATTAAAACTATCAGTATTGTTGTTCAGTTAAAAACCACAATGAGACCGAAAACCATTCGAAACTGAATATTGCATAACTGTGTAACTATGCTTTTAGCACTCAAGATCCAGTGAAACTACAAGCATTTACCTCCTCACAAAACAGACAGTAACGAGTCAAAATCCAACAAACATAAAACAACGCAGTAAATCCACAACACCGCTATTACGTTTCTGGAGAAGAGAACCACAGGTTTCAGTGTGATTTGGAAGAAGAAAGGCGTTTGCTTACATTAACCGAGAACCGAAAATCAGTTAATCTGAACCTACCGGAGGATAAAAATTTTCTCAGTTTTATTGTGCAGGTGAGCAAACCGCTGTATGGAGGCTGTCTGTTACAAATACCCAGCCGTTGTTTCCCAAACGTCCAAAAGTTTTAAAGGAGCGGGCGGCGCATAGAGGAAATTACAAATGAGAAAAAAAAAAAAAAAAAAAAAAAAACACGCCACTCAGACCGTCTGCGAACTTATTTTATTTTTTGCAGTCGTCGAAGACGTAGGCGAGGTCACTTGGTACACTTACGTCATACGGCTCACAGGAAGTCTATTGCATTACAATGGGCGCTGCGCCGGCCCGCGTGCAGCTACGAATACAGCGGAGTTTCTAGTCGAGCTGGTGGCCCGTGACACAAACGCGAGGAGTGCATGAATAGTGTGGCAGCTGCTAGGTCAGAGGGTATTACTTCGTTAGTGGCCAGTCAGGCAGTGCTCGCGATCATTGCGTTGTTGATAAACAAATAAAAGTTGATTCTGGACAGCAAGAATGTATCGTTATCTCCATATAGGTCTAGAGGAAGAAACGCAACACAGTGTTATCAACATCGTGCTGCATGATAAGGTTGTGGGGTATTTACCAGTCATGTCAATTTCATATTTACCGGGACACATGATGACAGTCAAATGATATTCAGACTAGTGTTCGTTATTCTGAATATGATTATCAAGTCAGTAAAGTCAGGCCTGGGTGTTCAGTTGTAAAGCGCGTGCCTCGAAGCCGAGAGGTCGCGGGATCGAATTTTGGCCGGACCACGGGAATATTCAGGTCCTCAGTCGCCTTTTGGAGCCGGCCGAAGTAGCCGAGCGGTTCTAGGCGCTACAGTCTGGAACCGCGCGACCACTACGGTCGAATCCTACCTCGCGCATGGATGTGTGTGATGTCCTTAGGTTAGTTAGGTTTAGTAGTTCTAAGTTCTAGGGGACTGATGACCTCAGAAGTTAAGTCCCATAGTGCTCAGAGCCATCCCCTTTTGGGTAACTGGGGTAGATTAATGGGCACGCAAGTTGTCGGTGTGGAGTTCGCTTGAGGGACTTGCATCCGGCCACTGAGCCATGCGAAATTATGTCTACGAATGGCTCGAGAACATCAGGTATCTCTGGAGGAGATGCATTCTACGATAAGTTAGATGGGTAGGGCTGATTCTTCTTGCTACGTACATAAACCTCCATGCTAACACCTGTCTTAAGGAAGACGCTGTATGCGACAGAGCTAAGGGTCGGCGGTCCTGCTACGTGCTGATTCCATGTGTGCTGTGTTTTCCCATGCAAGAACAGCTTCAGCGAAAACTGCAATGTGTATAGTGCAGCGCATCTTAAGACATCTTAAATCATAACTCAGTCTGTTTCCAGGGGATACAGAGCCAGATCAGCGTACAGAGCAACGGACAGCTTGCCAAAAAGTGCAACAACTCGCATCCTCTCTAATATCCCTTTCGCACTGTGATTACTGTCGACGGCCTGTAGTTAAGGCGAAATGAGAATACCAGCTTCAAAGGAACTTGGTACTGCGCTGTTCAACACCACGAACCTCATACTCGTGGTTTCTTCTTAGTTGTGATCTTAATTGCAAGAAAATTGTCACCATAAATACATTAAGAACAGTCTATGTGGGTACCAACAAAAACAAAATACCATCTCCAAATTGCAATTACCGTCCATTTGTCCAGTTGAAAATGACATCCTATATTTTTTGTTAGGGATTGTAGTCTGTAAAAGAAACGAAGGGAGAAAACACTAGACAAGAAAGTTAAAACTGCTGATTACTTCTCCAGGTAGTTCTTTCAACTATCAAGCCTCTAAATGTATTTATAAACGCCTTAGTCTTGTAAAGAGATCTTTAATGATAGTTTTAAGTTTGTAGTTGTCAGTTGATTGGTTATATGATTTTGTAATGTATGAGAATCTTAACTTTGAATTTTACAATGTTCAGTGATTTCATATTCACGTTAATAATATGCGCAAATATGAATTTTAAAAATTGCACACTTTTCATGTTTTGTGTATAATCATCATCATCATCATCATTTACGACTGATTATGCCTTTCAGCGTTCGGTCTGGAGCATAGCTCCCCTTATAAAATTCCTCCATGATCCCCTATTCAGTGCTGACATTGGTGCCTCTTCTGATATTAAACCTATTACTTCAAAATCATTCTTAACCGAATCCAGGTGCCTTCTCCTTGGTCTGCCCCGACTCCTCCTACCCTATACTGGTGAACCCATGAATCTCTTGGGTAAGCTTGCTTCTCCCATGCGTGTAACATGACCCCACCATCTAAGCCTGTTCGCCCTGACTGCTACATCTATAGAGTTCATTCCCAGTTTTTCTTCGATTTCCTCATTGTGGACACCCTCCTGCCATTGTTCCCATCTACTAGTACCTGCAATCATCCTAGCTACTTTCATATCCGTAACCTCAACGTTGTTGATAAGGTAACCTGAATCCACCCAGCTTTCAGTCCCATACAACAAAGTTGGTCGAAAGACTGAATGGTGCACAGATAACTTAGTCTTGGTACTGACTTCCTTCTTGCAGAAGAGAGTAGATCGTAGCTGAGCGCTCACTGCATTAGCTTTGCTACACCTCGCTTCCAGTTCTTTCACTATGTTGCCATCCTGTGAGAATATTCATCCTAAGTACTTGAAACCGTCCACCTGTTCTAACTTTGTTCCTCCTATTTGGCACTCAATCCGTTTATATTTCTTTCCCACTGACATTACTTTCGTTTTGGAGATGCTAATCTTCATACCATAGTTCTTACATTTCTGATCTAGCTCTGAAATATTACTTTGCAAACTTTCAATCGAATCTGCCATCACAACTAAGTCATCCGCATATGCAAGACTGCTTATTTTGTGTTCACATATCTTAATCTTACCCAGCCAGTCTATTGTTTTCAACATATGATCCATAAATAATATGAACAACAGTGGAGACAGGTTGCAGCCTTGTCTTACCCCTGAAACTACTCTGAACCATGAACTCAATTTACCGTCAACTCTAACTGCTGCCTGACTATCCATGTAAAGACCTTTAATTGCTTGCAAAAGTTTGCCTCCCATTCCATAATCTCGTAGAACAGACAATAACTTCCTCCTTGGAACCCGGTCATATGCCTTTTCTAGATCTATAAAGCATAGATACAATTCCCTGTTCCACTCATAACACTTCTCCATTATTTGCCGTAAGCTAAAGATCTGGTCCTGACAACCTCTAAGAGGCCTATACCCACACTGATTTTCATCCAACTGGTCCTCAACTAATACTCGCACTTTCCTTTCAACAATACCTGAGAAGATTTTACCCACAACGCTGATTAAAGAGATACCTCTGTAGTTGTTACAATCTTTTCTGTTACCATGTTTAAAGATTGGTGTGATTACTGCTTTTGTCCAGTCTGATGGAACCTGTCCCGACTCCCATGGCATTTCAATTACCCTGTGTAGCCATTTTTAAGACCTGACATTCCACTGTATTTGATGAGTTCCGACTTAATTTCACCCACCCCAGCTGCTTTATTGCACTGCAATCTGTTGACCATTTTCTCCACTTCCTCAAATGTGATCCTATTTACATCATCATTCCTATCCCATTCTACCTCGAAATCTGAAACATTACTGATCGTATTTTCACCTACATTGAGCAACTCTTCAAAATATTCCCTCTATCTGCCCAAGGCATCCACAGGATTCACCAGCAGTTTTCGTGACCTGTCCAAAATTACTTGTCATTTCCTTCTTACCTCCCTTTCGAAGACTGCTAATTACACTCCAGAATGGTTTTCCAGCAGCTTGACCCATAGTCTCCAATCTGTTTCCAAAGTCTTCCCAAGATTTCTTCTTGGATGCTGCAATTATCTGTTTGGCTTTGTTTCTTTCTTCAACATAACTTTCTCTGTCTACCTGAGTTCTAGTATGTAGCCATTTTTGATACGCCTTCTTTTTCCTTTTACAGGTTGCCTTGACTGTGTCATTCCACCAAGCTGTTTGCTTCATCCTACTTTTACACACTACTGTTCCAAGACATTCTTTAGCCACTTCTAGTACTGTGTCCCTGTACCTTGTCCATTCCTTTTCCAATGACTGTAATTGACTACATTCAACTAACTGGTACCTTTCTGAGATCGCTGTTATGTACTTGTGCCTGATTTCCTTATCCTGAAGTTTCTCCACTCTTATCCTCCTACATATGGACCTGACCTCCTGCGCTTTCGGCCTCACAATCCCAATTTCACTGTAGATTAAATAATGATCAGTGTCGTCAAAGAATCCCCTGAATACACGTGTGTCCCTCACAGCCTTCCTGAATTCCTGATGTGTTATTATATAGTCAATGACAGATCTGGTTCCCCTGCTTTCCCAAGTATACCGGTGAATGTTCTTATGTTTAAAAAAGGAGTTTGTGATTACTAAGCCCATACTGGCACAGAAATCCAAGAGTTGTTTCCCGTTCCTGTTGGCCTCCATATCCTCTCCAACTTTACCCATAACTTTTTCATACCCTTCTGTTCGATTTCCAATCCTGGCGTTAAAATCACCCATGAGCAGAACACTGTCCTTGTCCTTTACTCTAACAACTACATCACTGAGTGCCTCATAAAAACTATCCATCTTATCTTGATCTGTCCCTTCACAATGCGAATATACTGACACAATCCTAATTTTCTTGCTAGACACTGTCAAATCTATCCACATCAGTCGTTCGTTTACATACCTTATTGCAACTACGCTGGATTCCTTTTCTTTCCTGATGTAAAGCCCTACACCCCATTGTGCTATTCCTGCTTTGACTCCTGACAGGTAGACCTTGTATTCTCCCACTTCCTCTTCTTTCTCACCCCTTACCCGAATGTCACTAACAGCTAAAACGTCCAGCCCCATCTTACTTGCAGCCTCTGCCAGCTCTACCTTCTTCCCAGAGTAGCTCCCATTGATATTAATAGCTCCCCATTTCATTACCATTTGTCTGCCAAGTCGTATCTTAGGAGTCCCTGGTTCGTCAGTTAGAGGTGGGACTCCGTCACCTCCAAAGGTCCGAGGCATTTTGCTCTGTTTGTTGCCAGCATCATATTCAAAGTACCAGGGAGGCAGGTTGCTAGCCTTACTTGCCCCGAGTCCCATTGGGTTTTACCCCTAACGGCTGAGGGACTAACTGGTGGATTTGGTAGACTTTGCCGTATGAGCACAAAGGTGACCACGACTTAGAATATGTCCGAGATGCCCAGCCTTATTCCAAAGTAACTGGTATCCCGACTGTCGGGACCACTTACTTGGCCACTCATACGTTGCCCGTGGTTCATGAACTAGGACATGACTACAGGAACCCACACCATGAACCACTTTGTGTATAAAGCAACGAGAATTTATTTCTGATTTATGTTTCTGAATCTTGTGCCTGACTGTATGGGCCATCGCCCAAAGCCTTTTGAAATAAAATATATAAATAATCTTAAGTAATGTAATACTGGATTTCGGTGGAGCCGCATGGGATTAGCCGAGCGGTCTAACGCGTTGCAGTCATGGACTGCGCGGCTGGTCCCGGCGGAGGTTCGAGGCCTCCCTCGGGCGTGGGTGTGTGTGTTTGGCCTTAGGATAATTGAGGTTAAGTAGTGTGTAAGCTTAGGGACTGATAACCTTAGCAGTTATCCATAAGATTTCACACACATTTGAACATTTCGGTGGAGTGGAGTTTGGGCTGGAAGTTGTGCAGATGTGGGCCTCAGTACTTTAATTACCAATTTATTGAGCATGCAAAGACCAATTTAACAAAACAGAAAACACTATTACAAACAAATATTCCTTGAGTCTTGATTAAACTTGAAGAGGTCTTAAATAACACGAAATATCTTCCTGAAATAATAATTAATACAAAACATTTCAGTATGGCTCTGCACAGGCAACCCAAATGATAATATACGGCCTTTGACCTTGAATAGTTATGACAATAGTGACACATTCAAAAATGGTTCAAATGGCTCTGAGCACTATGGGACTTAACATCTATGGTCATCAGTCCCCTAGAACTTAGAACGACTTAAACCTAACTAACCTAAGGACAGCACACAACACCCAGCCATCACGAGGCAGAGAAAATCCCTGACCCCGCCGGGAATCGAACCCGGGAGTGACACATTATACCAGAAACTGTTCACTTATCTATAATAGAAACCTGAGTAAAATTCTTGTCTGGCTACTACCAGCGACCTAAAATCACAACAGCAGTGTCTACCACACACTAGCAGAGGCTGTCAGCCAGGAGTTTGTCTGACTAAGCAGTGGCAGATGAGCAGCTGTGCGACCCTGGATGAGAGCTAGAAACCTCGCAAGTGGATGGCCAACAACAGCTGAAGTAGCCCCCCCCCCCCCCCAAGTGGCCCTCTGCATAGAAGTCGCGAAGTCCACACCATCTTCTGACTTGGCAGCAGTAGCGAGGCTGTAGCTAACAGTGGCAGAAGCTGGAGAGGGTGACTGGTTGAGCCATGTAGACTCATAGTCTTGTAGACGCGCGGTCTCGTGGACCGACGTAGATTCGTCCTCGCAACTGGTGGCAGGCAGACTGCAATAACTTTGAGTATAAATGACGAATATTTATGTGGTCTTGACCTGTCCTTGTTTTCCTTCAGCATTGGTTTTTATCATGTAAGCCAAACAAGTCCGTGGCTCGGGTGCGATGTAACCGGGCCACCGATGCTGCAGTGGCTCTGCCTTCCTCCTGCATCACTGATATTCCCACTCCGTCTGTGTCCTGCGATGTAGTAACTGCCAGGGATTGTAGCGCAGTTCTTGTTGTATCAGCAGTAGTCCCGATGCAATAACGTTTGATCAGCTCTGATATGACCCACTCGTGTCGCTTCTTGCGGTAACCGTGACAGCTGTCTTAATTTTTATTCAGCTGCACACAACTATTTGCGGTGCAACAGTTCCACCATGTTCAGATCTGGAGAATTTAGTGGCCATGCCCTACCATGTTCCTCAAACAACTGTAGCACGATTGTAGCCTTGCGAAACGGGTAGTTATCCAGTTCGAAGATGCCATCTTTCAACCATTAGGGAAAGAAATTTGGAAATTTGTGGCAAGTTCCAGTGGGACCAAACTGCTGAAGTCATCGGTCCCTAGGCTTACACACTACTTAATCTAACTCACACATAGGACAACACACACACACCCATGCCTGAGGGAGGACTCGAACCTCCAACGGGGGGAGCCGCGCGAACCGTGGCAAGGCGCAACAGACCACGTGGCTACACCCCGCGGCCCGTCAGCAAGGCGCATGCAGTTCTCCACTGTCACAGTGCCTTTGATTACTACAATAGGCCCTGTGTACTGCCAGGTGAATGTTCTCCAGAGCATAATACTGTCCCCAATACCCTGCATCCTGGCATGCTACACGTTTTGAACAACTCTTCGTCTGGGTGCCTGTGTACGCAGGCACAACTTGGTAACAAGAAACGTGATTCATCCGACGAGTCGACAAGCTTTACGGGGAGCCGGAGGTGGTCAAATCCAAAAAATTACGATTTTTTTTTTTTTTTGCTACCGAAAACTAATTGGAACATTCCTCTTTGATGTAAACTTTGAATAATTGTTCCACTCGCCCTAGAAGTGGAGTTATTACCAATTTCCCCCACGCCTGCAGAGGAAATGGGCGGCCGCTGAATGCATCTAACACCCTCTCGTGACTTCCTGGCGAACTGCTTGGGATTTTCTCGGCCTGTTCCGCATACAGCGCCTTATGTTACGCATACAGCGAGTGTGCAAGGGTTGGCTACATTGTTTCCTGTGACAAATGAAGCGCTAAGAGCGCGGAACATCGTCTCTTTGCTGTTTACCGTTTCGAATTAGTTCAGTGTTGCACCTGTTGTTGGTAGTATTATACTTCTTGTGCAAAGCGTTGTTCTGGTTACGATGCCACATTTTAGTAACCGTGTATATAAGAAGAGGAAGAACATAGAGAAAAGAAAATTAACACTAGTACCAAGTTGCGATACTACAATTACTGAAACAGTGCGTTCTTCTGCTAAGCAACACATGGCCAGCCATAGCCCTGTGACATTTTCTAGCAAGAAGCTGACTGGTGGAAGTGACAGATTTCATGAATATGTTAGTGACAGTGATGATATTAACGAAGTACTGAATATTGGATTATTATCTTCTGTGCTGAAAGAAAGTGTTCTGTGCAAAATGTGTTCAAGTGTAGGAGTGGGACTAGAGATAACAAAGCACTTTGGTTTAGCTTGTGAGATGAAGATAATCTGTGCATGTTGCAAGTATCAAGTGACTTTCCACAATTCACATGCCAGTCCCTTTGGTGAAAATGGACGATCTAGAGTGTTTGATGTGAATGTCCGACTTGTGTATGGTCTTCGATCCATTGGAAAAGGGTCTGCTGCTGGTAAACTGTTTTGTGGTATTATGAACTTGCCATCGCCTCCAAGCAAATTTGGGTATTACTGTGGACTGGTAGGATCCTCTGTTGAAGATGTGGCTTTGAAAACCATGAAGGAAGCAGTGGAGGAATCTGTAGAAATAAACGGTGGTTCTAGGGATTTGGTAGTGGCATTAGATGGTTCCTGGCAAAAGAGGGGTCATAAATCCCTGAATGGGGTTGTAACTACTACTTGCGGTGATAGTGCAAAAGTGATAGATGTTGCAATATTATCAAAACATTGTAGGTGCGAAAATAAAATCAAAGGAGAGCACAGTGGAACCTGTGAGGCAAATTTTAGTGGATCAAGTGGAGCAATGGAAGTGGATGGAGTGAAACAAATTTTTGAACGTTCAGTTCCCAGATACAATGTTAGGTACAAATACTACCTTGGGGATGGTGACTCCAAAGGTTTCAAGACTATAGAGGAACTGAAACCATATGGAAATGAATTTGTAGTTGAAAAGTTGGAATGCATTGGGCATGTGCAAAAGCGTATGGGTGCACGGCTTCAAAGGCTCAAACAAACTTTGGGTTCAAGTAAGCTCAGTGATGGAAAGAATATAGGAGGGAGAGGCAGGCTTACTGATGAGGTGACTGAACGTCTACAGAGATACTATGGGTATGCTATAAGGCAAAATACTAGTAATGTTAGTGACATGCGAAAAGCAGTGTGGGCATTGTTCCTTCATACTGCCTCTTCCAATGAATACCCTCAACACAGCCTGTGCCCAAAAGATTCCTGGTGCAAATATAATGCAAAAAAGGACTATGATCACAAACATGGTTTGCCAGCAGCTGTTATAAATGCAATAAAACCAATTTTTCATGACTTAGCACAGCCAGAATTGTTACACAAATGTCTACACGGAAAGACGCAGAATCCTAATGAGAGCGTAAACAATTTGATTTGGAAAGTGATTCCTAAAAGAGTGTTTGTAAGCATAAAAACACTGCATTTTGGCATTTATGATGCAATAGCAACCTACAACCAAGGGAACAGTGTGAAGTGTGAAGTTCTGAAGGCATTAGGATTTACAGCTGGGGTGAACACTGTACGAGCACTAAGAAATATTGACAGAGAAAGGATAAGAGGAGCAGAAAGAAGAGAAAGGCATATGAAGTATGATGGAACAACAGGTCAGAAAAGAAGACAGAAGAGGAAGCTTTTGGAGGATGAAGAAGAAGACCCTGATAATCCATCCTATAGTGCAGGAATGTATTGAGAAACTTTGATAGCCATTTCCCATAAATTAGAATTTTTCGAATATAAGGAACATTTTCTCAAAATCCACTCACGCTAGAGAGATGAAATTTTTATACAGCACTCCTAGTAGTCAAACTTACATTGTAACACAGCCATTTGGCAATATGTTCAGTAGTTTCATTTCAGTTTAATTATAAAGCAATTATTTGTAAAAAAAATTTGGGTCATTAATAAAAAAAATAATTGGAAGGAAACTAGAAAAGATACTCCAAAATCCCTCTGTCATAATTGCAATACTAAACCACTCTATATGTAAAAAAACTTCAAATTTTTCTATTTGGTAGTTTATTCATAAATGTTCCTCAAACTTAGTGATTTTAACATGGGCAGCATAGGCACCTCCGGCTCCCCTTAATTGATCCATAGTCTATATCTACATCTACATACATACTCCGCAATCCACCATACTGTGCGTGGAGGAGGGTACCTCGTACCACAACTAGCATCTTGTCTCCCTGTTCCACTCCCAAACAGAACGAGGGAAAAATGACTGCCTATATGCCTCTGTACGAGCCCTAATCTCTCTTATCTTATCTTTGTGGTCTTTCCGCAAAATGTAAGTTGGCGGCAGTAAAATTGTACTGCAGTCAGCCTCAAATGCTGGTTCTCTAAATTTCCTCAGTAGCGATTCACGAAAAAAACGCCTCCTTTCCTCCAGAGACTCCCACCCGAGTTCCTGAAGCATTTCTGTAACACTCGTGTGATGATCAAACATACCAGTAACAAATCTAGCAGCCCGCCTCTGAACTGCTTCTATGTCCTCCCTCAATCCGACCTGATAGGGATCCCAAATGCTCGAGCAGTTGTCGAGAATAGGTCGTATTAGTGTTTTATAAGCCGTCTCCTTTACAGATGAACCACATCTTCCCAAAATTCTACCAATGAACCGAAGACGACTATCCGCCTTTCCCACAACTGTCATTACATGCTTGTCCCACTTCATATCTCTCTTCAATGTTACGCCCAAATATTTAATCGACGTGACTGTGTGAAGCGCTACACTACTAATGGAGTATGTAAACATTATGGGATTCTTTTTCCTATTCATCTGCATTAATTTACATTTATCTATATTTAGAGTTAGTTGCCATTCTTTACACCAATCACAAATCCTGTCCAAATCATCTTGTATCCTCCTACAGTCACTCAACGACGACACCTTCCCGTACACCACAGCATCATCAGCAAACAGCCGCACATTGCTATTCACCCTATCCAAAAGATCATTTATGTAGATAGAAAACAACAGCGGACCTACCACACTTCCCTGGGGCACTCCAGATGATACCCTCACTTCCGATGAACTCTCATCATCGAGGACAACGTACTGGGTTCTATTACTTAAGAAGTCTTCGAGCCACTACATACTTGGGAACCAATCCCATATGCTCGTACCTTAGTTAGGTGTCTGCAGTGGGGCACCGAGTCAAACGCTTTCCGGAAGTCAAGGAATATGGGATCTGTCTGATACCCTTCATCCATGGTTCGCAAGATATCATGTGAAAACAGGGCGAGTTGCCTTTCGCAGGAGCGATGCTTTCTAAAGCTGTCCTGGTGCATGGACAGCAACTTCTCTATCTCGAGGAAATTCATTATATGCAACAAACCGATGTTAAGGATATTGGTCTGTAATTTTGAGTGTCCGTCCTGCCCTTCTTATATACAGGCGTCACCTGCACTTTTGTCCAGTTGCTCGGGACTTTACGTCGGGCAAGAGATTCGCGATAAATGCAAGCTAAGTAAGGAGCCAATGCAGTAGAGTACTCTCTGTAAAACCGAATTG
This sequence comes from Schistocerca cancellata, assembly GCF_023864275.1. Taxonomy (NCBI): domain Eukaryota; kingdom Metazoa; phylum Arthropoda; class Insecta; order Orthoptera; family Acrididae; genus Schistocerca; species Schistocerca cancellata. The sequence goes on from NC_064627.1 coordinate 294,173,040, forward strand.
GAATCCCATCAGGATCTGGCGATTTATTTATTTTCAACCCATTCAGCTGCTTCACAACCCCAGGGATGTCTATCACTGTGTCCTCCATACGGGAATCTGCACGAGACTCAAACGGTGATATGTTTGTACGATCCTCCTGCGTGAAAGATTTCTCAAATGCTAAATTTAAAATTTCAGCTTTCGTTTTGCTGTCTTCCGTTGCCAGACCAGACTGATCAGTTAGTGACTGGATGGAAGCCTTCGACCCGCTTACCGATTTTACATAAGACCAGAATTTCCTTGGGTTTTCAGCAAGATCTTTTACCAAGGTATGACGGTGGTAGTGGTTATATGCTTCCCGCATCGCTCTTTTTACAGTAGCACGAATCTCTACTAACTTTTGCCTGTCCTCATTCTTCCGATCTTTCTTGTACCGCGAGTGCAACTGTCTTTGCTTCCTGAGCATTCTCCGAATTGCGCTGTTAAACCACGGTGGGTCTTTTCCGTCCGTAACCCACTTTTTCGGCCAATGCGTGATTTACAATGTGTTTAAAATTTACCCATAATTCTTCAACGTCCATCGTACCGGAAGTAAATGAAGTCGATTCATTTACTATGTGGGATGCTAATAACTGCTTATCTGCTCTTTCTAGTAAGAATACTCTCCTAGCATTCTTGACCGACTTTTTAACTTTCGTAACCATACTCGTAATGACAACATCATGATCACTAATCCCTGTCTCAACACTGACACCGGAAGCTGTTCGTGGCTACCAGATCTAAAATATTTCCATTACGCGTTGGCTGTCGATTTATTAAGACAGTTTTCGGATAATGTGTTCAAAAGTAATTCACACGACGGCTTGTCTATACCACCTGTAATGAATCCATAGACATCCTAGTCTATACTAGGTAGGTTGAAGTCGCCTCCGCCTCTGCGATACAGAGTGTAGACTCCCTTTGAATGATTCTAGAACTGTCACGGTGGAACCTGGTGGCCGGTAATAACACCCAGTCTCAACGATTCCATGCTCACTGGAATCATAATTGGCGATGTTGTTGGGTAAGCTACGAAACGCGCAGAGCCATTTGCTGCGGAGCCCCGTTGTTCAACAATGCGCACTGAATGGCGTGCTCGCTGATCGCACATCGCCGCCTGCCTTGCTTGAGAGAGTGGGCAATCCTCCGACCTACACGTTCTGTGACGGGGCTTGGATTTCCAACACCACGTCACCTACCCATGGTTTCACCGTCCTTCAGCCCTCATCCATAGATGCTGACTACGGTAGCACGCGAACAGCTGTCCAGCTTCTCCGTCTGCGAGATGCTCTTTCCCAGGCGTAGGCCACAATTTGCCTTTTACCGAAGTTACGTGTGTCTCTCGATTTTCCCCTTTTGCAGCTCGTACCGTCGCTAAAATGATTCCCCATTCGTCTCTACCCAGTTTATATACTTTCTTTTCCCCGTCACATGACCGCAACGCCACCAGGTGCACTCTATTTCTGTGGGCAGTGCTCATAATGCTTTTGCTTGCCAATGTTTGCTTTATGAAACGCAAATGATCCTTGCTTCCCATAATGGGCACAAACTAGCATATTTGCCTCATGATCAGTTTACGTTCAGAGTGGCTACATGTTCACATGAATTTGTTCTGAGTCAGCGTTTAATAATGTGAGAAAGAACTTCATGTCGATTACAGAAATAGCAAAAGTCTTCGAAAGTGATAAGTTACAGAAGATGTAAAATTCTGAAGAAAATAGGAAACACGGAAGAGCATGTGAGTGATTTACCTCATGTACAAAGGAGGATCAAAAGTAACTAAGGCTATAAAATTTTATATTTTATACAATGTTTATATAATTACACTACTCTCGAAGTAATGTCGACTGGGACTAATGGATTGTCCTAACGTTGAACCACTTGGTGGGAATAGTTATCGAAAGTAATTCTAAAGTATACCTCTAGCAATTTTTGTTTATCACTTCAGTGACTTTAAACGCTTCCCTGTTAGGTCCGTGTTAATTCTGTGGATCAGGAAAATGTCACAGGACAAGATGTGATGAATAGGATCACTGCTAAACGTCTGTCATTTTGTATTTGATCAAAAGCTGTCCAACACTAAACTCTGAGCAGCTGGGAGTGTTGTCATGATGGAGGAACCAAGTCTTTGATCGGCATAGTGCAGTCTGCATCGCACGATGTTTTTAGCATTTTTACACAATAAGTCTGTTTCTGCATCGGATGTAAGCACGTTATTCATTCATGCTCACAACTGAAAAGTCGTCAGCAAAGGGATCAGCATTTCTGAAAGCAAGCCGTACTGCTTAAATGAAGCTTCAGCACCGATGAAATGTGACGAATCGAATGAAAACCGTATGAAGTGAGACCAACAAGCGAGCGAATCCGTCACTACCGCTCTTCCACATGCATGCTCCCTCATACATATACCAAGTGAGAATTATAACAGAATAGAGTCAAGAAAGAGAAAATTAGGTTAAAAGGGGTTATGGCGAGGTTTCTGTTTACCTTTCATATACTCAAAATGCAATGCAGACAATAGAAAAGGTAGTACAAGGTGAACACGTATGCAGTATAACGTTTGCAGATGATGTTGCCTTTCTCGTTGAAAGTAAGAAGATTTTATAAGAATCATTAACTACTGAATCTACTGCCTAAGAGCTAAAAAGCCAAATTTGAGGAAGATACACAGCGACACTGTTTAGGAAGCCAAATTGAGGAAAACACCTAATAATTTGTGGAACAATTTTGCTATTTAAGAAAAGAATCAAACTAGATCGCTGATGGAAATCATAAAAGGCTGACGCGTATGAATGACGCTTTTTTCGAAGAAAAAGATTCGTAACACTGCCCTATAATTGAGGAGTTTCCGAAACTGCTTCCAGAAGTGGGTAATAAGAAAACACACACATAGTAACAAATAGATTTATTATTAATTAAACATATAAATAATTGCTTGATATATCTCTGAATATTTTGCATGTTTGGAAGACAAATTTTGCATTAATTATTCTACGTGGGCCTCTGAATGCAGGTGCATAATACAATACAAATGTTCATCGGTCAGGTGGGTGAGGTCTTGGCCCTATTGGGAGGTGTAGTTCTCCAATTATGACGCAGACAGGCAGTCTTCACTGTAAACCTTTGGTTCAAATGGCTCTAAGAACTGTGGGACTTAACATCTGAGCCCATCAGTCTCCTAGACTTAGAACTACGTAAACCTAACTAACCTGAGGACATCACACACATCCATTCCCGAAGCAGGATTCGAACCTGCGACCTTAGCAGCCGCGTTGTTCCTGACTGAAGTGCCTAGAACCGCTCAGCCACCGCGGCCGGCTGTAAATCTTTCCATGGACGTCAGCTGCGAAGCTACCCAGGTGCCTGACACCAAGTGAGCTGACGAATAACTACAAAAGGGTGATGGCACACTTAACCAACTAAAATGACTGTGATCAGCAGTGAGCGACGTCAGGCAGATACCTTAATTCCACATCTTGCGTGTGCAGCCCTTTCCAATTTTTCTCACTGCTTTTTCCGCACCTTCTGCGATACGAGTCTTCCGTTTTGTGTCATTGGTTAGGAGTAGTAACTTGTTCCAGCAGTGATGGAAGGTGTTATCGTTAGATTTCTCTGGGTTGTCTAAAATCAAACCCTACGAGATTTTCATCGATTTCCAGGCATCGTGTATTTTTCTTCTGTTGTGAAAATTGGGCTGCCTCCAGATTCGTTTCCGGCAACACAGTACTGCAGTAGCTATGTAGCAGATGAAACATCTGACTGGGCTTTTATTATACGCCACAACATCTGGTGATCTGATATCCTATCACATTAAAAGCAATTGTGAGTAGAAGAGGAATGCAGAAGATATTTGTCACTGCCTGTGGTTCCAGAAGATCGTGGGATTTGGTAAGTATTGAGGAACGATCGTTGGCGGTCAGTAATTTTTATGGATGCCTTGCGAAAGGATTTGTGGGACCGGATTTATGACTACCTTACCGAAAGCAGGTCTAACAGAACAAGTCAAACATCTCATACGTACCAAAAAAGCTGATGTACAGGGCTAGTCAACCTGCGAGCTGAGAGTATAGTACAGAGAAAACATTACACTGGACCCCAAAGACTGGTATATATAGCTGAAATCAATGAAGATATTTGGATTAACAGTGGCTCAATATGAAGAGATTGACTTACGATAAACAGAAATGAAGCATTAGACAACTTTACTATACTCCTTTGAGCGCAGTCTAGAAGATTAGGGAATTTTTTTTAACAAGATAGTCTCGTACATAAAAATTCGAGTACCATACGACATAAATACAGAAAGGTTTGTAGAGAACTCCATGATCCTACGTTTACAGGTGCCGAACGCAATTTAGAGAATGACGGAAAACCTCTCAAAGTGGATTTGGAGCCCCGTTTACTTGTCGAATGGTGAAGATGAGAAAAATTTGATACACGCATTCAACAGTTATCATCAGAAAATATACATGGAATGCGATATAGGGTAAGAGGTAGAGCCTTACTTTAGTGAAAATATGCTGCAACCCGACCTAACCATGAGGACGGTTGATGTTCTTCGTCCTAGCTAGTGTAAAAGACCAACGACATGTCTTCAAATTTCTTTGAACTGAGTAAAAAATTATTTGTGTTTAATGAAATGTATTTCCTGCTCCACTTCATTAACTTACGAGACAGTATAAATCATATATTATGTATTGGTTTCCATAGATCAAAGAAAAATCGCAAAAAAGAACAATAAGTGTTCCTTGTCGTGAAAAGTAATTTAAATGTACCATATGGGCTATGGCAAAACAAAACAGATGCTCAACGGCTTCATGTTCGAAAAGAGATAATTTCTGAAATGCACCAAATCATCATGGTACAAGTAACGTCGATAAGGGATATGATTACCTGAGGTGCAACACAGCACACGAAGCTATGTGCTCCGATGTTTGTCGTCATTCGGGGCTCTGGATTCCTATTCTGCATGAAAGAAATCGGATTTCAGTGGAAAGTAATTAAATTACTTTATTACTAAATTCGAACTGCTCACAGCTTACGGTGCAACAACGTATCCATTGCCGCGTACCAGGGAGGCTTGAAGATCCGTATTGACTAGCTATGACGTGAAAGAATAAGTAAACGAACACATAGAAAGTATAAATGTATAAATCATGTTCCACGTAAGAATACAGTCTTGCCATAGTCTGAACAACCACCTGAAGATATTTAGTCACACACACACACACACACACACACACACACACATACACAGCGCTTCCTCTCCCGAGATTATCCCTTTCACGGATGTTTGAAGGATGATAACGTGTTCCGTTGTCCCGCCAAGTACGTGTGTCACTTTGCAACCTGACGCAGGACGCATTCGTGAAGACAGGGGACCTGTATCGATCTGCTGTACGGTCTAACTGCCGTGCCGACGTTGCCACCGCAAACTCTCCCTCCCGCAACGAGAGGTGGGCGGTACAAAACGCGGCTGCGCACCTCGCACAGACACCACTTTCGTGGAACCTTCTGCGAGCAACACATGTTGATATCGTCCTCCTGGTGGCTGCAGCAGGGGCAAGGAATGTGTGGGATGGAGCCGTGGTTCGATTCCTTCGAATATCTGGCAGCAAACATCGATCATCGCCAGGCGTTGTAGTCCTTGGCCGTCCGTGGCTGGTTCTTACGGATGGCGAGCCACATCTGTCTTCTTCAGCCCACAGCACCACCTGCTGTGCAAACACACGCGTAACAGACTCATCCCGGCTGCTTATTAGGAGCTCACAGCAAAATAGCTTATCTTTTCATCTTACAAAAACTTATATTTTGCATTTCCAGACAAACAAAAACCACTTCAGGAAACAAAAAGTAGAGATCAATGGGTACACAAAAACTGAGTCTCCGTGTATCAAATTAGTTTACATGAAGATAGATATAAGACTTAAGTGGCTCCAGCACGTGGGTAGGCTAACCACAAAGCTCAATCTATCAGTTTTGAATTTAGGGACATCTCTAATTGTGTTGGCATGGGCCTTCCACATAAGGCCAAAGAAATATTTGTTCTACAGAAGAATGCAGCAAGAACATTACATACAGCTGATAACGCGAACATCTTGCAGAAGCCTCTTCAGGACCTAGGGATTCTTACAAATACGTGACAATACATAGTCTCGTGGGGAATTTCGTACGAACTGTGAAATTCACGATGACAATATCAGACGTAAAAATACCTTGATATACACTCTGCGTCATTGTATAGGGCTCATACAATACTATAATTGATCGGAATATTTTGAGTTGGGGATTTAAATTTCGGTTCATATTAAATTGTTTAACTTTTCCATTGTACACGGTAGCTGACTGTATTCTCTGAAATCATAAAGTTACACAAATTCTTAGTATGCAGTATTATATAACAACAGTAACAGACAAGAGATGTGGATTTGTTCAAAGAAATAGCTGTTTTTCCCATAATAAATAAAAAGTAACCTAGAAATATTTTCCATGATTATCAACTGAGCGAGTGGCACAAGCCATTGCGAATATACCTTGCGGAAGTTGTCAGGAGTGGTTGCCTCTGCCTGTTAATGTATTGCTCCATTCTTTCCACATCCCTGACAGTTTCGCTTCTTGATAGAATTTACAGAACAAAATGTGTGACAGAATGCACCACCTCAAACATGCTGTTATTTACTGAGTTCAGATCTATTACTTCTGTACAGCAGTACTGTGATGTCAATATAATCAATTGTCTTACTTATTTCAGTCAAGTGTAACCGAGTTTTTTCGGTTTCTGTGTTTATTTCATAATGTATGCAGACCAGTGTAAACATCTATAGCGCTATTGATACATCTCATTCTAGTCATAATGTTTATATTATTGTTTTTTTTTCATAATTTTTCATGCGCGTTGTCGTGTAAAGATTACACTTATAAAGATTACATAGAGATATTGGCTTTTACTAATATGGGTGCATTACGTGTTCCCATCTCTCGCCATATGACGGTATGTAATGCTACCAGGAACTTTGTCGAACATGATCGCTTTGGTGGCCCAGGCGTTGTACTGTTGGAAGGCATAATGTTGTATAGGTATACTGACTTCCAAATCTTTAAACACGGTACACTCAGTAGTCGACATTATTGTGACATTGTACTCCTCCCCACGTGCGCCTTTTCAACGCTGCATTCGACTCTAATTTGGTTTTTATGGATGCAATGCGCGACCACATCGAACTGGCTTGGTGGAGGAGTCTCTTCATATAGTTAAGGCTAACTGACCATTGACCATCTTCTTCTGTGCTGGATGCACACGCATTGTCCGAACTCTTACGGGACTCGGTAAGATTGTCTGCCGCGAGTAATGAGTGTAATGGGCAGGGGCGCTACGATTGTAGTGTGTGGACATTAAGTTGAGAATGTGGGTCTCACGAGGAGTGTGCTAGGGATAAATCCCTGCAGTCGCTCTATCATCTGCGCCCTCGGTGGCTCAGATGGATAGAGCGTCTGCCATCTAAGCAGGAGATCCCGGATTCGAGTCCCAGTCGGAGCATACATTTTCCACTGTCCCCGTTGATGTATACCAACGAATGTCGATAGGTTAGGGTCTTGATTTCATTATCATTTCATTCTCAGAGAGCTGCATGGTCACCGATAGAGGTGGGCAAAGTCGTCCATCCTTGGGAACTAGTTCACTGGTGATGGCTCTTTTTTGAGAACCGTTCATTTTTACTCGTTCATCGTTCATTGTGTGTGGTACATGGTTATTATGAAAAATTGAAAATTAGTAGCATAGGTGACTGAAGATGGAAGGCGCCAAGAGGGGAGTACGGAGTTTTTATTCATAATTCTCACACACTTGTAATTTTCGTGATTCTGCAAAACATCTCATTTAGCCAATTGTAGCGGTATGTGGCTGATCGCAGTGAAATAATACAAGGTGGCGCGCGAAAAACCAGCCCTATTGACCGCTACGAGCAGAATAGATAAACACGTAATAATTAGGCAGTGAAGAATTAACAAATAAGCTAGTACAAACAACTTCGAAACAGTAGATGACGATTGGTAAGCGACAGTGAGCAGTCTAGTACTCGGGGCGGATTTTTCGTGGGCCACCCTGTACCACTGAAATAATATTGTAGGAGCTGTCGCATTCTCTTTTCAAAATGTGACACTAGACACTCGATTGCGAAGCGCGGGCTTCATTCGGTTGTAAGTTGGTCTGCCTTCCATAACAATGAACATGCTCTTTTATCTTGGATCAAAAAAAGAAGGAAAATGGCCACTCGTGCGTGCCGTGCCGACGTCCTTTGCCTTTTTACAAGTATTTCTTCTGCTGTTTGTCAAATAGTGAAGTAAGCTAACACGCCTTTTTCTTACCTGAAAAGATGCATCTGTTACATACCACGTAATTTTTATGTAATTTACGTAATTATAAAATACATTTTAATTACTGGTCCTGGGCGCTGAATAGAATACAAAAAGAACTAGGGAGTTCAAAAATGGTTTGAAACAGATCTAGAACGGCCGCAGCGAACGAAACGAACAACTCGATACTACAAGCAGTCGGCAGTGGAACTGCGACGAGTGGCCACGCGATGAAGGACGAGTCCGGCCGAGCGAGACCGAGACCGAGACAGACGGGAACGGGACCGAGGCTGGAACGAGACCGGCCGATGTGCCGTTCGGGAACGAGACCGACCGTTGTCCGTTCCCGGGAACTATAAATAGAAAGCCGCGACCGAAGTGAACTATAAAAGACCATTCCTTGGAATTCGTCCCTCGCTCGCTCCGTTCATCTTGGTGAACCGTTCCTTTGGACGCGTTAGTTCGCGAACGACCCATCACTATTTCCAGCCTTCTGGTCAGAATGAGAGCACGCTGCAGAAAATGCACTGGTGTCCGTGGTGATCACAGGCAAGGACGTAGCCAGGATTTTCTCAGAGAGGGTCCGGTCTGTTAAAGAGGGCCTTAAAAAGACTCACTTTTTCACTTATTCTGGAAATTTCCATAAAGAACAATAAACCATTTTATCCGAAAATCATCTCAGAGTGTTCAGCAAACGGATAAATAATCTCGGTGCTTAGAAGTGCTGTATTTTGGCAAACCTCTATGAAGTAGTCATGTTCCAGTCTCCTGTCACCCTGTAAAGCCATTTCACACCCTACTCCTTTCAGTCTGGATTTGAGTTGAGGGAGGGATCAGGAATGGACGAGCACTAATTTTTTGGGACGCCGTCATTATTGCCGACCGGACATCTATTCGACAGAGATGCTACAACAATTTTTGGTGGCGGAAATGCAAAGGATCTGGAATCAGTCAACCTTACATTTTTCCAAATTTCCTCATTTAAGTATGCATGTGCCCTTACTTGCGATGTGAGAAAGTAAATTTTCTGGATTGAAGAATGTCCCAGCGAACAAATGCATGAGCCTAAATGAGGAGTATTTGGATGATTATTTATTTATAATACGGCTTTTAGAGCCGGGAGTCTCCGAAAAGTTGCTCGGCTTGCCTTCGATGCAGTTCTTTTCATTTAAACAGAAGGACTACATCTCTAAGGTAATCCGAATCTGTCAGGAAAGAAACGTATTCAGAGGGAATGGCTGTGACGAACCGACCCTGGTAGTTTCTAAACGGACATTTGAAAACCACAGAAAACCATTTTCATGGTTGCCGACGGATGGATTCAAACCATCTCGGCTCCCGGATACAGGGATTGCTGGCTCAGCGGCTCATCACGTAGAGCTATCCCAAGTCGGAGGAGAATGGGGAAAAACTGATTCGGACGAATTCAAGCAGCACGCACAAACAAACGAACTATGGAATGTGCTGTCATCACATATCCTTTCCGCTTCCACAAACCTCTCCCCACCGTTTCACATCGAAACTGGTTTTCATAACTGGGTACCGTCCGTATGACTAGATTGGGCGACATTTTGCCATTTGGGCTACTAACGATAGAATATTGATCAATTTTTTAAAAGAAATACAACCATCGCCGTTTGAGCGATGTTTTTGTTGATCAACGCGATTTATGGGCGACACAGAGAAATTCAAGTGTATTTTTACGCACTGATTTTAATTTAGTGTTATATTTAACGATATTTACCGCTCTACTGCCTTGTGAAATACTGAAATAATGCAACCCCAAAGTTCTACAGCCTCCAAATAATGACTCCGGTGCTAAAATTAAACTGCTATAGATAAGTAATTAGGCTATTATAGTAGTGCGTATATATATTTTTAACTTACTGTAATGTTAGCGGACGAATAAAAATCGGGTTCCTCTTCTCCCTTTTTACAAACGTATCCATAATTAGAAACTATCACAACAGCCAACGGTACGGACACAGTAAACGGTAGCACTTACACTAAATTCAACTGCAATTAAAAACTGAGGATGAGAATTTCAATCTGCAGCGGAGTGTGCGCTGATATGAAACTTCCTGGCAGATTAAAATTGTGTGCCCGACCGATACCCGAACTCGGGACCTTTGCCTTGCCCGCGAAAGGCAAAGGTCCCTAGTTCGAGTCTCGGTCGGGCACACAGTTTTAATCTGCCAGGAAGTTTCAAAAACTGAGGAGTTTAACAAAACAACTGAGGTCAGGCAGGTCTAGCAATTGGTCTTGACTAAAATAGGGATGGGTGATAGCCGATAGTGCTAAGGTTGTATAAACAGTTTAAATTCGTCGTTGGCCTTGCTGACTGTCGAAAGTGCGTATCCATTTTTCGTCGTTTGATTTAAAATAAAAATATATTCGAATTTTTAAATGAACAAACAGCCATTTGACTCTATTATTGTTTATTTAATTACGACTCAGGCTTCAGCCTTTTATGACATTTTCAAGGGATTGAGTTTATGTCATTAATATATACTGCAAGCTCAAAATTTCGAGCTTGATGTCCTGCAATATATGTTAAGGACATAAGCTCTGTCAGTTGAAAATGGCATAAAAGGCCGAAACCTGGGTAGCAATTAAATAAAGAATAATATAGTCAAATGGTGGTGTGTTAATTTAAACATTATTGTATGACTGTTGCTCAGAAACATCATCTACACGACAACTAGGTGGTGTGCAATTTCATTTAGGTGTTCTTTTTTTTTTGGGGGGGGGGGGGGGCGGGTCCGATTCCGCACCCCCAGCCCCCCCTTCCCCGCTTTGGCTACATCCCTATTAACAAACATATCCCACCTCTTGTAATGTCCAGGGGACCTACCTGAATCACTTTGACTTCAGTGCAATTAATTTCTTTGAATACAAGTGTCATTTCTGTTCGTGTCATTGCGTATTACTTCCAGTTACCTTCTGTACTTTATTATTTATTTAATTTATTTATTTATGCATTTATTTTACCTGGCAAGATTAGGGCCTTCAGGCCCTCTCTTACACCTAACCAGGCATACTCAGATTCAACAAATTTCAGTTTCTACAGAACATTAAGGACATATAACATGTTATACAGTATTAATGTTAAAGAAAAAAAATAGAGATTATAAAAGTAGTACAATGATAATTAAACAATCAAAAAATAATTATAACAATCAATAATAATAATAATAATAATAATGACTATGTATATGAAAGTAAACATATTTTTCTTTTATGATGATTTACTGTAGCAGCCCAAGTTCCATCGAGCTGAGTTACTTGGCAGTGACACATAATGCGAAAGTTAGTTCCGTCCTTTAGTTTTACACACCTCTGCAGTACAAAATATCGTATTTCTGTTGTATGATGATGAGAGAAGGAAAGGAGTGGAATTTGGAGGCGGCACGTGGCCTGTCCGTCTTGATTAGCGCTGTGGGGAATGCCGAGCTTAACGTCTCCATCTGTCGGAGAGATAGCCATCAACAGTGTCGCGATGTCCTCCCTCCACGAGACGTTGTATAGACATTTGGAATTCAATTTCGAACATTGGCGCTATGTCCGATGATCGGGAATTGTACGATGCGCTACCACTTCTCTTCCCCAAGAACAAATACTGGCGTAGAAAATTTTATCCCCCACTATAATTCGAACCGGCTACCTCTCACTCGAGTACCAACACGTAAGCATGTGTTTACGACTACGAGCACGGGTGCGGATGTATTTATCGGCATAAAAAAGCATAAAAAAATGGTTCAAATGGCTCTGAGCACTATGGGACTTAACATCTGTGGTCATCACTCCCCTAAAACTTAGAACTACTTAAACCTAACTAACCTAAGGACATCACACACATCCATGCCCGAGGCAGGATTCGAACCTGCGACCGTAGCGGTCACGCGGTTCCAGACTGAAGCGTCTAGAACCGCACGGCCACACCGGCCGGCAAACAACAAAATACCGTGAGTAATGATAAGCATTAAAACTGTTTTTAGTAGTAAGTAAAACATGCAAACTGTTATCATGATCCTAGCAAAGAAAATTGTAAGAGGAAAAGCGCCATATTGTTACAGTGACCATTAAAGATGCTTTAGAATAAAGCGAAAGTCATAATAAGACTTTCATTACAGACAGGAATTAACGTATACAACTTATAAGCCTTTTATCTCCACCTTCAACTAAATGCAGCTCCCTTGGACCTCCTACTGCCACAAATGTTCATGTTTAGCATCCTTGTTGACTTCTATTAACTACTTATATTGAACTGTTCGGTTTAGCATCCTTTACCACCTATACAGGGTGGTCCATTGATCGTGACTGGGCCAAATATCTCACGAAATTAGCTTCAAACGAAAAAACTACAAAGAACGAAACTTGTCTAGCTTGAAGGGGGAAACCAGATGGCGCTATGGTTGGCCCGGTAGATGGCGCTGTCATATGTCAAACAGATATCAACTGGTTTTTTTTTAATAGGAACCACCATTTTTATTACATATACGTGTAGTACGTGAAGAAATATGAATGTTTTAGTTGGACCACTTTTTTCGTTTTGTGATAGATGGCGCTGTAATAGTCACAAACATATGGCTCACAAATTTAGACGAACCGTTGGTAACAGGTATGATTTTTAAATTAACATACAGAACGTTGGTACGTTTTAACATTTTAATTCGGTTGTTCCAATGTGATACATGTACCTTTGTGAACGTATCATTTCTGAGAACGCATGCTGTTACAGCGTGATTACCTGTAAATACCACAGTAATGCAAGAAATGCTCAAAATGATGTCCGTCAACCTCAATGCATTTGGCAATACGTGAACGACATTTCTCTCAACAGCGAGTAGTTCGCCTTCCGTAATGTTCGCACATGCATTGACAATGCGCTGACGCATGTTGTCAGGCGTTGTCGGTGGATCACGATAGCAAATATCCTTCAACTTTCCCCACAGAATGAAATCCGGGGACGTCAGATCCGGTGAACGTGCGGGTCACGGTATGGTGCTTCGACGACCAATCCACCTGTCATAAAATATGCTATTCAATACCGCTTCAACCACACGCGAGCTATGTGCCAGACATCCACCATGTTGGAAGTACATCGCCATTCTGTCGTGCAATGAAACTTCTTGTAGTAACATCGATAGAGCATTACGTAGGAAATCAGCATACATTGCACCATTTAGGTTGCCATCGGTAAAATGGTGGCCAGTTATCCTTCCTCCCATAATGCCGCACCATACATTAACCCGTCAAGGTCGCTGATGTTCCACTTGTCGCAGCCATCGTGGATTTTCCGCTGCCCAATAGTACGTATTAAGCCGGTTTACGTTACCGCTGTTGGTGAATGATGTTTCGTTGCTAAATAGAACGCGTGCAAAAAATCTGCCATCGTCCCGTAATTTCTCTTGTGCCCAGTGGCAGAACTGTACACGACGTTCAAACTCGTCGCCATGCAATTCCTGGTGCATAGAAATATGGTACGGGTGCGATCGATGTTGATGTAGCATCCTCAACACCTACGTTTTTGAGATTCCCGATTATCGCGCATTTCGACTGCTACTGATGTGCGGATTAGCCGCGACAGCAGCTAAAACACCTGCTTGGGCATCATCATATATTGCAGGTCGTGGTTGACGTTTCACATGTGGCTGAACACTTCCTGTTTCCTTAAATAACGTAACTATCCGGGGAACGGTCCGGTCACTTGGATGATGGCGTCCAGGATACCGAGCAGCATACATAGCACACGCCCGTTGGGCGTTTTGATCACAATTCGATACATCAACACGATATCGACCTTTTCCGCAATTGGTAAACGGTCCATTTTAAAACGAAGCAAATACCGTCCGCACTGGCGGAATGTTACGTGATACCACGTACTTATACGTTTGTGACTATTACAGCGCCATCTGCCACAAAGCGAAAAAAGTGGTCCAACTAAAACATTAATATTTCATTACGTACTGCACTAATATGTAATAAAAAATGGGGATTCCTATTTAAAAAAAACGCAGTTGATATCCGTTTGACCTATGGCAACGCCATCTAGCGGGCCAACCATAGCGCCATCTGTTTTCCCCCTTCAAACTAGACGAGTTTCGTTCTTTGTAGTTTTTTCGTTTGATGCTTATTTCGAGAGATATTTGGCCCGGTCACTATCAAAAAATGGTTCAAATGGCTCTGAGCACTATGGGACTCAACTGCTGTGGTCATAAGTCCCCTAGAACTTAGAACTACTTAAACCTAACTAACCTAAGGACAGCACACAACACCCAGCCATCACGAGGCAGAGAAAATCTCTGACCCCGCCGGGAATCGAACCCGGGAACCCGGGCGTGGGAAGCGAGAACGCTACCACACGACCACGAGATGCGGGCCCCGGTCACTATCAATGGACCACCCTGGATAATACTGTCCGTAGGACATCCTCTATTTAACTACTCTGTTCATGTCGGTAAACAGCATTAAGACTGGCATAGAACATGTCTCTTCAGAACTTGGAACTGTTTATATATTCAAGCGTCAAATTTGTTTCGGAGTCTACATCTACGTCTATGTGACTGCTCTGCCATTCTCACTTTAAGGTTTAACACATGATTGGTATAACCACTTGCAGACTATTTCTCGACTGTTTCACTCTTGAGTAGCACGTGGAAAAAATGAACAGTTAATTTTTTCGAAATGCGAGCTCTGATTCCTTTTTTTTTTTTTTTTATTACGATGGTCATTTCTCCTTATGTAGATGGGAATCGACAAAATATTTTGACTCTGGAAGGAGAAAACTGTTGATTGAAATTTCGTGAAATAATCTCACCGGACGAAAAATGCCTTTGTTTCAATCATTGCCACCCCAGCTCACTTTCCATATCCGTGACATTCTCCCCCCTATTTCGCGATAATACAAAGCCAGCAGCCCTTATATTACCTTTTTTGATGTCCTCATCAGTCCTATCCGGATCCCGCGCTGCATAGCAATACCTCAGGATAGGATGGACAAGAGTAGGGTAAGCAGTCTCTCTAGCATGTTTGTTGCACTTCTAAGTGTTCCGCCAATAAATCTTAGTCTTTGGATCGCGTTCCCGACAACGTTTTTTGTTATGGTTCCAATTTAAGTTGTTCGTAATTGTAATCCTTGGGTGCTCAGCTGAATAGACAACCTTTAAATTTGTGTAATTTATCGAGTAATCTAAATTTAACGGAAATTTTGTTAGTACACATGTGGGAGTCCTGCAATCTTCTGCTGCAAAAAGCTAATTTTACTTTTCTGGAACATCCGTATATTTGCAGGACTTGTACTCTTCTAGTTTACTGCCTATTTATAGTCTCTCCAAACTAAATCACATGCCCCTCTGACAACAGTAATCACAGGAATTTTGCTCTGTGTGATGTTGGCCTATTCACACTCCCTACATAAAGCTTAGCCAATCTTATGTTCTTTCCTCTTAGATTCAGGTGTGTATCTCAATCTTCCAATTGCAGCAACAGATACAGCATAGATATGAGACAGTCAATAGCAAACGACACAGCTCTTTGTTCAGAGTCGTCAGATACACAATTCTCTGTTTACTCAGCTGACAGCTGTGTTAAGCGTGGGCTGGCTGTGGAGCTGCAAAGGTTTCGCAAAACTCACACTGGTGTGTGCAGCTTGGCTAAATCAAAGAACTTGGTTTCATGTTACGTGTAACCTGGTATCCTTCTCCTAGGCTTACGTACAGCGTTTGTCCTAGACCCTTCCCATGTTAGCCATATAACACTAAAACTCTTAGTCCAAACTAATTTTGCTACCTGGAGTGTAGGACAAATTTTTTTTATTAAGAAACTAGATATCTTAGGAAAGATTCTACATGTCATTTCTACAGTTAATTCAAAAATGATTGCAATATATGAACTGACTAGTTTCTCAAATAATCGATTTTAGGTTATTTATTAGTGTTGTTTCCTGTAATAAAAACGTAGAAATCGATCAAAGATTGAAAAATTTTGACTCTCTCAGTTTCAAGATAAACACCATAAGACTTTTAAATTACATATGCAAATAAAAGAAAACTTACTTCGTCCACTGTTCGCTGCTTTTCTCAAACAGTGATAAGTGGTTGAATACTGCAAAAATGACTATTGGTTGAATGCTACAAAAAAAACCATCATTCTCCTATTGATTCAAATTTTTTGATACTCTGCTCAAAAAATCTTGTTGTAATTGCGGATAGTATGTTATTTGGGCGTTAGGAAGAGTCAGTGCTAAAGGGTGAAATCCGAGGTTGAATAACTAAGTTTTTCGTGTTAATTTGTCCATTTACAAGGGCTACAAGCAGATGAGCTCATATTATATAGACACAGGCAGCATATCAGTTATTTTATATACTTATTGTATACGAATGAATTATGGTTAAGTTTTTAATTTATTACTGTTACAATAATTTCTCTCCTCTTTTGTTATCTCATCGAAATGGCAGACAAATCTTGAAGCTTTTAAGTATTGTACCTCATTGCTACGTCACTTCTTAAAAATATTCCCAGACCAAGGTTGGTGCGAGGACGAGTTTCCGGCGACGACAGCGAGAAACTGCTGTAAACACCAGGCGGTTACAAAGTCTTTCACGCTGCATGTACACACGTACCTTAAGGCACAACTGCATGGCAACGCGAACACTATTGTGTCAGCAGTACTGTACCAATTCTTATACCATGTATTTGTTGCTCATTTCTGTCGGCATTGTTATTAAAGTAGCACTGATCACTTTTCCCATTTTCTGTAATAACACGATATTTACAGTCGAAGCAAATTTTACGAATAAAGATTGCCTTAAAAAAAAATGGTTTCTTTAAAAACGAAAAATTTTAGCACTGCTGCTATGGCTAGTTAATATTCAGTTTTTTTACTCGGTTATTAGCAAACTTATTATAATAGAGATCAAATACCGAAAACTACGGGTTTTTCAGAACTAAAATACCGGTATCGGTTTTAACCAGTCGGTTTTTGCCATCTTTGGTTCAGTGTCTTAACCAATACGGCACGTAGCTCGGTTTTTGCTTCGTTAAAGCTGTTGTCAACCACCTGAAGGTTGCTTAGATTACCACAGGGATTTATTATTCTTACTATGGAATACCGCTGCCTTCTTCTGAATTTCGAACTGACAGCCACTTATTTGGGGGCCTAAACTTTAACCAAGGTGTAGCTTAGCATTTTTCACATTATCAAAAGTCGTCAGAGATGAAAGTAATGATAAATGACAAAAAAATTCTGTGACTGACTGGATGTCAATGGCCCTAGTGCGGTGGCTATGCCGGTTCCCGTCAGATCACTGAAGTTACGCATCGTCGTTCATGGTTTGGCACTTGGATAGGAGACCAACCGGGCCGCTAAGCGCTGTTGACATACGGGGGTGCACTCAGCCTCGTGATGCCAATTGGAGAGCTGTTTGACCAAATAGTAGCGGCTCCAGGTCGCGAAAACTGACGGTGGCCGGAGGAGTGGTGTACTGACACTGCAGCCCTCCGTATCCGCATCCGATGGGCGATGATGCCATTAGGCCGTGGACGACAAGACGGTCTGTCAGTACCGTTGGGGCTTCCGAGTCCTGTCGGATCGAGTAGCTTGCTATTCTGACACCCTGGTCTTTTTTTGTCTGTCAGTTTCTTTGTCATTTTTCGTCAGCAGTCGCATGACAACTCGCAAATTCCATCGATGAGAACTCTACTCAGGTTTCTTTCTTTCTTTTTTTTTTTTTAATTATTACGCAGGTTGACCAGTCCCCTAACCGAACTCGCCGAGCTACGGTGCCGGCAACCGTTGCGCCCCCAGGTCACACTGTTGCATTCTACCTGGTCTTACTATTGCTTGTCTGTGCCTGGCGCTCCAAAGCTTCCCCCCTCTTTAAGAAGTGCGTCAAAGTAAGTGGAACTGGGCTTTTTGGAATTTCTTCGTTACTTTTTGTTTTTATTTCCCAGTTGCTGAAGTATCTTCCACTGTTTCATTCAAAATACACCATTTATAATTCCATCGTGAATGTCACAAGTAGTTCTATTATACGATTCTCTTACCTCATCTGACTAATCAGCATCTCATCGAGATCTGTTTCGTCTCTGCGAAAGGCACCCCCGTGAAAGACCAGCCAATAATAAAATAATGCACTCAATAATTTAAACTGCTGTATTGAAAGAAATACCTCAGTCTTGAAACAGTAATTGTCTGCCACTCACCTGCACAGCCACGTGACGAGCACACGCGGAAGTACACACTCACACAGATATTCACTTAATGTAGGTTTCATACCGTGGAAAACGCGAAACGAAATAAAACTTATGCGATAGCTTAACTTCTCTCGGGGTAGTTGTTTACAGAACAGTCCACGGGTGTATTGTCGGGTCTCTGTGTCCAACGTGTACAATATTTCGTCAAGCATCACTGTGCCGTCATCGGGTGCGCTGTAGATAGCGACAGGGTTGCTCGCCGAAATATAGTGCCGGTCAGGCACCGAGAGCTATGGTACACCTCTGTCGGAATATCGGGTGTTCCAGAAGTCTTTCCCTGATTACAAACTTTCATAATGATAAAATACGACACATACAAAAATACTTTTTATCTTCAATTGCATGTGACATATTCAGCTTTTTGTGTACATATATTACTTACTGTTAATTTATTTGTTACAGGATCCAGTGTCGTAACAACAGCGGGATAGGAAGCCCAATGTGTCCTCTGGTATCACGAGAGGCAGTCACCAAAAACAGTCCAGAGAATTTCCAGACGGCATACCTTACACAGCCTCCAGATGATAAACGCATCAACATGTGGTATGCGAAGTTTAAGGAAACAGGGAGCGTCTGTGATCTCCCTACAACAGACAAGCCCGGACTTAATGTCAGACAATTCAGACAGTGAGAGACCTCTTCGTGAGAAATCCCGAGGAGTCAGTCCACAGAGCCTCACGCGAGTTGCAGATTCTGAAGAGATCAGTGCACCGCATCTTACATAAACAACTTTTTTTTCCGGGCGTGTTAGGTCCATATCGTGCAGTCCCTCCAACCAAAGGATTTCAGTGCTGATTATGAGTTTCCTGTTGCCATGCTGGCTGATTTCGGGGAAGATGACGAATAACTGAAACGTTTACTTTTCTCAGGTGAGGCCACTTTTCACCTGAACAGTGTTGTCGACCAACACATTGCTAAGATCTGGGGATCTGAGAATCTCCATGCTGTGTTTGAGACCATCGGAGACAGACCTAAGCTGAACGTGTGGTGCCGTCTTATGCACATTATGCAAGGAGCAGGCGTAGAAATTTATGAACTATGTATGTATGTGTGTGTGTCTCTCTCTCTCTCTCTCTGTGTGTGTGTGTGTGTGTGTGTGTGTGTGTGTGTGTTTGTACGTAAATAGTTAAATATGTTACCTGCTCGTCAAGATAAAACGTATGTCATATTTTCTGCCTTATGCATATTTGTAATCAAGGGAAGACTTCTGGGCACCTTGTATAACTAGAACACTGTTCTTGACGGTTGTACGAGTCAGAAATTATTAGAGGAGAAATGAAAATTTCGCAGTTAACCAGAATTACAAGGAACATTTCCAACGGCGACCCGTTACAGGAGACTTTGACTAGTTTAAATTAAATTTGGTAATATTCTCTGCTTTGAGCCAAGTAAAGAACTGGCTATCAGTTCCGGCTCAGACACAGCTTCTGCATTAAGGGATTTCGAGCTCAACTGAAGTTCACAGAGGCTTGGCTTTTCACTGAAACACTTTGCTTTCAAGCTTGTTACAGAAAAAGTTTCCACCTGGAGTACCGGCTTACAGTTGGTTTAGGAGAGTAACGCCGGATTTTCGCACGCCGCTGTTAGTTCTCTAGCTAGGGAGCACCCTCCTCCCTCCCAGTTTCAGCTGTTTATTTTGCAGTTGAGGCAAAGAAGGGCATCCCTACAGAGACAGGTGGAAATGAAGTGTGTGTCATTGCATTTTGTTCCATTAACCTCACAAGTTTTTAATACCGATTGATTAATTAATTATTAAATGCTGACTATTTTTATAGGTAGTTTCCTCATTGTGAGTATTAACAATGTTATTATCATTGTGGCGATCAATCCAAAGACTGGTTAACGTAGCTTTCCTCGTTTGTTGATCCTGTGCAAACCTCATCAGTTGTGCATAACCGTTGCAACCTACATTCACTCGAACCTGCTTGCTATAGTCATGTCCTGTTGTTTCTCTACAATTTTCACGCTCCCTTCTCCCGTATTTCCTCCAAAAAACAACTGACAATTTTTTGATACCTCGGGGTATATCCTATCTACTGATACTCGTCACTTCCTATACATAATTTTCTGCTGCAGCGCTGTTTTCTCCCAAATTTGATGAAATACATTTTCATTAGTTATTCAGTCTACACATCTAATCTTCTGCATCCTTTTGCAACATAAAATTGTAAGAGCTTCTGTTCTCTTCTTACTTGTTCTGTTTATCGTCCATGTATGACTTCCATACAACGTGGCAATCCAGACAAATACTTTCAGAAAAGATTTACCAATGCTTAAATTTGTATTAAATATTGAAATGTTTCCCTTTTTTTAGAAACACTTTTCTTGCTAACGGCAGTCTACATTTTATGAAATCTCTACTTTTATGTTATAGTTCAAGTAGCAAAACACATCTACTATTTTTGTGTCTCATTTCCTAATCCATTTCCCTAAGCATAGGCTGCTTAATTTTAGTACACTGCATCATAATTGCTTTATTTTTGTTGATGTTCTTCTTATAGCATTTTTTTGGGGACATACCCATGCTATACAGCTAACCATACAGAAAGAAACTTTTTATGATATATTATGACATTTGCTTGTCATTTTGTCGCTGTTCTCCTGATTTTAAGTAAATGGATGTGCAAGACCTCGCACGAAGAATTGTCGATCTCTTGGTACAGCATCAACATAATTGAATTTCACAGAATTTGCTTCATGTCTTTTATCCTTAGTCACACCTGTCGAACCTGTCTGCAGATCTTTCAGTTGACTGCAACTTAAGATGATGCGGTTTGTTGTATGGGGCAATATGAATCATTTCCAGGCAGCATCAGCTTAGATACATCTGGAGTAGTCATTGGAAAAAAATGGAAGAAGAAGAAATATTAATTCTACTCTGTTTGAAAGGTTATCCACCTCTGTAACTGAAGTCAGATATAAGTAGAGGGGCAGTGGGTGTACAGGAACATATAACAATCTTAGGTAAGGTCACTGGTAAGATAAGGGTAGTATGATCCTACACAAGTAGTGTGAGGTTACAACTGAGGCAACTGGGCTAGCTATATTCAATGTCACCTCCCTACCCCTCAGACCTGCTTATGTACCTGAGACAGTGCTGGTTCTGGATGAGATAAACATGGGGCAATACATCACATCTTACAGGTAAGGTGAGACAAGTATGTACAGTGATAAGGAGGTACACTTCAGAAAATTAGCCTTGTTACCTCCAAGGTCACCCCTACTCCCCCCCCCCCCCCAGGGACACCCCATCCACTTCCCTTCTCCCTCCCCTCCACCGCATTTGCCTGTGTACCAATAAATTTCAAATTCCCCCCCTGCATCTTCATCTTTCATTAACGGCAAGTGGTCTACCCGACAGGAGGCCCTCGCCACACGACACGACTGGAACAAATGCATGTGCTGCATCATTTGAGATCTGTGCACTGTAGTGAAAGGATTTTCATGAAGTGCCAACAGAGTCCAGCCTCTGCCCCCCCCCCCTCTCCTCCAAGTAGAATAAAAAGAAAAAGAAGACATGTAGGTACAATTAACACATTCCTGACATAATTACTTGCTACTCACAGGTTTTAGATAATTTGTTGCAATTTTACCGATTTTGATCTCTACATCTCCATCTTAAGATATATGTAACTATAATGTTAAAAAATTACTACTATATATTATTTAAAAACTTGCTTCGATGTTCTTAATTAAACAATTTTTAAATGCATTATTTAACAATAAATATGTTCCTGGAGTGACATTAAAAGTTTAACAAATAGCTTAGCACACTATTTAAACAAAATATGCCAATATTCCACATTAAATATTATCTACAATCCATTGTTAACAACAAATATGCTTTTTCTGAAACAATAAACGTTAAACAAATACCACAATACGATATTTAAACAAATAAACTCTTGCTATATACCAAACCAACATCATCCCTATATTTCTAGTGTGCATGTGTGTGTGTGTGTGTGTGTGTGTGTGTGTGTGTCATCATAGCGTATGTGTTAAAAAGATCACATTGTCTTATTGGCACAAATACAGTACTTTAATGACATCAAGGTATATTCTGCAAGATCATGGTAAATATTAACATCATTTATGATATAACAGTTAGCACAGTGCAATGTATTAACGAACAAACTCACATTCCACAATGAACAAGTACCACAATGCTACAAATACACACTTAGAGAACTAGGAATTCGCCCCTGCTTTAATGGTGTGTGATGTCACTATAACTTTGCCTTAGGAGGGGTATTCCACAATAGGATTATGAAATAGGCTTGTAAAACAATGACACAAAATTCAAGTATGTATGTGCATCACTAAATTTACTCTTTAATTACTTCCACCACCCCTGGCAGCACACTTTATTTAAAACAAAACTATGACTCTGATACCATTATACCACTGACATTGTATATCTAGCCTAGAGACCAAAGGAATACAATAAAGGGGGTTAGGGCATATGCAGATACAATGCATAAACAATCATGTGATAGCTGCACATTGTGGGTATTATGCATCAGATTTTCTTGACGCAGTCCTCATACATTCAACGTTGGAGAAAAATGTACCAGTATGATGGGATATTAATAGTGTGTCATTTATGGAACTAGGAGACAAGTATTATTTAAAAAAATCTTTAAAGTGTTCATGAAGACTGCTGGCTACTGGCTAGCCATCCAGCAGCAGTGAGCAGCACGTGACAGGGGCTAGCTGTCACGGGGTGGGGCGAGGGCATAGCCCTGCACTGGTGCACATTGGGCAAGCAGTTGCATGGTGTATGTGTCCAAACGTTCTTGATCTCACTGCAACTGAGTAGGGGGACACGAATTTGTGCGTGCAGTCTGCTCCAATACACAGTGCTAACATCGTTATTCGTCCGTTTAATCAAGATTTGTATGGAGGTATCTCACTGGACCTTATTCATAGAGGCTAGCTGGAGCACCAGACAGCCACCGTGCTGACACTTCGTTTATCTGCCCACTGGGTACCGGCTGGTTGAGGGGGATAGAGGAGGGGTGGGAAGAGGAGGAGGGTTATGCGACAGGTCAGGACAGTGCTAGGCCAAATGTTCATAATGATTTGCTTACCACGTGCAGCAGCACCAGTGTAGGGAGGCTTCAATGCACAGTGTAGTGGCAAGGCTCTGCTTGGCGACTGTAGCATGAGCTGTGACGAGAGGTCCTTACTGAAATGTGATGTAGAGTAGAACAATCCCAGTCGCATTTTTGAGTTTTAAATAAAGAAGTAATTCTTGCCCTCCTCCCACAGCCTTTATAATATCAAGACAAGTACTCTGGAGCATGGATTGTGGTACATGAATATATTGTTTGGTGTACTGGGTTATTTTTTGTTTGTTCTTCAAGAATGTGCGTAGTTTTCTCTCTCTCTCCTATTCTTATAACAATGGTAGCAACGCACATGTGGGGCATATTAATGAAGTACATACCTTTCTCTGTAGAAGCGTTCCCAGTTCAGTACAACCATATAGTGTTAGGGGACCTGAGAGCTACGTCACACAGTAAAAGTGTTGGGGACACGTTCGTTTAAGTGAAACGTAGGCCTGATGTGAATTTGTTGCTAAATAAAAAATGTTTATGTCTGAATTTCTGTATAATTTGTTACATTACCATGCTGTGGTGACTTATTTGACCGATATTTTTACTATATCTTCCTGAAAAAAAGTGGCTATTTGGAGATTTCTGGGGGCAGGAATCGGTAAAACCATATGTAGCAGTGGTGTGCTTACAGAAGGTGTAATGGGGAAATATTTTAAACATTCAGGTAAATTGTTTATGTGTTCCTTGCCGAAAATTGGTAAAATTATCTCAAAACTGTAAAATACAATCACACTTTGAGGCGCCTATAGGACATGCATGATGGTGGTATTTATGAACCCATATCCATGTGTCTGTTCTTGAAAAATCAATAAAATATCCACGAAACCAGTATTCATGTGCGTCGCCTTGAAAAACCGATGAAATTATCCGACAAACCCATATTTAAGTGCTTCTACTTGAGAAATTGGTAAAATTAGCCACAAAAATCTACATTTACTTGTACGAGATGTGTTTGGAAAGTTTTTAAGAATGGTTTGGGAGGCAGGTACACGGAGGGTGCCTTGTCCTAGAATGTCCTCTGACGGGAAATTGCATTTCGTTTATTCAGTTAGTTGTGGCAGCTGGTTGAGTGCGGGTCTGTTTAGGGCTTCTTGCCGGATTCTATCTGCATGAAAATGGACGTAAGAACAGAGCAACGAGTTTGTGCGAAATTTTGATTTAAAACCGGAAAATCAGCTTCTGAGACTTACGAACTACTAGAAACAGCTTTTGGAGATAATTGTATGAACCAGTCAAATATTTTTGTCTGGTTCAACAGGTTTAAAAATGGCTGCGAATCATGTGAAGATGAACCACGGGCCAGCTGTCCTTTCACCTCAGAAACGAATGAAAATGTTGTGAAAGTTCGCGACTTAGTGCGCTCTGATTGTAGACATACAATTAGGGAGATGGCTGATGAACTTAATTTAAGTTTCCATGCAGTTCAGTCAGTTTTAGCTGAAGATCTGAACATGCGTCGAGTGTCCGCAAAATTCATTCCAAAAGTATTGTCAAGTGACCAGAGACAATATCAACTTGAAGAGTGCCAAGAACTGATTAATCGGATTAAAAATGACCCAGATTTGTTTGATTGGGTAACTGCAGGTGACGAATTATGGGTATATGGATATGATCCTGAAATCAAAGTACAGTATTCGCGGTGGAAGACTCCAGTTTCACCACGACCTAAAAAACCACGGTAAAGTCGGTCGAAGGTGAAGACAATGTTGGTGAATTTTTTCGATTCTACCGGTATTATGCTTCATGAATTTGCCCCTGGAGGACAGACAGTTAACCAGGAATACTACAAATATGTCCTTGAGCGTTTGCGCGAGAAGCTGCAGAAGAAAAGGCCTGGATTGTGGAAAGACAGGAGTTGGGTGCTACACCATGACAATGCTCCGGCTCATCGTGCCTTCTCCATCGTTGAATTTTTGACCAAATTCAAAATTCCTGTACTTCCACAACCGCCATATTCCCCTGATTTGGCCCCTGCGGATTTCTGCCTGTTTCCTAAACTGAAAGTTTCACTGAAAGGGAAGCGATTTGACTCGATTGAGGACATCCAGGCAAATACGGAGAGCGTCGTTAATACACTTCAGGAAAAAAATTTCCAGGAATGTTTCAAAAGTGGAAACACCGTTGGAGTCGGTGTGTTCAGTCAGAAGGGGACTGTTTTGAAGGAGATGCATCACAGTAACATGTAAGTACCACCATTGTACAATTACAAGCCCATCTTAAAACTTCCCAGTCACATATCATCTTTTCTCAAAAAATGGGAGAAAATAACAACGAAATCCATATTTTTGAGTATCTTCTTAAAAAGTGAGGGAAAATCGGTAAAATTAGCCCCAAAACCTATATTTACGTCTATCTATTTAAAAAGTTGGGGAAAATTGGTAAAATAACAATGAAATGGGTGTCTTGTTAAAAGGCCGCTACAGTTATTCATGAACCGTAAATAGCATCATATATTGTAAGAAATAGTATCGAGTGTGATGCTCAGCTGAACATTTATGAAAACTACACCAATACCACTGGATACCATCCTGTGCTGAAAATTTGCAGTATCCTCTGAATTCACCGCTGCTGCTGTTGCTCGAGCGAGGTACAGACTAAGCGTGACAATCTCGGGATGCAGGAGATACTTTGACGGGCGAAAACGGTGGTTTATTTATACAAGACAACATTGCCCTCATTTGACTGAAATCGTCCCAACCACCCTACTCATGATAAAGGGCCCCAAGTCAATCTCAGGTACCCTGACGATAGAGCTTCCGCTCTGAAATACGTATCGGTAGCAAAAATCTAAAAAAAAAAAAAAAAGCACAAAATACAGATTGTCGAAATACTTTTGTTCCTAAAATATAAATAAAATTGTTAATGCTTAATTCTCCGTTTTCGACAAGACTATTAGATAAAGCACTGGGATAACGAATGAGGTAAGCCCTGTAACTGTCAGAGGTAACATTTCGGCTTTCTCATTAAAGTGTTTAGAGAAGTCATAGGAGACCACCATCTGGAAGTTCAGGTGGACATTTGAACACTGATCTTTTCGGATGAGAGACCAGTGCTCTACTCGATGAGCTGCCTCTGTCGGTAAGAATGAAAAACAGTGAGTGAAGTGATAAGAGTGGAAGGCATTGTTCTGTTGTGTGTGTGTGTGTGTGTGTGTGTGTGTGTGTGTCTGTGTGTGTGTGTGAGTGAGTGTGTGTGCGTAGTTGAATTATAAAATTCTGTAAATTTACAGGTTGTCTGCGACTTGTACAGAAACCAGACTGCAGTTATAAGAGTAGAAGGACATGAAAGGGAAGCAGTGTTCGATAAGAGATTGAGTCAGGTTTATAGCATCTCCCTGATGTCATACGACCTGTACATTGAGGAAGCAGTAAAGGAAACCTAGGAGACGCTTGGAAAGGGAATTAAAGTTCAGGGAGAAGAAATAAAATCTTTGAGGATCGCCGATGGCATTGTATGTCTGTGAGAGAAAGCAAAGGAATTAGAAGAGCAGTTGAACAGAATGGATTGTGTCTTCAAAATTGTTATAAGATTAAAAGCAGTAGATGAGTTTTGTGATTTGGGCAGCAAAATAACTGATGATGGCTAAAGTAGAGAGGATACAAAATGTAGAAAGGCTGTAGCAAGAAAAGCATTTCTGAAAAATAGGAATTTCGTAACAGCTAATATAAATTGAAGTGTTAGGAATTCTTTTCTGAAGTTTTTTGTCTGCGGTGTTGCCTTGTACAGAAGAGAAATGTGGACGAACAGCGTCTCACACAAGAAGAGAAAAGAAGCTTTTGAACACAGTGCAACCCAACTACACTGAAAGTTAGATGGCTGGCTGGAATAATGAAGAGTTACTGAATCGAACTGAGAAAGTAAAATCACGGCACAACTCGACTAAAAGCAAGGATCAGTTGACAGAGCTCAGCTTGAGTCATCAAGGAATCGTGGATGCGGTAATGGCAGGTAGCGTGGAGGGGGGAGGGGGGGGGAGGTTAACATAGAAGAATGATATCAAGGCATATATACAGTAAGACGGTTCAAACGGCTTCAAAGGGATGTAGGTTGCAGGAGTTACTCAGAAATGAAAAGGCTTTCACAGGATAGATTAGCATTGAGAACTACATCAAACCAGTTTCGAACTGATGAACACATGAGCAACGTTAAAGTCCATTACACATGCAGTCTGATTACAAGATATTCATACTGCTACTTGAAAAAAAATTGAAGGACTCAAAAGACATGGACGGATGCCAATATGACTTCGTACACATACACACCATTGACAGGTATGTAAATGATTAAATTCACCAGTTAGAACGCCTACCAGAGCGCATTAATGTTGGTTGTGTTTAGTGTTGTTATTAGGCCTGGTGAGTTATACACTCCTGGAAATTGAAATAAGAACACCGTGAATTCATTGTCCCAGGAAGGGGAAACTTTATTGACACATTCCTGGGGTCAGATACATCACATGATCACACTGACAGAACCACAGGCACATAGACACAGGCAACAGAGCATGCACAATGTCGGCACTAGTACAGTGTATATCCACCTTTCGCAGCAATGCAGGCTGCTATTCTCCCATGGAGACGATCGTAGAGATGCTGGATGTAGTCCTGTGGAACGGCTTGCCATGCCATTTCCACCTGGCGCCTCAGTTGGACCAGCGTTCGTGCTGGACGTGCAGACCGCGTGAGACGACGCTTCATCCAGTCCCAAACATGCTCAATGGGGGACAGATCCGGAGATCTTGCTGGCCAGGGTAGTTGACTTACACCTTCTAGAGCACGTTGGGTGGCACGGGATACATGCGGACGTACATTGTCCTGTTGGAACAGCAAGTTCCCTTGCCGGTCTAGGAATGGTAGAACGATGGGTTCGATGACGGTTTGGATGTACCGTGCACTATTCAGTGTCCCCTCGACGATCACCAGTGGTGTACGGCCAGTGTAGGAGATCGCTCCCCACACCATGATGCCGGGTGTTGGCCCTGTGTGCCTCGGTCGTAAGCAGTCGTGATTGTGGCGCTCACCTGCACGGTGCCAAACACGCATACGACCATCATTGGCACCAAGGCAGAAGCGACTCTCATCGCTGAAGACGACACGTCTCCATTCGTCCCTCCATTCACGCCTGTCGCGACACCACTGGAGGCGGGCTGCACGATGTTGGGGCGTGAGCGGAAGACGGCCTAACGGTGTGTGGGACCGTAGCCCAGCTTCATGGAGACGGTTGCGAATGGTCCTCGCCGATACCCCAGGAGCAACAGTGTCCCTAATTTGCTGGGAAGTGGCGGTGCGGTCCCCTACGGCACTGCGTAGGATCCTACGGTCTTGGCGTGCATCCGTGCGTCGCTGCGGTCCGGTCCCAGGTCGACGGGCACGTGCACCTTCCGCCGACCACTGGCGACAACATTGATGTACTGTGGAGACCTCACGTCCCACGTGTTGAGCAATTCGGCGGTACGTCCACCCGGCCTCCCGCATGCCGACTATACGCCCTCGCACAAAGTCCGTCAACTGCACATACGGTTCACGTCCACGCTGTCGCGGCATGCTACCAGTGTTAAAGACTGCGGTGGAGCTCCGTATGCCACGGCAAACTGGCTGACACTGACGGCGGCGGTGCACAAATGCTGCGCAGCTAGCGCCATTCGGCGGCCAACACCGCGGTTCCTGGTGTGTCCGCTGTGCTGTGCGTGTGATCATTGCTTGTACAGCCCTCTCGCAGTGTCCGGAGCAAGTATGGTGGGTCTGACACACCGGTGTCAATGTGTTCTTTTTTCCATTTCCAGGAGTGTATAAGGGGCGTGAACATCGCCATACGTTGAGTGATTTCGTGAAGGACACGGAGGTGCTACCGACTCGTGCTAGGCAGCGTAATCAGCAACTGACAGAGTGAGTTTGAAAGGGACCTCATTATAGGTCGACTGGTCGAATCGCGCAATATCCGCTTTCGGATGTGGCCTTCAACGGCAGAGGAATGTGAGGGCAGGAATCGTAAAGCAGGGCGTATTCGTCCTCAAATTTCCGGTTAACGACGTCTGACCACAAGGAAGGATCGCCATGTCGTGCACCAAGCACATTGTAGCTCCTTCACGTCTGCACCTCCCAGCCGAGAACAAGCAAACGACTCTCTGCAATATTCTGTGAGAGCCCAGACTATCGGTCAGACACTAGCAGGAGCCGGAGCAGGGAATTATTATTCTATGTGTACACTCCGTCTTCAGGCCACAAGTGGCCCTTCGGGACCATCCGACCGCCATGTCATCCTCAGTTGAGGATGCGGATAGGAGTGGCGTGTGGTCAGCACACCACTCTCCCGGTCCTTATGATGATTTTCTTTGACCGGAGCCGCTACTATTCGGTTGAGTAGCTCCTCAATTGGTATCACGAGGCTGAGTGCACCCCGAAAAATGGCAAATGGCGGCCTGGATGGTCACCCATCCAAGTGCCGGCCACGCCCGACAGCGCTTAACTTCGGTGATCTCACGGGAACCGGTGTATCCACTGTGGCAAGGCCGTTGCATTCTATGTGTAGCTTCCCATTAACTCCACAACACGGAGGGCCGCGTCTCGAGTGGTGCCGCGACGGGAAAGCATAGGCTGCAAATGAATGTCGTAGCATTGTGTTCAACGATGAATAGCATTTTTGCAGTGCCCCATATGGCCATCTTCTTCGAGTATGATGGCGACCTGGGGAGAGGTCCCAACACTCCAATGTTTTGGAGAGGCACAGCGATGTTCCCCCTGGCGTCTTGAAGTAGCTCCCTTCGGGTGTGACTTCAGGTTACGGCTGGTGGTATTGAGGGAACTCTGGAGGTACATCCATACCTCATGGACATGATGCGTGTGTGTTGCCTCTCAGCTAACGACAGTATTGTGGTGGCATTTTTCAATAGGACAGTGCTCGTCCACACATGGCACGTGTCGTTGTGAACTATCTGTGCTACGCTCAATAAGATCCCCACATCTGTACCCTGTAGAACATGTGCGGGACCAGCTCGAACATCAATTCGATCCGGGTTCCAATATCTAGGATATCAAAGACTACTTATAAGTTGTGGGCGAGCTTGTCAGCTTGGCACACTTGTTTGCTCTGAATGTGCATCAAACTCTTGTATTCTTTTTTTTATAACATTAGGTATCTTCAAAGAAAAGTTGATGAAAATCATAATAATGAACCTCTGACTTATGGCTGTCCAGTCGTTACTGCCAGCGATCAGTCAATGTAGACGATTTGTCATCTAGTAATTACAAATTGCGGAATGTTGTAGATCCTCCCATGGCGCAGAAACTCAAGATAATTCACATTAATTTTTTTGTATTCTAGCTTCATGCAGTGTAAAGGCTCTTTGTTAGCAGATTATGCACCAAACGTTCGTTTTAATATGATTCCAATGTTTCTATTGCAACAAAGTATATCTGTGATATTATTCTTGCGATTTGTGAAGTTACGTGACATGTCAAACTGCGCGAAAGTGAAGAACAAGACAAGTAGAATGGCAATTGTGGAACGAATAAATAATGGCAGTGGAAATGGCTCGTGCTTCATATTCATGAGACAGAGACATTTGCCTCACAAAGAGCTACCCGGTAAATGCCTGTGGCCATCCAGTGGTTCTAGATCGTTACGCCTGCCACAGCAAAGCGGGTGTTTGGGGGATGAATGTAACGCGAGTCTACAAGTAGTCAAATCGAGGTTCCATGGAGATAAGTACTTAATAACTTGTAAACTGCTCATTTTCTCGTAGTTGTAACGCAGGCGACGACACCCGTTGAGCACTTCTGACACTACAGCACTGCCGTCTGGTATAAAAGATTCAATGAAACAGAATGTGAAAAACAGCAACATAATAAAAAAAACAAGTGAAGACTACGCTCAAATATTTTGAAAGAAGGAAAGGTAGCCTAAGCATATCTGGGAAAAACAGTGACATTATTCTTTCTGATTTCACAGCGTATCCTACATGGAGACGAAACAGTTACACAAAATGTGAGAAACACCAATAGGTAAAAACAACAAAGTGAGGGCTATGCCCAAATATTTGTAAAAAAGGAAAGGTAATTTGAGGGCCTCTCGGCAGTTAAAGAACATAAATAACCTTCGGAACACTGGAGGTGATAATGGTAGGACTTCTACATTTAAGATCCACCTACAGAGTTTTTTCAAATCTTGAATCAAAGACACTGGCTGATTGACTATACGTTACGATGATATTGCAGAAAGTGTTCCCCACTACATAATGATGATTCTCTGAATTTTGTAACGGAGGGAATTTATACAACCTTAACGATATCCAGCAGCTTAGACTGCAATCTGCCTGAAACAAACACAAGTATTTCTCCCCGAACAGAGTGAACATCCGGAAACGTCGTCGAAGGCTGGAAATATTTAATTGATGACACGGTAGGATAGAACAGCTCATTTCTTCAGATGTAGCAGGCGATGTTAACAGAGATCCCTGAGACAGAGTTAGAAACAAAATTTTACGTGTTTTGTGGTTAGTATTGTACTCGTTTAAAATGTAGTCTGTGGCGATATTCCGATCTTGGTTCTGATTACAGAAGGAACATTACACAGACCTTACCGAAAAATAAATTGACTACATGCCAAAAGTTTGATACCGAAGGTACAGCAGTCAAGAAATTGTAATATACCATCAAGAAGAAGTTCTCAAAAATTCTGGTGCCGCCTGTGCCACAGTTTTGCTTAGCTGTTTCATCTTCGGAAAGGCTTTTCATCTCAGTAGTGGTTTACAATATCACTGATAATTTACGGAAGAGTATGCACAATGCTGAGTCTCTAAATTCCAATTACAAGGGAAATCAGAACCACTAATAATTATAATCTTAATACTTATTTTGCTATCAGGCATTGTCTAATGCTACTGCTGACGTTTCACAAGTATGTACAAAAGTGCTTGTGAATTATGGCTCAAAGGGGATAATATATACATTTTAGTAACTCAGTTAAGGAGAAGAATGAAAAAAGGGCAGATCACGACTACTGCCACTAACATTGTTAATATTGACTGCCACTAACATTGTTAATATTGACCTCCTCTACCAAGATTTAGTACTACAAGATGTTCAGCTATGAATACGTACGAAGTCACTGAACACAGAGAGCTGCTCTTTCTTATCTACCTGCACTATGGCTTCGCAAAGTCGATAGGACAAGACGTACACTGTTCTGGGGTTCCTTTGGCCCACAAGAGAATAAATTTCAGTCTCCCTTCCTGCTCTATTTAAGTAGGTTGAATATATTCATCACAAATGTATCACAAAAAAATCTGCTTTCATAGTGCAGTGAAAGTGTCATGAAATAATGTGTACATTTGCCATTGCTTTCTCATGTGGGTATAATGGGGTACAAATTAATAAATAGGCAAATTCAAAAAAATGTTCAACTGTGTGTGAATTCCTAAGGGACTAAACTGCTGAGGTCATCGGTCCCTAGACTTAAACACTAATGAAACTAACTTATGCTAAGAACAACACACACACCCATGCCCGAGGGAGGACTCGAACCTCCGGCGGGAGGGGCCGCGCAAACGCTGACAAGTCGCCTTAAACCATGCGGCCACTCCGTGCGACTGTAAAATTAATTTATTATTAAAAAAGAGATGGAAAACAATACAGTGAAAAGTGTGCTTCTTCTTAGAACAACACATCTAAATACATAGCCGTAATGACATATATCATGTGGGAACTAACACGACTTAACAAGTGAAAAAAGAGTAATCACTTTCTCTTACTTTTTATAAATTACTCAAAATATTTTCGCAC
Organism: Schistocerca cancellata; assembly: GCF_023864275.1. Taxonomy (NCBI): domain Eukaryota; kingdom Metazoa; phylum Arthropoda; class Insecta; order Orthoptera; family Acrididae; genus Schistocerca; species Schistocerca cancellata. The sequence continues at coordinate 294,206,569 of NC_064627.1, forward strand.
CACCTGCATATTGGCTAACGTGCGTGGGGATTAGGTTCAAGGGCAGCAGACAGTGAACTAAGAAGCCTTATGAAACTAAAATAATAACTTTATTGCCGAATTAAAACAAAACAATAACCAAAATAAATGTAGTATTTCAAAAATGTCACATCTGAGAAGTCAAAATGTGCTGCCAGGTAATATTCAACCCCACCCCATGCGCTGTAACAAGCATGTATCATCCTCGGTACATTGTCCATAGAGCAGTTCGATGTTACTGTTGAAGCAGTCCCACTACTCGGTGGCATTCCTAACATCGATCAGTGTTTGAGCAAGGTTCAGTACGATAACGCATTCGAAGTTCCAGCTTGTTCTATTCGCGCTCATTCGGTTTAATGTCAGCAGATAGCGCAACATAATACCATTCGGTTGATCCCTGTCTCCTAGGAGATGGTATTCAAGAGGTGGGTATTGTATACTCGTGCACTACCGTGTTGAAAGACGAACCCTTTGACGAAATATTGACTGTACAGCTGGGTAGTGGGATTGAGAAATCTGATCTGATACTACACAACCCTCAAATTACATTCGATGTTAGACGTCCAACATCTGTACGTGTTACAGGCCGAAAACATGACCAATCATGCGGTGTCATGGGCTTTTCGACAATGGGCTTTGCGACCCGTGTGTCAAAATGCTGTTTCTTTCCATAAATATCTTAGACGTGGGTTTTCCAACGTTCCAAGGAAGCTGTTAACATTGAGGGAGGCTCAGGTGACCCTTTTATAATAAGAACGTCGCTTCACATTTTATCCAAGTTTGGTTTTGACTATGAGCTTACCACATCGGGATGTTTAAATATTTTTATTTTTTTATTTATTTTTACCAATTTTTCACTCTACATCATTAGTGCAGCGAATTACTAAACTTCTTGTAGTCCTCAGACTACTTATTTATTTATACAATGTATTTTAATCTCCAAACTTGAACCAGGATGCTGGGTCGTCCCAAAAGCTCCTCTTTTTGCTCTACACAATCCAGTCTTGGATTTCTCTTAATTTGGCATATTAGCATTGAAATCTAAAACCTTCTCTTTCAGATATTGAAATTCCTCTTTAAAAATAAGGAAAACAGGCAGTGTCTATTCATGGTTGACTCTTTTCTTGCAGTTATGCCATGTTTTCTGATCTGGACATTTGTTTCGTCAAGTGGGTTAGAATGTTACTGTTCAGCCATGATTCTGCCATTTCCAATTTTTAAACAGCCTTGGCACTTATACCGTATGGAATTCACTCACCACATTTTCTGTGCACCCGGTAACGATGAACATCCTTGGGAGACGGGGCTTCCTTTCGTTGTCGCTTCACATTTCACCCAAGTTTAGTTCTGACTATGAGCATACCACATCGGGATGTTTAAATGATTTTTTATTTATTTTTAACAATTTTTCATTCTACATCATTAGTGCAGCAAATTACAAAACTCACATTGTATAGGAATCAAGTAGCTTAGGACTACGAACCTACAGGGTGTTTCAAAAATGACCGGTATATTTGAAACGGCAATAAAAACTAAACGAGCAGCGATAGAAATACACCGTTTGTTGCAATATCCTTGGGACAACAGTACATTTTCAGGCGGACAAACTTTCGAAATTACAGTAGTTACAATTTTCAACAACAGATGGCGCTGCAAGTGATGTGAAAGATATAGAAGACAACGCAGTCTGTGGGTGCGCCATTCTGTACGTCGTCTTTGTGCTGTAAGCGTGTGCTGTTCACAACGTGCAAGTGTGCTGTAGACAACATGGTTTATTCCTTAGAACAGAGGATTTTTCTGGTGTTGGAATTCCACCGCCTAGAACACAGTGTTGTTGCAACAAGACGAAGTTTTCAACGGAGGTTTAATGTAACCAACGGACCGAAAAGCGATACAATAAAGGATCTGTTTGAAAAATTTCAACGGACTGGGAACGTGACGGATGAACGTGCTGGAAAGGTAGGGCGACCACGTACGGCAACCACACAGGGCAACGCGCAGCTAGTGCAGCAGGTGATCCAACAGCGGCTTCGGGTGTTCGTTCGCCGTGTTGCAGCTGCGGTCCAAATGACGCCAACGTCCACGTATCGTCTCATGCGCCAGAGTTTGCACCTCTATCCATATAAAATTCAAACGCGGCAACCCCTCAGCGCCGCTACCATTGCTGCACGAGAGACATTCGCTAACGATATAGTGCACAGGATTGATGACGGCGATATGTATGTGGGCAGCATTTGGTTTACTGACGAAGCTTATTTTTACCTGGACGGCTTCGTCAATAAACAGAACTGGCGCATATGAGGAACCGAAAAGCCCCATGTTGCAGTCCCATCGTCCCTGCATCCTCAAAAAGTACTGGTCTGGGCCGCCATTTCTTCCAAAGGAATCATTGGCCCATTTTTCAGATCCGAAACGATTACTGCATCACGCTATCTGGACATTCTTCGTGAATTTGTGGCGGTACAAACTGCCTTAGACGACACTGCGAACACCTCGTGGTTTATGCAAGATGGTGCCCGGCCACATCGCACGGCCGACGTCTTTAATTTCCTGAATGAATATTTCGATGATCGTGTGATTGCTTTGAGCTATCCGAAACATAAAGGAGGCGGCGAGGATTGGCCTCCCTATTCGCCAAACATGAACCCCTGTGACTTCTTTCTGTGGGGACACTTGAAAGACCAGGTGCACCGCCAGAATCCAGAAACAATTGAACAGCTGAAGCAGTACATTTCATCTGCATGTGAAGCCATTCCGCCAGACACGTTGTCAAAGGTTTCGGGTAATTTCATTCAGAGACTACGCCATATTATTGCTACGCTTGGTGGATATGTGGAAAATATCGTACTATAGAGTTTCCCAGACCGCAGCGCCATCTGTTGTTGAAAATTGTAACTACTGTAATTTCGAAAGTTTGTCTGCCTGAAAATGTACTGTTGTCCCAAGCATATTGCAACAAACGGTGTATTTCTATCGCTGCTCGTTTAGTTTTTATTGCCGTTTCAAATATACCGGTCATTTTTGAAACACCCTGTATATGGAAAATTAGGCTGTCAGCGAGGGCACTGCCTGACTAACAGTGAAAACTCATCCATTGCTGATGATCCACCGGCATAAATTAACAGTAGGGGAGGCTCTGTTCGAACCCATTGTGCAAAACTCCTTGGTCGGAAGTCCCAGGCTAACTGCAGCACGAACAAAATGGACAGAGATACGAAGGTCAGAAAGCCCACGTAGCCCTCGCTGCTGAACCCACATGACTCCATGTCTGAGACGCACATTGCCACCTGGATGCCGCCACGGCCATCAAGTGCCAGACATATCGTCAGTGCAGCGAACCTGACGTCACTGATACAGTTTCCCTTCCAGGCGTTCCTTTGTCCACATTCTTCACAGATGAAGGGCCAGGGGAATTTCTACTATTGTTCGTAATGGGTACCTAAAGACTAAACTGACCACATAGGAACGGCTGCATACTGCCTGTGTCGCTCTTCCACTTATCTCCAAAAACGCAGCGAGCAGTTTTGTTGCATTCTCTTTAGAGTGTACACTAGCCAGAATCTGTAGATAGCAGGCATCAGCTGCTCTTGACAGTGGGCGAACACAGCGACGCAGTTCGTCAAATTATTGTGCCTGACGATAGTGGTGGAATGTTCAAATGTTGTCGCTGTGGTGTACACCAATTCGCTGGGCAGCTCCCTGTGCTGACAACCAACCCTTCTTGCCATTAAGTGAGCATACAAGCAAGGCCTAAAGTGGAAATGACCATTCGAAGAATGTTGACAGACTGAACAGTGAAGGTAAGCCATATTGTCCCATACATGACTGGAGATGCGACACACTCTACTGAACTGAATTGCACTGAGAACTGTGAGGTCACTGTTGCTTCTTCTCGATCGATATAACAAATGCAACATAGGTGAGGTGTGATGACGTGCGGTGAAACATTTGTGGACTCAACAATGAGTTTTACCGTTGCATCTTTCTCAGCGTGCACCAGTTAAATGTGGAGTCCTCAGATGTAGTCTAACGTGAACACTGTGTCAGAGGAAGAATTTGAAAGAAAGCCAAAAAGCGTTCCGAATTTTTAGGTCGCCTGTTGTAACGTTCTTCGGTGGAGGAACTCTTTAATTATTCAGCGATGTATTCATGTGAGTGTAGCAACCTTCAGCTGCGATATTAACATTGTATGTTGAAGAATTTTCCACTTAGCTTGTTTAGCACTTTGAATAATTCAGGTTAATGCATCATATTTGTATTTATTAATAACACATACTGTCAATCACAAACGAAATGAAATTCTGTAGTCCTAAAGTGTTAGCACCAACAAAGAGCAGAGCCTGACGAGATGGTTCCTGCTAAGGAGAAACTGGCAACAACGAGAAAAAGCACTTGCCCGCGAAAGGCAAAGCTCCCGAGTTCGAGTCTCGGTCCAGCACACAGTTTCAATCTACCAGGAAATTTCGAGGAGAAAAGAACTAAAACTTTAGTTAATTTTCACCAAATTTCATTGCAGAATAGATATTCTGAGCCCCCAACAACGAGGAACGTAATATCGTCATTGAAATACAAAACTTAGCACTGGAAGCACGTTTATTACTCACATCAACGTACAGTCAGAACAAAACTTAACTGAACTCCTGGGCACAGAGTGCAATTGTTTAAGTAAACATCGAATATGCCGGAATGCTGGTTATTTATACAAACATCGAATATTGCAGAATATACAAACATTACAAACATAAGATACTTTAAGAACTGTCTAGAAATTATAAATAGTAAATAAAAAATAACATATGGTGGTCATGATTATACTGGTGGACCACAGCACCTCAGGCAGCGATGCTAAACACTATTGCACACTGTATGCAGCGCAGCTCGCCCCTTCAAAAATCCTCATTGGAGGCGCATACATTGCCCTAAATCTATAACTCGCCGGTGGTCCTATCAATGGACCGCTGTCTTATGCTGGTACTCTTGTCACATACATCCTCTTGTTACATCCTCTTCACTATGATGAGCATTGAAAGTAGACCCTCCTGTCTAAATTCCGTATGGCTGCCGCCGTCGGAGGTTCGAGTCATCCCTCGGGCATGGGTGTGTGTGTTGTCCTTAGCCTAAGTTAGTTAGATTAAGTAGTTCGCAGGCCTAGGGACCGATGACCTCAGCTGCTTAGTCCCATAGTCCTTACGACAAATTTCCAATTTTTCTAAATTTCGTCGTTATCGAGTGTATCTTTAGTTTCCTTGATACTACCATTGTCGACCAGCATCTCTGGGCTGTAATAGTATATGGAGCATGTAGACGATGTCTTTGCGCATTTGTCTTCTTGGTGGAACGTCATAATCCTCGACTTCTTTACTTACATTTGGCAAGTGACGATGGATACGACATGAGCTCAAGTAGCGATTTAGTCATTTTTCCTATAGTCCTACTTTCCGCACAGGCGTAAAAATCCGTATCAAGTCTCCTAGACAGTTTCTCACTGCTCATTGCTTAGCATTATAGTGCTCTCGATCCTTCTCCTGGGCTTCCAGTGCCTGTATGTGAGTCAGCTACTGTGCTTCGTCAGTTTTACGTAGTCATCCTAAGTATCGTCAAATTGAAAGGGGAACAGTGTATACATTGTTGTTATGGCCTCGTTATCATTGAGTAAAAAGAACGATTTTAAGCTTTGAAGGGAGGTCGTCTTAAATTAATGTCTCTGAATACGTGGTAGAGCGGCTCAAGCTGCTTCTACTGCCGGTAGTGAAACAAGTAAGTCTTCCTCTAATATGGCCACTATACGCAAAGGACAACAACGAGACAGTAAAACAGAACTTGATAGCACACCAGGTTATCTTTATACTACCTTAACAAAATTTTTATTTCCTCTGAAGTTGAACAAGATGAGTCAAAAGTTATTTGTCTTTAACAGATTTTATTTATTTATTTTGCTTTTAACAGAACGAGAAGTAATGCCTCCCAATCGTTTATTTGAAAACTCTTAAAAGTTTTAAATAAAACAAACATTATTCATATTCTACTTCTTTATTCTTCATGTCGACGTATTTATTCCTCAATACAGTCACCCTGGCAACGAACACATTTCTCTCAACGAGAGACCAATTTGTTAATACCACCACTGTCGAACGTTTGGCTTTATTCATGCAGCCACAACGTCACCTCTGCTTGCCACACTTCATAACTATCAAAGCAAAGTCCTCGAAGGTGTTCTGTAAGCTTTGAAAAAAGATGATAGTCGGATGGAGCCAAGTATGGACTGTATGGAGGATAGTCGATGATAGTGAGTCCAAAGCGTCAGATCGCTGCAGATGCCGCAGCAGTCAACTGTGGTACAATGTTGTCATGCTGAAGGAGACGAACACTTCAAATTCGAAACGCGATTACAGCACGCTGTTTCTCATGCACCGAGATAATTACACACACACCAAAAAAAATTTGCATCACCCCAGTTCCCAGAACTCCTGAAGATAGACGTTGACTGTGGGTATTGTATCATGGACACAGTCCCTTTGACTGTTCAGAGATGTCACTAAACCCGCCCAAAGATGTAAACAACCATGCATGAGCAGCGCCTATTAGACGGTCAGTTCCAGTCGTTCCGCAAGGAACGAGGTACACGGCTCGTGTCGTTTGCAATCCAACCATGCCTAGACAGTCAATACCGCGGTTCGATCGCGTCCGCATTGTTACTTTGTGCCAGAAAGGGGAAGTGTCCAGGCGTCTCGGAGTGAACCAAAGCGATGTTGTTCGGACATGGAGGAGATACAGAGAGACAGGAACTGTCGATGAGTTGCCTCGCTCAGGCTGCCCAAGGGCTACTACTCCAGTGGATGACCGCTACCTACGGATTATGGCTCGGAGGAACCCTGACAGCAACGCCACCATGTTGAATAATGCTTTTCGTGCAGCCACAGCACTCAAATTGTGCGCAATAGGCTGCATGGTGCGCAACTTCACTCCCGACGTCCATGCCGACGTCCATCTTTGCAACCACGACACCGTGCAGCGCGGCACAAAAGGGCCCAAAAATGGTTCAAATGGCTCTGAGCACTATGGGACTTAACTGCTGAGGTCATCAGTCCCCTAGAACTTAGAACTACCTAAACCTAACTAATCTAAGGACATCACACACATCCATGCCCGAGGCAGGATTCGAACCTGCGACCGTAGCGGTCGCGCGGCTCCAGACTGTAGCGCCTAGAACCGCTCGGGCATTCCGGCCGGCCAAAATGGCCCAACAACATGCCGAATGGACCGCTCAGGATTGGCATCACGTTCTCTTCACCGATGAGTGTCGAATATGCCTTCAACCAGACAATCGACGGAGACGTGTTTGGAGGCAACCCATTCTGGCTGAACGCCTTAGACATACTGTCCAGCGAGTGCAGCAAGGTGGAGGTTCCCTGCTGTTTTGGGGTGACATTATGTGGGGTCAACGTACGCCGCTGATGGAAGGCGCCGTAACGGCTGTACGATACGTGAATGCCATCCTCCGACCGATAGTGCAACAATCTCGGCAGCATATTGGCGAGGCATTCGTCTTCATGGACGACAATTCGCGCCCCCATTGTGCACATCTTGTGAATGACGTCCTTCAGGATAACGACATCGCTCGACTAGAGTGGCCAGCATGTTCTCCAGAAGCCTATCGAACATACCTGGGGTAGATTGAAAAGGGCTGTTTGTGGACGACCTGGCCCACTAATCACTCTGAGGGATCTACGACTGATCGCCGTTGAGGAGTGGGACAATCTGGACCAACAATGCCTTGATGAAGTTGTGGATAGTATGTCACGACGAATACAGCCATGCATCAATGCAAGAGGACGTGCTACTGGGTATTAGAGGTACCGGTGTATGTTGCAATCTGTACCTACACCTCTGAAGGTCTGGCTGTATGGTGGTACACCGTGCAATGTGTGGTTTTCATGAGCAATAAAAAGGGCGGAAATGATGTTTATGTTGATCTCCATTCCAGTTTTCTGTACAGGTTCCGGAACCTGGCAACTGAGGTGCTGCAAAACGTTTTTGATGTGTGTATTAAACACCACCATGTCACGTGCTGCAGTTCAGAGTCCTCTGCAGAGGGCTGCAAATATGTAGACATGAAAAATAAATGAGTAGAATGTTAATGATATTGTTATTTATTTAAAAAGCTTTAAGAGCTTTCACATAAAAATTTCGGAGGCATTCGTTTTCAGTAGGCTCTCGTACAACAAGTTATGTGCCTTTCACAAACTCTTATTTCATGTTAAATGATGCAGCCAAATGTTAGCAGTGAAATAACACCTATTTGCAAGAACACAATGGACGCTAGACTGCATGGACGCTGTATCATCAAGATATACTTACCTGCGCATCTCGCTGACGCAAGATTAAAGAACCCAAATTCAAATTGGAGTTAATTCAGCAACTTAGGTTGCACGTCCAAAACATATGAGAAATGAACTGCTCAGATTATGGATTGGGTAACCGTGGATTGCGAAAACTTACCTGTGCTCCAAATCGGCAGAATGCTGCAAAACAGCCACAGGTGGCCGTCAGCTCCAATAACTGAATCTCCGACTGCTTGGCTCTAACCTCCATCCACAACTCCCGAAAATATTCCTTCCTCCTGCCCAACTTCAAACCTCTCATATATCACAGGTGGTGAAGCTGACTATACTGCTGTCAGTTTGACGACCAGGAAATTCCACGACATTTTCGAAAAAATGAGGAAAAGACAGCAAATTTCTTCTCTCTGCGTGCACGAAATACATTTTAGCTTCACCATGTTGGTAATGGTCTGAATACCAAGTTATTTTCGATTGGTCACTTCGTCTGCGCCTTGGGCTTGGCTGGATCAAATTTTTTGAGTGAAAAACAGAGACACTGTTCTAACGCTTCTACTGACGCCAAAATGTCGAGTTGTAAGCAGTGCACACGCAGAAGACAAATTATCGTACCCGCTTTATCTCCAGAGGGCGGCGAGGCCGATGGGACGTCACCACCCTCCTCAGTGCCGCTCGCTATGGTGTGAAGCGTTCAGACTGATGCCAAGGCTAGGCCACCCACAAGGGGGATGAGAGTGATGCAATGAAATTTACCGATAGCCTTTCTATACAAGGGCCATCCGTGAAGTAAAGAACGTTTCACCATACCAAGATGTTCTTTAACAATAATACAGAAACCGAATGTACACGTTTTGGAGCAGATTTTGCCTACTTTTCCACACAGTCACCTTTGACATTAAGGCAAAAATCCTTCAGCTCTTCATCATCTGTGAAGCGTTTACCAGCAAGGTGCTCTTTCTGTTTTGGAAACAGGAAAAGTCCGGCGGTGAGAAGTCCGGATTATAGGGAGCATGCTCGATGCCCCCCCGGAATTCTCACGCAGCTAGGCTTGAATCTGCCGGGTAGGTGCACTCCCATGCAACAAAACAAGTGCACTCGATAGCTTGCCTCTTCGGTAATTCTGGGTAGCCCGACGAAGACGTTGAAGGGCAGCACAGTATGCGCCATTACTGAAATCTGCGAGGAGGACTGCTTCACTGTCGCTGGATAAAGAAGCATCAGTTTCTCAGTTAATGCGGTTTGTATAAACTTGCGTGGCTTCTGTGTCAACTGAAGACGACGCCGCTCCATAGACTCTCGTTTCTTTGTGGGGGTGTTATGAGAAACCCACATTTCGTCTCCCGCAACAATTTGGTCATTGGAAGTGTTGCCATCCCTTTCGTGCCGATCCAACAACGCTATTGCAGCACCTATTCTTGCAACTTTTTGATCATTCGTGAGCGTGTGTGACATAAAAAAAATGGTTCAAATGGCTCTGAGCACGATGGGACTTCACATCGGACGTCATCAGTCCCCTAGAACTTAGAACTACTTACACCTAACTAACCTAAGGACATCACACACATTCATGCCCGAGGCAGGATTCGAACCTGCGACCGTAGCAGTCGCGCGGTTCCAGACTGAAGCGCCTAGAACCGCTCGGCCACATCGGCCGGCTGTGTGACATCCACCGTGCACAGATTTTGTGGTACCCTAAGTGCTTTATGGAAAATTCGTGCACAAGTGAACGGGCACTTCCTGACCTTGTTCATGCAGGTCGCTAATCGTGAAAAGTCGATTAACTCGAATGATGCGATCCACCATTTGTTTCAGCGCTTCTGTGGTGACGGAGGGTCATCTTCATCTCTCTTCGTCATGAACATCTGTTTTCACATTCGTAAACATTATGCATCATTTCCGGACCTTCGACATAAATAGTAAAAAACCTGCGCTGAATGTCTCAGGGTCTAACATTTTCCGCCTGCAGAAAACGAATAACACCTCGAAACATAAAGTAGGCAGGATTCGCAGTCGGCACAGTCATGGTCACAGTTATCTCTGCACGTACCACGTGCCAAGGTCCCACTTAGAGCCGCATAGCTCTGAATATCAGAAACCAATGAGCAGCTGCCACAAGGACCCTCGTATAAGGATAACAACAAGCTCAAAAGTATAATTATAAACTTAGCCTTATCACCGAAAAACACAACTAGCTAACAGAAGTTAATGAAGACCTCACATAAATTGCAGTCTTGAAGACATCACTCGACATAGAAAAAAAAAATTGAACACGAATACAAAAATGTAAATTTGCTGTGAAGCCTATCTGACAAAATTGAGGATGTACAGAAGAGCACATAAAAATGAACGAATGGAGAGATACTTGGAGGAAAAGAGGTAGAAAAGTGTGCTAAACGCGTTCTTCACTTTGACACAGAATGAAAACTGTTTCGACAATATAGCAGGACGTTAGAATCATACTCGGAATAGCCAGAGGCTGAAGGATATCTTTTTCCTCTCCGCTTCATGTATTAGGCATTGTCGCCTATTCCGTGCAGGACAGCTGTAAAATGTATTTCAGATGTAATAATAAAATGAGTGCTTCGATAGTTGCGGTCTGTTTAGAAACAGTTGTGTATGTAAAAATACCGCGCAGTCTATAGATGCAACAACCAAAACGAGATCCTGATTACGTATCTACCCGCAGAGAACCACAGCGACGTGACGCAATTCATTGAGGCAAACAAATGGCCACCGCCCGAACTGTCGCCATCCGCTGCAGTGCAGAGCGCGCCGCTCATCTGTTTTCATTTCCAGATTCCCTTCGCTTGTCCACCGGCGCGCCGGCCCACAGGTCAAGTCACGTAGCGTCCGAGATAAGCTGGCTCGCGCGGCTGCGGCCGTGTTCCCTTCCCTCCCCCCTCCCCCCCCTATCCATACCTCGCCGCAACTATCCCCACCACCGGACCCGGCGGCTCCCCTCGACGTCTCTCGGACGCATTTCTCCGAAAGCATGCGGCTCTCGGCCCTGCAGGAACAGCTCCTGCACCAGCCACTCGCGATGAGAATCACTACCGCATTTCCTGCGTTAACCATCATTTTCTTCTATCGTTGAAGGCAACAAAACTGTCACCCAAGCGACGTAGGTGCTGGCAAGTGGACTGATTCTTTCGCCACACGTAGTCATAACGCTGAAAATATTTTGTTTAGATTATGCTTATCCATTACGGATATTTTGTTTAGGCCGTGTCCATGACTGTAAAGTTATCTTGAGTAGCAAAATTAGTATTAAAACCAGAAGTGACTATTAACAAAATTATTTATTTTGTGTTGTACCAGAATTAACACGAAGGAATCCTTCCCTTTTATTTTTCCCTAGTGTCACCCGGTTTCTAGAGCGTTACTTTACGAAGCAAGGTGTGACTGTTGGATTCTTGTTTGCGTGTGTCCGACGACGTAGTGACCTGGTTTTCAGAGATACGACTAAAGTTGGTTGATTGATTCTGGGGAAGGGACCAAACAGCGAGGTCACCGCTCCTATCGGGTTAGGGAAGGATGGGGAAGGAAGTCAGCCGTGCCCTTTCAAAGGAACCATCCCAGTATTTGCCTGAAGCGATTTAGATAAGTCAAGAAAAAATTAAATCAGGATGGCGGACGCGGGTTTGAACCGTCGTCCTCCGGAATGCGCATCGAGTGTGCTACCCATGCCACCACCTCGCTCGGTGATACGAGTATGGGTAAAGATCTAAAGGATATTTGCTTTATTCTCATGTGTTACGTTATTTGGCTGCGGAGCTGGGCTTTCTTTCGACAAGGAGAAAATGCACAAAAAAAAACCTCTCTTCTTCAGATCGCTGTTGGAGCCCTTCCTACATGTACAAACTGAACTATATCCGAAGGAAGATTACTGCCCTGTAAGTTACTTCCTTTCAGGGAGAAAAGTAACACAAAAAGAGATTATAAACAGGACCAATGAGGAAAGAAAAACTGCAGAATTATATAGAAAAAATATCATCAGGAATTTAGTGAAGATCTCCGTTTGCAAGGTACTGCTTTACTGATAAACGGCTAGACCAAAGAGACTTTTATAGATCGAGAAATGTTACCGAATGAGTAAACTATAATAGGATGAACGTAGTAACAGGGGAAATACTGAGATAAACAAGAAGAACGTTAAACACGTCAGACTCGCTAAAAAAAGGCGAGAATAATAGACTGAAGCGTTATAGATTGCTGAAAACGTTAGTGAAGGATACTTGAAGGAAAAGAAAATCGCAAAAGGAAACGCATGCTTACCTACATCGAACAGTTGTGGGGTGACAATGGATACAATGTCTGCAGGAGATAGGAAGACTGAGTTTAGAAATGGAACAGTAGGTAAAGAGCTACTGCAAACTATTCTGACGGTTGTCTATGATCACTGAAGCAGGAAATCGCCCTTACACCAAATACATGTTGGAAGTAGGAAATTTTTTTTAGCGCCTGTCTCTAACAGTCTTCCTCAGAAGTTTCCCTGCGGTTCGCCTCAATACAATGCCTATATCTTCTTCAACGTTTTCCATGAAGCAATTAAGCAACTGCGTCTATTTCTATCAAGTAAGCTTTCACGCTGAGCAGTCGAGAACGTAGCGCATTGAAAGCATAACTGTTATTTTTCTATGAAGAACTGTGTTACGAAGGAATTGCGCTTGACAAGATTTTATATCCTGCAGCACAATGTCTACAATATTAAACACCTATATTTGGTAACGGTTATTGTTCTTCTTTATCCTCACTAAAACACCTATAAAAACATTTTGTAACATCACTATATGAGTACACTTTCCGGTGTCATTGCGTACAGCTAGCATGACACATTTTAAAAGAGTATTGTCCTTTGACGCTTGGGTTGGATCTTCAGAGGCTATAAACAGAAACGAAAGAATCGAATCAATATTGCACATTATTAGTAAGCTGGTTGATTTTAGAACAAACTTTCTGTGGTACGAGTTTATTCGACTCCTTTTCGCAATGTCACCGACGTAAGTACACTTTCAGCTTGAAGGTTTCTGGCTTTTACTTGTTTACTTGGGTTATTATTAATAGCATAATGAAACTGTTGTGCTTCTACTTGGTGGGAGGCAACACTGCCTGGACTACTGGGTGAGGCGTGTAACCTACCTGCAATAACAGTCCTTATATCCCTGAAATGAATCAAGTCAGTAATAATTTGCGTAACGGAATCTCTCTGTACGCCTGCCCTGCACCGTCTGTCAAAATATTCTATACAAACAAAACTTTTATGATTATAGCGATCTAGCAACAGACAGTCGACTCACTGATGCAATATGGACGTCTATTCCAACCAGATGTTTACTTGAGAATGGCGCTACAGCCGAAACAAGATTGTCATAAAGAAGGAGGGTTACTAATTAAACCAGCTGCGGCTTACCGGGAATTACTCATTACAAAGTGTCATATTATGACGTAATGCTGCGGACCCGACAGAAAAGAAGAATTTCGCTTTTTTGCGACAAGTGACGCAGCTCATACGTCCCTATTTTTTGGTTTCTGGAACAGCCACCTTTATTTTTGGCCTTTATACGGCACTTAAACGTGTTGCCGATTATGTTCTAGTATATTTTTCTGTGACGGCACTACAAAACGTCTTGACTGTAAACCAGTGCCTTTGAAAATGTCTCGCCAAATTTGCCCTCGCGTTGGTGGTGTTACAACCTGCTTCTTCAGAACTTTTTCTCGATTTTTTTATTTTTCTGTTTCTTTCAGGCTAACAGCCGGCCGGTGTGGCCAAGCGGTTAAAGGCGCTACAGTCTGGAACCGCGTGGCCGCTACGGTCGCAGGTTCGAATCCTGCCTCGGGCATGGATGTGTGTGATGTCCTTAGGTTAGTTAGGTTTAAGTAGTTCTAAGTTCTAGGGGACTGATTACCTTATAAGTTAAGTCCCATAGTGCTCAGAGCCATTTTTTCAGGCTAACATATACTTTCGCCCACTGGTAACAGTCTGATGCATTTATGTAGCTCATTTTATGTACAAGATCCTACTACTTTACGTAACAGAGAGGAAACAATAGCGGGATAAAAGTACTACAGTTAATATTAAATATATGACACATTTCACTATCCTGTACACACACACACACACACACACACACACACACACACACACAAGGACATCAGCTGTCATGTTATGCTCTAATATTCTATGCTTGTTATTCAAATGATGACGACAATAAGCACTACGCAAAATCCAACAAAGTAGCTAACTTTTTACTAAAATGGTTACTCTGTGTCCGTGTGTTTTCTTTCTCTTCATTCTGTACCCTTGTTATTATGATAAACATTCAAGTTGTTGATTTCCTACTGACTGAATTGCAAAACAGTATATACGTGCTCGGTATATGGATGCCAGAGTTGTAACAAAAATTAAGAAATAAATTGATGTGTGCCACGATAGTACAGAAAATGTATTTAAGTTTCATGTTCAAATTTCGCTCGGTACTACAGTTCATTTTTGTATACCTTTCATTTACTTCACAGATCTTCTTGTTGGGACACGTTCTGAGGCATCAAGGAATCACCAATTTAGTACTGGAGGGAAGCGTGGAGAGTAAAAATCGTAGAGGGAGACCAAGAGATGAATACACTAAGCAGATTCAGTAGGATGTCGGTTGCACTAGTTACTCGGAGATGAAGAAGCTTGCACGGGATAGAGTAGCGTGGAGGGCTGCATTAAACCAGTCTCTGGACTGAAGAGCACAACTATACAGGGTGGTCCATTGATCGTGACCGCGCCAAATATCTCACGAAATAAGCATCAAACGAAAAAACTACAAAGAACGAAACTTGTCTAGCTGGAAAGGGGAAACCAGATGGCGCTATCGTTGGCCCGCTAGATGGCGCTGCCATAGGTCAAACGGATATCAGCTGCGTTTTTTAAAATAGGGACCCCAATTTTTATTACATATTCGTGCAGTACGTAAAGAAATATGAATGTTGGACTACTTTTTTCGCTTTGTGATACATGGCGCTGTGTAAGTACGTGGTATCACGTAACATTTCGCCAATGCGGACGGTATTTGCTTCGTGATACATTACCCGTGTTAAAATGAACCGTTTACCAATTGCGGAAAAGGTCCATATCGTGTTGATGTATGGCTACTGTGATCAAAATGCCCAACGGGCGTGTGCTATGTGTGCTGCTCGGTACCCTGGACGACATCATCCAAGTGTCTGGACCGTTCGCCGGACAGTTACTTTATTTAAGGAAACAGGAAGTGTTCAGCTTCATGTGAAACGTCAAGCACGACCTGCAACAAATGATGATGCCCAAGCAGGTGTTTTAGCAGCTGTCGCGGCTAATCCGCACATCAGTAGCAGACAAATTGCACGAGAATCAGGAATCTCAAATACGTCGGTATTGATAATGCTACATCAACATCGATTGCACCCGTACTATATTGCTATGCACCAGGAATTTCATGGCGACGACTTTGAACGTCGTGTACAGTTCTGTCACTGGGCACAAGAGAAATTACGGGACGATGACAGATTTTTTGCACGCGTTCTATTTAGCGACGAAGCGTCATTCACCAACAGCGGTAACGTAAACCGGCATAATATGCACTATTGGGCAACGGAAAATCCACGATGGCTGCGACAAGTGGAACATCAGTGACCTTGGCGGGTTAATGTATGGTGCGGCATTATGGGAGGAAGGATAGTTGGCCCCCATTTTATCGATGGCAATCTAAATGGTGCAATGCATGCTGATTTCCTACGTAATGTTCTACCGATGTTACTACAAGATGTTTCACTGCATGACAGAATGGCGATGTACTTCCAACATGATGGATGTCCGGCACAGAGCTCGCGTGCGGTTGAAGCGGTATTGAATAGCATATTTCATGACAGGTGGGTTGGTCGTCGAAGCACCATACCACGGCCCGCACGTTCACCGGATCTGACGTCCCCGGATTTCTTTCTGTGGGGAAAGTTGAAGAATATTTGCTATCGTGATCCACCGACAACGCCTGACAACATGCGTCCGTGCATTGTCAATGCATGTGGGAACAATGCGGAAGGCGAACTACTCGCTGTTGAGAGGAATGTCGTTACACGTATTGCCAAATGCATTGAGGTTGACGGACATCATTTTGAGCATTTATTGCATTAATGTGGTATTTACAGGTAATCACGCTGTAGCAATATGCGTTCTCAGAAATGATAAGTTCACGAAGGTACATGTATCACGTTGGAACAACCGAAATAAAATGTTCAAACGTACCTATGTTCTGTATTTTAATTTAAAAAATCTACCTGTTACCAACTGTTCGTCTAAAATTGTGAGCGCTATTACAGCGCCATCTATCACAAAGCGAAAAAAGTGGTCCAACTAAAACATTCATATTTCTTTACGTACTACAGGAATATGTAATAAAAAATGGGGGCTCCTACTTTAAAAAACGCAGTTGATATCCTTTTGACCTATGGCAGCGCCATCTAGCGGGCCAACCATAGCGCCATCTGGTTTCCCCCTTCAAGCTAGACAAGTTTCGTTCTTTGTAGTTTTTTCGTTTGATGCTTATTTCGTGAGATATTTGGCCGGTCACGATCAATGGACCACCCTGTATACTTGGCCATCAGGAGCTGCCACTCTTCTCACTTTGATTTCTGGCCAAGCCCTGCATATACCATCAATTCGGAGGAAATAGGTGATGATGAATAGTGCAGTCCCCAAGTTAGTGATGTCCTTATGGTACAGTTGCCCCTTAGCATACAGTGCGTGTTGTCTAACTTCATTACCCCAGTGCCCGTACCTGCGTGCAACGGCTGTCACGAAAATAGGCACCTCAAGGTTATCTCACTAACCGACAGTATTACCGGTTAGTGGTAGTTTCAGATGTTGATAAAAAATTCATAAAAATATTGCACATCTCTATTGTTGGTCTAGAATATGATGTAGTACTTGCCAACAGGAATTTCTTGCCAGCTGTTACGACAAAAAAAAAAAGGTAACGTTACAAGAAATTTTGAAGAAAAATATTTTTCACCTTAACGTCTGAAAGAAACGGAACCTCTGACATATTTGGACTGAAAATAATATATGTACATTCTCCAAGTTTATATGCGCATGTGATAGATAATCTGCCGTGAAAGCCGGCCGGTGTGGCCGTGCGGTTCTAGGCGCTTCAGTCTGGAACCCCGTGACCGCTACGGTCGCAAGTTCGAATCCTGCCTCGGGCATGGATGTGTGCGATGTCCTTAGGTTAGGTAGGTTTAATTAGGTCTAAGTTCTAGGCGACTGATGACCTCAGAAGTTAAGTCGCATAGTGCTTGAGCCATTTTCTGCCGTGAAAACATAAAAGCAGTCCGCGATAAATAATAAAATACGTAAGAAGTGTGAAACCGTTCCACTTGTGTATCGAAAATACATTTTATTTATGAGAGACTCCGAGCCCAACAGCGCGCGTATAATTGCGTGCCGCCACCAGGATTTTAGTTCCGACAGCTCGCCCTGATAGGACCGAGAAAATTCCCTGTCTCCCGAAAATTTATTTGCAGCTCTTGCTGACCCTTCGTCGCTGTATCCATTACCCAAATCGCCAATACACGCTGTACCTAAGTTTTATCGAAGTATACTAAAAGACTATTATGGTCTATTGATAATTTTTACTTTATGGACCGTCTGACAGCAACTGAATGTAACAAATTTCATGCCATACGCGTTTCGCCTTTATTTTCTGCAAGGTATGGCATGAAATTGTGTTTCATTCAGTTGCTGTCAGATGGTCCATAAAGTAAAAATTATCAATAGACCGTAATAATACTCGCAACTGAGGAAGACAGGACTACAAAAGCTGAAGATACTGAGAGACTATTGCCCTCAGCACACAGTCAGTACATGTTACACAAAATTTCGTACATGCTGCTACAGTGTCTCTGCATTCCATTAAAACTTTTTGTCCGTCATTATAATTCCTAAATCGAAAACTAAGTCAATGGGAAAGACAAAGAACGGAGGTCTCTGAGCCATCGTAATTAATTTTTTACGGAGGTCACTCTATATATCTATAGCCATCGGATACTCTTCTCTGTCGTAGCATCGAAGTACAGTACTACACGGCAGCCGATGTTGCTATACTGTTAATGTGGAATACAGTCGATTCAGAAATGCAACAAAGTTTTATTGCCATTTCATGAACTTGCGCAAATGTTTGAGACTTTTTCAATTTAGCATAAAATTAATAGAGGGTTAAAATTCTCACTTTTAATTCTTAAAAAACTTTCGTGCACTTATCATTAATGAAACTTCTGCGCCATATGCGACTATTTCCAGGGATAGCTAGACGCAACGTGGCTGTCACGATCTTCACAGATACAGTTCAAGACGAAATAAAAGTAATATAAAAAAGCTTCTTGAGAAACGTCGGCGGATGCGCAATAGGTAGAAAATGCAGCGCAAGCTGCAGTCTGGGTAACTTTTATAGGAATATGTTTTGTAGCCAGAAGCGCAATGCTTTTGTAATAGACCAAATGCAGTGACCTCAGAAATCTCCAAGAAATCTTTGTCAAGGACATGAAAGTTAACGGCCATAGGTTTGTTGATGGTACGTGGCCTCGGTAGAAAACAATACGACGAAAACCGAAATGCTAAACTTCATTTAAAATGTCATTCTACTGAGAATTTAATGCGTTCGACTGCCGTGACAGTACAACGCTTTATCATTCTCGAGTCAGAAACATACAAATACATAGACATAAAATCAAATCACGAGGTAAATAACCTGTACTCACTGAGCTGATGGTCGACTGTGGTCTGTTAAGCGGACCCCGACGATGTTTCTGGTGAGACATACACGTAACTCTGTTATAGTGGTACTAAAACGTAGCTGAACTCATTAAAACTCAACAAGATTCTGAGGAATGAAGAAATATTTGTCAGCATCACGTGTATAGCATTATCTTACTCCAGCTGCAAGAAGTCGCTGTACTACCCCATGACAGGATACCCCGTCTGTCCAGAATGTTTCGAGACTGGATTAAAAAAAATAGAGAATAGTTAAGATGGTGGTTTCAAAGCTTCAGGTGCTGTACATCCCCCCCCCCCCCCCCCCGTCCCCCACGCGAAACTTTTTAAGAAGTCCTTGTTGGGAAAGTTGTTGAACTTGCGGTCACAATGACATGAATGTCGGCAAAGCGTTGACCCTTCATGTGAATTTCTGTTTTTCGGCGTTTTCTGGTAGGTTCCTATTGAATACACTAATTCCCATCGCCCGTGATAATTTTTTCCACAAAAGAACTGTCCACATTCGCATTTCAATCAAGCATCGTTTTTGTTCGGGAGGTGAGGTGAGTGGGACAAACTTCCGGAGAATATCTTTAACGCCTGATTGAAAAATGTTGCTCCGTTGAGGTTTGTGACGCAATAACGGTGACAGACGACGACGGCATGTCGACTCGTCTCTGCCTGCTTGAATCTGTTGCTCACAGTTGCTAGTTCAATGTGCCGCCGTAGTTACCACCCTGAAATGGCTTACAAGCCAGGAATAAACTCAGTTTCAGAACTTTTTGGACTGACAGTTTAAATTCTTTTACACTGTGTTCACAGCTGGGATAAGGGACCACTACAGTGGAAACCCGCAGAACGAGCATAATTCGTTCCAGAGTCTTATTCGTAGAGCGAAACACTCGTTAAGCGAAACAATGTATCCCATATAAATTAATGTAAAATGCGATAATGAATTCCTTGCAGAAAAAGTACTAAAAGTTTTATTTTATTTTCGTCATTTATTCAAAGAAAATTATACATACAGTTTTATGTGCTTTATTATTTACGCTACAAAATTAATTCTTTTTTACTAGGAAGCCATCTAAGGTCATTTCTTTCTGCCAGCACTTCGACACTTGGCGAAAATGCGACACGGCATTATCGTCAAATAAATTTTTAGTACGCTTAGTCACTGCTTTATCGGGATGATGATTCTCAATGTACGATGTAACCGTTTCCCATGCTTTCAGCATTTCTCTTATAGCGCCAGAAGATTGCTGCTTTGCTGTTACCGCTTCTTCCTCCTCCTTCTCCTCTGAAAAACTCCTCTCCACAACTTCCTGCTGCGAAACACACTGCAACTCCATAAGTTCTTCAGTGGTCATTTCTGGGTTGTGATCTTCCACAAGCTCATCGATATCATTGTTATCTACTTCTAGTCCCATGTTCTTGGCCAAAGACACAATCTCCTTGACTTCAGGCCCCACAGGTATTGACTAAAATGCCTCAGAGTCACATTCGACAACGTACGCTGGCCAAAGCTTCTCCAGGTCAAGTGAGAGTTCTCTTGGCAAGTCCTTCCCACGCCTTTTCGATCATTTTCACGCGGCCAGCGAGGTTGAAGCGATATTTCCAGAACTCTCTGAGAGTGAGATTGGTAGGTTCAGTCAACTCAAAGAAATGCTCAAAGACTGCTTTAGTGTGGAGCTTCTTAAAATTAGAAATAATCTTCTGGTCCATAGGCTGGAGTAAAGGAGTGGTGCTGGGAGGCAGAAATTGAATTTTGATGAACTGAAATTCTTCAAGGAGGTGGTCTTGTAGGCCTGGAGAATGGGAAGCAGCGTTGTCCACAACAAGCAAGACACGGAGTTGCAGATTCATCTCAAGCAAATATTTTTTCACCAAAGGACCAAACACATCATTAATCTAATCACAAAAAATATCATATGTCACCAAAGCCTTGTTGTTGGACCTCCACATCAGATTTAACCTGCTTTTCTGGACTGTACACTTCTTGAAGGCTCGTGGAGTTTCTGAATGGTAAATAAGCAGCGGTTTAATTTTCAAGTCGCCTCTTGCATTGGCACAGAGTAGCAGTGTGTGACGGTCTTTCATTGGCCTGTGACTGGGCAATGCATTCTCCTCTGCTGTTAGAAAGGTACGCTTCGGCATCTTTTGCCAGAATAGACCCGTCTCGTCATATTTAAGAACCTATTGCGTTAGATAACCCTCAGAACATCTTGAACTCACTGATGAAGTTCTTTGCTGTCTTTGCGTCAAGGCTGGCTGTTTCGCCATGCCTCACAACGCTGTGGATGGCGGTTCTTCTCTTCAACTTCTCCCTTCGGGCGCTGATGGTTCTGGCGTTTTCTTAACGAGGTCGGTGAATATCATTCTCTCCTTCTCACATATGATGTCTCGTTAATAGCGTCGCCATGCAATTGCTTTTCATTTATCCACATAAGGAGCAGCCTTTCGGCATCGTCCAGAATAGGAACCCCTGTTTAGATATTCTTGTCACTCCCTTTGAAGCGTCTATCTCCTTAATCTTCTTCTTGTACTTGAAGATAGTACAAGTATTTTATGTAGGCCGATTGTATGTGCGTGCTAAATCAGCAACGCTCACGTTTCTCTTCTAAGGTAATTTTCTTTGTCTTATGGTCGTCTTCTTGTGGCTTTACCTTCAGGGACATTTCTACGAAGGTTATTAAAATTTGCAAAAAAAAAAAACACTGTTTGAACACAAGTTTCGAAAAACGTGTAACCACAAGCTGTACTAAGATGGTAGCAGAAAGAACGTTAACCGCAGGCTGCAGATATTGTTCATATGCCGTTGCAGACAGTGGAAGGTGTTCCTATTGTTGATCGTTTGCCCGGCCCGCGCGAACGGCTGGTGACATCACACTAAATCGTCGTCACTCGTTATTCAAAACATCACTCGGTAAGCGAGTCATTTTTTTTTTTTACAATTTGTTTTGCTCGTTATGCGAATAGCGCGTTATGGGAGGTGCTCGTTAAGCAAGGTTCCACTGTATATTGTTACTAACCAAAACAAGATGAATTCGGTATATCTAACTGCATGTTATGTTTACAAAGGACTGACTAGGATCATTTACTCGGCATGCAGATCCAGTTATGTCAAATTCAACGACGTATTCCGTTGAACACCATTAAAAGAATGCGATGTACCTTCATACACAGTGAGAGCAAGCAAACAATCAGTTAATGGTAAACATCATTCACAACGCTCTTGTCTAGCCGTCCGCAGCTCGTGGTCTCGCGGTCGCGTTCTTGCTTCCCAAGCACGGGGTCCCGGCTTCGACTCCTGGCGTGGTCAGGGATTTTCCCCTGCCATACTGTCCTCATCATTTCATCATCATTCATGAAAGTGGCGAGTTTGAAGTGAGTGAAGTTTGGGAACTTGTACGGGGACTGATAACCGCGCAGTTGAGCGCCCCACAAACCAATCATCATCATCATCATCATCATCATCATAATCATCTTGTGCAGCCAGCTTCTACTGTTCGCACGCGATACCGCCAGTAGCCGTCGCCCACTCGCGTCATAACAGCGTCTCGTATTCCAGCCCTCATTACGTCACCAGTCGGCTTGCACAGATTTAGGCAATAAGCGACTGGCTTTGGTGAAGCTTCTCTTCATCTCTCCGTTTGAGCGGCGTCTTCTTCGATTTGAAAACAGTTAGCTGCTAATAATTTTGCCGCTGGAGGCACAAGACAATGCTAGACAAGCAGTTAACTTTAGAAATGTGTATTACACGAACTGTATACCTCGTACAAAACTAGATGCATATGTCATTACAGAAAAATTGACGTCCATCAAAGGTGGTAATAGATACTGCTGTCAATGTGTGTAAAGGAGTTGCAGTTACTTTTTACGAATAATAAAACATGAGAAATTCGTGGAGAATGCCAGTCATACGCATAGAATTCCTATATTAGTATTTTATAGCTGCTACTTTCTCTGTAAAAGATGTGGTGAAAATAGCGATTTTCATTACACATGGCACTACTAAAGCGTTGCAAATTCCTTTCCTATAGTAACCATAAAAAACGTAACACCCATGAGACCTCCTTCTTTCTCAGTGTTGGGAGTAAAAACGTTGTTACATCCTTTGACGTACAGTTCTTAATTTCAAGTCACTGTTCATGCATTTAGAAACAGAAAGGGCCAGGAGATAAAGAGTCGCTACGAACGGCATATCATACGCAATACGCTTAAGCTAAACGGATATTATGATATTGACAATTCATTGTCTTGTGCAACCGTTCTGTAGGAAGAATTATCCTGTATGCATTTTCACTTACCTACATTTCAGCAAAGCACTTAAACAGAGCAGTCACAGTCCCATAATCATTCTTTCATCAATGAATTATAACAAGAATTCTGTATGAATATCAGAACAGTGACATCACAAACTGTAGTAGATACATCTTTCGCAAAATATAGCTGCATGTATAAAATTTATGTTCGTTTGAGATTATGTACTGTAACTTTAATAGTTTGCCAATGCTCAAAGAACAAGTTCTGTTGTCTTCCTATGTTCTAAAACATATTGTTCATAAGCAGTCCATTTGGTCTCTTGCCAATAATCTGAAATTATTAATAATTTTTGGAAAAAGAATGGACGTAGATTAAACCAGAAATTTTTATTATTAGTGTAGTAGACCCTATTGCAAGATAAAGCATAGTGTTTAACTTTTGGCGATTGTTTAACACATACTTTTTATTTTCTTCTTGCTCCTGCTATTTTTCTCGATAGTTGCAGTCCATATGAAATATTGCCATTCGCATACTGAAGAACGAAACTTTTTCTGCAGGCAGACCATACTGATGCAAAGGAACGCGAAAACGTGTGGAGCAAGAAGAATGAACGTCCACTTAACTTTTTTGCTTGTCCACAATTCAGCTGTATTGAATACTGGTGCATTATCATGAGCATATTGCCGACCATTTAGATCTGAAACGTGTCCAGTCACACGTACCTGTACGTCAGGTCAGAGAAGAGGCGGCGAGAAGGAAACTATGGAATTTCCCTTGCAACACGTGCTCGATCATTTTACCATTGGAGCACAGCTTCTGGAATGCGTTGAAGAAAGGACGGCATTTTAGGCTCTACCGTTTCCCTACTACTGTGGTCGTTTTAAGTAGTGTGGCTGGACTGGTTCTAGCAAAGACTACATTGTTGACAGATTTCTCCCTTCCTGTATGATGTCGTTGATGATGCCACGCTCAGTTCCCAGATTTACTCCACCCACTCATATGACCTCATAGGCCAGCTGCCCTATTTTTGAAATGGTGTGTTATTCAAAATTTCATGGGAAATTCCAAATAGCGCTATTGTGCTAGATGTTTTCCCCCTCCTCTGTGGTGTCACAGCTCAGAGATCAGTTGTCCTAAGTGTAAATTAAAGATGGGACATTGTCCTGTTGGTAGAATTGTGTAACTTGTGCTAGAATCTAAGATGAATAACGTGGGAGTATGAGCACAGCCCCATGATGTCATTATTCAAGATGGCAGATATGGATATACACTCCTGGAAAATGAAATAAGAACACCGTGAATTCATTGTCCCAGGAAGGGGAAACTTTATTGACACATTCCTGGGGTCAGATACATCACATGATCACACTGACAGAACCACAGGCACATAGACACAGGCAACAGAGCATGCACAATGTCGGCACTAGTACAGTGTATATCCACCTTTCGCAGCAATGCAGGCTGCTATTCTCCCATGGAGACGATCGTAGAGATGCTGGATGTAGTCCTGTGGAACGGCTTGCCATGCCATTTCCACCTGGCGCCTCAGTTGGACCAGCGTTCGTGCTGGACGTGCAGACCGCGTGAGACGACGCTTCATCCAGTCCCAAACATGCTCAATGGGGGACAGATCCGGAGATCTTGCTGGCCAGGGTAGTTGACTTACACCTTCTAGAGCACGTTGGGTGGCACGGGATACATGCGGACGTGCATTGTCCTGTTGGAACAGCAAGTTCCCTTGCCGGTCTAGGAATGGTAGAACGATGGGTTCGATGACGGTTTGGATGTACCGTGCACTATTCAGTGTCCCCTCGACGATCACCAGTGGTGTACGGCCAGTGTAGGAGATCGCTCCCCACACCATGATGCCGGGTGTTGGCCCTGTGTGCCTCGGTCGTATGCAGTCCTGATTATGGCGCTCACCTGCACGGCGCCAAACACGCATACGACCATCATTGGCACCAAGGCAGAAGCGACTCTCATCGCTGAAGACGACACGTCTCCATTCGTCCCTCCATTCACGCCTGTCGCGACACCACTGGAGGCGGGCTGCACGATGTTGGGGCGTGAGCGGAAGACGGCCTAACGGTGTGCGGGACCGTAGCCCAGCTTCATGGAGACGGTTGCGAATGGTCCTCGCCGATACCCCAGGAGCAACAGTGTCCCTAATTTGCTGGGAAGTGGTGGTGCGGTCCCCTACGGCACTGCGTAGGATCCTACGGTCTTGGCGTGCATCCGTGCGTCGCTGCGGTCCGGTCCCAGGTCGACGGGCACGTGCACCTTCCGCCGACCACTGGCGACAACATCGATGTACTGTGGAGACCTCACGCCCCACGTGTTGAGCAATTCGGCGGTACGTCCACCCGGCCTCCCGCATGCCCACTATACGCCCTCGCTCAAAGTCCGTCAACTGCACATACGGTTCACGTCCACGCTGTCGCGGCATGCTACCAGTGTTAAAGACTGCGATGGAGCTCCGTATGCCACGGCAAACTGGCTGACACTGACGGCGGCGGTGCACAAATGCTGCGCAGCTAGCGCCATTCGACGGCCAACACCGCGGTTCCTGGTGTGTCCGCTGTGCCGTGCGTGTGATCATTGCTTGTACAGCCCTCTCGCAGTGTCCGGAGCAAGTATGGTGGGTCTGACACACCGGTGTCAATGTGTTCTTCTTTCCATTTCCAGGAGTGTATGTTCTCAGCCCTATAACATCAAAATCCATTATGGACAACCTGGGAATACAGGCACAGCCCCATGACATCACTATTCAAGATGGCTGACTTGGGAGTATGAGCATAGCCTTATATTATTTCACTTCAAGACTGGAAAATGTCAACAGCGTACGTGTGTGCCAGGTCACTTGTGCTAAGCCTAGAATCTGGTGCCAAGTTTAAAATGGTGGGCAATTTATAGATCATTGGTGACACTTTACTTGCCTGAAGTTTACGAATAGTACAATAATCTTTTGTAGACAGTTCTCCTACCTTATCAATTTAACACCAGTGTTTAAACTATTATAAATTTTCCCTAAGTTTAAAATGTTGGTAACCCAGCTGCCTTAAGTTTAAACAATACCTGTCATCCCTTTGACATTATAGTCTAAACAATTTAATCCATCCCAAGTACCTGAAGTTTGAAACTCAAACGCTCTCTTCTCCTAACATACAATGGTGGGAAAATTTAGCATGTACCTCTACTAACTTTAAAATGGCGATAAATTACAATATCCACTAACCGCAAGTTTTCACGTGATAAGAAGCTTACTGGTTGTCGGAACTAAAGCACTTGGCCTAACTTTAAAACTGTATAGCCCACTGGTGCAGCCTGGGTGGTTGTCAAATGCTTATCACTGTTTGTGTAGTAGGATAGGATTGGGTGAGGTACGCCCCTGCATCTTTATTTAAATACAGCAGCTCCCTATGCCCCTCTGTGCTGTGCCACTGACAGCTATCAGCCATCTGTGAGCCATTGGCACATCATGGTGTGTCGTGCCAGAGAGAGCCAGCGCTCCCAACTGGTGGCCCCCTGTCCCTGCAAACCCCAGATGTGTCCACTCAGGCTGACCACCTGCATTCAACCTCCACTGCACATCGTATGATGTCAAGTGGTGTGTGAGTACCCTGCTATCAGGTCGGAGTCTGCAAGCACTGCTGTATCTACACCTGCAGTTTGGAATGTAGACAGACATCTGTTGTATGCTACAGGTAGTGATTCCCCACCACAGCTAGCTACATGATTTCTCAATCAGCCATGCTCTAATTTTAGGTCTCTGCGTCATCCTACTGTGCGATATGACTGTTGCAAACTACGTGCTACACCTCCAGTTACCTCATGTCTTTAGTCTGTGCTCTGTGGTCCCATTGCTGTCCACTTTCTCTCACTACGCCGGCCGGTGTGGCCGAGCGGTTCTACGCGTTACAGTGTGGAACCGCGCGACCGCTACGGTCGCAGATTCCAATCCTGCCTCGGGCATGGATGTGTGTGATGTCCTTAGGTTAGTTAGGTTTAAGTAGTTCTAAATTCTAGGGGACTGATGACCTCAGATGTTAAGTCCCATAGTGCTCAGAGCCATTTGAACCTTTTTTCTCTCACTACAATAGCTTCGTGATGTCTGTCTCTGGCGTTTTGGAACAGGCAGTTGCACTGCGTGGACACACTGTGGAGCAGCGGCAATGGGGGCAGAGGGCTGCCAATTGGGTGCAGTGGTTCTCTCAGGCGTGATGTGGCATGGTGTCTTGATGGCTTGCAGGTGTCTGACAGCTCTGTACAAAAATGACGAATGTTTGACAACCATACAGGCTGCTCTACTGAGGTATATAGTTTTAAAGATAGACCAAGTGCTCTAGCTCTGACAGTCAGTGCCTTTGTCATCATTTTAAACTTAGGGTAAGTGGATTTTTGAATTCCTAGGCATTGTAAACTTAGAACAAGTGAATTTTAAATTTTCCTGGCGTTTTAAACGTGGGAGAAGTGAGCTATTGGGTTTTAAACATAAGATAACTGAGGTACGTTAAATTATTTAAACCTTAACCTCAGAGAGATGGACGGAATTGCTCAAACTTAGGACAGCTCAGCTAGCAACATTTTAAACTTAGGGCAAGTCGGCTCCTAACTTAGGGTGACAATTATTTAAACTGTAGCATCAGAGGGATGGGGCTTGGAACTTGTTTAAAGGCTCTGAGCACTATGGGACTTAACTTCTGAGGTCATCGGTCCCCTAGGACTTAGAACTACTTAAACCGAACTAACCTAAGGACATTAAACACATCCATGCCCGAGGCAGGATTCGAACCTGCGACCGCAGCGGTCGCACGGTTCCAGACTGTAGCGCCTAGAACCGCTCGGCCACTCCGGCCGGCGGACTTGTATAAACCTGCAGGCTACACTGTTTTTAAACTTACAGCAAGTGAACTGTAATATCAGAGAAAAATGCTTGTAGCACAACTATCCCATTTTGAATTTCTCGTCATTTTGTACATAGGGAAATTGACCTGTGAGATTATATGAGTGGGAATATGAAATGTAGGAACGATGCATTATGTCTTCTACGATATCTTGGGGGGGGGGGGGGGGGGCTACTGGATAGGAAAGGAAACTGGGAACGATGAACGCTATGCTCGAACTGAATTAGTCACACTATTGTTTTCGAGACTCGCCTCATTTGGAAAATATTTCTCGTAAGTGTGAAACTTCTTTATTTAAATGAGTGTGTCTGTACTTAAATTGCAGAATGACTTAGAAGATGAAACTTGTACGTTATTTGATCCTGAAACTGCTGAGTGAAACTGAACGTACTGAGCCTACTACTTTCTCTTTACTATTTCTTATCATTTCAACACTGACCCACAATATTCTAGCGCAACCCAATCTGACTGCTCAAAAAAAATTACAACCTGACTTCAAATAATTAATTCAAAAGAATGGCCCTGACTAAAAAGAAATCTTAACAACAACCCATACATTTCATTAAGCACTTACCTCATAAAAATCTTCGTTACGCGAACTACTACAATACAGCGAGCGTCAATACTGCCAGCTAAATAAAAGATTCTAACTACTAAAGCCACTAACTACTAATAGGCATGTGGTTAGCAAAGGAAAGAAATGGCTCTGAGCACTATGGGACTTAACTGCTGAGGTCATCAGTCCCCTAGAACTTAGAACTACTTAAACCTAACTAACCTAAGGACATCACACACATCCATGCCCGAGGCAGGATTCGAACCTGCGACAGAAGCGGCCGCGCGGTTCCAGACTGTAGCGCCTAGAACCGCTCGGCCACTCCGGCCGGCAAAGGGAAGATTTTGTTGCAAATCAAATAATGTATTTTTTACCTTAATAATGTGACTTCCAGTTCAAACACGATTATAAATCGTCATTGACATCTAGTACAAAGGTACATAATCATGAATAATATTCAATCTGCAAGTCGAACATGTACAGATCGTTAACCTACGCTAACCCTTCAGACGTCTACTTTCCATCAATGCTAACTTCTCACATCTAACATCCATCACTGCTGGCTGTTTACCTCCAACTTCCATCGCTGCTGGCGACTAACTTCAACCATTACTTCAACAACGAGTCCGGCCAGCCACATAGTCTCTTACAAAGAAAGCGCAGAGATGCAATGCAAAGCGCTACACAGAGCTGCCAACACAGAAGCAGCCCACTTACAAGTATATCTCCCTTTTAAATTGACAGATCTGTTCATGGAGCAAATACCAAGAACAGAAACAATGCTACTGAGGATTTAAAGTCATTTATTTGCTCCAAAAAGGGGTCCATTATTCAGGAACATAAATTTTCAGTGGCTTGGTAGCAAGTTTGAAATAATTAGCTGCTAATAAAGTATAGTTTAAGATAAATTTAAAGATTTATTGGTGAACAGCTCCTTCTCTGCACTGATGAATTTCTTAGCGGAACCAATTGTTTTAGTTCTCCGTAACAAAAAAAAAAGTGGTTCAAATGGCTCTGAGCACTATGGGACTTAACTTCTGAGGTCATCAGTCTCCTAGAACTTAGAACTACTTAATCCTAACTAACCTAAGGACATCACACACATCCATGCCCGAGACAAGATTCCACCCTGCGACCGCGCCGGCTCTCTGTAACACTATACAGCTAAAGCAGTGAGCAGTTCCAGCTGAACGCTGCATATCTAACGGCTTCCACGGACACCAGAAAAGTAATTTTACATATTTCATATTATTTTTTACAAAAACAAAAAATTGATATGTTGCCAGAATCTACCCATTAAGAGGCACAATCTTACGTTACAGATTTTACAGAGTTATTCACGTATTAAAGTTAGAATCCGTGTATAAGTCTTGAGGCAGTGAAACTTAAAGCCAGCGTAACTCATACAACACAAATTACCAGATCAGATTCATCAAGTATTTAAGACTGACAGCATTTAACAACTTCCAACAAACAGTACACATTATTTCAAAACCGCCAAAATAATGTAAGGAAAAAAGTTTATTTCTTACTACATTTTCACTGCTCGTGAAGTAAAACTTCAGCATCAGGCATGTCGTTTTAATTTATTACTTCTTTACTACTAACTGTATTCTCAACTCATTTTCCAGACGATGCCCACATTTACAAAAGAATGTATGTGTAAAATTATGTCATTGTACGACACACAGTTCAGGAGATATGACGTCATAAACAATAAGATGCGTGAAAAACTAGGTTTTCTTAAAACAGAGCGCAGATTGCACAGACTGTACTCATCCATGGCAATTCGATTCTTTATATAATTTATTCTGACGCTTCCGCCTTTGTCCCGCATTTTACGCGGGGTTGGCGTGGTTAAATCGGATTTGGCATGTTAATTTAAAGGGGTGGCCGCATGCCCTTCCTGCTGCCACCCCGTACCCCCGGAACGGAATCAGCGTACCCCATCTCTCTGTGTCGAGTGTAAATCATGGAAAAGTGCGGATTTGTTTCAAATGTCTGGAGTCGTGTAACTGAGGCGGGACGTGGGGACCAGCCCGGTATTCATCTAGAGGGATGTGGAAAACCGCCTAAAAACCACATCCGGGCTGGCCGGCACACCGGCCCTCGTCGTTAATCCTGCGGGCTTCGTAGCAAGTTTGAAATAATTAGCTGCTAATAAAGTATAGTTTAAGATAAATTTAAAGATTTATTGGTGAACAGCTCCTTCTCTGCACTGATGAATTTCTTAGCGGAACCAATTGTTTTAGTTCTCCGTAACAAAAAAAAAAAAGTGGTTCAAATGGCTCTGAGCACTATGGGACTTTACTTCTGAGGTCATCAGTCCCCTAGAACTTAGAACTACTTAAACCTAACTAACCTAAGGACATCACACACATCCATGCCCAAGGGGCATCCAACATCTCAGTGGGCAGTGGTCATAATATTTTCACTTATTAGTGTATGTAGTCAGGTCATGCGGCCCGATGAGATCTACCGCAGGGCCCGTCTTGTGTAAATCGGTACATGAAGCACCAAAAAAAAGAAAGTTCAAGTGTGAGTTAGCCTCGCGCTCTGAGGGTTCCTTACCAACTTAATTATGTATACAAATAGTTCATCTATGAGTTTTGTTGAGTGACTTTGTGAGTATCGAAATATGTGGCATAAACGGCCGTATCTTTTGATTTCATTGATTTACAAGCTTAAATTTGTTTACATCGTAAAGGGACCGTAGACTTAGTATTCAACATAAATTTCAACTTGATACCCCTACCCGTTCCTCAGAAAAAGCAGGGCTTGACAGGTGGATGACAAAGTGATTTATAAAGATTCCGTTTTTATCAGATGAAGTACGGAACCATAAAAATGACGGATTATACTTTTGATAAGAGTGTCGACCATCTAGAAAACTGTAACAAACAATATACAGCATGAAACTTCCTGGCAGATTAAAACTGTGTGCCGGACCGAGACTCGAACGCGGGACCTTTGCCTTTCACGGGCAAGTGCTCTACCAACAGAGCTACCCAAGATACTGGCGGAAGTAAAGCTGTGAGGACGGGGCATGAGTCGTGCTTGGGTAGCTCAGTTGGTAGAGGACTTGCCCGCGAAAGGCAAAGGTACAGAGTACGAGTCTCGGTCCGGCACACAGTTTTAATCTGCCAGGAAGTTTCATATCAGCGCACACTCCGCTTCAGAGTGAAAATCTCATTCTGGAAATATACAGCATGGTTTACTCGACGAATTATTATGGAAATCTAGGAAAATGAAATCTTTCGTATAAAATCCACAAGGTTGCTCAAATAAGGACCGTTAACCAGGTAAAAACGTTTCAAAAAACATGTACTGCCTTTCAGACGACAGACGATTTTCCAGAAAGCCTCTTGCTGCGACTGAAGCAAGCATAATTACTGTACAACACGAACGCGTTCTTTCAGGCCAACGACCTTCCGTGTAAAACTGAATAGTCCTCAGGCACCCTAACAGTAGCTGTCGGGGCAATCAGAAGAAAAAAAATATTGAGGGTTCGGTTTCAGCACTGTTCTGCAAAGGTTCGTTTTGGCTTTGATTTTAGGTAGACACATAATTACAGCAGAGCCGAAATGGCATAACTCGTGAATAATATGACAACGAAACAAACGCAAGTTATTCTGCGATTGATAAGGCCATAGTACAATCCACTGTGCCGTCCACGTTACACTAGAATGTCTTAAACCTGCTATTTATAGAAATCATAGGTAATCATTCCCAGAAGTGTGTGAGAATTCCGTAAAGAATAAGAAGTCTCTGGTCCATATTCAAGACATCTTCGTCGCGAATGAACAGCAGTCAACATGAGTGCATGAACCAGGCGTCTGCTGCCGAGGCCCATACGCACCAACTTTCACTATATGGTCTTTTAGGAGACACTGTAGCTGAGCCGTGAGCGGCTCGTGTTCATCCCATTTATTGTTTGTCATCTTTTACGGTACTGTCGCTTCGTCTTTTTATTAAATTTACTGGCGTCACTAACTTCCTGGATTACCTGCCCGTGAGTGGGACCAGCAGCGCTTATAGATAAGTGCACTGTCGTACAATCTCTGGAGTGACCGATAGTATTTCCGGGTCGTTGTGTGTCTGGAGCTGAATGGGGAGCTCAGTCGGGACGCAGCAGCAGTGAATCGGCGACGGAGCGCCAGTGAGTTGCGGCCAGCCAGTGCTCGCCGACCGCTGGCCACAAACATGAACTGTCCGGCGGAAGGAGATTGGAGCGGGACGACCGTTGGTTGGTCGTTCGGTTTGTCGTCTCATCGGCCGACGTGTATTGGGTCTTTTGACCGTTTCTGGGCCTCGTCAGTTGGTCATCGTGCCGGACGTGGGTCGGTTCCTTCCTTGCGCAGAGATGTCATGGCCAATGGGAAAGAGTTACCTCTGCATGGATGGGTCAGAGCCAGTGTGCCCGGGTCACCGTGTCTCCGAGTTCGGAACGGACACAGAGTTGAGTCGGGTTGGAGCTGCAGTCAGCTTCGGACAGCCAAGACACACGTTGGAGCTGCAGTCACCTTCGGACAGCCAAGACACCCTTGCCGACACACGTAACTTGACTGGAACGACCTGGGTTGATCGTTCGGTCCGTCGTCTCATCGGATGACGTGTATTTGGTCGCCGATCGCTTGTGGAAACTCTCTGTGTGTCGAATTCATTCATCCTTGTTGTTCCACAGTGACTGCTTTTACGATTGTTCGGGTTCGTGTGCAAGTGTGTTTACGTGGAACCGTGTGTAGCTTCTGTGATTTCCACTGAGCAGATGAATGCTGTCTGCGTACTAGAGTAGTCAGTAGGTCCGTTGAAATAGAGCAGCGAGTGTGTCGGGTGGAAGGGAATTGATTATGCTGTTTGTTTGTTCCTCAGCCGTCCCTGGGTCGTGTTGCCACCCGATTGTTCAGTGTTACGCTTGGCTGGCTGTCTCATCTAAACTGTGGTTGGAGTTTCCTCCACAGGCCGACCCTTTGAACACTCATGAACACCACTGTTGTTCATAAAACATTCTCAGGTTTCAAGCCGCGCCAAGTGGTTTACTGCCAACGAGCTTTCGGCAGAGATCTCCTCTGCCATTGTCACGTGGATGACTGTCGTGTACTTGTCATTGCCGTGCTTATATAGCCGTGACGTCACTGGTGCTCGGTCCCGCGCCATATATGGTAATGTTTTGGCCGCGCAACTGCCGGGCCTGCTTCAACTCCCTCAACATCGGATCCCACGCTGTACTCAGCTGCAACCCACCTCTCTATTGAAGGTGTTGTAAGAAATTCTAATCTCTATGGCCTCGTTTATCACGCTATCCCAGAAGCCATTAGTCCGTTTAATAATAGACGTCTCATCGAACGCAATTCGGTGTCCGTTTTCCAGAGCATGTTGTGCTACAGCTGACTTTTCGGGATAGCGCAGACGGTAACACCTTTCATGCTCTATGCGGCGCTGTTCAATAGTGCGAGCAGTCTGGCCGACATAGAACTGCTCACATCCACACGGTATCTTGCAAATTCCTGGCGTTCTTTGAGGCCTACATCGTCTTTCACAGATTTCATTAGTTGCCAGATCTTTGCCGGAGGCCTGAAGATTGTGTCTATTTTATGCCTCTGCAGGAGCCGACTAACTTTCCCTGTTGTCGAACCACAAAACGGTAAGAATGCAACCTGCTTGGTGTCTTCTTCTGAGGTCCTCTTCCTTTGAGGCTTGGATGACACTGTTTGTGAGATCCGTTTGTTGTTGTAACCGTTTTCCTTAAAAACTTTGCGCAAGTGGCTCAATTCTCTCGACGAGTTTTCAGCGTCTGAGACGGTTTCAGCTCGATGTACTAAGGTCCTCAGTACTGACTGTTCCTGTGCTGGGTGATGGAAGCTGGTGGCGTGCAGATACCGATCCGTGTGGGTGGGCTTGCGGTAAACGCTATGACCTAAAGACCCATTGGGTTTACGGAGGACAAGCACGTCCAAGAACGGCAGGCTCCTGAAGAGGCATAAAATAGACACATATATGGTGCGGGACCGAGCACCAGTGACGTCACGGCTATATAAGCACGGCAATGACAACCACATGACAGTCATCCAATTGACAATGGCAGAGAAGAACTCTACCGAAAGCTTGTGGACAGTAAACCACTTGACGCGGCTTGAAACCCGAGAATGTTTTATTAACGGATATGTTGTTGTTTCTGATTGTCATTTTATTTGGTCGCAGGTACTGTGCCATTTCTTCCACTGTGCATTAATATTGTCTGTTTATGTTTATTATATGGCCTTCAGCCAAACTTCATGACAACTATTTTAAGGTTAGGCCTTCAGCCGTGTTTCATTTCAAATTCTTGTTGCTCTGTATTTATGCCTTCAGCCGCGTTTGTTTCAGAATCTGTGGCCTTAATATGTAAATCTTTGTCTGTAAAGTTTCTCTTTAATTATCTCTAATTCTTGAAACGGCCTTCAGCTGTGTTCTGTAAATGTTTATTTTAAGGTTGTCCTTAATTATTCTTGAGTAATTGTTTGGGTCTTCAGCCGGCATGACACTTCAAGTTTTCTTAAGATGTTTTTCTGTTGTACTGTGTAAAAGCTTACCTTTAAAGCCTCTCTTTTAATATGTAAAAATTTTTTTATTTGGATTTTCAACCGAAGAATTAATTTGAATTTCCTTAATATGGCCTTTAGTCCAAATTTGTAAATGCTTGACTTTTAAAAAATTTCCTTGGCTGATCTGAAATATTATTTCGGCCATTAGCCGAGAAGATAATGCAATTTTACTAAAGTAAGGCCTTCATCCGCTACTCTAAATCCTGATATTTTAAAAAGAATCATTTAAACTTATTCTGGAGAAGTTACTTGGGCCCTCAGCCGTGAATTGATCTTTGTTGTTTTAAAGAGAAAACTGTGCATTGGTTTGAGGAATAAAGTTGTGTGTGTTCTTGTGCAACTAACAGTAACTGATCTTGGCCCCTTTCCACAACCTGATCCTCTCTGTCCTGCGAAACCAGACTTCAGTAGCTCCTTGCTTCAGCTGGGTGGGTCAGTTACCCAAACGTTGCACGTCTATTCGTCGCTACACATCTCCGCAGCCGTCGTTCACATCTGTCATGATGTCAGAAGTACCGCAGCACGACGTGGCATGGACTCGACTAATGTCGGAAGTAGTGCTGGAGCGAACTGACGCCATGAATCCTGAACGTCTGTCCACAAATCCCCAAGAGTACGAGGGGTGGAGATCTCTTCTGAACAGCACGTTGCAAGGCATCCCAAATATACCCAAGCGGTAGTGTTAGAAGAGTGTTTCTGGAACCACTCTGTAGCAATTCTGGGCATGTGCGGTGTTGCATTGTCCTGCTGGAATTGCCCAAGTCCGTCGGAATGCGCAATGGACATGTGACCAGACAGGATGCTTACGTACGTGTCACCTGTCAGAGTCGTATCTAGACGTACAAGGGTTCCATATTACTCCAACTGCACACGCCCCACACCATCACAGAGCGTACACCAGCTTGAACAGCCTCCTGCTAACAGACAGGGTCCATGGATTCATGCAGTTGTCTCCACACCCGTACACGTCCATCCGCTCGATACAATTTGAAACGAGACTCGTCCGAACAGCCAACATGTTTCCATTCATCGACAGTCCAATTTCGGTGTTCACGAGCCGAGGCGACGCGTAAAGCTTTGTGTCGTGCAGTCATCAAGGAGCCACGAGTGGGCCTTCGGCTCCGAATGCCCATATCGATGATGTTTCGTTGAAGGGTTCGCAGGCTGACACTTGTTGATGGCCCAGCATTGAAATCTGCATCAATCTGGGAAAGGATTGCACTTCTGTTACTTGAACGATTCTCTTCAGTCGTCGTTGGTCCCGTTCTTGCAAGACCTTTCTCCAGCCGCAGCGCTGTCGGAGATTTGATGTTTTACCGGATTCCTGATATTCACGGTACACTCGTGAAATGGTCGTACGGGAAAATCCCCACTTCATCGCTACCTCGGATATGCTGTGTCCCATCGCTCGTGCGCCGACTGTAACCCCATGTTCAAACTCACTTAAATCTTGATAACGTGCTATTGTGGCAGCAGTGACCGATCTAACAATTGCGCCAGACACGTGTTGTCTTATATAGGACAGCAGCGTCTTATTCTGCCTGTTTACATATCTTTGTATTTGAAGACGCTTGCCTGTTCCAGTTTCTTTGACGCTTCAGTATATATTTCATTTATAAAATGCTTTATAGCTTGTTTGATTAATATTTACACGATAATTGAACAGATGCAAATAAACAACATAACACAGCCCCTACATGGCGAGTCGTTAGTGCTCTTTGGGTGAGTGGTAGGACCGGGCAATTAAAAATTAAATATCATAACACAATTTATGAGATATTTCAGTGTTGCATTAAATACACACACAAAATAACAGTTTGATAGTACGATAACAAGGTCAGCTGCTTCAGCTTCACACTGTAGGCCCACTAATCAGCAACACATCGGGAGACACGATTCAAACCCCAGCGTTGCTCACTTGTCTGGACGCAGCACAGCAGACACTAGTCGGATAGCGCAAGCACCGAACATGTTAGAAGATATATACAAGATATCTTAAAACACCTACA
This sequence comes from Schistocerca cancellata, assembly GCF_023864275.1. Taxonomy (NCBI): domain Eukaryota; kingdom Metazoa; phylum Arthropoda; class Insecta; order Orthoptera; family Acrididae; genus Schistocerca; species Schistocerca cancellata. Next base: position 294,244,007 of record NC_064627.1, read on the forward strand.
ACAAACGCAAATAAGCGGGCCAACTGAGACAGTTAGTAAAACAAGCAATTTAGAAATGTAAACGAGTTGCGCGGAGATGGAATAATACCATTTTTTAAAAAGCCAGTATTAAGCAGATGACACAGAATACAGTCAAACCCCTTACTTGAAATAACACAGTAGAATAGAATTCAAGTAATGGGTGAGTGTCAAGTTTTCGAAGTAATGTCCCACCCCTACAGTTCAAGGAATGAATAATAACAGTTCGGTGACATTGCAAGTGAACAGCATTTTCTTAATGCAAACACAATTTGCTCACCAACAAGCAGAACATGATTGTCAGAACAAATTAATAATGCCGCACAAAGTGGTCTCAGTCCGGAAGTAAAGTTACTTAAGAAAGTCCAGTTAACACGATAACAGCAGAATTTGAATAGCGCTCAGATACTATTATTAAACATCGACAACAAAAATAAAACTCATTAATAAATGTGCGTCATTAGAGGCTGAAATGTACCGCATTTCAAGACAGTGGATCTTTGAATCTTTTGAATTAATACTGATTTAGCCATGCAGCACTTAGGACCCCAGCTGAACGTCCCAAGGTTACACAATTGAATGTAAACAAGAGACAGTCTCAGCACATACCTGCCACAGCTAAATGCCAAAGTATAAATTTTACATTATGTTCATAGAGAGCAACCTAGCAACCACGATTTAATCAGTTCAAAAACTTGTTCACCCACTGTAGTCATTTGGCAGAAGTCTGCCGGTGGTACAGACAATTATAGGTGTTGTGGCCATGCTCTGATGGTCGATGGTTCCCTCCTCCGTGAGCTGCTCCTCACACTACCTCCTGTCCACACCTTGGCTGACGGGGCACTGCTGATCTGATGCGCCATGGTTGTTGTGTTATAGGCTGCTCTCGAAGACCAACTCAGGATGCATGGCTGTTCGCCAAATGGAGAACCTTCTGCTTTGGCTGCTAAAGACAGATTGCTGATACAGTCGTTCTCAAAAAAATGGCTCTAAGCACTATGGGACTTAACAGCTGAGGTCATCAGTCCCCCAGACTTAGAACTACTTAAAACTAATTAACCTAAGGACATCACGCACATCCATGCCCGAGGCAGGATTCAAACCTGCGACCGTAGCAGCAGCGCGGTTCCTGACTGAAGCGTCTAGAACCGCTCGGCCACAGCGGCCGGCCAGTCGTTCTCATATTGCTCCACTCGCCCTACTGCCCTGTGCCCTCATATTCCACATGACAATCATGCACGCCCAATACGGGCAGCAAACCCCAGTCTCAGTCAGACAAAGTGGACTTGGACGAGGGCAGACTGTCCTCCTCAAGCAAGCATATCCTGCGTCCAGACTAAGGCCCTCCTTGGGCTCCTGTCATGCTGAAAGGGCGCCATGAGCGCCTTCTGATGGCAGACGCTCTCGTTAATAAAATCTGTGGAACTCGGGAGTCCAGAGCAGGAATGCCCAGCATCCTCCTCGTAAACTCAACCACTGGGGTGAGGTTTACAAATTGACTTGCCACATTTCTATAAAATGGGGCGACAATTCCCCAAACAATCAGGTTGAACATGACCTGTGAAATACCTAATGAAGGCGACACGTCCCGAACCTTAAAATTCCTGGAACGCCAGCCTCGGTTATACCGTGCCGTTTCTCACCAAAGAGCATGCTCTCTATTTGACTTGCCCTTCTCCAGTTGTCCTGAATAACTTCTTGATCCAACCAGAGCTTGAACAGTTGTGAATTTAAGGAATAAGAAAACATTTGGGCAACTGGATTTGTCTTGTAAGCATCATGATTAGCAGTGTGGAACATTAAGTTCAACCAGGGCAATGATCAATCCCATATGGTCTGGGAATTGGCATGGAAGCTAATCAACAAGGCTGTTAACCCTCTCAGCGAAGGACAGCTGAGGATAGTATCATGTGGTGCTGGTGTGAGTTATGCTGCATTGGAAACCAAATTTGCATAGCTCCCTTGATACAAACGGCAGAGTGTTGTCACTAACTAATACCTTGGGAGATCCAAACAGGGAAAAAATTCTCATCCAGTGGCGAATACTGACTCCTGCAGTTACCCCAACTATGGGTATTAACCAAACAGAACACGAAAAGACGTCGACAGCTAAAAAAATATACTTGTGATTCCCGTAGGTGCAAGGCAATAGTCCAATATAATCAATGAATAACTGGTCTGTGGGATGTTCAATGTGGGTGGACTGGAGAAGACCTCTGTGACCATTAGGATTAGGAGGATTAGGTTTGGCGATATTGCAAGCCTGGCATTTGCCCACCAACCTCCGGACGTCCGAATGTAAGGACGACCACATCATAGCCGCTTTGATATTATAGGCGATTTTATAGACTTCCAGGCGTCCCCCTACTACAGACTCGTGGTTGCACTTGAAAATCGTGAGAATCAATTAGTTGCGAAGACAAATATTTTTACTTTCTGTACCTCCATGTACGATATCAAAGTAATCCCTTCTGTAACCCTAGCGTGGAACTTCGCCTCCTGCTGTCATCTTCTGCTTCATCGCCCCTCAGTCAGAGTCTTGGTCTTGTCATCCTCGCAAATCGCCGAACAGGGAGGATATTTCAGTTAACCCTGCGAATATACCACACACTTCCCCTGAATATTCAGAGTTAACAGGTTCTTCCTTTTCATTCTTAAACATCCAGCTAAACGCATCAGCGACTACATTTTCATGTTCTCCATTGTGCCTGACGGAAAAGAAGAATACCGGTATTCGCACCGACCAGCAGCTGACCCAGCCGGTCTTACACAGATGCACTAAGACCCAACTAAGAGCATGATTGTCCGTTTCGAGAGTAAACCCCCTGCGTTTCAAGTAGAATTTAAATATCTCTAGTACAAAAAGCACAACAAAGCCTTCAACTCATGTACTGAATACACAGATGTGCTGGGGGCAGGGATATCAATTCGCACGCCATTGCGTGACGACCACCGTCCTGCTCTTGCAGCGGTATGCCCGCACTACTCGAGTTCGATGTGTCAGTCTGAACAATAAATGGCTGCTCAGAGTCCAAAAGCGCCAAGAGTGGAGCATTACTCAGTGCTTACTTCAAGGCATCGAAAGCAGCTTCCTGCTGTCTGTTCATCTAAATGACTCACCCTTCTTGCGCAGCTGGTTTAAGAGAGCAGCAAGTTCAGCAAAGTTGGGGACATATTTCCTAAAGAAGTTGCTCATGCGGACAAAACGGACTACGCCTTTCATGGTCTTGGGTAATTGGAAACTATGAACGGCACGATTACGTGAGTGATCAATTTTAATGCCACTGGCAGAAACTAGGTGACCTAAGAAAGAAATTTTCTGGCGAACTCGACCTTTAGAAGGCTTGACGGGGAGTCCAGCCTCCTGTAACCTCGCCAGGACACGCCGCAGTTGTTCAAGATGTTCAGATATCGACGTACTATACGTGACCACGTCACCAAGATAATTATGAACGAACTTAAACTTGACATCACCGTAAAAAGGGATCAGGAGCCTGGACAAAACAGCTGCGCCAGTAGACAACCCGAATGTTTTGTAAAACTCATAACTCATTTCATCAACATGTCTTTGAACTGTCTTGTTGCTCAAAGGAATTCTCTTGAGTATGTCATAAGCAGACATGTGTGTAAAAGTCTTCCACAAAGTTTCATCGTCCTTCGATAACTCGTTTGTGATACAGGTCCTCTCCAGTTACAACCACTCCTAGATCGCTTGGGGAATCAAAAGACCGAATGAATGCAATAAACTTTCTAAAACCACCCTCAAGGACTGAAACAAGATCGTCCTATTCTCGATAGTTCGAAACTTTGTGTACCGTGCTAAATAAGTTTACGCATTCGTAACTCTACGACTATAAGTTACGACATGTTGATTCCCACTCCCCACTCTGTAGAAATCGAGAAGAATCCAACCTCTGGAGCGGACATGTTTCCGACCCCGAAATTTCACGATTTTTTTTCTTTTCTAGATCAGAAGTTAAAATTTTTCTATGTCTGACTATTGTTTTTGGATCCACATACGAAGCGTAGATGACCACGCCTACAATATAACGTAGCATTTTCTCCAGTATCTACTGCAACCGGTCTGCCATTAAAAAAAGGGTATTGTTGGTCACGGATAAAAGGTTAACTATACTGCGTTCATCATAAGAATAAATCTGATGTAAACATTACACCACATATTCTTCCGCGTTTGCTGAAATATCATAGGATTTCGTTTCATGTGGAACGGAAGCCCAACTGTCTGAGTACAGTCTAGTACGTTAGCAAGGATACATTATATGCTGAGCGTCACGCGCACCTGGACTCAGCGATAGTACGTGATAACAGCTTAACCGGCGCATTTAATTTGGACAGCTGTGGCCAGCCAACTGGTGCAACTAACGTGCAGTGACTTGAAATGACGCAATTAAGACGTAAAAAGGGACGAACAGAGAAACAATGTAGCTTCCAGTTTCATTTAATTTTTAAACGTAATATAATAATACACTCCAGAACTCCAACAATACGCTTCTTGGTGCATCCCGACAGCATGCGGCAAAGCTTCCAGCATTAGTTCCAAAACGCCTGGCAACAATGTCTTGTTCTTGCTCGCTATAAATCCATAAACTTGGCTCCAGATCATATCTATTCTATTCATATTGCAGCATTTGCACGGTGTTCTCGATGCAGCGAAAATTATTGTTTCCCGCGTTTCTCAGACGCTTATCATTTTGGTTCGCGTGAGAACACAAAAAAAAAGTTCAAATCTGTGTGAAATATTATGGGACCTAACTGCTAAGGTCATCAGTCCCTAAGCTCACACACTACTTAACATAAATTATCCTAAGGACAAACACACACATCCATGCCCGAGGGAGGACTCGAACCTCCGCCGGGATCAGCGTGAGAACACATCCCTGGTATAAAACAATTGACATAGACCAAATAAAGAGCACTTGATTTCTCATTTTTTACTCAAAAATTAAATTTGTAATGATTCCTTAATTTAAAGAATCTTTATTAACAATCTTTTATAAACTATGATAATTAAGAATTTAAATTTGTAATAAAAACTGGGACTTTGTGGTGGTATGTAATTAGATACAAAAGATGTGCTTTTTTCATAAAAAATGATTATGTGTTTGTTCATCACTGTATATTTCTTATAGGCATTTGAACTGAACAAAAAAAATAACATATGGAAGTTCGAACCAGCTATCCACAAATCAGCCAAAGCCCTATTTTTCAACGCCGCCGCCGGCTTAGTGGCCGAGCGGTTCTAGGCGCTACAGACTGGAACCGCGCGACAGCTACGGTCGCAGGTTCGAATCCTGCCTCGGGCATGGATGTGTGTGATGTCCTTAGGTTAGTTAGGTTTAAGTAGTTCTAAGTTCTAGGCGACTGATGACCACAACAGTTAAGTCCCATAGTGCTCAGAGCCATTTGAACCATTTTTCAACGCCGCCGATTACGCCGCGCGTTGCGGAAAACTTTAGTAAATACAGTTACTCAGAAAACTTCAAAGCCAATTTTCTCTGTTAATGAGTGAAAAACATTAAGAACAGCCTGTTTGTAGCCGTTTGAAAGGTGCTCCACGCGACTTTTTTACTATGGAGCAGAAAGCAACGCCAGCCCTCTTTTCCAGTACCTATTAACAGCGCGACAATGAAAGCGTTTACGTACTGTGACTGTACACTATTTTTGAAACAAAAACTTCATAGCTGAAGTATGATTAAGAATAAATTTAATGGCTGTTAATACATTAGAATATTATAAAATTTCATTGACACTAACACGGTAATAAGATAACTAATACAATAGTACAACCTACTTCGGAGAGCGTAACAACAGTGGGGTACGTTTGCTATAGCTGCTGACCAATCATCACATTTGTGTTTGTTTACATGGGCTTCTTCTTACGACGAACGAAGAACAGTAAACTACCATCATGATTTAAATGTACAGCAATCGAATGGGGTACGGTCGAGAGACGGTGCAGGTGTAGCAACAACCTTGTTTATGTGCCGCTGGTAAGAAAGGAGAAGGCTTTCTGAGTTCAAGACTGCACGCTGCATGTCGAGCCGTTACTATTCCGCTGCTCCATAACGTCGGTAGGAGCAAGCGACAAACGCAAATAACGTAACGGTTTCTAAATTCACATTATTTCCCTTTGTGTCTAGTCTATGACACCAGCTTCCAGGAGAGAGCAAGCGCTCCCTCTTAGAACCGAGCGAGGGGGCGCAGTGGTTAGTACACTGGACTCGCATTCGGGAGGACGACGGTTCAATCCCGTCTCCAGCCATCCTGATTTAGGTTTTCCGTGGTTTCCCTAAATCGTTTCAGGCAAATGCCGGGATGGTTCCTTTCAAAGGGCACGGCCGATTTCCTTCCCCATCCTTCCCTAACCCGAGCTAGCGCTCCGTCTCTAATGACCTCGTTGTCGATGGGACGTTAAACAACACTAACCTAACCTCCCTCTTAGGCCCCTAGCCTCCTCCGTTCCCCCCCTCCCCCTCCACCCTTTGCAGACACCTATGTTGAATCATCTCTATGAGACTCTTATGTTGTTCCCGCAACAACACGGTACGGTTGTGCCCGAAGATTTTAGGCTGTGGAACGAGGTTGAAGGGAGAGCTGGATCCCTCGCCGGTTTTTTGTTCCTTGACGACAAACTGTTTACTTTCGCATGCGACAACGGACACGTTTACACTAGAAGACAGCGTGGGAGGCGAAGCGGCTCGTCATTATAGGCGGAAAGCCCCAGTACTTGCGTGATGTACTTGTTACTGTGATAAGCCATTAAAATACCACAGCGTTAGTGGTATCACAACTGTGTAGCAGATTTACATGCACAGCAATCGAATGGGGTACGGTTGAGAGACTCGGTCCAGGTATAGCAAGTTCCTTTAATTTGTAGCAAGGGCATCCGGTCATCCTATATGACTGACATCGCCAAATCCAGATCAACATGATGATCCCGTGACGATACAGGAAAGGGTAAGGAAAAAGAAGATTCTAGGCTCTGTTCTGCGACAGCTGATCTGCTTGGATATATAGTTGAGTCTGGATTGTCTTAGTCGTAGCAGATGGTTGTAATAGCTCTCCGCTCTGGTTGTTGTAAAGATTCAGTGACATTTAAAAAAAAATAATGATGTACGAAAAGTCCCATAAACCAAATAATATTTTTGTACTTCAGTTTTATGAGATGCTAAAGGGCGAAGGAAAATCTTTAAGTAATACACGCAAAGGGTTCGGTGGAAAGCGCTGCCTGCGCAGAATACCATCACTATCTTCGAGACTGACCATTACACAGTTATGATGGCAGTGTAGCGGCTGGGATCGGATTAAAACCGAAATTCGTTATTTGTTCCGCTTCCACAAGTTCATACAGGACTTGCAGGCAGCAGGCAAAACTTCTCAGAATTTTCAGGACACTCTTTAACAAGCTAGAGCGTCAAGGAAAGTTAGTGCTACACTACAGTGTACTTGACCACGTGGGATTCCAGAGAAAAGGAGTAGCTGATAAAGTGGCGAAGGACGATTATGGAGAACTGAGCACAGCTCGGCGTGCCTCTTCCGCTCCCTCCATGTGCCCTTACGCAGTTACGACGCTGTTGAGTCAACAAATCACGTGCCAGTGAGGTACAAGTAGCTAAGTGTGAGTGACAGTACACCCGCAGTTTACCGCAATGCTCTTTTTTCTGACTTGACAAATCATGTATCTCCTAATGTCGTGTCGGGCCTCCTTTTGCCCGGAGAAGTGCAGCAGATCGACGTGCCATGGACTCCGCAAGTCGCTGGAAGTTCGCTGGAGAAATATTGAGTCATGCTGCCTCTACGGCCGCCCCTAATTGTCAAAGTATTACCGGCGCAGGATTTTGTAGACGAACTGACCTGTCGATTTTGTCCCATGTCGGTCAATCTCGGTGACCAAATCATTTACTCGAATAGTCCAGGATGTTCTTCAAACCAATCGCAAGCAATTGTGGTCCGCTGATATGGCGCATTGCCAGCCATAAAATTTCCATCTTTGTTTGGAAACATGAAGTCCATGAACGGCTGCAAACGGTCTCCAAGTAGGCAAACATAACCATTTCCAGTCACTGATCGGTTCATTTGGACTAGAGGACCCAGTCCATTCCTTGTACGCACGGCACACAATGTTGTGGAGACATGGCCGACTTGCATAGTGCCTTATTGAGAAGTTGCATCCATAGCTTCGTGGGGTCTGCGCCACACTCTAACCCTACCGTTGTAAGGCGGCTATAATTCCGCACCTTACAAGCACTCATCCACATACTTTGCCGTGATCTACAACCAAAATTAGGTATCATGTGACAGGTTGTACATCGTATATATGAATATATAAAGGAGACTGAGATTGTCACGTACATGTACACCTTGTAAATAATTGTTAACGCTCATTGTATGAACGGTGACGGAGTGTCTTTATTATCAGAACGGCATAATGAATTAATTCCTATACTAGTAGAGGTTGGAAGGACAGTGGAAATGAAATGGCAGGAGGAACTCAAGCCTGGGGTGGAAGGCCCACATAGGTGTGGCTCTTTAATGGCTCTGAGCACTATGGGACTTAACATCTGTGGTCATCAGTCCCCTAGAACTTAGAACTACTTAAACCTAACTAACCTAAGGACATCACACACATCCATGCCCGAGGCAGGATTCGAACCTGCGACCGTAGCGGTCTCGCGGTTCCAGACTGAAGCACCTAGAACCCCTCGGCCACTTCGGCCGGCCCACATAGGTGTGTTGGTCCTGCTTAAACACAGGAAGTAGCAAGACGGACGTTGGGCCACATGACTGCTGGGGCACAATAGTCGCGACCGGCTCCTTATGCAGCCGGACGGGAAGGATTATACTTCGGAAACTACGAAAATCTTGGACGCAGCTGAGAGGATCGAGGAAGCGTCACCTTGGAAATCACGCAGGCTGGGTTATTTCCGCGGATTTTTACTCAGAAGTGTACCATTGTATTATAGGTATAGGAAACAAAGCTAACTATTCACAGTTAGGGTACACACTTGTTGCAAAACATGCCTCCCGTGCGTTAGTCCTCTCCATTGCTTGACTGGCACACTGCAACCCCATTTGATATCAAACAAGTTCAGATGTGTGCACTTTTCTCACTCCTCGTAAATCACTTCAGTGCTGCACTCCTTACCTCTGAACTGGCAGAAATTAGACGACTTCGGGCTGTTAATGCTTTGTGTCTAACCACTCTAATAATAATTATAATAGTAAGAATATGGTTCAAATGGCTCTGAGCACTATGGGACTCAACTGCTAAGGTCATTAGTCCCCTAGAACTTAGAACTAGTTAAACCTAACTAACCTAAGGACATCACACACATCCATGCCCGAGGCAGGATTCGAACCTGCGACCGTAGCGGTCTTGCGGTTCCAGACTGCAGCGCCTTTAACCGCACGGCCACTTCGGCCGGCTTAAGAATATAAGTGTGCACAACACTATACTTGGCCTTATGTAGTTACTGTACTGACGTGTTGTACTGTCAGTTAAGACACTTATCTCTTTCGAAGAAAGTAATGAAGCAATTTCTGAACTACTGCAGGTATTTTCTACAACTTGGAGAAGACATTTTCTTGTGATATTTAGCACTTGTAACGTATATGTCTCACTTTTATCATCAGCGATGTACGGGACATAGCACAACATGTGTGTTGGGGGTGGACTACGTGAGGAACCCCCACTGAATTAATGCTACTAGTTGAAAAAAATGTAATTATTGATCATTTAAATAATCAATATTAGAGTCTTACAAAATTGTAATAATAGCAATGATATTTTGAAAATAATTTAGTTTTCTGACTGAATCAGAATCGAATCGTTTAGTTTTTACCCCTCAGAAAATTTCATTTTACCCATGAGGGAGTAACTACCCCCAGGTTGGGAGCCACTGTTCTACGAGAAAACTAGTAAGAAAAAATATCAGAACCTTGTGTAACTTTTCATTATGTCCCGGAAACAAACTGAAACATACCCTTAGAAAAATTTATAAATGACAGTGCTGGAAAACCTCTACGTTATTTGATTTTCAAACAGCTGAGCATAACTGAACGTACTCAGACATTTCTCTTTTTACTTATTCTGATCAACACTAAGCTGACACGCAATATTTTTAGCGCAACGCAATCTGACTTTCAAAAATCCCTACAAAAGAATGGCCCTGACTAACAGTAACCTATACCTTTCATGAATCACTTACCTCACAAAAATCTTCGTTGCTCGAACTACTGCAATACAGAAAGCGCCAATACTGCCAGCTAAATAAAAGATTCTAACTACAAGGCACTACATACTGATAGGCATAGTTAGCAAATGAAAGATTTTGATGGAAAAACAAACAATGTATTTACCTTAATAGTGTTCAAAAGTCATAATATACACAGGGTGTTACAAAAAGGTACGGCCAAACCTTCAGGAAACATTCCCCACACACAAAGAAAGAAAATATGTTATGTGGACATGTGTCCGGAAACGCTTACTTTCCATGTTAGAGCTCATTTTATTACTTCTCTTCAAATCACATTAATCATGGAATGGAAACACACAGCAACAAACGTACCAGCGTGACTTCAAACACTTTGTTACAGGAAATGTTCAAAATGTCCTCCGTTAGCGAGGATACATGCATCCACCCTCCGTCGCATGCAATCCTTGATGCGCTGATGCAGCCCTGGAGAATGGCGTATTGTATCACAGCCGTCCACAATACGAGCACGAAGATTCTCTACATTTGGTACCGGGGTTGCGTAGCCAAGAGCTTTCAAATGCCCCCATAAATGAAAGTCAAGATGGTTGAGGTCAGGAGAGCGTGGAGGCCATGGAATTGGTCCGCCTCTACCAATCCATCGGTCACCGAATCTGTTGTTGAGAAGCGTACGAACACCTCGACTGAAATGTGCAGGAGCTCCATCGTGCATGAACGACATGTTGTGTCGTACTTGTAAAGGCACATGTTCTAGCAGCACAGGTAGAGTATCCCGTATGAAATCATGATAACGTGCTCCGTTGAGCGTGGGTGGAAGAACATGGGGCCCAATCAAGACATCACCAACAATGCCTGCCCAAACGTTCACAGAAAATCTGTGCTGATGACGTGATTGTACAATTGCGTGCGAATTCTCGTCAGCCCACACATGTTGATTGTGAAAATTTACACTTTGATCACGTTGGAATGAAGCCTCATCCGTAAAGAGAACATTTGCACTGAAATGAGGATTGACACATTGTTGGATGAACCATTCGCAGAAGTGTACCCGTGGAGGCCACTCAGCTGCTGATAGTGCCTGCACACGCTGTATATGGTACGGAAACAACTGGTTCTCCCGTAGCACTCTCCATACAGTGACTCGGTCAACGTTACATTGTACAGCAGCAACTTCTCTGGCGCTGACATTAGGGTTATCGTCAACTGCACGAAGAATTGCCTCGTCCATTGCAGGTGTCCTCGTCGTTCTAGGTCTTCCCCAGTCGCGGGTCATAGGCTGGAATGTTCCGTGCTCCATAAGACGCCGATCAATTGCTTCGAACGTCTTCCTGTCGGGACACCTTCGTTCTGGAAATCTGTCTCGATACAAACGTACCGCGCCACGGCTATTGCCCCGTGCTAATCCATACATCAAATGGGCATCTGCCAACTCCGCATTTGTAAACATTGCACTGACTGCAAAACCACGTTCATGATGAACACTAACCTGTTGATGCTACGTACTGATGTTCTCGATGCCAGTACTGTAGAGCAATGAGTCGCATGTCAACACAAGCACCGAAGTCAACATTACCTTCATTCAATTGGGCCAACTGGCGGTGAATCGAGGAAGTACAGTACATACTGACAAAACTAAAATGAGCTCTAACATGGAAATTAAACGTTTCCGGGCACATGTCCACATAACATCTTTTCTTTATTTGTGTGTGAGGAATGTTTCCTGAAAATTTGGCCGTACCTTTTTGTAACACCCTGTATATCAGTTCATGACATCCAGTCTTTCCTTTTTCTGACGGACACACGTCCAGTCGTCCGCTCTCAAAACTCACCATCTCTCTCCCCACATCCACCACTGCACACAGCACAGTCAGTGACTTTCATACAGAGCGGTACGTGGCGTTACCAACATAAAAACCTAAACAGCCTACTTACAAAACTAAACAACACAACAGAAGTTAAGGAAACACGAAAGCACAAAATCCATTTCTCTCTCTTCGCCATCCATTTCTATCTCTCTATTTCTCGACCAGCACAGGTTAACTTCCGATGTTAGCAGAAGCCGCCATATCCCCTTGTCTCTGCGCATGCGCGGCGTGCAACGTACTCTGAAATTGAAAGCTCCGCACGCGGGACGACATATAATTAATTAAAATCATAGAGACACTCGTGTCGTGGTTGTTTGCCGATTTACATGCAGACACAAAAGGTACACGCATTTTGAGTAGTCGATTTTGACCGGAAAGTTGCGCGTGTAAGCGTTTACTCGGTCGACTGCGGATTCCGTGAACACTGGAGCCCCTCGAAAGTTTGTATCATTAGCACGCCAATAATGTTTAAACTCGATTTTCTAAAAAATGGTTGAAAGTTGCGTCTTCCTGCTTACGTATGTTAAATTCCTAGTCGTGTCCTATTATACACTGTCAATACGAATCAAATCAATGATGGGAAGTTCGTTCTGTCAGCAGCCGCGATGACACATATATGAAATCCCCGTCACACCGTAGGGACTAGAAGGATTGATTGGTTGCTGCATAGGCGGCTTTCGCGTCGTTCAAACTTGTGTAGAGTCTGCGCAAGATACGGTTGTCGCTGCCACAAACATTGTTTCTCTGCGTCGGTGCGTGTGGCTACTTTTCGTCCAAAACGCTGGGCGAGTTGTTTCGTTTATTCAGAAGGGGAAGCCGACAAGTGTTTGTCCGCTTTAGGCCGGTCGGAAATGACAGAATCGAGGTGTACGTCCTGTAACCTTTCTTAAACGATTTTACAGAAACTATTCGGTAAAATAATTTCATTCGGTCATTTTCTTAGGGTCATAGTTATTGTGATATTTGGACAGAAGTAAGACACTGCGCGAAATTCGAAAAAGTTTACAATGAAAAATATGGCTCACTATGGTTTTGTGTTCGGTTCAAATGGCTCTGAACACTATGGGACTTAACATCTGAGGTCATCAGTCCCCTAGTACTTAGAACTACTTAAACCTAACTAACATAAGGACATCACACGCATCCATGCCCGAGGCAGGATTCGAACCTGCGACCGTAACAGTCACGCGGTTCCAGACTGAAGCGCCTAGAACCTCTGGGCCACTGAGGCCAGCTTTGTGTTTGGTGCATATTATGTAATTTGTTGCTGAATATGAAATGTAGCTAATATATCGAATTTTTCGTTAGCTCGGGTGGAGGTCTATCTGTCACCAATCTCGAGAAAAGTGATTTGATGTAGCGTGCTGATTTGCGATTGCGAGTGGCAACGATAAAGCTGGAGTAAAATATCCACAACATTCTTCATACTTCATAAGCGGTTTGAGATATTGAAATGAGATTTTGGCAAATAATAGCACGCAAAGAGGAGAGTACTTTGCCATATAGTTATTACGCAAAACTTCAATACCTACCATGTTATTGCACTAACTACAGACTTTTTCGATAAAATAGTGTATTTTTTAAGGGCCATCGATAGCTAGTGAAATGAGAAATGCCATGGGTTTTGGAACAATGCAAGTGAAGACATTGCACACTTGTTTTTGCACTAAGGATGTTCTTTTGCATAAGCTACTGAATTTATCTTTCCCCAGTTTCTTGCTTAATCAACTTAATAAACCAATTCTCTCGCAGTTGCATCTGCACGTGTTAGTGAGGTCACACTTTAATCTTCGCTGTGTTTTAGCAAAAGAAGAAAGTTTTAACATGAAAACAAGATAAATGTGTAGATTTTACTCAAAGTTCGCCACTCATGAATGACTCTTCTCTGAAAGTTACAAACGGTTAACAAGCCAGGCGAAAATAACTCGCTGCATTTGTTGCATTTTCAGCGGTATTCTTTTTTGATAGAAGAATATAACAATTCCAATCCCAAAGAAAGCAGGTGTTGATAGATGTGAAAATTGCCGAACTATCAGTTTAATGAGTCACGACTGCAAAATACTAACGCGAATTCTTTACAGACGAATGGAAAAACTGGTAGAAACCGACCTCAGGGAAGATCAGTTTGGAATCCGTAGAAATAATGGAACATGAGAGGCAATACTGACGCTACGATTTAGCTTAGAAAATAGATTAAAGAAACGCAAGCCTACATTTCTAGCATTTGTAGACTTAGAGAAAGCTTTTGACAATGTTGACTGGAACACTCTCTTTCAAATTCTGAAGGTGGCAGGGGTAAAATACAGGGAGCGAAAGGCTATTTACAATTTGTACAGAAACCAGATGGCAGTTATGAGAGTTGAGGGACATGAAAGGGAAACAGTGGTTGGGAAGGGAGTGAGGTTTGTAGCCTATCCCTGATGTTATTCAATCTGTATATTGAGCAAGCAGTGAAGGAAACAGAAGAAAAATTCGCAGTAGGTCTTGAAATCCATGGAGAAGACGTAAAAACTTTGACGTTTGCCGATGACATTGTAATTCTGTCAGAGACAGCAACGGTCTTGGAAGAGCAGTTGAACGGAATGGATAGTGTCTTTGAAGGAGGATATAAGATGAACATCAACAAAAGCAAAATGAGGATAATGGATTGTAGTCAAATTAAATCGGGTGATGCTGAGAGTATTAGATTAAGAAATGAGACGCTTAAAGTAGTAAAGTAGTTTTGCTATTCGGGGAGCAAAATAACTGATGATGGTCGAAGTAGAGTGGATATAAAATGTAGACTGGCAATGGCAAGGAAAGCGTTTCTGAAGAAGAGAAATTTGTTAACATAGAGTATGGATTTAAGTGTCAGGAAGTCGTATATGAAAGTATTTGTATGGAATGTAGCCATGTATGGAAGTGAAACATGGACGATAAATAGTTTGGACAAGAAGAGAATAGAAGCTTTCGAAATGTGGTGCTACAGAAAAATGCTGAAGATTAGATGAGTAGATCACATAACTAATGAGGAGGTATTGAATAGGATTGGGGAGAAGAGACGTTTGTGGCACAACTTGACTAGAAGAAGGGACCGGTTGGTAGGACATGTTTTGAGGCATCAAGGGATCACAAATTTAGCATTGGAGGGCAGTGTGGACGATAAAAATCGTAGAGGGAGACCAAGAGATGAATACACTAAGCAGATTCAGAAGGATGTAGGTTGCAGTAGGTACTGGTAGATGAAGAAGCTTGCACAGGATAGAGTAGCATGGAGAGCTGCATCAGATCAGTCTCAGGACTGAAGACCACAACAACGGGTGTAGGCTCCAGGTAGAGTAGCACATCCCCTTCAGCGCTCGGCCTCTCCCCTACAGCGCCTCCTCGCAACCCCCACCACTTCCGCTCTCCCACGTGTGCCTGCCGACTGCGCCTCTACCGGCCACGTTATTCTGCGCGTACTGTACTCTGTCACGTATGAGGTGCAAGTCCAGCTACTGTGATGCTGAAGGAATGGGTCACCAGTCCGACTAGAGCAGCGTCCCGCGGCCAGCGTCCTGATTAGCCGGTGACGGCGTTGCTATTGTTCCCGCAAGTGTCCCTTAACCCCCCGTCGGCAGACTGGAGACAGGTCAGCGAACAACCGCTCACGCGTCCGGAACCAAGTGCCGAAGGTCAGCCGGGTGTGCGGCCCTGCCGGCGGTGTGCGCTCTGTTTACTTCTGCTCCGTCACGCCACGCGCCGCTCGTGCCGAACAGGTGGCCGGTCGCGCCCGAGCGCGCTAATCTGCATCACTGTGAAGTGCATGGCAGAGGGTACTTCCCATTGAAACAGTTATTAAGTCTTCTTCCCATTCCATTCATGTTTGGAGCGCAGAAACGTTTTCTTAACGCCCCTGTGCGCGCTGTAGTTAGTCTTCTACTCTTTTCGCAACCGCTACAGGCGACTTTATCGAAAAGTTATCATTTCAACCAGACTTGAGGAGCATCACTTCAAAACATTGTGGCGTGTGGTGTTATTGCGTGTGTTGTGTTGCGCAATTTAAGCAAGACTACAATAAAACTAGTTACTTATTATTAATGTAACATGAGGTTTTAGTTAATCACTGCTTTTGCCAGCTAATGAACGTTATTTTGTTAACGAAATCTCCACCTGGGAACGTGTAGCAATGTTGTCTGTCACGCATTTATATCCAACAAATAAGCTAAATGTATGATAAGTAATCTGAACTACACAAGAGTAATGATTTCAGTGCTGTTGTTTAAAAGACTCTTTGCTACTTGCAGATCGTTTATCAAAATTGACACAACTCTTATCTCGAGGTGGCAACACTTTTCTTTAAGCAAAATGGACAGTTTTGCCACTCAATACTACATGTACACAGCACTAATTTATTTTCCTGTCACAATATTACATAAAAGTTGTTACGAAATTACCAGGCTTCATACATCAGCAGATAAAAATTTATATCTACATCTACATTTACATTTATACTCCGCAAGCCACCCAACGGTGTGTGGCGGAGGGCACTTTACGTGCCACTGTCATTATCTCCCTTTCCTGTTCCAGTCGCGTATGGTTCGCGGGAAGAACGACTGTCTGAAAGCCTCTGTGCGCGCTCTAATCTCTCTAATTTTACATTCGTGATCTCCTCGGGAGGTATAAGTAGGGGGAAGCAATATATTCGATACCTCATCCAGAAACGCACCCTCTCGAAACCTGGCGAGCAAGCTACACCGCGATGCAGAGCGCCTCTCTTGCAGAGTCTGCCACTTGAGTTTGTTAAACATCTCCGTAACGCTATCACGGTTACCAAATAACCCTGTGACGAAACGCGCCGCTCTTCTTTGGATCTTCTCTATCTCCTCCGTCAACCCGATCTGGTACGGATCCCACACTGATGAGCAATACTCAAGTATAGGTCGAACGAGTGTTTTGTAAGCCACCTCCTTTGTTGATGGACTACATTTTCTACATTTTCTAAGGACTCTCCCAATGAATCTCAACCTGGTACCCGCCTTACCAACAATTAATTTTATATGATCATTCCACTTCAAATCGTTCCGCACGCATACTCCCAGATATTTTACAGAAGTAACTGCTACCAGTGTTTGTTCCGCTATCATATAATCATACAATAAAGGATCCTTCTTTCTATGTATTCGCAATACATTACATTTGTCTATGTTAAGGGTCAGTTGCCACTCCCTGCACCAAGTGCCTATCCGCTGCAGATCTTCCTGCATTTCGCTACAATTTTCTAATGCTGCAACTTCTCTGTATACTACAGCATCATCCGCGAAAAGCCGCATGGAACTTCCGACACTATCTACTAGGTCATTTATATATATTGTGAAAAGCAATGGTCCCATAACACTCCCCTGTGGCACGCCAGAGGTTACTTTAATGTCTGTAGACGTCTCTCCGTTGATAACAACATGCTGTGTTCTGTTTGCTAAAAACTCTTCAATCCAGCCACACAGCTGGTCTGATATTCCGTAGGCTCTTACTTTGTTTATCAGGCGACAGTGCGGAACTGTATCGAACGCCTTCCGGAAGTCAAGAAAAATAGCATCTACCTGGGAGCCTGTATCTAATATTTTCTGGGTCTCATGAACAAATAAAGCGAGTTGGGTTTCACACGATCGCTGTTTCCGGAATCCATGTTGATTCCTACATAGTAGATTATGACTTTCCAAAAACGACATGATACTCGAGCAAAACACATGTTCTAAAATTCTACAACAGATCGACGTCAGAGATATAGGTCTATAGTTTTGTGCATCTGCTCGACGACCCTTCTTGAAGACTGGGACTACCTGTGCTCTTTTCCAATCATTTGGAACCTTCTGTTCCTCTAGAGACTTGCGGTACACGGCTGTTAGAAGGGGGGCAAGTTCTTTCGCGTACTCTGTGTAGAATCGAATTGGTATCCCGTCAGGTCCAGTGGACTTTCCTCTGTTGAGTGATTCCAGTTGCTTTTCTATTCCTTGGACACTTATTTCGATGTCAGCCATTTTTTCGTTGGTGCGAGGATTTAGAGAAGGAACTGCAGTGCGGTCTTCCTCTGTGAAACAGCTTTGGAAAAAGGTGTTTAGTATTTCAGCTTTACGCTTGTCATCCTCTGTTTCAATGCCATCATCATCCCGGAGCGTCTGGACATGATGTTTCGAGCCACTTACTGATTTAACGTAAGACCAGAACTTCCTAGGATTTTCTGTCAAGTCGGTACCTAGTATTTTACTTTCGAATTCACTGAACGCTTCACGCATAGCCCCCCTTACGCTAACTTTGACATCGTTTAGCTTCTGTTTGTCTGAGAGGTTTTGGCTGCGTTTAAACTTGGAGTGAAGCTCTCTTTGCTTTCGCAGTAGTTTCCTAACTTTGTTGTTGTACCACGGTGGGTTTTTCCCGTCCCTCACAGTTTTACTCGGCACGTACCTGTCTAAAACGCATTTTACGATTGCCTTGAACTCTTTCCATAAACACTCAACATTGTCAGTGTCGGAACAGAAATTTTCGTTTTGATCTGTTAGGTGGTCTGAAATCTGCCTTCTATTACTCTTGCTAAACAGATAAACCTTCCTCCCTTTTTTTATATTCCTATTAACTTCCATATTCAGGGATGCTGCAACGGCCTTATGATCACTGATTCCCTGTTCTGCACTTACAGAGTCGAAAAGTTCGGGTCTGTTTGTTATCAGTAGGTCCAAGATGTTATCTCCACGAGTCGGTTCTCTGTTTAATTGCTCGAGGTAATTTTCGGATAGTGCACTCAGTATAATGTCACTCGATGCTCTGTCCCTACCACCCGTCCTAAACATCTGAGTGTCCCAGTCTATATCATGTAAGATGGTGTTTGCATTCATAGAAGTTTGATATGTTCACAGTCTAACTGGAAGTTATTAACTCAGATTGGGTCCTCGGCCACTAGTACACAATTATTATTGTTCAAAATGGCTCTGAGCACTACCATTTGATCTTCCCTCCAATAGTAAATTGATGATCCCTTGATGCCTCACAACGCGTCATACCATCCGATGCCTTCTTCTAATCAAGCTGTGCCACAAATTCCTCTTCTTCCCAACTCTATTCAGTACCTCCTCATTAGTTACAACTACCCAGCTAATATTCGGCATTCTTCTGTAGCTTAAGTCTATACTCGATGTTAACAAATTTATCTTCTTCATAAACGCTTTTCTTGCCATTGCCAGTTTACATTTTGTATCCTCTCTACTTTGACCATCACCAGTTATTTTGCTCCTCAAATAGCAAAACGCATCTACTACTTTAAGTGTCTCATTCTCTAATCTAATTCCCTCAGCATAACGTGATTTAATTCGACTATATTCCATCATCCTCGTTTTTCTTTTGTTAACGTTCACCTTATATCCTCCTTTCAAGACACTGTCAGTTCCGTTCAACTGCTCTTCCAGGTCCTTTGCTGTTACTGACAGAAGTGCAACGTCGTCGGCAAACCTTCATAATATTGCCCTCAAGTACATCGCCCTTGTTTAAACCCTCTATATATTCCTTCCAGTTTTCTGTCTTCCCTTCTTTGCTTATAACTGGTTTTCCATCTGAGCTCTTGGTATTCATACAAGTGGTTCTCTTTTCTCTAAAGTTCTCTTTAACTTTCCTGTAGGCAGTATCTATCTTTATATATATTTGAAGGTGGTATATGTTCTTTCGGACATGTCCGAAAGAACAGATACCATCGGCGACCCTGTACCTCGTTAGAATGAAATGGTGTAAGTCAACAGGGACAGTTGAAAATGTGTGCCCCAACCGGGACTCGAACCCGGGATCTCCCGTCTGTTTACATGGCAGACGCTCTATCCATCTTTTTTTAAAAAAAAAATCACATTTTGTTCGCTTCATCTGCTCGGGGCGGACGTCGTAAGACATCCGTTTAAAGTTCGTTGATGATCGATTAACTCAGTTTTTTATTACAGAAGGCACGTAGCCCTCAGACCGAACACGCTGAGCTACCGTGCCGGCTAATCCAGCTGAGCCACCGAGGACACAAAGGATAGTGCAACTCTGGCCCGCCTCCCGTAAGACCCACATTCCCAACTTATTGTCCCCGCACTATATTCATAGCGCTCCTGCCCATTATACTCATTACTCGCGTCTTTTTGTCGATTCCCGTAAGAGTTCGGGCACTGTTTGTGCATCCGCACAGAAGAAGCCGCGAGTAATGAGTTTAATGGGCAGGGGCAATATGAATATAGTGCGAGGCAATAATTTGGGAATGTGGGTCTCACGGGAGGCGTGCCAAAGATAAGTCCCTGCAGTCGCACTATCCTCTGTGTCCTCGGTGGCTCAGATGGATGCCAGCACGGAGCTCAGCGTGTTCGGTCAGAGGGGTACTAGCCCTCTGTAATAATAATAATAAAAAGAACTGAGTAAAGGAAACGACGATCAACTTGAACGGATGTCCTGTGACGTCCGCCCAGACCAAACGCAACGAACGATACCGAAAAAAATGGTAAAAAAGATGGATAGAGCGTCTGCCATGTAAGCAGGAGATCCCGGGTTCGAGTCCCGGTCAGGGCACACATTTTCAATTGTCCCCGTTGACGTATATCAACGCCTGTATGCAGCTAGGGGTATTCATTTCAATGTAGTATCTATCTTACCCCTACTGATATATGTCTCTACATCCTTACATTTGTCCTCTAGCCATCCTTGCTTAGCCATTTTGCACTTCCTGCCGATCTCATTTCTGAGACGTTTGTGTTCCTTTTAGCCTGATTCATTTACCGAATTTTTATAGTTTCTCTTTTCATCAATTAAATTCAATATCTCTTCTATTACTCAAGGATTTGTACTAACCCTCGTTTTTTACCTACTTGATCCTTTGCTGCCTTCCCTACTTCATCTCTCAAAGCTACCCATTCTTCTTCTACTGTATTTCCTCCCCCGTTCTTGTCAATCGTTCCCTAATTCTCTCTCTGAAACTCTCTACAACCTCTGGTTCTTTCAGTTTGTACAGATCCCATCTCTTTAAACTCCCACCTTTTTGGAATTTATTCAGTTTTAATCTACAGTTTGTAAGTAGGCTGTTTATGTTTTCTTTATGTAAGTTTGATGTTTATGTTTTCTTATTGGCAACGTTACGTAGCGCTCTGTATGAAAATCACTGGCTGTGCTGTGTGCAGTCTGTGGCTAGTTTGCATTGTTGTCTGCCATTGTAGAGGGGCAGCTGGATGTGAACAGCAGATTGCGTTGGGCAGTTGGAGGTGAGCCGCCAGCAGTGGTGGACGTGGGGAGAGAGATGGCGGAGTTTTGATAATCTGTAAGACTGAATGTCAATTATGAATATTAAGGTAAATACATTGTTTGTTCTCTATTAATATCTTTCATTTGCTAACTATCCCTATCAGTAGTTAGTACCTTCAGTGGTTTGAATCTTTTATTTAGCTGGCAGTAGTGGCGCTCGCTGTTTTGCAGTAGCTTGAGTAGCGAAGATTTTTGTGAGGTAAGTGATTTGTAAAAGGTATAGGTTAAAGTTAGTCAGGGCCATTGTTTTGTAGGGGTTATTGAAAGTCAGATTGCGTTGCGCTAAATAATATTGTGTGTCAGGTTAAGCACAGGCTTGTATAATTGTTCTAAGTGGACGTTTCACATGTAAAATTAGTTCAAAGGGGACGTTTCATATGTCGACCCTTAGCCTAGGATACCTCACTGGAATCTTCTGATTTTTTTTCTTGTAGTCTGTGTATTTAGTGTAGTTTTTGTTTATTGCTAGCGCGTAATTGTAGAGAGAATCTCCTTTGTAGTTGCAGTCTTTCATTGTTGTAATGTAAAACAGTTGTGGCATGCATGTAGATTTGCACCAAGTATTTCGCAGCTGCAATTAACTAGATATTATTTTCAGTGCTATGTTAATGTGTTCTCCTATTTTTGCTCTTCAAATTGTGTTTTTCTGTGTTATCGTGTGAAATATTGTCACAATAATGGCGTGTGAAAAACGTAACACTCGGCTCCAAAGTAAACTGAGAAACGACAGTGAAGACGAAAGCAATGTGTTAGCGCCACTGTGTAATGAGTTAACTAATGTTCAAAGTAGTATTTTGGTAACTGTGCATAGGGAAATGGAGCGGACGTCAAACAATGGCGTAGACAGTCAAACAGGTAGTGAACAGGGAAGCATTATCGATCGGTCGGTCGGCAACAGCTCGCCTCAGGAATCCGAAATGATAGGACACAATATTGCAAATACTGTAGATTCAGGTTTTGCGTCCTCACCGTTTTCTCAAATAAGTCAAGACACATTTTCAGCTTGTCAAAATGTGAATGTTGCCGGCGCAAATGCACTGCCGAAAAGAGTAGAGGAACAGATTCCAGACACTAATGCATTGTTATTACAACTAATGCAACAAATGGAACAAAATCAGAGACAGATGGGACAAAATCTTCAAAAGTTAGACACAATGGAACAAAATCTTAAAAAGTTAGACACAGTGGAACAAAATCTTAAAAAGTTAGACACAGTGGAACAAAATCTTCAAAAGTTAGACACAATGGAACAAAATCTTCGGAAGTTAGACACCACACTTGAACAAACACGTGAAGATCTAACTACTGAGTTACATAACATTGAATCGAAATGCCAAAAAGTCTGTAATGACGTAAAAACACAAATTTGTGAGCATTTTCAGCCTATTTTTTCGCGGCATGAAAATGCATTACAGAATCACGAAGCAGCCATAAAAGAGCTGCAAACTATTGTTCATGAAAATCATGAGACCTTGCAAGCTAAAATGGACTCAGTTGCATCTACCGATTCGGTTACGCAACTTGCAAAAACTCAGGAAAACTTAAAGGACACAGTAGAAAGACACATGGGGGAAATTAGTTCATTATCAGAGAAAGTAGCCGAACTTTCGGATCAGGTCACTAACTTATCTACAAAGGTAGATGATGATCTGAATGACACAAGACCCGTAGCCTTCACTGACACAGAAGAGTATGAACAAATTAGAAAATTCAAACAAAATCAAAATCAAATCAACACACAGTACAAAAGAGAAATGCGGGAATTACAAGATCAGTTGACACAGGTAATACAAGAATTACATATTTCAGAGGATACTCGCGCTCCAACACGGGAAGAGGAACTTAGAAATACGGAAAAGCCACAAAATAATAGCACAGGGCATTTCGGTAATTATGAAAGAAATTGGCAAGATACACCGAATTTTGAGATGGAACCGCCGAAACGACGTGACAATGACCGACATGCTACTCGCCGACACGATGATTTTGACTATAAGCTGTTCATTACTACACGTAAATTCAAAACATTCAAGAATTCTGCCAACGACATTCATCCACAAGCGTGGCTCCATCAATTCTCTCATTGTTTTCCTCCCAACTGGTCATTAGAACACAGATTAGAATTTATGTGTGGCTACTTAGAGAATGAACCAGCTGTAAGAATGCGATCGGTCATTCACGATTGCCACAGTGAAGGAGAATTTTACCATGCCTTCCTCTCAGCATATTGGTCACAAGCTACACAAGATCGCGTAAAACATAGCATCATGATGATGAAACACTTTGAACAATCTGAATTTTCCAGTCTTGTCAAATATTTTGAAGACATGTTGCACAAGAATCAGTACCTGTCAAACCCATACAGCCCCTCAGAACTCATCCGCATTTGCTTAATCAAACTGCCTGAACATTTACGACATATTATTTTAGCAGGACGTTGCAAAGACGACATTGAAGCTTTTCAGGGACTTTTACAAGAATTACAAATTGACACAGACAGTCGCGGGATGCGAAACCAGGAAAACAAACACTACAGGTCACATCCGTCACAATTCCGTGATGACAGAAACGATAACTGGACGCGACAAGGCTATTCTCACCACGTAAATTGTGACCAAAACAGACACCACCCGTATGACAACCACTGGCAGAGTAATAGTTACAGAGAAAGATCGCATTTCCGTAGTAATGAATATGACAGAGATAACCATAGAAACAGACAATATGGTAATCAGAACTATTATTATCAAGGGAGACAGAATAACTTTAGACGCAACGGTCCAGCACGCAGTGACGACTCAGGCAGAAATTCTCCACCACATGACCGACAAGAAAGAAACTATCGAACCTACCGACATGACGACAGACGATATGATCGTAACGACAGACCTGAATTGCATCAGAACTGGCGAGTTTTAAACAGAGCTGGGCCCTCTGGGCAAGGCGAATTTGTGGAAGTTAGGCCTCCAAATCCCAATAACGGCGCGCGCCAACAAAGAAACAGACAATGACTCGCACCGCAGGCAGCTGCGTGCGCCGGCTGGCTCCGAGAAAAATAACATTGACGCTAACCTTGAGCAAAATTCCCGTATTCTTTACGGACGAATACCGCATGATACTTGCATTCAAGTTGAAACTCTGCGTACTGAGAAGAGCAAAGGGTAAAAGATTGCACCACATTTCTCATGTAAAACCATTTATTGAGAGATAAACTGCTTTTAACTTAGTCTTTGCAATTTTCACTTCACGCTACTTGTACAATTTGTCCCACTGAGAAACTGTTACCATGCAACAATGTTTGAAGTTAAATATCCAGTCGAGAACCAAGAGAACTTATTTGAACAGAAATTATGAATGCATTGTTATTGCGAACAGACGACACAGTGTTGTTATTTATACATTCCTCCTTGTTAGTTGCACGATTACGTAACGAATATACGGCTTACATACTTAGAACATATACCAGCACTGCTAATGAAATTTTCATGCAACATTTTGGTTTGCTTGAGAGTGGATTCAGGATTTGAGGTGCTTTCTGTGAAATGCCAGATGATACAGTGGTTAGTTTATGTGACAGCTACACGATTTTATCACGACGCTACTAATGAGCGACAATTTACAATGTTGCTTTTGCGGTGTATCTGTTTTATATCTGCACAGTTTATTTTGAATTCCTCTATAAAGTGAGACATGTTTTAGTGGTGACTTTTGTGCTATTGCTACAAGGAGACAGCCTTTTCCGTAGGACAACAATACGTTACAGCACAATACTTTCCTCATCACGGCAATAAGCGTAATAACTAAGTTATCTATACGCAAAGCATTTCACTTTTGTTTATCATGAGGTAAGTACATTGACTTCTGCAGAACTTAGCTTTCGGAGGACTATAACTACGACACTTCCCAGAGATTATCTTAGAGCAAAACGCACATTTAGCGCTACAGGACACGTACTTGAGTGATTAATTTTGTACTTAAAACATTTATTTTTAAAGATTTTTGAATTACAAAGAAAGTTTTTCGTGATACATTTCATTCCATTGCTGTAATCTGTAACACCTGAGGGTATAATTACAATAAACCTCAGGGGGGTACACGCCTACTTTGTGTACCATGTGTTTGGCAAGCACAAGGAGCCCTAGCTAATATGGTATTTGCTTATACAACTTTACACATCGGTACCATATTTCTCTAACACATAAATTACACACCTATCTGATCATTTAACAGAGAAACAAACATCCTTTTACTACGTCAGTGACACATGTTTACGCAATTACAGAGTTGGATTACTTCACACTTAAGAAATTGTACTTTGTCTGTACTTTGTGCACTGTTCATATTTTTTTTTTTGGAACCATTGTGATACTATGAGAACTTTGAATGATGTATTTGGTAAGGGAGTATGATTTTAAAGTACGTTGGAGGCAGATGGCACTTTTGACATGAGCAGAGAATTTTGTTAGGTTTTGAAATTATTGGAGGAAGCTACGACGATTTTGAGATTTGACTGAGGTTTTATGATGTTATTTTTACGACGACGATGTGTATTATGCTGTTGCGGAAAGTTTATGATCCATAAGCTGATGCTATATGAGTTATTTGATTATGCTATGTATCTGTTATGATGAAATATGGAAAAAGTGTCGACGAATAAGGTAAGGTGTAATGAATAGAAGTTAGGGACTCTTGACTTGTGAAATAGGATGTTGGAAACCAAGAATCGTACTTTAAGAGTTATGAAATGTGTGTGTAAATGCGTGAATGTATCACAATGCAAGCGAAAATATTTTGGACACTGTCATATCAATAGCATTTTGTTTCTACAGATTTGCAACGCTAATTCTTGACCTGTGAAATTTTGTATATGAGACTGTCACTGTAGCGAAAACTGCTGTCGTATATGTTTCCGTAAGAAAGTTAAGTGACCACCTGCACATAATGCGACGTGGGCACCCAGGTGTGTCAGACACCTGGAGAACAAGCCTTTTCAGACGCTCAGGTAGAAAAGAAAGCCATTAGGGTGTGCCAGAGGCACAGGTGGAAGAGAAGGACAAAGAGAGGCCTATACCCTGTTAATGACATTCCTTTGTAGAGGGCATCGCTAATGCGACACGCTCGCTACTTGAAAACATATGATTTTTGTAATGCGTTGTGGGCACACAGCTGTGTCAAACACCTGGAGAATAAGCCATTAGGATGTGCCTTTCATCGCTAATGCGACACCCTCGTTACTTAAAAATTTATGATATTTACTGAAATGCCTAACAAAATGACAAGAAATATTTTTACATCTGCACACCTGATTATGACAAGAGTCTTTGTACGAGAGTTGAGAGCAATTAACTTATGAAATGAAATGTCACATGACTACTGAATGACATTTTTATGCTTTGGTTTGCGTAATTGCTTATTTCATTTGATATCTGGTTTCCAGCTGTGTTGCAGCATTGCTTTTATAAAATGAAATGCATTTGCTAATGTGAACTCTTTCTGTCAACAGATTTATTAAATAATTATTTTATGATCCACATTCTTTAAAAAAGGAGCACTTGGAAAGGAAAGAACAATAAGAAGTAACTAGTAACAGTAACACTTAATTTTCTTTTCAGGTACATGGTAATATTTTTTTACAATCAGTTGTTATGGTGCACCACTTCAATTACATAGACATTAAGATGTGAATATGCATTTCCCTTGTCTGCATTGTTGTTTTTACTGTAATATTTTTTTCTGCTTGAGCTATGTCATGTTTAGGTATAAGTTGCTGCTGTTTGCCAGGCATAGTGTTATTGAATTTGACTTTTGCTAATTTATGCTGCTAGCTTTGCCAATTTGCATTTTTTGTCATTTTTGTTTGTGTTGATTTGTTGTGATGCTGCATTGCCTCGTCCCTTGGTATATATATCTGAACTCAGTAGATTTAAGTTAGCTTAAGAGGGGGTAGACTATATAAGAAACTGACTATGGAGAATAGGTAAAGAATGCATTGCGAAGAAAGATTTGGGCCCCAATGAGTATTGTACAATCAGAAATAATTATTTTGAAAGAAATATGAATAGAATACAGGAACGAGGTATAGGTAGGATTTTCTTGGAAATAAATGATGAGGTAAGCAATGTGTGAACATATAAATACAGAAAGCATGCTTAGATAGGATTTTTTGGTGGAAGCAAAGGTTGAAATAAGACGAACGATCTATGGAATGAAGGGAGATCTCCAAGCAAAATACTGCAGTAAAACAAACCCTGTCCTTTCCTCTTTGCTGCTTTTTCCCAATATGTAATTGTGTGTTGTCCTTTCTTTTTGGTGTTATTCCGCTATGTGTTTGTGTACCCTTGTGTATTTGTGTTTTTCCTGTCTTTATGTGTTTAGCTGATGAGAGCTATGTTGTAGAATTTTTCTAATACTCTGTTATTTTCTTTGTAAAGATGCTTAGACATTATTTATTCTGTGTTGTTTTAATGCTCATGTGTGAAGTTGAATTTTTAAGAGTGATTCTGATCTTTTATGTATGTACTCATGTCATCATTCCTGTAACACTGATGTATATGTTTATTTCTATTGTTTTGTAAAGCCTGCACTACAAATATTATCTGTATTGTTATGTTTTTAATGATGTATTTTGTATCTTTGTAATTGTATTCTTATGTTATATAATTGTAATTGACACCAGTTACTCAAATTCAGTAACTTGTAAGCATTCATTTCACTGCACACATTTCTGTTGGTCATAGTATATGGACAATATGTGAGAAGTAGGGACTGTTAGTGTTTGCACGTGTGTTAATAATTCAGCAAGGGACTGGATAACAGCATTGCTGGTTCTAAGGACAATTCCCAAAAACTTTGTGAATGCACAAGTGGTGGTTATGGACTTGCTCTATTATCCGCAAGACTCTTCAATGGTGATTGTGCACCTGCACAGTCACAACAGATGGCTGCTGGCCATCTCTACGAGGACTACAGTGGGTCTGCATCTTTGATGGCCCACCAATACAATTATCTCTACAAGGACTACTGTGGGTCTGCATCTCTGGTGGCCCATCAATACCATACTCTCTACCAGGACTGCAGTGGGTCTGCTCAGTGATGACCTACCTACCAATATTCGTCAGAACTTCGAATGACTCTGCTGTGGGTTTGCTCCATTGTGGCCCATTACCTGTCAGCATTTCAAGAGTCAGCACTGTCTTTCCGTTGGAAGGACAACACTACTTCTTCAAGACTGCATGGAAATCCACTACTTCTATGTGCAATTTCTTTTACTAATGAGACTTTGTGAAAAAAAAAAATTGTAATTACTATTATGATGAACAATCTGGACTGTCTTTATTGACTGTGAAAAAAATTTTAGCTGTTGACCAACATTGTATCAATAAGTGTGTGCATTTGATATCTTTGTTATTGTAATTATGAAAAATTTTATCAAATCATTATTGGCCACTGGCCAAAAACATTTGTAAAATTTTTTGTGGGGAGCATGGGGGCTATGTAAGTAGGCTGTTTATGTTTTCTTTATGTAAGTTTGATGTTTATGTTTTCTTATTGGCAACGTTACGTAGCGCTCTGTATGAAAATCACTGGCTGTGCTGTGTGCAGTCTGTGGCTAGTTTGCATTGTTGTCTGCCATTGTAGAGGGGCAGCTGGATGTGAACAGCAGATTGCGTTGGGCAGTTGGAGGTGAGCCGCCAGCAGTGGTGGACGTGGGGAGAGAGATGGCGGAGTTTTGATAATCTGTAAGACTGAATGTCAATTATGAATATTAAGGTAAATACATTGTTTGTTCTCTATTAATATCTTTCATTTGCTAACTATCCCTATCAGTAGTTAGTACCTTCAGTGGTTTGAATCTTTTATTTAGCTGGCAGTAGTGGCGCTCGCTGTTTTGCAGTAGCTTGAGTAGCGAAGATTTTTGTGAGGTAAGTGATTTGTAAAAGGTATAGGTTAAAGTTAGTCAGGGCCATTGTTTTGTAGGGGTTATTGAAAGTCAGATTGCGTTGCGCTAAATAATATTGTGTGTCAGGTTAAGCACAGGCTTGTATAATTGTTCTAAGTGGACGTTTCACATGTAAAATTAGTTCAAAGGGGACGTTTCAAGTTCATAACCAATAGATTGTGGTCAGAGTCCACGTCTGTCCCTGGAAATGTCTTACAATTTAAAACTTGGTTCCTAAATCTTCGTCTTACCATTATATAATCTAACTGAAACCTTCCAGTGTCTCCAGACCTCTTCCACGTATACAACTTCCTTTTATGATTCTTAAACCAAGTGTTAACTATGTTTAACCCAGGTAGCACAGTAAGCCGGTTTCAAACTTGTTTCCAGCTGTAAAGTTCAAGTATATAAGCTTGATCAAAGCTGGAATATTCAAGCCTGTTAGCTGGATTCTAGCTTGAAATAAACATCAAAGTTGGCAGAGTTCAAGCTATATTTCAAGCTTGACTTACCAAGCTTGGCTCCAGCTGTATCTACACACGTGGAATACAGCCTGGTATTTACAGCTTGTTTTAAGCTATATAAATATTAATCTGAATTTATTGAACCTAATTAATTACGTTACGTAATATTTAACATTTGTAACATTAACGTACCGAACTGTTTTCTAGTATAAAACAAACTTGTCAACGAACCACAACCATTAACGCGCGTCACAAAGGTAAAATGGCCGTAAACGTAACTTTACGTTACGTAATATTTAACATTTGTAACATTAACGTACCGAACTGTTTTCTAGTATAAAACAAACTTGTCAACAAACCACAACCATTAACGCGCGTCACAAAGGTAAAATGGCCGTAAACATAGCAAGGCTCAGAAAAGTAAATAAAATAAGATAAAACAGAACTGGAGACAGCCACACTCAAACCAAACTCCGCGCCGTCATGACGTCACACACGACAACACCCTTACGTCACGGCTTATAAACGCTTGTGGCGCTTCCCGTGGACGTCTATGGAAGCTATGCTGCGCGCGCATCTGCTGTACAGCCTTCCAGGGAAATTACAGTTTATTTCAAGCTTGGGAAAATTATTTTAATTCAAGCTAAATTTTTACAGCTTGATGTAAACTGTGTAACAGGTTGATTTTTCAATCTTGAATTTTCAACTGAACCTAAACTCAATACCCACCTTGAAACAAGCTGTGTAACAGGTTGATTTTTCAATCTTGAATTTTCAACTGAATGTAAACTCAATATCCACCTTGAAATAAGCTTGAGTGCTAGCTGGGAAGTTATGCTCTGTGCAAAATTCTACCAGCCGGCTTCCTCTTACATTCCTTACCCCCATTCCATATTCACCTGCTACTTTTCCTTCTCTTCTTTTCCGTACTATCGCATACCAGTCCCCAACGACTATTAAAATTTCGTCTCCCTTCACTATCTGAATAATCGCTTTTATCTCATCATACATTTCTTCAATCTCTTCGTTATCTGCGGAGCTAGTTGGCATATAAACTTGTACTACTGTGGTAGGCGTGGGCTTCGTGTCTATCTTAGCTACAATAATGCGTTCACTATGCTTTTTGTAGTAGCTTACCCGTACTCCAATTTTTTTTATTCATTATTAAACCTACTCTTGCATGACCCTTATTTGATTTTATATTTATAACCTTATATTCACCTGACCAGAAGTCTTGCTCCTCCTGCCAGCGAACTTCACTAATTCTCACTATACCTAACTTTAACCTATCCATTTCCCTTTTTAAATTTCCTCACCTGCCCGATTAAGGGCTCTGACGTTCCACGCTCCGATTAGTAGAACGCCAATTTTATTTTTCCTGATGACGACGTCCTCTTGAGTAGTCCCCGCCAGGAGATCCGAATGGGGGACTATTTTACTTCTGGAATATTTTACCCAAGAGGACGCCATCATCATTTAATCATACAGTAAAGCTGCATGCCCTCGGGAAAAATTACGGCTCTAGTTTCCCCTTGCTTTCAGCCGTTAGCAGTACCATCACAGCAAGGCCGTTTTGGTTAATGTTACAAGTCCGGAGCAGTCAATCATTCAGACTGTTACCCCTGCAACTACTGAAAAGGCTGCTGCCCCTCTACAGGAACCACACGTTTGTCTGGCCTCTCCAACAGATACCCCTCCATTGTGGTTGCTCTGCGGCACGGCTATCTGTATCGCTGAGGCACGCAAGCCTCCCCACCAACGGCAAGGTCCATGGTTCATAGGCGGAAGATAGGAGGGCTATACTAGGGAAATAAAGCTGAGAGCGATATTATAAGAAGGGAAGAGAAAGTAAGTGAAAATGATATGGGGAATGTGAAACTACAACAAGAATTTTGATCTAACACAAAAAGAGCTTAGTTGAAACAGTGCTCCTAAAGGAGAAATATCCCTTCAGAATTCCTTGCGAGGATCAGTAATGACGCAACTGTTCCACATGGTGTGTTAGATACATGGGACAGTCGAAATACTCTCATACTTCAGGACGAATGTAATAATTCCATTTGCCGGCCGGAGTAGCGGAGCGGCTCTAGGCGCTACAGTCTGGAACCGCGCGACCGCTACGGTCGCAGGTTCGAATCCTGCCTCGGGCATGGATGTGTGTGATGTCCTTAGGTTGGTTAGGTTTCATTAGTTCTAACTTCTAGGGGACTGATGGATGACCTCAGAAGTTAAGTCCCATAGTGCTGAGAGCAAACTGAAAAAAAAAAAAATGCATTTACAAAGAAGGTAGGTGCTAGCAGGTGCGAGTACTACCGAACCATCAGTTTAATAAGTCATGGTTGCAAAATATTGACAGTAATTATTTACAGAAGGATGAAAAACTATTAGAAACCAAAATTGGGAAAAATCAGTTTCGGTTCTGGGGAAATGTAGGAACACGCGAGGCATTATTGACCCTAGCACTTCTCTTGAAGAAGGGCAAACATACGTTTAGAGCATTTGTAGATTTCGACAAAACTTTTAAGAATGTTGACTGGGCTACACTCTTTGAAATTCCCATGGTAACAGGAATAAAACACAGGGGCGAAAACTTATTTACAATAAGTCCGATTACAGTTAGGAGTCAGAAGCGTGAAAGGGAAGCAGTGGTTGAGAAAGTGGCAGAGTTGTAGCCTATCCCCGATGTTCTTCATTTTTTATAGTGAAGGAAACCAAGAATAAATCTGGAAATAGAATTAAGATTCACTGAGAAGAAATAAAAACTTTGAGGTTTGTGGGTAACATCACTTCTGTCAGAAACAGTAAAGGACGTGGAAGAGTAGTTGAACGGGATTGATAATGTCTACATTATAGGAGGAAAATCAACAAAACTAACAAAAAATGGTGGTGGAATATTGTCGAATTAAATCAGGCGATGCTGACGGAATTAAAAGTAGAATACCGGTACCATGTTGTATGAATCCATGCATACCCTTCAGAATCGTACAACAATGTCAGGAAGTAATATTCCAACTGTGTCCATAAAAAAATTTACAATCTTCCCTAAATTGTATATGTTAAACTCCTGCCACTCCCCATCTGCCTGTACTTTGCATTCACTCCTTGTAGGCAGGGCAAGTGAAGAACAAAATTCGAGAAAACAAGGGCCACACTTGAAGTTTCTTGGAGGAGATCGAAAATATGAGGTCCATTAGTCGTTTTCCATGTCAAGCTCTAAATGGACAAACGGAGTTGCGGCACCGTAGCATTTTGGCAAATTTCAACTGACTAACTTAGTTGACCTAATATTCTGCACTTCCTGTACCTAAGTCCCCTTTGTTCCTCCTGGGCCTTTGCATTTTCCTCCCCCTTCCCCTCCCCACTTTCACCCTACTACCGCACTTATTATTCTAATATTTGCACATCTTCCTTTCAAGTATGTTTTAAAACTTTATTAAAGCTCTATCCGTACTTAAAAAGTATCAAAATTCACTATTGTCATGGATCCATTGTGAAAAATATGAAGAATTTTTAAAACACAGCTATAATTTTCAGTATTTTAAAGCTCTTAGTTTTTTAAAGTTTTGATGTTTATTCGGTGGACCCTGTCGGCCGACCTATTTCGTTGCCGTAATACACACGTTTAGAAAAAACAGAACACCCTGAACGACTAGAGATAGGAAGTTCATTTCACCATTTCACAGGATGTGTACGTGAATTTGTTCTGCATGAACGGTTGGCATCTGAACCATGTTGACCCGCGGATTCAAAGTCAACATCGATATCGCTGCGCAGCGCCACCTACCGGAACAATGTGCCTGTGATTCTCGTTGTCACTATAAACCGAAAGTAGTGGATCAGTGTGACTTGAGCAGACGTGCTGGATACCTCGCTGACATATGCGCGAATCGTACCGTCAGATCAGTCAATCGGAAAGAGGGCGCGTTATTGGCGTGAGAGAATGTGATGCACCTATCCGGGAAGCTGTAGCTCGTATGACACGAAGTGTTTGGGCAGTGCAACGGGTGTGTGCAAAATGTTCACGGAGGGCCATAGAACACTAAGAGATGGGTCAGGTCTCACCACGCAGACCACCCCCCGAGAAGACTGACACCTCATCCGAATGGCCTTGCAGGACACATCTGCGCCCTCATCGGCTCTGGCGGAACAGTGAAACAGTGTAACAGGATAACACATTGTACACTATCAGCGGTGACAGTGCATCGCCTTTTATTATTACATGTGTTCCGTGCGCGTAGTCCACTTCTCCGTCTAGCTTTGATGAATGTTCAGAAATATACTAGACGGCAACAGGGCGTGGAACGACCTCACTGGGGACAGGAGTGGCGTCAGATACTGTTCTCGGACGAATCCAGGTTGTTTATTTGAAAATGATGGCTGCATTTTGGTTCACCGCAGACAGGGTGAGTGTCATCACAGTGAGTGCATTCGCACAAGACATACAGCGCCATCTCGAGGCCTTATCCTGTAAGGTGCTGTTGGGTGCAACCACAAACCACTGATGGTGCGTGTCCAGGGCACTGTGACCAGTGTGACCTACGTGAATGACATCCTGCTGCCATTTTTCGGCAAGACTATACACAACCAGATGTTACTGCATGAACGCGTGCCTTCTTGGTTTCACAGGATGTCAGCCTTTTGCACTGGTCTGCCATATCACCAGACATCGCCAATCGAACATGTGTGAAATATGGTGAAAAGACGGGTGCAGCGCTGTGTCCCAGTGCCAACAACCACAGACGAACTTTGGAATCAGGTGAATGCAGCATGGATGGCTATACAACAGGACGCCATACGCGTCGATGCCATCGCTCATGGAACAAGTGATCAGGACCCATGTCGGACCCCGTACTGGGCAACAGGACACATGCTGAATCGAGGTCACTGAAATTCTAATCATTTCTGCAGAACATATTAATGTACATGTCCTGTGAATATGAACGTCCTATCTGTAGTCGTTCAGGGTATTCTGATTTTTTTAACATGGTGTGTATGCATCTGGTGTTCCTCTTTTAAGTCATTATAGTGATAGTTTTTCAAAAAAAGTTTTTATACTTGCTGTCCCAATAATCCTTGGTCTTATTCACCATTCTTGTCCCCCCCAAAAGACCATCGAACATTTGTTTCGGACTGCGCATCAACAGCGCGTACGCGAGCAGTCTGTAGGCAAGCTGTTTATTTTCTTCCCGTCATTAACACACAGCAAGTGGTTAGCACACTGGACTCGCATTCGGGAGGACGACGGTTCAATCCCGCGTCCGGCCATTCTGATTTAGGTTTTCCGTGATTTCCCTAAATCGCTTCAGGTAAATACCGGGATGGTGCCTTTGAAAGGGCATGGCCGACTTCCTTCCCTATCCTTCCATAATCCAATGAGACCGATGACCTCGCTGTTTGGTCTATTCCCCAAACAACCCAACCCCCAACCCAACACACAGCACGCGGCCGCGTCCCCTGTTCGCGATTGCGAATAGACCGGAGAAGCGGTAAGTGCGTCATTCAGGTTCTACTTTACCGTCAATAGCTATTTACTAGACGTGTTTGGTCCAAGAAAAACATCCCTCCATTTTGTTGCAGCCACTTCTTGGTTTGTCATGCTAGCCCCAAATTAGGTCTTGTGAATTCATATATCTTAACATTTCCATTTAAAAGCTTTTAATGGTTTTAATTTAAAAATTCTTAAAATAATTTTAGAAAATTATATCAGTCTCAGGCTTGTTATGCCTTATTCATTTTTGTTATGCTGATGTTCACCTGGAAATATGGCTTTTAGTGCCACGAAACCGATAGTGATCCAAAAGGAAAGGACTAAATACAGTTGAAGCGGTTTACTAATACCCAAGATCATTATGGCAAAGACTGTATGTTTGCTGGAGACTGCAGTTATGTCGGGCAATGTGGTTTCGATGATTATCTCCATCGAATCAGATATTCGTACGCAGTACCCCTTTCTTCTTCATGTGCTGAAACTTAGAGTCATTGGGATGTGCAGCTTGAGTGACATGCATCCACCTGATGCGTGGTTTCGGCAACTTTCTGTAGGGTTGCCTGCATGTACCTTAAGCGAATCCAGGAAGTGCATCGTAATGTCTTTGGTAATTATCTTTGTAAAAGAAATATATTTCTCTGTGTTGTGAGGTAGGACACCAACCTGATCTTTGCACTGACCGAAATCAGTCAAGAGCTCAAAGACGAAATACGTGGTAATAAAATTCATACTTAAAACTCATATAAAACGTGTAAAGAGTAAAATTAGAAAGCTACTAGCCTGGTAAAGAAATCACGACATGATTGTGTAAAAGCCAAACAGCTGCGGAGCTCAACGCTGCTCAAACTAGCAGGTTTCAGAATTTACCACAATGAGCATTCAGGTTTAAGTCATTCTACTAATTCAGTAGTAATCCTGGCTGCCTTTTTCTACGTACGTAAAATTCCATTTCATCCAGTAGGTTCAATAACTGTTCTTTCGGTGCCTTCCATATTATCCTCTATATTTCTTGCCACATGCTTTTCTTAATCCAAAGGTGTTCCGGATGCACGCTTATTTTGGGTATATGTATGCTATCTAAAACGAGTCTTCAGATTTCTTACCATCTGGCCAATGAACAACTTTTCAGTATTCCAGTTGATCTTAGCTACTAGATTCTAAATACACTCCTGGAAATGGAAAAAAGAACACATTGACACCGGTGTGTCAGACCCACCATACTTGCTCCGGACACTGCGAGAGGGCTGCACAAGCAATGATCACACGCACGGCACAGCGGACACACCAGGAACCGCGGTGTTGGCCGTCGAATGGCGCTAGCTGCGCAGCATTTGTGCACCGCCGCCGTCAGTGTCAGCCAGTTTGCCGTGGCATACGGAGCTCCATCGCAGTCTTTAACACTGGTAGCATGCCGCGACAGCGTGGACGTGAACCGTATGTGCAGTTGACGGACTTTGAGCGAGGGCGTATAGTGGGCATGCGGGAGGCCGGGTGGACGTACCGCCGAATTGCTCAACACGTGGGGCGTGAGGTCTCCACAGTACATCGATGTTGTCGCCAGTGGTCGGCGGAAGGTGCACGTGCCCGTCGACCTGGGACCGGACCGCAGCGACGCACGGATGCACGCCAAGACCTTAGGATCCTACGCAGTGCCGTAGGGGACCGCACCGCCACTTCCCAGCAAATTAGGGACACTGTTGCTCCTGGGGTATCGGCAAGGACCATTCGCAACCATCTCCATTAAGCTGGGCTACGGTCCCGCACACCGTTAGGCCGTCTTCCGCTCACGCCCCAACATCGTGCAGCCCGCCTCCAGTGGTGTCGCGACAGGCGTGAATGGAGGGACGAATGGAGACGTGTCGTCTTCAGCGATGAGGGTCGCTTCTGCCTTGGTGCCAATGATGGTCGTATGCGTGTTTGGCGCCGTGCAGGTGAGCGCCACAATCAGGACTGCATACGACCGAGGCACACAGGGCCAACACCCGGCATCATGGTGTGGGGAGCGATCTCCTACACTGGCCGTACACCACTGGTGATCGTCGAGGGGACACTGAATAGTGCACGGTACATCCAAACCGTCATCGAACCCATCGTTCTACCATTCCTAGACCGGCAAGGGAACTTGCTGTTCCAACAGGACAATGCACGTCCGCATGTATCCCGTGCCACCCAACGTGCTCTAGAAGGTGTAAGTCAACTACCCTGGCCAGCAAGATCTCCGGATCTGTCCCCCAATGAGCATGTTTGGGACTGGATGAAGCGTCGTCTCACGCGGTCTGCACGTCCAGCACGAACGCTGGTCCAACTGAGGCGCCAGGTGGAAATGGCATGGCAAGCCGTTCCACAGGACTACATCCAGCATCTCTACGATCGTCTCCATGGGAGAATAGCAGCCTGCATTGCTGCGAAAGGTGGATATACACTGTACTAGTGCCGACATTGTGCATGCTCTGTTGCCTGTGTCTATGTGCCTGTGGTTCTGTCAGTGTGATCATGTGATGTATCTGACCCCAGGAATGTGTCAATAAAGTTTCCCCTTCCTGGGACAATGAATTTACGGTGTTCTTATTTCAATTTCCAGGAGTGTATTTGTTGCTACTGTTGCCAACTTTGTGGTATAGCCTAGAACCAACTGTACCTTTACTTTGGTTTTTCTGAAGGATTATGGAATTCTGTTGGAAATTGTACTATGTACGACATAGCAGCAAAAATCTTCTTGCTTTCCGGAGCTTTTGTCTCCTTCTTGTCATGTATTTTTGACTTTAGTTTGTGATTTTGACGTTGGCTGGTATGCATGGCTGTCAATCATGTCAATAGTTTTAGTGTTTTCATGTATCTCTAGGACTGTATAGATTTTACATTAGCTATTTGAACTTAGTTGGTTACACCACTGTTTTTATGTTTGTAACAGACCTGGAGATGGCAATGGCCGATAGGCGATAGGGGCGAAACAGCTGCCGAGATGTGTACGGGCGAACATATGCAACTCTTCAGAAACTGAACACCCAAAATGAACCGAGGAACTAGCAAACCTGTCTCCTCAACGATCGTTCAGCGAACTTTGCTGCCTATAGGTCTGCACAGCAGGCACCTGGTTCGTACACCCATGCTGACTTCTGTCCTTCGGCGACGGTGGTGATCTTTTCAGGTGAATTACATTTTACGCTCCATCGGACAAATGGCCGTTGGTGAGTTTGGCGTCTAATTTCTCACAGCAAACACCATGCAAACAGGAGGGAACACTATGGTCTGGGGACTGTTTCGTGGCATTCCTTGAGTTATCTCGTCATTCTGGAAGGCACGGTGAATCATCAATGGTATGCATCTATCGTTGGGGATCATGTGCACCCATACATGCACTTTGTTTTTCCTTGGGACGATGGTGTCTACCAGTAGGACAATGAAACATGTCACACAGCCCACAGAGTACGTGCGTGATTTGAAGAGTACCAGTATGAGCTTACCGTTGTCCCCTAGCCACCAAACTCCCAGAATTTAAACCCAAACATTTGACAGGCGGCTGTACAGTATCCACGATGGATCAGCAGAGATTCAATCGATAATTTGTGGGACCACCTCGGTTGGGCTGTTCGTTATCACGGTATAACAGTAAATGGATGGGACCTCTTATCACGGTATAATTATCCATTTTTTATTTTTATAATTATATTTTCTGATTTTGTTGGGGTGGCTTTAAATATTGTGATCTAGCATGACACTTTCAATTAACTTATACCGCGATAACACTCGTACCGACATCGGCTGCCCCTAAGTACGTATTATATACTATTTTTTAAACACAACGCGCGAGATATACTATTTTTTAAACACAACGGGCGACTCACCGCCTTCTAATACATAGTTTGCGTGAACGCTGCTATTTAGAAAAGAAAATATACGTATTCTTACGCAAGCTGTAATTATTAATATAGGTCTCAGGAGCTACTGGTTATTTATGTACCCAACTACATAAAGATTAACTGAGATATTGGTGAGCTTACTGAATGGAATGAATTTCAATATTTCTTGTTCATTATTTGCAAGGCAGAACTGGAGAGAATCTCATCTGCCGTTAGGCGGCCAAAATGAAATATACTGAACTCATTCAGTGCTGCGAATTTTGGTAAATGAAATATATCACTACTCTTTTTAACTTTGAAATTAATGAATGATCAAAAATAGAGAAGCCTCTCGCCTTTACATTTAATATTATGACATGAAATTTTAATTAAATAATACAGTCAGCGTAATGGCCGACTAATTCCTGCTAGGGAAGATGAGCTCCCTGCACTACGAAGTTCTGTAAAAACTTGGTTAATGAGAATTAATTGTTGTGATGATAAGAAGTGACAAATTAGTCAATAATACACAGTTTCTAATAACAATTTCTATTGTATTAAAAAAAAATACAGATAAAACTTACGTTAATTATCAGACAGCACTACGATGGCGGCCTGCCTCT
The DNA here is from genome assembly GCF_023864275.1 of Schistocerca cancellata. Lineage (NCBI taxonomy): Eukaryota > Metazoa > Arthropoda > Insecta > Orthoptera > Acrididae > Schistocerca > Schistocerca cancellata. Next base: position 294,283,742 of record NC_064627.1, read on the forward strand.
AGACGAAACAAAAACATGAGAGAGAGTTCAATCAAAGTATTGTCTCTGATCTTCATGGCCTATGTTTCACAGAGATTATACAAAAACTGTTCTTTTTTAATTACATCGATATTTGTGTTTGGATAATAATAATTTACATTCTTTACTATTTGTTATACATCGCGCAGACGTACTTAGTCTTTAGATAATTTATGGTTCATAAGTCTCATAACAAAAACTTCTTTTCCCTTTCTCCAGATGTCCATTTATGTGACGTACCGTCACATCGTGCCACGGATCCTCAACCAAGAAACCTAACGCAGCTGGCCACGGGACTGGAGTCGGCGTGGCTGGGCATCCCTATCGCTACCTTCCAGAACCTCATTGGCTATCTTCCTGCACGTCTCGTTGCGTTCCGCGCTGCCTAAGTCATGTATTCAACGTTTTGACAGGTGTCACATTAATGTGACGGGATGGTGTAGGTATTCAACACAGTAACGTCCTATGACACTCCTTGGAGTACTCATAAAATCTACCCTTACATAAATCCATTTTGTTTTAATAGCGACGTGCTGACTTCTGCCTGCAAGGAAGTCCTGAATACAGTTACAAATCTGGTCCGACGCTCGGTAAGATTTCTTCACTAAACGACAGTGCAGAACTGTATGATATGCCTTCTTGGACTGAAGGAACACGGGAACAAACTGGACAGCGGCGTCTGCAGTGCTGTGGATTCACGGACGAACAGTGCGAGCCATTCCGTTCTCGATCACTGCACCAACTCGGTACGTTCGAACTACTGACTGGGTATACACATTCGTACCCAACCTGTAAATCAAGCTGAGCAGCTTTGGGATGTTTCTGTATACGAGTACATCTGTCTTCTTTCTTACCGCTCAGCTGAATTACGAAGGGGGAAAGATCTTGTAGCCATTAATTCCCCTTTCGCAGTAGCTGCAGGCTTCGGAAGATAGTGGAGCCAGCAGCGAGAGCCTCCTGTGCGGGTTCATACATCGTGCACGGCGCATGGCTGCCAGCTGTCCCGCGACAAAGGTCTGCACCATTCAGAGAACACACAAGAAGAGCTGAGAGTGTTACCAAGGGGTACTTTTATCACTTACTAGGCTTAATTATATCATGTTGCAAAACCTGACATGCCAGACCACCTTCGTACCAAGCGAGGTGGCGCAGTGGTTAGCACAGTTTCCTCGCATTCGGGAGGACGACGGTTCAATCCCGTCTCCGGCCATCCTGATTTAGGTTTTCCGTGATTTCCCTAAATCGCTTCAGGCAAATGCCGGGATGGTTCTTTTGAAAGGGCACGGCCGATTTCCTTCCCCATCCTTCCCTCACCCAAGCTTGCGCTCCGTCTCTAATGACCTCGTTGTCGACGGGACGTTAAACACTAATCTCCTCCTCCTCCAGACCACCTTCAGCAGAATAAAATTTAACTAGCTATTTGTTTTGAGAACTATCCCTTTTTAAATACGATAATTATCAGCGTATTTTAATTGGCAGTACAGATCTGATAATGGCTGAAATATACCGGAGGCTTTATTTACAAGCTAGATATGAAAAGGAGGAATAGATAATGTAATGGATAATTTACGCATGTCATCTAGAGTGCAGCGCATTTGCTCCATAAAACGGGAGAGAGACGACACTTTTGACTGTAACGATTGATATGGGCATAAAGTAAAATACATGAACTAAGTGAGTGGATGAAGTGACGGAGCATAGATGTACGGTCGCCATATAAAATTTGTGTACAAATGGTATTATATTGCAACATGCTTTTGTAAATTATGTTGTTTTTTGCTATACGACAACTTCATTTGTGTAAATGTGGGATTGTTGAAAGAATTTGAGAGCAACATTATCGAAAGAAAAGTAGACTGGAAGGGAACGAGAAATATAGTATTGTGAGAAACATGTCATAGAGCACTGATGGACAAAAATCGAAACAAGGCGTCTGGAGTAGATGACATTCCCTCACAATTATTGAGACCCTGCGGATAATATACCATAGCAAAACTATTCCATCTGGTATATAAGATGTATGAGGCAGGAGAAATACCAGCCAGACTTCAAGAAGAATGTAATAATTTCGACTCCAAGGGAGGCAGTTGTGAATATTACCGAATAATCAGTCTCATAAGTCATGTATGGTAAACACTTCACGACGCATTTGCAGAAGTATGGAAGACTAGTAGACATCTGTCTCGGGAAACATCAGTTTCGGTCCTAGGGAAACAACCTTCTTCAGTCTTGAGTTGATGCTATTTTTGGTCTGGGTCTAATTCCGCCCTGGTAAACCTGCGACAGTATGAATTTTTTATTTGATAGTCACTCTTTTATAAATCTGTGTTTGCTGTATTCCCATTTCTTCCAGATCCCTTTGCATTTCTTGTATCCCAAGTTCTTTATATCTCTTGAATAAAATCGTCTCGGTTTTCACGCTGCGTCAATTCGAATAAAATTCTCGATCTTTCAATGGCTAGCTCCGCCATCGTCTTCAGGAGTAAAACAACCGACTGCTGGGGCGGGTTTTTTAGTCTTTATTGTTATTTGATTCCCCTACCCCATGGAGGGCTGTCAGTGGCACAGTCCGCTGGTCTTCTGCCACGAGATATTACATGCATTAAAAAAGAAGACCCAAAACATGTAATAAAGCTGTAAAAGGGGAATATAAGAACATAATGAGGGGGGAGACAATAGGGGTTAAAAATATGGACATGGAGATGTTCATTGTGGAAGACAATTAAAAAAGGCCCACATGAGGATAAAAACACATTTGACACTGTACGTAGCACTTAAAACACATTGGAGACACAAGCAGACATAAGAGTAGGCCACAGTATAAAAATTCATACCAAAACGACAGCACTTCAAAAACGCTGCACGAGGCGTAGCACACACGACAAAGATTTAAACTGTGAAAAGGAAAATGGGGGGGGGGGGGCGGATATGCCGTGGCAGTGGAGGCCTGAGAGGAGGGAAGAGAGGAGAGAGGAGGGGGCATTGGGGGAGGGGGGCTAGAGAGGTTGGTACGAAAAAATGTGGTCAGGTGGCGCATCAAGAGGTGGGAAATGGATGCAGTGGGAGGGGGAAAGCAAGCCAGGAGGGAGGAAAGTTAGGGGCTGTAGAAGGGAGGAAAAACCGCTCAGGGGAAGGGAAGGGAGGGGAGAGGGAAACCTGGGGAGGGGGAAAAGGTGGGATTAGAGTCGGTAGGATGGGTAGATATCAGGGCGAAGCTCATCATCTTGGAGGGATAGGCACTGGAAGTTGCGTTGGTAAAAGAGGTGGTGGGTGTGGAGATGGAGAGAAGAAGGGACACAACGACAAAGGCGCGGCAACAGGTGGGTAGTAGAGAGTATAGGAGACACCAGGGGGTGAAGGGGATCAAGTCTACAAACAATGTACAGGGTTCAGATGTGTTAGAGGAAAAGGAGAAGATGTAGGAAGGGGATGAGGTTATACTGGATCCTCGTGGGGAATGGGAGGTGGATGCGGAGTGAATACTGTTGGGCCAAAAGATCCAGCATGTCTTTTACTAGCACTTTCATAAAAAGTGACACCACGTCTAGACTAACCATTACGTCGTTTCAACTTATTTTCATTTTCTTCAGTGTTTCAACAAATGTCTACGAGTTTACAATAAGGTGTTCACATTTGCCCAGTTTTGACGCTAATAATCCTGCAAGATGTTTTGCCAATCCTTTGGTGGGCGAGCTGATTGCACTAAAAATGGGCCTAAGAATAACATGTTCCTTATGTATATTCTGGAGTCCATAAAGCCCGGGAGGTATGGCTGCGCAAGGCACACGCTGTATCATCTGGCACACAGTTTCAACATTGAATCGTCAAGTAGTTCCGTCATGTTCTAACGACAATGTACTTCTTGTACTGCGATGCATATTATGAAATGATGGATGGCACAGTAATGGGCGCACCACTGTCTCCTGCAGTCGCGAATTTCTACATGAAGAACTTTGAGGAGCAGGCTCTGTACTCTGCGGAGTTGCATCCGTTTTGCTTCCTTAGGTACATCGATGACACCTTCTTGATATGGTCTCCCAGTGAAAATAACACTGCAGCAGTTCGTAGATCACATGAAGGGTGTCCATGCCAACACTGAATTGACCATCGAGATGGAGAAGGATGGCAAGCTACCGTTCTTAGATGTTTTAGTTGAGCAGAAGGCAGGAGGTCAGCTTGGCCACTCAGTGTACAGGAAACTGATGCACACTGGTCGATGCTGGAACGCCAGTAGTTTTCGCCATCCTGTACACAAGAAAGCAGTCCTGAACACGTTAATACACAGAGCCATAATTATTTCTGATGACGACCACCTACAGTCTGAATTGCAGCACTTGAGGCGCATATTCAGGGAGAATGGCTGCAGAAAAAGACGCTGCAAATGCTTTCAGGTGTCACTAAAGAAGGGCGCCTTGTGAATCGGCAGAGGAAGCCAAGCCAACGGCCTTCATGTCATACTGTGGGGTAAGGAACAGTAAGTTAGGACGTGTACTGCAGAGACATGGATTGAGACCAGAATTCTGGCCCTCCCCCAAGATACAGGTGGCGCCCTATTAAAGACGACATAGCTCTTCGTGTGCCCTGTGTGCATGGTATCCCTTACAAGCGCAGCAGCATCTATAAGCCAGACAATTTGCACAGTTGCAGAGTGTTATACTGAGCACAAGAGACATATTAAGCAAAGGGAGTTCTACAAGTCGGCCATATCTGAGCGCAGCCTCGGAAACGGACACAAAATACAGTTTGAGAACACAAGATTCTTGGCTCATTCGTCAACATACTGGGACTCCGTTATGCAAGAGGCAGCTGAGATCAGAATGAACAGCAACACTTTCAACAGAGACCAGGGATGCACACTGAGTAGGGCGTGGGGGCGGGCATTGGATATCGAAAGGAAGCAACGACGGATGCTTAATGCTCGTAGGGAGGCGGGAGCGGCAAACGTATCGCCGACCCCTTGAGTCGTTGACGTCACTCTGTGCCGTGGAGGGCCGGAGCTGCTGTGAGCCGCCCAACTCACCTTTCGCGCACGCGTCGTTTCAGCCTTCTCTGATTGGTGCCAGCAGGCGTAATGGTAGGTATATAAGCGGGAAACAGTGCCAGCCCTGGCACTCAGTAGTTTTACTCCTGATGACGATGGCGAAGCTACCCACCGAAAGGTCGAGAATTTTATTTGAACTGACACAGCTTGAAAATTGAAGATTTTGTTCAGTCATGCCGCCGTGAAAGATTCAGAGGACTTTTTATCTCTTGTTCACAAGATACTCCATTACTTGGTGTGTCAAGTCCCTGGTCAGTTCTTACGATGTGTCCGAAGAACATGGACTTTTTCCAGACTGTGTCCGACGTCCATTCTATTTGGATTTACAATTCTTCACACGCTCGTCTTCTACGTTGACTATCTACGTTTCTTCGAAATCTCAATATCCTTCCGAGAATCCTGCGTTGCACATGTTCTAGTCCCCTAAATAATCCTGTTCTTATAATGTTCAGACTTTCTGTTGCTTATAAGGCTTTAAAGCGGATCACTGTTACGTGCTTTAATCTTGAAGTGTTCAGGAACTAATTTATTGATAACCCTTATCTTTTCTAAACAGTGTAGAATGGCATAAGTCGCAGAGAGATTGTCTGATTTTAGTGACACGGCGGTTGAGGCACACAATTCTCACTCGGGAGGAGCGCTGTTGGAATTCCCATGCAGCCATCGACACTTAGGTTTTCTCCTTGTTTCCTTGAATCGATTAAGGCGAATACTGGGATGGTTACCTGGAAAAAGATACGGTCTTTTTCTTTCCTCATCTTTCAACAGTCTGTGCTAGTGATCTGTCCCTAATGACTACATCGTCAACGAGGCGTCAAACTCAAATATTCCTTCGCATTCTATTAGTATATCAGTCTTCATAATGTTCTGTCAGATAACTCTGAAGTCGTTTTAAACCAATACGAAGGTACCACGCTCCTACGGTGTGTGTTATCTCTTTCGTGCTGCTTCTCAAAGCTACGTCACTAACGGACAATGTAGTAGAAGTATTCTCTCACAAAGCCCCTCACTATATAAATTTTGCAATGTTGATGTCGTGGCCTGTTCTGATGCTCTTCATTTAGTCAAGTTGCGCAATGAACTTCCTTCTTCCTCAGTTCGATTCACTACCTAACTTTCACCATTCTTCTGTAGCACCACATTTCAAGAGTTTCTTTTCTCGTGATGTCTGAATTACGTATCATCTTCGTTCCACTGATTTATAATCCTACAATGCAGACAAATCTGTCCAGAAAAGACTTCTAAAACTTAAATTTATTTTGGATATTAACAAATTATGCTTTTTCGGAATGGCCTTGCTATTGTCAATCTGCGTTTTACGTCCTCTCTATTTCAGCTATCATCAGTTATTTTACTGGAAAAATAGCAAAGCTCATCTGCAAAGTTTGATTTTGAGAAATATTATTATAAATATACAACTGGCCACTAAAATTGATACACCAAGAAGAAATGCAGATATAAACGGGTATTAATTGGACAAATATAATACACTAGAACTGACATCTGATTACATTTTCACGCAATTTGGGTGCATAGATCCTGAGAAATCAGTACCCAGAACAACCACCTCTGGCCGTAATAACGGCCTTGATACCCCTGGGCATTGAGTCAAACAGAGCTTGGATGGCGTGTACACGTACAGTTGCCCATGCAGCTTCAACACGATACCATAGTTCATCAAGAGTAGTGATTGGAGTATTGTGACGAGTCAGTTCCTCGGCCACCATTGACCGGACGTTTTCAGTTGGTGAAAGATCTGGAGTAAGTGCTGGCCAGGGCAGCAGTCGTACATTTTCTGTATCCAGAAAGGCCCGTACAGGACCTGCAACATGCGGTCGTTGCATTATCCTGCTGAAATGTAGGGTTTCGAAGGGATCGAATGAAGGGTAGAGCCACGGATCGTAGCACATCTGAAATGTAACGTCCACTGTTCATAGTGCCATCAATGCGAACACGGCGTGACCAAGACGTGTAACCAATGGCACCCCATACCATCACGCCGGGTGATACGCCAGAATGGCGATGACGAATACACGGTTCCAATGTGCGTTCACCGCGATGTCGCCAAACACGGATGCGACCATCATGATGCCGTAAACAGAACCTGGATTCATCCGAAAAAATGACGTTTTGCCATTCGTGCACCCAGGTTCGTCGTTGAGTATACCATCGCAGGCGCTCCTGTCTGTGATGCAGCGTCAAGGGTAACCGCAGCCATGGTCTCCGAGCTGATAGTCCATGCTGCTGCAAACGTCGTCGAACTGTTCGTGCATATGGTTGTTGTGTTGCAAACGTCCCCATCTGTTGACTCAGGGATCGAGACGTGGCTGCACGATCCGTTACAGCCATGCGGATAAGATGCTTATCATATCGACTGCTAGTGATACGAGGCCGTTGGGATCCATCACGGCGTTCCGTATTATCCTCCTGAACCCACCGATTCCATATTCTGCTAACAGGCATTGGATCTCAACCAACGCGACCAGCAATGTCGCGGTACGATAAACAGCAATCGCGATAAGCTACAATCCGACCTTTATCAAAGTCGGAAACGTAATGGTACGCATTTCTCCTCCTTACACGTGCATCACAACAACGTTTCACCAGGCAACGCCGGTCAACTGCTGTTTGTGTACGAGAAATCGGTTGTAAACTTTCCTCGTGTCGGCACGTTGTAGGTGTTGCCACCGGCGCCAACCTTGTGTGAATGCTCTGGAAAGCTAATCATTTGCATATCACATCATCTTTTTCCTGTCGGTTATATTTCGCGTCTGTAGCAAGTCATCTTCGTAGTGTAGCAATTTTAATGTCCAGTAGTGTATATGGGGTTACGGGTTGCATCTCCGGCTGAGGACCTCCCGTGCTATTTGCCAGGATTATGCGGGCATTGGATCCTTGAGGTACAGAACTATGTGAACACCGAGTAATTAACCTGCACCACTTTATTCCAAAAACATATTTTATAATAATAACATGCTGGCTATACTGACCCACTCGTAACTGCGTCTTGCATCCTAGCACTGGATCATATAGACTTATCGGGAATCCATTATGAGCTGAAAAAGACATATGCCGTGTCGAAACCACGCGAGTTGAAACAGCTCTGTCGCATGGAGGTGGCCAGTGACGCGACTCGACTGCCACTGCGTGCCTGGAGGCGCCATGCGGGAGCCGTTTACTGAAACCGCAGTTCGTCAGCGATCCAAGATAGCGCCAGCTCACGCACGTATGCGCACTAGACGGCTGCATGAAAGCCTCTAGCCTTTACATAAACTTATGAATAATGCAATTTTCTGAAAAGTACCGCGAAATTCACTTCCCTACTCCCTGGGGCGAGAGACTATATTACCACCTCAAATCTTAAGTGGATCACAATCTTCAGTAAAGAATTCGTCACTGGGGAGATGGCGAAGGTTTTGCACGTATATGTATATTATACCTTTCTGAACTCCACATGTACCAGTTTCATTATGAGTTTGCGAAAACTCATTTTGCTGACCCACACGGACAGCTTCATCTATTGGGTGAAGGGTTTGGAATACATATGAAGTAAAAAGGTGCCACCCAGATGCGTGTGAGAAGCTGAATGAATACGCAGCTGATAATCCTTGCAGCATAAACCTGGCTAGGAATAAGATTATCGGCTCGATGATTTCGAAGTCTGTAGGTCCCTGCTCGAAAATGTGCACATACCATACCAACAGGTGACACCCAGAGAATGGCTAAAGGTGTACGGCATGCAGCATCCATAGCTATCAAAGTTGACGATTACTTGAACAGAGTGTAAGGAAGTGATGAGTGTGCTCCAACTCCTCCACCGCATATGGGGCACCAAGTCAGTATTCAGTCATGAACTCACGAGGTACGTACTGTATCACAGCTGAGAATCGGCTGTCACATCATGACAATATGCGGATCATTTGTGTTGATGGGGTTGGAACCCTACCATAAGCGTAGTATTCATCTGAGTGACGGTGTGGGTGTATGTACATATAATGAAAAACTGCTTGTATATGTGGCATAGTATGACCCGCTTATCATGTATAAGTATGCCAATTAATTTTCAGAGATTTGTCAGGGACACCTTCTGAGGATTTTGGCATAAAGGACCTATGGTCTCTGGCGGCTCTTGAAACGTCCCCTTAGAAAAATTATGTATTACTGTGCTGGCAAACCTCTTACGTTATTTGATTTTCAAACAGCTGAGCAAAACTGAACGTACTCAGACAGTTTTTTCTTACTTATTGTGATCATCACTAAACTGTCACAGAATATTTTTAGCGCAACGCAATCTGACTTTCAATAATCCCCACAAAAGAATAACCCTGACTAACAATAACCTGTACCTTTCATGAATCACTTACCTCACAAAAATCTTCGTTACTCGTACTACTGCAATATAGCAAGCGCCAATACTGCCAGCTAAATAAATGATTCTAACTACTGAAGGCACTAACTACTGATAGGCATAGTTAGCAAATGAAAGATTTTGATAGAGAACAAACAATGTATTTACCTTAATGGCGTTCAAAAGTAAACAAATTTCCATTTTCTGACGGACACACATCCAGATCGTCCGCTCAAAACTCTGGCAGCTCTCCACATCCACCACTGCTGGCAGCTCACCTCCAACTGCACAATGCTATGCGCTGTTCACATCCAACTGCTCAACACTACACAAGCGAATATTCCAACAATGACAACCAGCCACAGACTGCACGCAGCACAGTCAGTGATTTTCATACAGAGCGCTAGGTGGCGTTACCAACATAAAAACCTAAACAGCCTACTTACACTCTATACAGAGTTGTTGCATGTAGTTTGGTTTCTTGCACCAGTTTGCATTGTACGTGTATTGCCCCGAAAATAATGCACAACAGTGCAATTGTCGACGGTAAGCGCTGTGTGTCGTGTTTGAAAACAAACTTGTACGATTCACTCCTTCTCCTTGCTGTTGACAACAGTAATGCCTAGTTTACTCTTCATCCTCAAGCTTGTGTTCAGTACTGAACTGCTCTGTCTTGAATTTGCTTTTACGACAGTGTTAGTTGTACGTCGACAGTGATTACTGTGTGGATAGTTTTACTGATGAAGAGTTGACCGATGTGCACTTTGTGTATGGTTTCACCGAATGCAGTGGGAGAGTGCCACGCCGACGCCTACGACGAGTGCTGACAGTCACGTCAGTCATTTTGCATATGTACACTAGCTTTTGATGATTGTGTATTTTATTGAAACGGCACTTGGTATTGCTGGCTTGGGTAGTGAGTGATCATGATTTAGGACTTTCTTTAGAAACCTTAAAAAAACAGTGGTTTGAAATCCAACAACAAGTGGCTGAATAACACTCGATATTCACTAACAGACTAGTGCTTTCTCAATCACGGAAAACTGCAAGAGCCCGCATCTCGTGGTCGTGCGGTAGCGTTCTCGCTTCCCTCGCCCGGGTTCCCGGGTTCGATTCCCGGCGGGGTCAGGGATTTTCTCTGCCTCGTGATGGCTGGGTGTTGTGTGCTGTTCTTAGGTTAGTTAGGTTTAAGTAGTTCTAAGTTCTAGGGGACTTATGACCACAGCAGTTGAGTCCCATAGTGCTCAGAGCCAAAACTGAAAGAACTACTACAATTAAGCGAAACTCAGACTCAATTAATGGGCCTGAAAGATACACACCATAATATCAAATACAAACAATATGATAAAATTATAATGGGACAACCCACAAAATGAGAACAACATGAGTGCATCTCCAAACGAACTTTGCATCAGAATAACACAGGCGCGGCAATATCGTATTTATCTGCCGGTACCGTGCAAGCGACTTTCAAATACAGCGTCTGACCTGTACGGGAATATACATAGTGGATGTATGAGTACAGGTCGCAGACGCATGGTTGACCACATATGGAAGTTTCGGTCTGGTCGTGTGTCGTGCACGGATAGCCAAATAAAGGCGACCGCTCTCGATAAGCATAAACTCCGGGTTTGAGTCCCGGTGCGACACAAATTTTCACTGTCGTTATTCCATTCTACAGCTGACGGTTGTCCACATTAACAATCACGAATACGTTAAACGTGAACACAATCTTGCTGTAAAAGTCAATATATTTATATGTCTATATGGTGAGTCACATGAGACGTAATATTCCTTTTATTTCGTTAACGCGGTAGCGGTAAATGATAAAAAGTCGAGGGTCACCTTTTTTTTTGTTTGGTTAATGTTTTTAGTGCTGGTATCAACGGAGATGCTGAAGCAAGTACTTCTATAACTGCAAGTACTTTTACAACTGCATTCGATAGTTCTTGAGAAGACAGTTACAGTGATATAGCGTATGTCAATGTTGATGTTGAAACTTGTCGTAAAAAAATTCCCGACATGTCCTAGATCCTGGAATTTGAGAGCACGGTGGCCGGAATCAGCCTGAACGGTGTAAACACCGGCAAACAGAGTTCTCGTGTTACGCTGTGTCAGAATGTCAACACATTGGCCTGTTTACTTGTCGGTACTGCAGGCCGCTGCTTTCTGCTTCAGCATTCGTTGCCTGCACACATGTACACCAATGAGGAGAAGTTGGATATGCCGTAACAAAGTACAACGGTATAGGGTCATCTATCCGGATCGCCAATGTCCGACACGCCAGCCAACTGCACGTATAATTAAGACGCTAGTGCTCGTAGAACATCAAAAAGAGGACACGAAAGGAAACTGCAATTGACAGAGAACACGAAGAAGCTGGCTACGACGCTAATGAATTCGCACAGTAGTGCGAGACGTGTTGCCAAGGAATGTGGAATCACCCAGACGAGTGTCTTCGCATCCTGCATCGACAGAATTCCCATCCATATCATCTGTCACTACTTCATGCACTCGACATCCGTGATTTCGAACGTCGTTCAGAATTCTGTCGGTTTGCCCTTCACAAAATGAGAGACGATCCTACGTTTCTCCAACGTGTGCTCTTTACCGGTGAAGCAACGTTAATTAACCAAGCTAACGTGAATTTTCGTAACATGCACTACTGGGCAGCTGAAAATATACAATGGCTTCGTCCGGTGCAACATCAACGGCCGTGGAGCGTAAACGTATGGTGTGGCATCATAGGAAATTACGTGGTGGGAGTTTACCTCATCTCAGGTGCTTAAATGGACATTCGCGCGCACACTGACGAAAAATCTGCCGGTTCTTGTCGAAGAGGTACCACTGGATATTCGACAGTGTGTGTGGCTGCAACACGACGGTTGTTCGGCTCAGTGGTCCCTAGTCGCAACGCAAATACTGTATCAGAACTTCCTTGGACGTTGTATAGGACGAAATTCTGTTGTCAAATGGCCTGTGAGATCCCCCGATTTGACTGCTCTCGATTTCTTTCTTTGGTGAACACTCAAAGATGCAGTCTACGACGAAGCCCCAACTACGCCAGACGATGCGTGTCGTCGAGTCGCCAGTGCATGCTCCAAAATATCATTCACTGTAATTACATCTGTTCATCATTCTTTCGAACGGTGATCGTAAATGTGCCTGGCAGTCCATGGTCAGAAGTTTTAACACATGCTTAAATAAAGGCTAAAGTTAATTTTTTGGAAGACAAAATTTGTGTACATGATTTGGGTGGTTACTGAATCATTGTTAGTAAATTGTTTATTTCATTTACGTGTGTGCGAAACTGCATTGCAATGTCAAACAAGTCGACAGCGTGTATAGCACGTAGCTGGTAACACTGTCATTACGCGCTTACGTTCAGCATGAAACGACGTTTCGTTAAGAAGAATATTTATTTTGCGGCCTACAAGTGGTCACCAAGGTATTTTTAATAAAATGTTTAGTTCAGTGAATGTATTCCATGTGATATAATTTAGAGCAGCTGTTGTCCGACAGCTTGTATTTCACCTCTAAGCACACAGCCACATACAGGAAAAGAGGGGTCAAATTTACCTTCTAACATTAAGATATTTAATACAGTAGTTGCTTTTCGCAGCGTATAAGACCTCTTAATTTTTGAACAATGAATAGTCGAGTTCTCTGTTTCAGCTCACGTCAGTCTGGGAGGATACAAAAATGTGAAATAGTTTTACTAAGCGCGATCATGTGATATCTCCTGCGAAAGGGACACAATCGTAGAAGACGTAAGGTTATTATACAAAACATTCGTGTGTGCTTCATGTGTACGTGTTGGAGTGCAATGGCAACGTCAAATGTCTTGCTGTTACAACGAGTCCCTATATTAAGTTTTTGGCAGTATTGTCGAGTGCGGTTGTTACACCGTATACATAAGTACTGCACCTAAAAATTACTACAATTTGTTTGTTATATTCTAGGCCTTAATTATTTTCCTCTTCACTGCTCCTTCTAGGGCGAAGTAAACCTTTCCTGTATGCTGAGGATGTCACACTAACTTGTCCCTTGTTCTGGTACGTAGTATATCTCGGTTTGTTCCGGTACACGTTTCATTGTTGCCAGATTTCCAGTGAGGTCGTCACTGAGGTCACCATGCATATTTAACCACCTCTTCCAACTTCACTGGCATCTTCTCTATTTATAAAATGATGGGAAATTCAAAAGAGCCCAATTTTGCTGCAGTGTTTTCACCTGTTCCTATTACGTCACAGCTCAGAGACCAGTTTTCCTGAGTGTAAATTGGCATGAAATTCAAAATGGGAAGTTGTCCTGTTGGCAAGATGGTTCAAAATGGTTCAAATGGCTCTGAGCACTATGCGACTTAACTTCTGAGGTCATCAGTCGCCTAGAACTTAGAACTAACTAAACCTAACTAACCTAAAGACATCACACACATCCATGCCCGAGGCAGGATTCGAACCTGCGACCGTAGAGGTCGCTTGGCTCCAGACTGTAGCGCCTAGAACCGCACGGCCACTCCGGCCGGCCTGTTGGCAAGAAATCCATGTAGGTCACTTATGTCAAGTACAGAATTGAAGATAGCTGAGCTGAGTATAATGGCACAGCCTGCTTGGTTGTCACATTTGTAGGGTTTTCCTCAGCTCTATGACATCAGAATCGAGGATGGTGGACTTGGTGGATACTGTCGCAGTCTTCATGGTTGGCATCTCAATTGTTCTAAGTCTGGAATCGAGTTCTAAGTTTTAAATTGCGGGAAATTCGAAGTCATGGGTTTACCCTCACTCATATGGTGTTACACTTCACTTGAGCGAAGAATCCATTTACCTCAAGTTTAAAAAGGCACAGCCTTCATGTTTAAACGATTTCCCCCACCTCTGTTACATCACAGCTTACATGACAGGCACCATCACTTTGGAACCCAAGCGTTGACTTCTCCTAAGTTTAAAACCATTTGTAGTATGCCCATATTTAATGTTTAAACAATTTCCCCCATGAAGTTGCCAGTCCACTCGTGCTGTTACCATCACCACTAGGATAGTATAAAAACAATTGCGTCTCTATTTAAACAAAACTGGGAGGGCTCTCTTCCACAGTCACAAAGTTTGTGAGTGGCACACTGCATCAGGCTGGGCATGCGCTGCCCCATGCGTGTTGGTTGCACAGAGCTAGTGCTAAGTCCATTAAGTGTGGTGATTATATTACAACCAACAACATTTTTACACAGTCCAGTCACTTTACTATGACCACCGCATTTGTTTGACGTCAATGCCCAATAACCACTCATAGATGGCAGGTAGCATCAATAGCAGTGGAGGGTACATAAAGCATGTCGGGGAACTGGAAAATAGTGTAGTCGTTGTATTGAGGAAATGGAGCAATTTATCTGACATCCAAAAGAGCATGATATTGGCTTTCGGGCTAAGGGTGGAAGCATTTCCGAAACAGCTATGTTTGTAAATTGTTCACATGCGATCATGTTTAAAGTATATGATGCATGATAAAATGGTGCTATCCAGAGCAAATAATAAGGAAACTGGGCTCACCAGGAGTGAATGGTGGCCGTGGAGATGTGTACACGTGAATAGCCATCAACTGTTGAGCAGCTAACTCCCAAGCTGAACCAATGGGCTACCAACAGTGTTCCCTCAATGACTGTTCAGTGAATGTTGCTGTGTATGGGTCTCTGCAGCAGGTGCCTGGTTCGTACACCCATGTTGACTGCTGTTCATCGACGATGAAGGCTGAAATTTGGACACCAGTACCACAACTGGACGCCAATGAGTGGCGACAGATGGCGTTTCAGAAGAATGGCGTTCTATGCTGCACTGGACAGATGACCATTGGAGTGTACAGTGTGAAACATCTGAAAGTAGACACCTTGCAAACAGGAGGGAGCGTTATAGTGTGGGAAATGTTTTTGTGGCACTCCCTGGGTGATCTCTTTATTCTGGAAGGCATAGTGGATAAACACAAGCATGTATCTATCCTTGGGGACCATGTCCACCCCTATATGCAGTTTGTTTTTCCTCTCCACTGTGCCATCTACCAGTAGAGCAATACAACGAGTCGTACAGCTCACAATGTACATACAGAGTTCAAAGAGCGTGAGAATTTTACCATAGCTC
Source organism: Schistocerca cancellata (assembly GCF_023864275.1). Lineage (NCBI taxonomy): Eukaryota > Metazoa > Arthropoda > Insecta > Orthoptera > Acrididae > Schistocerca > Schistocerca cancellata. Next base: position 294,299,277 of record NC_064627.1, read on the forward strand.
CCTGCTCACCAAACTCCCTGGATTTCAACCCAATTGCGAATCTATGGGACCACCTTGGTTGGGCTGTTCACTTCATGGATTCTCAACCAAGAAACATAGTGCAGTTTGTCACAGCACTGGAGTCGGCACGGCTCCACATCCCTGTTGGCACCTTCCAGGACGTGACCGACACTCTTCCTACACATCTCGCACTGCAAAATGTGGTTTAATCAGACTTTTGACAGGTGGCCACGTTAATGTGACTGGACAACGTAATTAAATGTAAATGCATCTCCTGTTATACAAAGATACATGCAATGTAGACGTGTCTGTCGATTGTAAGCAGTAAAATTCAACTCTGTTAATGAAGTGTAAATGTGTTCACTCTTATAGAAATATGAATGCACATTGTGTGATCTAGCAACTTAGTATCATCAATTGTTTGACGTGGCTGAGGTAGGAAGGTGGAAAAAGAACGAGTAGAGTTTAACAAAGTAGAGTCATTTGTAATATGTTTTTTCCTGCAAATAACATGTTTTCAGACAAAATGTCTCTTTTTTTTGAAATAATATTACCATAAGTTGGAACAGTTTATACAATTTTTCATTTCAGTTGACATTCGTTACAACAAGGTACAAAAATTATATACAGTATTTTCAATATTAATTTAACAATGTATGGAAATAGATATACATAATAAATCTCACAGGTTAATATGTTTTTAGATATTGACACGATCATATGGTTTCCAACAGATTAGAATAGTCATAGCACAGCTTGCAATGTTGTGGCATGTTTTTTCACAGTTTAAAATAGTTGACATTGATGCACTAATATGTTTTCAACAATTTTTATCACTTGGAATAGTCATATGACACAGTTTTTCACAGTGTCAAGCACATTGTAACATATCAGATGGAATATTTACAGTCTGCTTATAAAACATAACATCGATAAACTAAATATGACCTTGATTTTATAATGCCAGCAGCAGGTAAGTAATTACAGTAGCTTATACACATAGTGTGCAAACAATATAAACAACCTAATGTGTTTACATGGTAGGAAACCTCACATACACATAGTGGACAGAGCATGCACTCTCTCATTCTCTCTGACTTTCTCTCTCTCTCTCATACATACATGCATACATGCACACGCATTCACACATTATATATACATAGGTTGGAACTTAAGTAGTGGCAACACTGCTGTGGAGACGCTATGCAATGGAATCTACTATTGTCGCTGATAGCACACACCGTTGACATACCTACCTTACCCTCCGAGGAAATAGACTCGCCCGTCCCATGTCACCGACGTGTGTGCAATCGAGGGAAACACAGTCACTTGTGAGTGAGCAGTCTAACGTAATGGTGTCACTATATTTTCGAAACAGGAACAACGGAGTTGGATCAAGATCGAATATGCCAGAGGTCGTAAAGCACGACAGTCTCATCAAGGTCGGTACGGGGAATCGGCATTGCCGTACAGAACAGTGGCACGTTGGGTAAAAGCCTTGAACGAAGGTCGGCAGACCGTGGCAGACATGCGTGGGGCAGGTCGTCCTAGCGTCTCTGAAGAAGAAGTGCATGCTGTTGCCGTGTTAATGGACATTGATCGACGCCATAAGATTCGTGAGATTGCCCACAAAACCGGATTAGCGCATACAACTGTGCTTCGCATCCTGAAAGAATGCCTGAGCATGCGAAAAATTGCATCACGATGACTTCCACATGACTTGACGGAAATACAGAAATGGATGCATTACGACGCTGCTCAGACGCACTTGGAGCACTATGAGCGCGAAGGAGGGGCTTTCTTACGCCATATCGTAATGCTGGATGAGACATGGGCCACATCGTACGAGCCAAAACTGAAAATCCAATCCAACGAATGGCGTCATTGTGGGTCGCCGCGAAAGTTGAAAGTGCGTCAGAGCCCCAGTATGTTGAAAGTTATGGTGATTCTCGTGTACAACTGTGATGGTGTTATCCTAACGCATTAAGTTCCTCCACAGCAGACTGTCAATGCGCAGCACTACTGTTCGTTTTTGGAGCATCACCTGCGACCAAATTTGCGAAAGAAGCGGCGACACTTTCTGCACAACCCACCCATCATTTTGCACAACAATGCGCGGGCGCATACAGCGCAAGCTGTGGCTTCTTCTGTTGGGTCGATGGGACTGGGAAGTAATGTACCATCCACTATACTCCCCAGACTTGAGTTCTTGTGACTTTGATTTGATTCTGAAGATGAAGGAACCACTACGTCGCATTCGCTTCAGAACTGTTACAGAGATTTGACAGTACACCGCTCCATTTGCACCATTAACAGAACAGGCTCTGCTAACGGTATACTATGCCTTCCACATCGCTGGCAATGGGTTCTACACAACGCTGGTGACTATTTTGAAGGACAGTAACAGGTGCAAACATGTAACTCTTTTGTATCGGCTGTGAATAAATAGTTTCCACTATTTAAGTTCCAACTCGAACTAGAACTCAAGCAACAAATTTTCAAAGGTTGTTCAGGTATACCTTTTAGGTATTTTGGTACAAGGAACCCACGGTCTCTGGCGGCTCTATACAAAGTAATAGTATAATTATGATTTATTCAGTCTGTTACCCGATTACCTTCGTTTCTGTGCAAATACCATCACAACAGTGATAAAGACTGTAATATATGTGCCGTCTTAAGACATCACTGAGACATGGTAGTTTGAAAACCTGTGTGAACAGAATTGCGGCTATGGCAGCATGACTCCATACGGTGCTTGTCAGCGAGAGCACTGGGCTGAGTAGGCGTGCAGGACGAGCTAGAAGCATTGGGCAGACGTGGGATTACTACCAAACAAGTAACATCAGAGGTAGCCCTGGGGTACCACAGAGCAGCAGAACAGGACAGATCTGACCAGAAGCCCGGGTAGCCATCGTCTAATCGGCGGCTCTCATCTCTGTAGCAAGTTGTTGTTAACTCTCTCCCTTGTTGTTGTTGTCTTCAGTCCTGAGACTGGTTTGATGCAGCTCTCCATGCTACTCTATCCTGTGCAAGCTTCTTCATCTCCCAGTACCTACTGCAACCTACATCCTTCTGAATCTGCTTAGTGTATTCATCTCTTGGTCTCCCCCTACGATTTTTACCCTCCACGCTGTCTTCCAATACTAAATTGGTGATCCCTTGATGCCTCAGAACATGTCCTACCAACCGATCCCTTCTTCTGGTCAAGTTGTGCCACAAACTTCTCTTCTCCCCAATCCTATTCAATACTTCCTCATTAGTTATGTGATCTACCCATCTAATCTTCAGCATTCTTCTGTAGCACCACATTTCAAAAGCTTCTATTCTCTTCTTGTCCAAACTATTTACCGTCCATGTTTCACATCCATACATGGCTACACTCCATACAAATACTTTCAGAAATGACTTCCTGACACTTAAATCTATACTCGATGTTAACAAATTTCTCTTCTTCAGAAACGCTTTCCTTGCCATTGCCAGTCTACATTTTATATCCTCTCTACTTCGACCATCATCAGTTATTTTGCTCCCCAAATAGCAAAACTCCTTTACTACTTTAAGTGTCTCATTTCCTAATCTAATTCCCTCAGCATCACCCGACTTAATTCGACTACATTCCATTATCCTCGTTTTGCTTTTGTTGATGTTCATCTTATATCCTCCCTTCAAGACACCATCCATTCCGTTCAACTGCTCTTCCAACTCCTTTGCTGTCTCTGACAGAATTACAATGTCATCGGCGAACCTCAAAGTTTTTATTTCTTCTCCATGGATTTTAATACCTACTCCAAATTTTTCTTTTGTTTCCTTTACTGCTTGCTCAATATACAGGTTGAATAACATTGGGGAGAGGCTACAACCCTGTCTCAGTCCCTTCCCAACCGCTGCTTCCCTCTCATGCCCCCCGACTCTTATAACTGCCATCTGGTTTCTGTACAAATTGTAAATAGTCTTTCGCTCCCTGTATTTTACCACTGCCACCTTTAGAATTTGAAAGAGAGTATTCCAGTCAACATTGTCAAAAGCTTTCTCTAAGTCTACAAATGCTAGAAATGTAGGTTTGCCTTTCCTTGATCTTTCTTCTAAGATAAGTCGTAAGGTCAGTATGTGCAAGTGTGATCACTTACTATTGTGTGGCTGTTAAACATTTTATAATATATTACTCCTGATTCAATTTACTTATTACAATCATTTCGATCATACGTGCAGTAATCCTTGTAGCAGTACACAGTGAACCACAATTCTGCCTTAGCTACAGACTTCAAAGTCTATATTTATTAACGGTGTTATGCCATTTACTATACAGAACTGTATACTATGTTTTATCAAAATTTAATGAGAGTCCATCTGCAGAGAATCACTTAATAATTTTCTGAAAGACGTTATTTACAGTATCCTCAGATAGTTCATGTTTGTTGAGTGTGATTACTGTACTTGTACCAACAGCAAAAGAACTGGCTTTGTGTCTTCACGAATAGAAAATGGCTAGTCATTAATATATATTAAAATCAACAAGGGATCCAAACTGAACCATGATACCTCCCCAGTTCGAAGAATCTGCTGATTTTTTCCCCACTACATGAAATATTTATTTCAACTTCCTGCGCCCTTCCGTTTAAATATGAATTAAATTAAACCATTTGTGCACTGTCCCACTCATATACAATAATTAAGCTCATCTATAAGTTTTTTCATGATTTCTACAATCAAAAGTATTTCAGAGGTCACAAAATTTGCGATGGGAGAAGTCTGGTTATTCAGAGCATTTAATATTTGATCAGTGAAAGCATATATAGCATTTTCTGTTGAAAAGCCTTCCTGGAGACAAAAATGACATTTTGTTACTACTTTACTTTTACAAATATGTGAAGCTGCTCTTGAATACACTACTTTTTCAAGAATTTTAGATAAATATGTCAGAAGTGAGACTAGACAGTAGTTGTTGACATCAGACTTCCTCTCCTTTATATGCAATGGTTTAACAATAGCATTTTTCAGTAGGTCAGAAAAAATGTCAAGTTTCAACAAGCTATTATGTGGCTGAGAATCCTACTTATATGTTGAGAAAAAGCCTTCAGTCTTCTGTTGGGAATTCCATCAATTCCATGTGAGCTTTTGCTTTTGAATGAGTTTATTTTCCTAATTTGAGAAGGAGAGTTGGGCAGAATTTAAATTTTGTCAAGTTTTATAGGTATTGCTTCTTCCCTATACAGCTTTGTTTTTCTAATGAACATCTGGATCCCATTTTCTCCAAATCATTTAAAAAGTGATTATTAAAAATATTTTCGACTTTTGAATTTGTGTTGACAAACTTTTCGTTCAGTTTGATGCTAATACAGTCTTCCTGTGCTCTTGGTTGCTCTGAGCTCCTTTCAACAACATTCCAAAATTTTTAAAATTTTGTTATTAGAAATGCTAATCTCAGACATAATACACATACTTCTGGGCTTGTTAATAACTTTCCTTAATATAGTACAACAGATTTTATAATATTTGACTGTTTCTGGGTTAGTAATTTTTCTTGTTGTTAGATACATTTCCCTTCTCCAATTACAAGATATTTTTATCCTTTAAGTAAGCTATGGTTTTTTTCACATGAGTTCTTAGAATTATATTTCACTATTTTCTCTGGGAAACTGCTACCAAATACACACGTAAACATATCAGGAAATAAGTTATGCTTTAAATTAGCTTGGGTTTGGTTCTTTGGGGAAGGAGACCAGACAGCGAGGTCATCGGTCTCATCAGATTAGGGAAGGACGGGGAAGGAAGTCGGCTGTGCCCTTTCAAAGGAACCATCCCGGCATTTGCCTGGTGCGATTTAGGGAAATCACTGAAAACCTAAATCAGGATGGCCGGATGCGGGATTGAACCGGCGTCCTCCCGAATGCGAGTCCAGTGTCTAACCACTGCGCCACCTCGCTCGGTCTTTAAATTAGCATCAGGTTCCTGATATTCCCCATCCCAGCATAACTGCTCCAAGTTTTCCCGAAAATTTGTAATTGTTAAATCGTTAATTTAACGCACCTTTTTCGAGGGCCGATTTGCTTAGCTGTATGGGACTGTGTCATATACTGTAACTAACTGTACATCATGATCAGAAAGACCATTCTCAACAGGATAAATTTTTATTTGCTTCAAGTTATCTTCCATCTTGAGAATATTATCCACCAGTGTGCTGCTTTCCCTGTACTACCAGAGTGGGAAAATCAATAAATGATGTCAAATTGAAAGCACGGAGTGATGCTTTAACGTCATTCTTCCTATCAGACTCGTTCAGAGTGTGTGCCATAGTTGAATCCAGACATCAAAACCATTTTGGCAAAATTTCGGGTTTTGTTTCCTGACTAACGATTTCCAAGCTGTTTTAATCTCATCCAAGTAATTGAATCTGTAACGACATAGATTGTCTTTCATACGTCCAAACAGGTAGAAGACAGAAGGGGAAATATCAGGACTGTAGGGTGCGAGAGACACCACTGACGAGCCTGTTTTTGCATTTGCTTGGGCTGTGAAAGCCAACAGCCTTGCCGCAGTGGAAGCACCGGTTCACGTCAGATCGCCGAAGTTAAGCGCTGTCGAACTGTGCTAGCACTTGGATGGGTGACCATCCGGTCTGCCGAGCGCTGTTGGCAAGCGGGGAGCGTTCAGCCATTGTGAGGCAAACTGAGGAGCTACTTGATTGAGAAGTAGCGGCTCCGGTCTCGGAAACTGACATAGGTTGGGAGAGCGGTGTGCTGACCCCATGACCCTCCATATCCGCATCAAGTGAATCCTATGGGCTGAGAATGACACCGCGGCCGATCGGTACCGTTGGGCATTTAGGGCCTGTCCGGGAGAAGTTTGGTTTTTTAGTTTGGGCTGTGAAAAGTGACGTGTGGGGGCAAGCATTATTGCCTCCTTAAGTTTCCTAAGTCTGGTTACATAGGTTTCGCTGTTGACTGCTAACTCTGATGCGTCTGCATCCTCGAATCACTTCATCAGCACGTTCTCGATTGGCCTCTGTGACAGATGTCGGCCGGCTGCTGCGCTGTTTATCTGCAATGTCCGTTTCTGTGTTACCAAACTTTTCACCCAACGCCACACATTGCTGATACCCATTACAGCGTGCCCATACACTTCTTTCATAGATGAGGTTAAAACAGCTTAAAAATAATGGGTCGGGAAGCAAAACTGATGTTGATGCCTCGGTTCAACAGTGGCGCAAGCGTGTACAAATAAATACGTGGTGACTATAATGGACAGGCCTGTACTGCAGAGTAGAGGTCTGGCTATGATCTGCACAAAACCCGCTGTTATATGTACATTATTAACTTTTTTATTATAAAGGATGCATTGATATTTGATCCTCCCTTGTAACTGGTTCAAAATACAATAAAAAATCATTCCTTAGATGATTTTGTGAAAAAACTCACACGGTGATGGTGACAAAGAGGGTGTTGGTAACACCTTCAGCAACTTCCTTGAGCTCTCAGTTAGAAACATCTGGAATAGACATTCACGTTCTAGCACCCCCTTTCGTATTGATGATGATGGATTCCATGAGGCACTGGGGAGTCACCCTGGTCCATGACCGTTGAATATGCGCCTCCAGCACATGAACAGATGTCGCTCGATGGCGTCCAGTATGTGTTCATTAGAATTGAGGTGACATGTTTTGGAGGACAAAACGAGCACAGCAAGGACAGAGAGGCAAGATGACAATACAGATCAATGGGTAGCGATGTTGAGAGATGATGCTGAGCTCGGAAGAGGGATACATAAATAAAGGCTGGAGCAGAAAGGAATGAGAGTAGATCAGGAGGCTGGGAGAAGTGTTGGAGCCTTGATTCGAAAGGATATGAGGAACAGAGCCGTAGAGGATAGTGTGGGTAGATGTCAGAGAGGGGACCAGGAAGAGGGAGACTCCTCCTGAACTGCAAGATCGTTGTTGTCTATCGGCATGACAAGGAACAACAGTTCCTCCTCAGATTTACACTACTGGCCATTAAAATTGCTACACCACGAAGATGACGTGCTACAGAAGCGAAATTTAACCCACAGAAAGAAGATGCTGTGATATGCAAATGATTAGCTTTTCAGAGCATTCACACAAGGTTGGCGCCGATGGCGACACCTACAACTTGCCGACATGTGGAAAGTTTCCAACCGATTTCTCATACACAAACAGGAATTGACCGGCGTTGCTTGGTGAAACGTTGTTGTGATGCTTCGTGTAAGGAGGAGACACGAGTACCATCACGTTTCCGACTTTGATAAAGGTCGGATTGTTGCCTATCGCGATTGTAGTTTATCGTATCTCGACATAGCTGCTCGCGTTGGTCGAGATCCAATGACTATTAGCAAAATATGGAATCGGTGGGTAATACGGAACGCCGTGCTGGATCCCAACGGCCTCGTATCACTAGCAGTCGAGATGACAGGCATCTTATCCGCATGGCTGTAATGGATCGTGCAGCCATATCGATCCCTGAGTCAACAGATGGGGACGTTTGCAAGGCAACAACCATCTGCACGAACAGTTCGACGACGTTTGCAGCAGCATGGACTATCAGCTCGGAGACCGTGGCTGCGGTTACCCTTGACGCTGCATCACAGACAGGAGCGCCTGCGATGGTGTACTCAACGACGAACCTGGGTACACGAAGGGCAAAACGTCTTTTTTTCGGATCAATCCAGGTTCTGTTTACGGCATCATGATGGTCGCATCCGTGTTTGGCGACATCGCGGTGAACGCACATTGGAAGCTTGTATTCGTCATCGCCATACTGGCGTATCACCCGGCGTGATGGTATGGGGTGCCATTGGTTACACGTCTCGGCCACCTCTTGTTCGCATTGACGGCACTTTGAACAGTGGACGTTACATTTCAGATGTGTTACGACCCGTGGCTCTACCCTTCATTCGGTCCCTGCGAAACCCTACATTTCAGCAGGATAATGCACGACCGCATGTTGCAGGTCCTGTACGGGCCTTTCTGGACACAGAAAATGTTCGACTGCTGCCCTGGACAGCACATTCTCCAGATCTCTCACCAATTGAAAACGTCTGGTTAATGGTGGCCGAGCAACTGGCTCGGCACAATACGCCAGTCACAACTCTTGATGAACTGTGGTATCGTGTTGAAGCTGCATGGGCAGCTGTACCTGTACACGCCATCCAAGCTCTGTTTGACTCAATGCCCAGGCGTATCAAGGCCGTTATTATGACCAGAGGTAGTTGTTCTGGGTACTGATTTCTCAGGATCTATGCACCCAAATTGAGTGAAAATGTAATCACATGTCAGTTCTAGTACAATATTTGTCCAATGAATACCCGTTTATCATCTGCATTCCTTCTTGGTGTAGCAATTTTAATGGCCAGTAGTGTAGCATCGAAACTGGACATGATGAAATAATGAGCTCTGTGCAGTCTTCCACTAAGCTATGTTAGTTAAACTGTTAAACTCATACTGCATTAGTTAATACAGCAATAAAATGTATGGTACCATTGGTACAGGTTCTGTTTCTGTGATTATGATTTCCAGTTACGTGTGCTTTCAACACATATAATGTTCTGCTTTGTCACCGTGGTTTCAATTATGTGTGCTGAAAGCACCTGAATACTATCTAATGATTCTTAGCAAGCGTACTTTAGTTGACTGTGCAACTTGTACATTAGTAAGCGAGGTCTGTCTCATTTGATGTATCGTTGAACAAATTAATACTGGAAGAGAACTAATAATTGAACAGTTGATGTGATCATTATTGGTTCTTAAAGAATAAGAAAAATATTATACCTAAATTTATGTAAATTCCAGTGTCTTTCATGTGTATTCAACAAACATTTCATCTCAGTTGGCTCAGGGTCGATGACCACTGCCGCGTGGTGACCCCATTCATCACACAGGTTTGCCCTGTCGGCTGACCAGACGCGTCGGTTCTATTGTGGAGGCTAATGAAGCCACAATAGCATGCGTTTGCTCCGGGCAGCGGATTAGCAGCAGGTAGCGAGGCAGCGCCCTTGTCTTCGCTCCAACCTCGACGTTCACAACAGCTGCGGAGGTGGCATCCCTGTCCTCTGCGTGTTCGCTGTGTATGCCTGTAACATATACTCCTATGAGTAAAGCTCATTCTCGTTAATCTTTCTACAACCCCACAGTTTAACCTGACTCATCTCTGCAGTTCTACAGATGAAGCACAGCTGTGGCAAAGAACATTAACAAAAAGGAAAAATTACAATTTAATTGAAGCTAGTGAATAAAAAAACTTATGAATTATTTAAACGGCTGGCGAAAAGATAAATATTACGCGAGTACTGTTTCCCCAAAAAATTTAAGCCTAACACATATTTATTCTGTGTTCTGATCATTACTAATCACGTTAGTCCTCGTTTTTTACAAATGTGCGGGAGAATTTTCATAATTCGGAGCTGGTGAAGGCCGTATTTTTAGATTACGCCTTTTAACAATAATCACTCAAACGGCAGCGAGAAATGTTGCTAGCATAACATCGTGAAATGAAAGAACCTCTTTAAGCCGTGTTCCATGCTCGGTGACTTCAAATGGGTGGCTAAACAAAAGAGATTTACAAGCGCACGTACTACAATACTTATTTAGTCCAAAACATTCTCCCGATAAGATTTGCCTAAGGCCAAACCCCTCGCAAAACTCATAAGCCGCGCCCACAGTCAACAACAAAATAACAAAACAGAAGCTGACAATTACGCTGCCAGAAAAAAAATTAGTACTCAATTTTTGAGATTTCTAATTCACTCAAGATTTATTATTGCAACGGTGCATGTGTAGTACATGAAGCAAATTTACATATCATTAGCACAAACGGTTCTTAGGTACCAGGTACCGACGCATGCTGAAACACCCATATTAGTACATGGTGTAGCCTCCATGGGCGGCAATGCAGGCGCTGACTGTGACATCCAGTCGATCGTACAGATGGTGAATACTGTCCTGGGATATGTTATGCCTCGCCTGCTCGACCTGTTCCCGTAGTCCTGCAAGAGCTGTTGGTTGACGAGTCGCACGAGTCACTTCTCGTCCCATCATATACCACACGTGCTGGATTGGAGACAAGTCCGGAGATAATGCTGGCCAGGGAAGTTGCAGCACATCTTGCAGAGCACGTTGAGTTTAACGGGCAGTGTGTGGAAGAGCATTATCCTGTTGGGACAACATATCACATTCCTGCTGCAAGAAGAGCTAAAGAATTGGTCCAACATCATTCTGCAGGTACCGAATGCTGGTTAGCAACTCCTCCAGAAACACCAACGAGAGTTGTATCGTATTGCACCCCGGACCATAAGATCTGGGATGAGGCCAGTGTGTCTCGGACGAATGCACTCTACGAGACAGCCAACGACCATCTCTTGCGTGCAGGCAGAATCTGCTTTCATCGCTGAAGACCACAGTGCACCACTCCATCTTCCAAGTGATCCTCTGACGGCACCAGTCGAACCGTGCACGTGATGTGAGTGGAAGATGGGCTAAGGGTATGCATGCCCGTGGTCCCACTGCCAATAACCAGTTCGCTACAGTTTGTGTTGACACGTCTGGTCTCACAAGCCCTCTTATCTTTGATGTGGTAGCTGTACGATATGCCACTGCCGCCCTTACAATACGACACTCCTGGTGGGCATCTGTGCTGCGTGGACGTCCACAAACCTCGTCTACGGGTGTGAGACTATTCACGTGACCATTAATACCAACATCGTTGCAAAACTGACGCAGCATGTCCGAATTGTGTGATAATTCTCCAAAAGGACCATCCCGCCACTCGGAAGGCCACGGTTTAACCCTTTTCAAACACTCTCAGTTCGCTGTAAGATGCACAAGTGTGTCTTCATGGCACGGTTTCCTGCTTGCTTCACACGTTCGCACCACAATGAGCCTCCTGGCTGCGAGAATTCCCTATTAAAGGGTAGACACAATGGCGCTCTGGAAGCTATGTCACTGTTGGGGAACGACGTTGAAACATATGCCTCCTGGCTGCGAGAATTCCCTATTAAAGGGTAGACACAATGGCGCTCTGGAAGCTATGTCACTGTTGGGGAACGACGTTGAAACATATGCCGTCATTGGATCAAAATGGACGCCGTCTTTCCAGGGGTACTATTTCTTTCGGGCAGTGTATATGCCCAAAGATGAGACACCGAATAGAGACGCACAGAACGGAATATAAAAGGAATGGAACGATACATTACTTTGTGTTACCTTTCGCCAAATCCTGTATCCACATCGGTCCTGTATCTGCACTGGTATCCAAAATTAAAGCAACAAACCGCTATTTCCCCCACTTGCGTCTAATTCACGGTATAATCATACAAAATGTCAATAGCTGTCCGTACAATCATGTTCTGCACGAAAGATGGCATTCCTGTTAACAGACAACCACGTCAACGATGGCGTCAGGGCAACTATCAAACGGGGTAATACAGTCACAGACGGTGCAGTATGGCACACAGAAGACGCCTACCAGACTCTCTGCGGTCTAGGGCCATAAGAAGAATGGAAGCAGAAAAGTCGCAAACAGATGTGGCCCGAAGGCTTAATGTGAATCATTCTGTTGTTTCTCGGATATGGCGACAATGCATAGAAATTGAAACTGTATACCGAAGACCAGGGCAGGGACGCCCACGTATGGTATCAAAAAGAGAGGACCGTTATTTGGCCGCACGACGGTACCACCTTAGCACTGCACGGCATCCGCTGGACGTGTTGTACCGAGACAAACGTGTACAGAAGGCTTCGGCAGAGTAGCCTCTATTGTCGGAGACATTCTGTATGTGTACCTCTGACGCGTCTTCACAGAAGGGAAAGTCTAGACTGGAGTCGTCAACATGCCATCTGGACATTCGAACAGGAGGCCAATGTTCTTTCCACAGATGAGTCCCTATTTGGCCAGGAGAGTGATTCGCGACGTGTTCCCATCTGGAGGATGGAACACGATTTCGGGACCCAAACATTGTGGAAACAAACCGATACCGAGGAGGATTCTTAACGGCGTGAGCAGGGATTATGTTGACCACTCGGACACCTCTTCACGAAATGGTACGGGTGAATTGACAAGGTTTAACTCCTGTCAGGTATCGCGGCGAGATCTTGGGGCCTTATGTGCGGTTATTGCGAGGTGGTGTGGGTCCAGACTTCGTACTGATGGACGATTATGCTTGACCTCATACAGCACAGGTGGTCGATGTTTCCTTGGCCTGCTCTCTTTCCCGATTTGAATTCCATAGAGCATGTCTGGCATACACTAGGGAGACAGTTTGCATCACGTCAGCATCCACCAACCACTCTCCGAGACTTGGTTGATTGGTTTATTGATTTGGGGGAGCGGACGAAACAGCGAGGCCATCGGTCCCATCGGTTTAGGGAAGGATAGGGAAGGAAATCAGCCGTGCCCTTGCATGGGGGCTTAATTTATATAGAATGCTAATAATTTTTTGTAGCTGTATGTCCGATTACGCAAGTGTCGTAAACGGCTGGCCCTGACTAGTTTTAGTACGCAATCTGACAAAGAATGTAAGAAAATTTTCGTTAACACAGTTAATTAATTAAGCCCCCAGCAACTATAAAACCTACGAAACCAACAAAGCACAAGTGTAGCTGTTCTGTATGTGGTAGTATGACTCAACGCACATCTGGCACGGTGGTTCTTCAACAAGACAAGAATTTTTAAACACCAATTATACTGACGTGATAAAAGAAAATTAGAAATACTATAATTGTGCAAGAAAATCAGAATTACACTCTAATACAAGAACACACGCCAGATGCTTTGTTGACTGAACCTGTAATGACACATTATTCAGGTCACTGAAATAATGAGAGAGAAGAATAAAAGTAGTTTGTTACCTTAATTTATATTGACGAAATGCACTCTGATCATTACAATGTCTCCATTAGAATAACATCTGCTATCTCTCCCATCACATAGCTGCATAAAACATGGAACAAACACTCACTACTACCCCATCTCACTCCAACTTCAGCTACAAGCAGTGTCCACCACAACTTCTCGGCAAGAACTGCTTGCCGCTACGTCTCAATAATCACTGCCAGTGGAGGCGGCGGAACAATACTCTCTGGCGCGATCTTTGGCGCTGTGGCTCAGTGTAGCCACCTTTCATATGCCCTTCCTCCACGGGCTAGAATTTGATGGTATTTTTGCCAGCATTGGTGGTGAAAATACCACCAAATTCGTCAAAAAAAATACAGACAAAAATAAAAGATAATATTAATACGTAAATATCATATAACTAGATAAAATTTTGGCTTTGCACTGACCTTACAATAGCCTAATATATAAAATACAGTAAGGAATACAAATTCTTTCATACATATGACTTTACATAATAGTTTAGACGAATATCATGTGGTTAAACAATTCAATCGATAGCGTCAGCAATAACGAATATGAGCAGGTAAGAGTCTTATAACTTTTCACAAACAGTAATACACAAAAAATCAGTTTATACAAATATTCACATAAAATGCTTTCATAACAAGTATTTGACAGTTCCAGCAGTAGCACTCAGCATTGTGGAACAGGTGCAGACTCCAACAGGTGACATCACTTCAGTAGAAGCAGTTCATCAGTGGCACCCAGCAATGTCGAGTAGGTGCAGACTCCAACAGGTGACATCATTTCAGTAGAAGCAGTTCATCAGTGGCACCCAGCATTGTTGAGTAGGTGCAAACAGCAACAGGTGACATCATTTCAGTAGAAGCAGTTCATCAGTGGCACCCAGCATTGTTGAGTAGGTGCAAACTCCATCAGGTGACATCATTTCAGTAGAAGCAGTCCATCAATGGCACCCAGCAATGTTGAGTAGGTGCAGACTCCAACAGGTGACATCATTTCAGTAGAAGCAGTCCATCAGTGGCACCCAGCATTGTGGAACAGGTGCAGACTCCAACAGGTGACATCATTTCAGTAGAAGCAGTCCATCAGTGGCACCCAGCATTGTGGAACAGGTGCAGACTCCATCAGGTGACATCATTTCAGTAGAAGCAGTCCATCAGTGGCACCCAGCATTGTGGAACAGGTGCAGACTCCATCAGGTGATATCATTTCAGTAGAAGCAGTCCATCGATGGCACCCAGCAATGTTGAGTAGGTGCAGACACCGACAAATGACATCATTTCCATAGATGTAGCTCCATCTGTGCACCCAGTATTGTTGAGTAGGTGCAGAGAGCAACAAGTGACATCATTTCAATAAAAGCAGTTCCATCAGTTGCACCCAGCAATGATGAGCAGGTGCAGAGAGCAGTCCATCATATTCACTATCACTGATCACACTGTTCATCACAGTTTATAAGCAGAAATTAAACATGTCCTATTGGCACCAATCATGTAGAAAAAGTACAAGTAACAGTCCATAATATTCACTATCACTGATTACACTGTTCATCAGCAGAAATTAAACATGTCCTAGTGCCACCAATCATGTAGAAAAAGTACAAGTAACAGTCCATAATATTTACTATCACTGATCACACAGTTCATCAGCAGAAATTAAACATGTCCTAGTGGCACCAATCATGTAGAAAAAGTACAAGTAACAGTCCATAATATTTACTATCACTGATCACACAGTTCATCAGCAGAAATTAAACATTTCTAAGTGTCACACATCATGTTGAAAAGTGCAGGTAACAGTTCATAATATTCACCATCACTACTCAGACAGTTCAAGCATGAACAATAGTTTGAATACACATACAAATGCTTTTACAATGCTCTTGCACTAAACATACAAATCATAACAAACACACAAATGATATCAGATAATTGTCATATTACTATTACAAATACACAAACATCAGTAAACCTATAATATTTATGGGTGTCAGTGCAAGCCACTACAAACAAATAAAATAATATTTAGGAGATAGGTGGGTAGGATTAGGAAAGGAAAACACACCAAACGCACTCACTCATCTTTCATCCACATTAAGTACTACTGTGTAATTGAATAGTGTTAACTGTTTAAATGCAATTCTGTCAAAATTTCATGTTCATCATGTGTATCAAGTAATAGTGGCAGCAATGTATAACAGTCAATAATAGTTAAGTCAACGTCATAGTCATCATGTCAAGACCAATGTTTGCCAAGCCAGATCAAAATGTACGGTTGCTGAACAACTGTCAGTGTGCCAAGATATGCAACTTCCTCTCTCCAAAAAAAAAAGTACATACTGCTTAGTGATTTAACAAAGTGTGTGTAGACAATCTTCCTTCCATTTTAGTGTTCTAGTCTGCTATCTTCATCCTCCTTGTTCCATATAGACCAACAAAAAAAAAAAAAAAAAATGCACCTCACTTACTTTACCTCTTATACACCAAAACTCCAATCAACTTCATATAATCTCAATACCTCAATAATACCTCTTCGATACGTCGATACATATAAACCTTATTGCCAGTATCATTTCACTTCCATAACAACTCTTTCCTCTAGTCAGTCTCCTCGAATAAGTACAGATAAAATCCTAATGCAAACCTCATCATCCCATACAATCCGAAGACACACTGTCAACACACAACCTCTGTGTAATCCATCTGACCAAAATCTTCTACTCATTATGAATTATAAACAAAGAATGCATACATGACCTCTAACAGACTTAGTTCGAATAACTCTCAGTAATTAAGTACGATTACGGAGTGTGAATGATCCTAATATTTCGCAATGTGTACACCACTTCAAGAATTATGGCAAACAGAAGCAAACATGTGGAGTATTTCTTGTGTCAAGTGACACTTCCTATTTCAATTGCTCACGAAAAACGCAGTGTAATAACTGTGTTGGTATATCATGTCTTTAGCTTCCTTCCTATTGGCATGCATTTATACAGCTTTCATAAAACCTCCAGCTCATGTGACTTCTATGAAGTTTCTTGTACTAATGTCATTCGTCGAATTATAGCAGTTCATTTTCTTATCTTAAAAATATAAAGCACTGAGTGTAAGCAAAACAAGCAATAGCGAGTAAATATACCAGTAGTGAACAGAATGTCAACAAGTGGATGCAGCACAATTCTTACAACGAGGCTCTGCCAAGCGAACAATCTGTAACTAATACCATAGTTTAACCTAAACTCTATGTTCGTACACTGTACATCAGCATTGCTATATACCAAATTAAAGAATAGTTATGACAACAAGCAGAAATGTGTAAATATGCAATCCATACGCATAGCAGTAAACATATATCTTACGTACTAAACAGGTTATTAGCATCGTATCTGCGTAAGCAAATAAATGTTCATATGTAATCTTAATAAGTAAACATGAAGGCGCAAGCAGATAAATCACAAAGTATAACTTACATACCTAACCACATCAGCACAATTAATCAGGTGACAATTATAATTTAAATAAATAAGCACAGCAGGCACATAATAAAAAAATATGACATCAGTGAAAAAGCAGTGCAGCCAAGCGATGCATAATATACACAAGTAACAATCCAGTTCATTAATAATCATTGTCAAAATCAGTTAACGTACACAAGCACGTCGCTTCACAAGTAATTTCATAGAACATGTAATTAGCACAAAGTATGAATCACGTAATCGCGAGCAGCAAATTACGTCTAAAGTACGTACCTAAGTGGAAATATGTTACCTGAAAATGAACTCAATTAACAGTTACCTTTTTTTTTAGTTTATTAGTTTCTTCTTGGAAATTACATTCTTCCTGAAAATTTCTCGATAGCAAGTCCTCTTAACGTCGGACACGCACAGAATTTACCTGAAGTTCTTAAATATTTTATAGAACCGTATCCTGAAAAATACTGAATGTTAATAACATAATTCATCAAGTCACTATAGCTTTATACTGATTTTATTCGGAGAAAGACTGTGTATTTGTTTACGGCTGTCAGTGCATTCGCACTGAGCGCTCGATCAGCTGTAGGCGCGTGACGTGGGAAGTGATTGTTTGCGGTCAAGGACTGCCCTGTGCGGCGCGCAGACTTGACTGTTGCTTTGAGTATATGCCGCCGCCAAAACACAGCGCGGTATCCTTGTACTCTCCACATATTTACATGTAGCTGTTAGTTTCTCACAAGTATGTCATTCTACAAAAATTTTCCAAAAGTATATCATTCCACAAAAATTTTAACGTTAGATATATGATGTATTCCCTTAGAGCGTCGTGATTTAAGAGTTTCTACTTCAACAGTGTTATCATGAATAATTTTGCGAATTCTATATGGACCGTTATAAAGCAGAAAAAATTTGCGACACAAGCCTTTTCCTTTGTGAGACAATCGATGAGACTTAATTAACACTTTTTGACCAACTGACAAGATTTTTAAACGACCAGGACGCTTAGCTGATTTCTCTCTTCTAGCAGCCGCAGATGCAATATTTTGTAGAGCCAGGTTGACAACTTCAGAATGCCGCAGTTTCCGTGTAGGCGGAAAAGGAACGATTTCAGATATGCGATTTGTCGGTGCTTTGTTTTTTAATATCAGTATAGGCGGTAAAGAAGTTGAATCATTAGGGAGTTCATTCAGAATGTTTTGAAAAATATGAAGATACTGATCCCACGTTCTGTGATTCTGATGACAATAAAGACGACACAATTTATTGATTTCCTTCATCCATCTCTCTGAAGCGTTAGATTGAGGGTGAAAAAGTGAAATGAAGATTGGTTTAATTTTACGACGCCGTAGAGTACGAAGCCAAATTTTAGAACGAAACTGTGATCCATTATCTGATATAACCTTATCAACATGAACAACTTCTTTAAGAAAATGGTTAATGAAAGCATTAGATACTGAACGAGCTGTTGCTTTGCGTAACGGTGTAAAACACACATATTTTGATGTCAACTCCACTGCTACGAAAATGTACGCAAAACCATTAGTAGATCGAACCACTGGACCGAACAAATCGACTGCAGCCATGTCCTTTAATTTCGCTGGAATGATAGGAAACAACGGTGCTCTGTGAGAAACTGTTGGCGGCTTAGCCTTTTGACATAATTTGCATTTGGCCAGAACAGATCGAATACGTTTTTCCATATTACTGAAGTAACAATTTTCTCGCAATTTATGAAAGCATTTTCTGGGACCAAAGTGTGCATAACTGAAATGCGTATACCAAATCAGCTTATTAACCCACTCATCAGGAATACAAACTAACCAAACAGAGTTGTCGACCGATTTTCGTTTAAAAAGAATGTCGTTGCGAACTAAATAATGCTGTCTAATCGCTACGCTTTCCTTTCTCCTCCACTTCTCCTTAATGTCCTTCCAGATTGGATCCTTATTTTGCTCCTTAGCGATGTCCTGGAGCGAAGACGAAATAAAGTTCTCAAACGCAACACCTTGAATATACATCAAACAATAATTGTTTTCCTTGCAGTCCTCTTCAGCACTTTGTTTAAAACCCATAGGTGCACGTGATAAGGCATCAGCAACAATATTTGAAGAACCCTGTATGTAAACAATACTAAAATCAAACTCCTGTAGGTAACAACGCCCATCGTGACAATCTGCCGTGAGTTAATTTTGTTGACATAAGAAATTCCAGAGCTCGATGATCGGTGTAAACCTTAGTATGTCTGCCAAACAAGAATGTCCGAAATTTTGTAAAAGCCCAAACAACCGCCAAAGCTTCAAGTTCCGTAATCGAATAATTCTTTTCTGATTTAGAGAGAACAAGACTTCCAAATGCAATAGTCTTTTGTACTACAACGCCGTTTTCTTCTATCTCTTGAAATAAATGTGCACCTAGGCCTTTGTATGATGAGTCCGTCGCCAAACAAAAATCTTTAGATAAATCCGGATGTGAAAGAAGTGGAGCAGCAACTAAAGCATCACGGAGTTGTTCAAATTCTGACTGAGCTTCCTCATCCCAACACCAATTAGATTTCTTTCCAGGTAGTTCACATAAACGAGGTGTGGCCAAAGCGTCCAATTTAACAAAGCGTCTAAGAAAATTATAGACACCAAGAAAACTACGAACATCACGTTTTGTAGTAGGAACAGCATAATTACGAATAGCGTCTAATTTTTCTGGATCAGGAAGAATACCTTCTGTAGAAATAATGTGACCGAGAAATCTCACCTGAGAACGACCAAATTCAGATTTTTCTAAGTTCACTGTAATGCCAACTCTTGCAAAAATACGTAATAATGAATCCAAAATTTTGTTGTGCTCAATCCAAGAATATTTAGCAATAAGAATGTCGTCAACATATGAAGTAATATTGTCACGAAGATAAACAGGTAAAATTTCGTTTAAACTACAAATGAATGCTGCAGAAAATATAGTAAGTCCAAACGGTAAATTCCAAAGTCACTTTTGGGTAAAACAGTCATATCCGGTTATTGTTTATCTACTCTCTAGATAGATTGATAGTAGAAGAGTTGTTTTTGACAGATGCAAAGAATAGTAAAAGAGTAGGCAGCGGTACAGAAAACTAAAAGAGAAATAGCACCACTACAGCTCGGGGCCCTATGCTCGCTACGGCACATATTCACTTAGAGTAGTGAATTCCCTGAGGACTTTAATAGCTGCACATAAATTTCAGTTTGTGACTTAGTGGCCAATTTGGTGGAAGTGCGTACATAAATTGATCTAACCATGAACATGGATGTATGTCATTCTTAGAATTGCGGAAGATCTTAAATTTCCGAACAGTCAAAAAGTGCTTATAGTCAAAGTTTTCGCCTCGTGGCGACAAAGACCTACCGCGTCTGTCCCAGTCCCAATGTCGATTATTGTCAAGTTCGCGCGCCTGGCGCTCTCTTGTTGCATCCCGTAAATGAAACAAACTATTTTCTTCAAACCCCTCTGGTATCTGTGATTCTAAATTTCTTTTGCCGTCTTTTCCTACGATTTCGCCTTCAATTTGTTTGACTTGCTTTTTTAATGCCTCAAATTCCCTTTTCACGCGTTCATTAAATTTTCCCTGATCTTCAACATGTTTACTTATGCTCTGGTACTCTTCGGTTTCTGAAAATGGCAATGGAGCTGTGTCATCTGAATCTCTGTCCCCATTTAAACTAAGATTTGTCAATTTATCTGAAATCTCCTCCACTCTTTCCGATAAGTCACCAATTTGTTCTTTCTGTTTATTTACGTCTTCCGTAAGTGTCGCGACTCGCGTTTCAGTATTAACGCATTTAGTAGTTAACTGTTCATACTGTTGTGTTAGGTTATTTAATCTGTCATTTGGTACGGATTCCTTGATTCTCTCAAATATTTCTTCCTTATCTTTTGCACGTTGTAAATTTAACTCTGAAAATTTCTGTACTATCACGCGATCTCTTTCTTCCTGTTCTCTATCCTGTTCCCTTTGTCTAATCTCTACTGCAACTAATCTATTATTGTGAGCATTCAAAATCGGTTGTACTTCTTCTCGAATTTCTTTCTTTAATTCATCTTTCATGTTTTTGAAACATGTCCCTATTCGTGAGTCTAACCGTGTTTCCAAAGTTCCAATCTCTGTTTTAAATTCAGATCCTAACTGTGATCCCAATGAGTCTAACCGTGTTTCCATTGTTCCCATATCAGTTTTAATTGTGCCTATCTCAGTTTTAATTGTTCCTATTTGTGATTCTAACCGAGATCCCAAATTTAATATTGCACTCATCAACTGCTCCGTGTTAAGTTGCTCGAAATTCTTTTCGCCCCTAACATTTCCCACAAAAGTAACTTCCTTCTGCATGGCCATAAAGCTATCTGTGTTCGATACTATTCCACAATCTTCTATCGTTAATCTCGTATTCTGTGAATTTTCTGATTGAGAAAAATTTTGGAACGGTTCCGGACTATCTTCCCGACTTATTACATTGTTTTCCACTTCATTATCCATCACACTGTTCTCCTGTGTTGGCGAGTTCGCCATGTTAACAATTTCGTCATTCTCACTATTCATCATTTTTGCCTTTTTCATTGATCGCGTAATCATTTACAAAATATACAAAACTCATCACTATATTAAAATTGCACACAATGACACTTTATCTCCAACAATACCATTCACACGAAATGTTTCCTTCAAACACGATTGACAAACAATTGAAATAATTGCACTAAATCGTCAAACGCGTATACAAGACAACAAAATTAAATTATGAAATACCATAAGAAGAATGACAATTACCAAATCTACACATGCAATATAGACTACAATTACTAAACTACAAATTACTACAACAATACTACTGTCTACTATTTTTACAATCAGAAGAATTCCAAGGGACGATCCGAAGCAGCGGTCGCCACGTGCATGGGGGCTTAATTTATATAGAATGTTAATATTTTTTAGTAGCTGTATGTCCGATTACGCAAGTGTCGTAAACGGCTGGCCCTGACTAGTTTTAGTACGCAATCTGACTGCTTAGAATGACAACAAAGAATGTAAGAAAATTTTCGTTAACACAGTTAATTAATTAAGCCCCCAGCAACTATAAAACCTACGAAACCCAACAAAGCACAAGTGTAGCTGTTCTGTATGTGGTAGTATGACTCAACGCACATCTGGCGCGGTGGTTCTTCAACAAGACAAGAATTTTTAAACACCAATTATACTGACGTGATAAAAGAAAATTAGAAATACTATAATTGTGCAAGAAAATCAGAATTACACTCTAATACAAGAACACACGCCAGATGCTTTGTTGACTGAACCTGTAATGACACATTATTCAGGTCACTGAAATAATGAGAGAGAAGAATAAAAGTAGTTTGTTACCTTAATTTATATTGACGAAATGCACTCTGATCATTACAATGTCTCCATTAGAATAACATCTGCTATCTCTCCCATCACATAGCTGCATAAAACATGGAACAAACACTCACTACTACCCCATCTCACTCCAACTTCAGCTACAAGCAGTGTCCACCACAACTTCTCGGCAAGAACTGCTTGCCGCTACGTCTCAATAATCACTGCCAGTGGAGGCGGCGGAACAATACTCTCTGGCGCGATCTTTGGCGCTGTGGCTCAGTGTAGCCACCTTTCACCCTTTCAAAGCAACCATCCCAGCATTTTCTTGCAGCGATTTAGGGAAATGATGAAGCCCTAAATCAGGATGGCCGGACGCGAGTTTTGAACCGTCGTCCTCCCGAATGCGAATCCAGGGTGCTAACCACTGCGCCACCTCGCTTGGTCTCCATGACTTGCGAGCAGCTCTGCAGAAAGAATGGGCGTTATTGCCTCAAAATGTGATTGATTACATCATTCACAGTATGCCCCGTCTGTTGTCAGGTCTGTATTGCTGCCAGAGGTGGTCACACACCATATTAACCAGTTGCCGGAATGTGTGTGCAAATCCGTTAAGATGGAAAAAATGAAAAACATTTTTGTCTACCGTTATACATGTTGCAATTGTTTACGATCTGTGTTCTTCACATTGTTTCTACTTTACTGTCACCTTGTCACAAAGTTTTCTGGAAAAATAAAAGCAACCATGCAAAATTTCTGTTTGTTGCTTTATACAAAAAGAACAACCAAACTTTTCCTAATGTAGAAACATGTTCTTTGCGAATGAATTTTCGTGACTCGCCGCTCCAAACTACACTACTGGTCATTAAAATTCCTACACCAGGAAGACGGCGTGCTACAGACGCGAAATTTAACCGACAGGAAGAAGATGCTGTGATATGCAAATGATTAGCTTTTCAGTGCATTCACACAAGGTTGGCGCCGGAGGCGACACCTACAACGTGCTGATATGAGGAAAGTTTCCAACCGATTTCTCATACACAAACAGCAGTTCACCGGCGTTGCCTGGTGAAACGTTGTTGTGATGCCTCGTGTAAGGAGAAATGCCTACCATCACGTTTCCGACTTTGATAAAGGTCGGATTGTAGCCTATCGCGATTGCGGTTTATCGTATCGCGACATTGCTCCTCGCGTTGGTCGAGCTCCAATGACTGTTAGCAGAGTATGAAATCAGTGGGTTCAGGAGGGTAATACGGAACGCCGTGATGGATCCCAACGGCCTCGTATCACTAGCAGTCGAGATGAGAGGCATCTTACGCGCATGGCTGTAACGGATCGTGCAGCCACGTCTCGATCCCTGATTCAACAGATGGGGACGTTTCAAGACAACAACCATCTGCACGAACAGTTCGACGACGTTTGCAGCAGCATGGACTATCAGCCCGGAGACCGTGTCTGCAGTTACCCTTGACGCTGCAGCACAGACAGGAGCGCCTGCGATGGTGTACTCAACGACGAACCTGGGTGCACGAATGGCAAAACGTCATTTTTTTCGGATGAATCCAGGTTCTATTTACAGCATCATGATGGTCGCATCCGTGTTTGGCGACATCGCGGTGAACGGACATTGGAAGCTTGTATTCGTCATCGCCATACTGGCGTATCACCCGGCGTAATGGTATGGGGAGCCATTCGTTACACGTCTCGTGTAAGTAGGCTGTTTATGTTTTCTTATTGCCAACGTTACGTAGCGCTCTGTATGAAACTCACTGGCTGTGCTGTGTGCAGTCTGTGGCTAGTTTGCATTGTTGTGTGCCATTGTAGTGTTGGGCAGCTGGATGTGAACAGCACGTAGCGTTGCGCAGTTGGAGGTGAGCCGCCAGCAGTGGTGGATGTGGGGAGAGAAATGGCGGAGTTTTGAAATTTGTAAGACTGGATGTCATGAACTGCTATGTATATTATGATTTTTCAACACTATTAAGGTAAATACATTGTTTGTTCTCTATTAAAATCTTTCATTTGCTAACTATGCATATCAGTAGTTAGTGCCTTCCGTAGTTTGAATCTTTTATTTAGCTGGCAGTAGTGGCGCTCGCTGTATTGCAGTTGTTCGAGTAACGAAGATTTTTGTGAGGTAAGTGATTTGTGAAAGGTATAGGTTAATGCTAGTCAGGGTCATTCTTTTGTAGGGATTATTGAAAGTCAGATTGCGTTGCGCTAAAAATATTATGTGTCAGTTTAAGGACAATCATGAATAATTGTTCTAAGGGGATGTTCCATATGGCGACCCTGCCAGGATTCGAACCTGGAATCTTCTGATTTTTTTTCTTGTAGTTTGTGTAATTAGTGTAGCTATTCCAGAATGAGATTTTCACTCTGCAGCGGAGTGTGCGCTGATATGAAACTTCCTGGCAGATTAAAACTGTGTGCCCAACCGAGACTCGAACTCGGGACCTTTGCCTTTCGCGGGCAAGTGCTCTACCAACTGAGCTACCGAAGCACGACTCACGCCCGGTACTCACAGCTTTACTTCTGCCAGTACCTCTGCTCAGTTGGTAGAGCACTTGCCCGCGAAAGGCAAAGGTCCCGAGTTCGAGTCTCGGTCGGGCACACTGTTTTAATCTGCCAGGAAGTTTCATACCAGCGCACACTCCGCTGCAGAGTGAAAATCTCATTCTGGAAACATCCCCCAGGCTGTGGCTAAGCCATGTCTCCGCAATATCCTTTCTTTCAGGAGTGCTAGTTCTGCAAGGTTCGCAGGAGAGCTTCTGTAAAGTTTGGAAGGTAGGAGACGAGGTACTGCCAGAAGTAAAGCTGTGAGTACCGGGCGTGAGTCGTGTAGGTATTGTTTACTGCTAGCGTGTAATTGTAGAGAGAATCTCCTTTGTAGCTGCAGTCTTTTATTGTTGTTGTGGCATGCATGTAGATTTGCACCAAATATTTCGCAGCTGCGCTTGCAATTAACTAGATATTATTTTCAGTGTTATGTTAATGTGTTCTCTTATTTTTGCTTTTCTGTGTTGTCGTGTGAAATATTGTGACAGTAATGGCGTGTGAAAAACGTAATACTAGGCTCCAAAGTAAACTGAGAAATGACAGTGAAGACGAAAGCAGTGTGTTAGCGCCACCATGTAGTGAATTAACTAATGTTCAAAGTAGTAATTTGGTAATTGTGCATAGGGAAATGGAGCGGGCTGCAAATAATGGTGTAGGCAGTGAAACAATTAGTGAATAGGGAAGCATTATCGATCGATCGGTCGGCAACAGCTCGCCTCAGGATTCCGAAATGACACGACACAATCTTGCAAATACTGTAGATTCAGGTTTTGCGGCCTCACCGTTTTCTCATATAAATCAAGACACATTTCCTGCTTTTCAAAATGCGAATATTGCCGGCTCAAAAGCACTGCCGAATAGCACTGAGGAACATGTTTCAGACACCAGTGCACTGTTATTACAGTTAATGCAACAAATGGGACAAAGGCTACAAAAGTTAGACACAACGCTTGAACAAAATCAGAGACAAACACAGCAAAAGCTTCAAAAGTTAGACACAATGGAACAAAATCAGAGACAAACACAGCAAATGCTTCAAAAGTTAGACACAATGGAACAAAATCTTTGGAAGTTAGACACCACGCTTGAACAAACACGTGAAGATTTAACTACTGAGTTACATAAAATCGAAGCGAAATGTCAAAAAGTCTGTAATGACGTAAAAACACAAATTTGTGAGCATTTCCAACCTATTTTTTCGCGGCATGAAAATGCATTACAGAATTACGAAGCAGCCATAAAAGAACAGCAAACTATTGTTCATAAAAATCATGAGACCTTGCAAGATAAAATTGACTCAGTTGCATTTACCGATTCGGTTATGCAACTTGCAAAAACTCAGGAAAACTTAAAGGACACAGTAGATACTCTGAAAATTGGTTCAGAAAGACACATGGAGGAAATTAGTTCATTATCAGAGAAGGTATTTGAACTTTCGGATCAGCTAAATAATTTATCTACGAAGGTAGACGATAATCTGAATGACACAAAACCGGTAGTCTTTAATGACACAGAAGAGTGCGAACAAATTAGGAAATTCAAACAAAATCAGAATCAAATTAATACGCAACACCAAAGAGAAATCCGGGCAGTACAAGATCAGCTGACACAGGTAATACAAGAATTACGTATTTCAGAGGACACTCGCGCCCCAATACGGGAAGAGGGACATAGAAATACGGAACAGCCACAAAATAATAACACAGCGCATTTCGAAAATTATGAAAGAAATTGGAAAGGTGCACCGAATTTTGAAATGGAACCGCCGAAACGACGTAACAATGACCGATAGGCGACTCGCCGACATGATGATTTTGACTATAAGCTGTTCATTACTACACGTAAATTTAAAACATTTAAGAATTCTGGCAATGACATTCATCCACAAGCGTGGCTCCATAAATTCTCTCATTGTTTTCCTCCCAACTGGTCATTAGAGCACAGATTAGAATTTATGTGTGGCTATTTAGAGAATGAACCAGCTGTAAGAATGCAATCGGTCATTCACGATTGTCACAGTGAAGGAGAATTTTACCATGCCTTCCTCTCAGCATATTGGTCTCAAGCTACTCAAGACCGAGTAAAACATAGCATCATAATGATGAAACATTTCGAACAATCTGAATTTTCCAGTCTTGTGAAATATTTTGAAGACATGTTGCACAAGAATCAGTACCTGTCAAACCCATACAGCCCCTCAGAACTCATCCGCATTTGCTTAATGAAATTACCTGAACATTTACGAAATATTATTTTGGCAGGACGTTGCAAAGACGACATTGAAGCTTTTCAGGGACTCTTACAAGAATTAGAAATTGACACTGACAATCGCGGAACGCGAAAACAGGAACACAACAATTACAGGTCACATCCGTCGCAATTCCGCGACGAAAGAAATAATAACTGGACACGACAAGGCTATTCTCAAAACACAAATCGTGACCAAAACAGACACCACCCGTATGACAACCGTTGGCAGAGTAGTAATAATTACAGGGAAAGATCACCTCTCCGCGGTAGTGACTATCACAGAACAATCAGAGAAACAGACAATTTGGGAACCAAAATAATTATTATCAAGGGAGACAGAATAACTTTAGATGCAACGGTCCAGCGCACAGTTACGATTCAGGGAGAAGTTCTCCACCACGTGACCGACAAGAAAGAAACTATGGAATCTACCGACATGACGAGGACAGACGATATGATCGTAACGACAGAGCTGAATTGCATCAGAACTGGCGGGATTCAAACAGAGCAGGGCCCTCTCGACAAGGTGAATTTGTAAAAGTTAGGTCTCAAAATTCCAATAACGACGCGCACCAACAAAGACACAATAGGCAATGACTCATACCGCTGGCAGCCACAAAACGTACTTATGAAACTGACGACACAGCTGCCGTAGCTAGTAATTACGTAAAAATGGAAGACATTAGGGACATCTTACTCCAGGAGCACGACGTAAAACATAACAACATTGCATATCCTGTGATTCACATTACAGTAAATGACGTAAAATTTACGGCAGTACTTGACTCTGGCAGTCCCATTTCAGTAATTAGTGAAACAGCCTTTAGCAAATGCAACAAATCGAATGATTGTCCCACACTTCCGTTGCGTAAGATTAAATTACAAGGTGCAATCTTTGGAAAAAGTGTAGATGTACGCCAACAAACCAACTTAGAATTCTTTTGTCAAAGCCACAGCTTCTCTATGAACTTTCTTATTGTTCCATTATTGTCGACGGAAATTATATTGGGAGTAGACTTTTTGAATGAATACAAAGTAATCTTAAACTTTCACAATGCTGAAATAAGTTTAGAGAAAGAAGGTAGGTCAATAGCTTTGAAATTTGAAGATTGGCTTTCAAACCATGACGAAGAAATTAATCGGCTTTACCTCCTGTTAGACAACAGTTCGGAATTTTCGACGGAACTTGACACTAACAATCACTCTGCAAGTACTGACAGGGATGATATCGACGGCGCATTTGATACTAATGAGTTAATTCAGAATAAAATTCAAACAATTGAGAATTGTAATGAGAGTGATAGGCAAGACCTTTTTGAGATTTTACAAGCACGTTCCACAGTTTTTACTCACAAAACAGGAACAATCAAGGGATTTCAATACCAATTTCGTGTTCGTGAGCATACTAAATTTTGTGTTAGACCAGCACATTATAGGGACCGTGTTAGAACAGAAATACAATCTATGCTTGACGAGGGCATTATTGAGCCTGCAGTAATCCCATACAACAATTCATTACATGTTGTTGAGAAGAAAAATGAATCGATCAGTCTTGTCTTAGATTCGAGAAAAATCAATACTATCATCATTCCTGAAACAGACAGGCCGCAAATGTTAGAAGAACTTCTTCAAAATTTTAATGGTGTAAAAGTGTTGTCTTCTATTGATCTCAGATCCAGCTTTTATCAGATCGAACTTCATCCAGAATGTAGAAAATACACAGCTTTCCTTTGTTTCGGCGTTTGTTATCAGTTTCGGAAACTTCCTTTTGGTTTGAACATTTCTTCAACAGCATTCATTCACGGGCTAAATTCCATTTTACCTGAGTTCTTAAAACGTCACAGCACCTTATATGTGGACGATATTCTAATAGCAGAAGCTTCATGGGAACAACATAACCGCATCCTCAACAGTTTGTTACGTATTTTTGCAGAATCTGGAATTACAGTTAACTTGGAAAAGTCTGAATTCGGTAGGACAAAGGTGAAGTTTTTGGGACATATTATTTCTTCTGAAGGCATTCAGCCGGATCCTGAAAATTTAGAAGCAATGTGAGCTATTCCAGTTCCATCCACAAAATAACAAGTCCGCAGTTTTCTAGGTCTCGTAAATTTTTACCGTCGTTTTCTGAATATGCAAATTCTAGTTACACCAAAACTTTGTTCTCTCACTGGAAAAAATACTATTTGAAACTGGGACGAACAAGGACAGTTGGAATTCAATTCTTTGAAAGAATCGCTACTTAACGCGCCAATACAAGCTCATCCAGATCTGTCACAAGATTTCTGCCTTAGCACGGATTCTTCTAAAGTCGGTCTTGGTGCCCATTTATTTCAAGAAGCCACAGAAAATGACACTACTGTTCAGAAAACCATTGCTTTTGCTAGCCGAGTGCTAACAAAATCTGAAAAAAATTATTCCGTTACTGAATTAGAAGCTTTAGCTATCGTTTGGGCATTTAACAAATTCCGTTTCTTTCTTTCTGGTAAGCACGTAAAAGTGTACAGTGATCATCGTGCATTACAATTTCTTATGTCTTCAAAATTAAATCATGACAGGTTAAAACGTTGGGCATTGTTTCTACAAGAATTCCACTTCACAATAGTCTACATTCCCGGCAAGGAGAACATTGTTGCAGACGCAGTGTCACGCGCACCGGCTGGGCTAGAGAAAAGTAACACAGAAGGCTACATCGAGAAAAATTTCAGTATTCTTTACATTCAGAAAGTCGCCTTTGAAAACTTCATCATCACATCTTTAAAGGACATTGCTCATGAACAAGATAAAGATCCGATTTGGAAAGACATCAAAAGTAAATGGCATGAAAAGACACACACTCAGAGTCGGCATTATTACGTGTTGATGACAAGCTATGGGTACTTTGCATTCCAGACGATTTTGTTAATAAGCTCATTTGGTACATTCATTTCAGCTACGCACATTTTGGTCCACGAAAATGCTATCATATTCTTCGAACGACTTGTTATTTTAACAATACGGAAAAGAGAATTCAAAGAGTCTTGTCTATTTGTAAACTTTGTCAAAAGGCGAAACCATCTACTATCTCACATCGTGCTTCGTTGTTTCCTATTATTCCTTCTAAATTAAAAGAATTTGCTGCTGTTGATCTCTTGGGACCCCTTGACAGAACATCGAATGGATTTTCGTACGTTCTAGTCGCTGTTGAACTTACTTCAAAATTTGTTTATTTCACTCCGTTACGTAAAGCCACTGGACGGTCTGTATCCAACGCCTTTGTTAAAAATTTCTTACGTGAAGTTGGCCACGTTGCTAAAGTTATTTCAGATGACGGACCGCAAATCAGATCTGCTGTTTGGTCACGCATGCTTCGGAATCATAAAATCAAACCTGTTTTTATTTCATTGTACTCACCACATTGTAACCCGTCTGAACGGATTATGAAAGAAATCAATAAGCTTTGCAGACTTTATTGTCACAGAAAGCATCAGCATTGGGACAGATATTTACACTTATTCCAAAACGTGCTGAATGAAATGCCTCATGACTCCACTGCTTTACCACCTACTCTTGTACTGAAGAATGAAGAACCACCGAACAGAATCAGAGAGCTTGTACCTTTCCCGAATACACGTAAACTTCGACACAAAGACATAATTGATTTGGCTCTTAAAAATATAAAATCTGCAGCAGACAAAAGGAGAAAACTACACGGTAAAGCAAATGCAAAGAAATTATATATTGGTCAGAAAGTTCTCATTAAAGCTCATTCATTGTCACATAAGAAGAAACACTTGAGTCACAAATTCTTTCTAGTTTACAATAGACCTTACAGAATCCAACGTATACCACATGATAATTGCGTTGAAGTTGAAACTCTGCATACTAGGAAGAGTAAAGGTTTACACCACATTTCACATGTAAAACCGTTTATTGAAAGATAATCTGCTTTTTAACTTTGTCTTTGCCATAAAACTTTTCACATCACATTTCTAGTATGCATTGTCAGACTTAGAAACTGTTACCATGCAACAATGTTTGAAGTTAAATATCCAATCAAGAACCAAGAGAACTTATTTAAACAGAAATTACGAATGCATTGTTATAGCGAACAGACGACACAGTGTTGTTATTTGTACATTCTTGCTTTGTTAGTTGCACGATTACGTAACGACTATAAGGCTTACATACTTGGAACATATACTGGTACTGCTAATGAGATTTTAATGGAACATTTTGGTTTACTTGAAAATACGTTCTGGATTTAAAGTACTTTCAGTGAGATACCAGAAGACACAGTGGTTAGTTTATGTCACAGCTACACGATTTTATCACGACGCTAATAATGAGTGACAATTTACAATGTTGCTTTTGCAGTGTTTCTGTTTTATATCTGCACAGTTTTTCTGTATTAATCTGGAAAGTAAAACATGTTTTATTAGTAACTTTTGTGGTATAGCTACAATGAGACAGCCTTTTCCGTAGCACAACAATACGTTACAGCTCAGTACTTTCTTCATCACGGCAATAAGCATAATAACTAAGATATCTATACGCAAAGCATTTCACTTTTGTTTATCATGAGGTAAGTACATTGACTTTTGCGGAACTTAGCTTTCGGAGGACGATAACTACGACACTTCCACAGAGATTATCTTACAAGACGCACAGTTTAGCGCTACTGTACACATATTTGAGTGATTAATTTTGTACTTAAAACATTTATTTTTAAAGATATTTGAAGTACAATGATACAATGGTTTTCCGTGATACATTTCATTCCATTGCTGTAATCTGTAACACCTGAGGGTATTATTCATTTATCCTCAGGGGGGTACAAGCTTACTTTGTGTACCATGTGTTTGGCAAGCACAAGGAGCCCTAGCTAATATGGTATTTGCTTATACAACTTTACACATATGTATCATATTTCTCTAACACACAAATTACACAGCTATCTGTTCATTTAACTGAGAGATAAACATTTTTTTTTTACTACATCAGTGACACATGTTTACGCAATTACAGAGTTGGATTACTTCACACTTACGAAATTGAATTTTGTCTGTACTTTGTGAACTGTTCATATTTTTTTGGAACCATTGTGATACTATGAGAGCGTTGAATGATGTATTTGGTAAGGGAGCATGATTTTGAAGTACGTTTGAGTTAGATGACACTATTGAAACGAGTAGAGAATATTTTTTAGGGTTTGAAATTGTTTGAGGAGGCTACGAGGTTTTTGAGATTTGACTGAGGTGTTATGATGTTATTTTTACGACGACGATGTGTATTATGCTGTTGAGGTATGTTTATGATCAATAAGATGATGCTACCATATATGAGGAATTTGATTATGCTACGTATTTATTATGATGAAATATTGAAGAAGTGTCGACGAATACGTATATGAATAATGAGTAGTGTTTAGGGACTCTGATTTGTGGAAAAGGATGTTGGAAACCAAGAATCGTACTTTAAGAGTTATGAAATGTGTGTAAATGCGTGTATGTATCACAATGCCGACGAAAACTTTTTGAATACTGTTATATTCATAGGATTTTGTTTCTACACATTTGTAACGCAAATTCTCGACCTGTGAAATTTTTTATATGAGACTGTCACTGTAATGCAAACTGGTGTCGTAAATATTTCAGTAAGAAAGTTAAGTGACCACTTTCACGTAATGAGTCGTGGGCACCCAGCTGCGCAACAGTCGCCTGGAAAAAAGCTATTAGTGTGTGCCTTTCAGAGGCACAGGTGGAGAAAAAAAAAGAGGCCATTATCCTCGCTATTGACATTCCTTTGTAGAAAGCATTGCAAACACGACACACTCAAACTTGAAAACATATGATTATACTGTGGAGCTCTTAATTTATGATATTTACTAAAATGCCTAATGAAACGATGAGAAACATTTCACAGCTATTGTCTTGCTAGTTGAGAGAAATGCCATATGGCTTGCTTTATGTATTTATTTACTCAATTTGTTTATTATCTAGTTTCTAGCTGCACTGCAGCATTGGTTAAAATAAAATTTAATAGATGTACTAATGTACTACAGATCCAGTCAATTATAAATTTATGATCTACTTCCAAGAAAACGAGGGCACATAAATAGACATTTGCCTTCACAGGAATTGCATAAATAATTTTTTTACGATTTGGTAACTTATCTGCTAGCGTAAGTTCTCGTGATGCATCACCCTAGTGTTAAGATGTGACATAGGTATTAAACATGGCCATTTTTACTGTAATATTTTTTCTGCTTGAGCTATGTCATGTTTAGATATAAGTTATTGCATTTGCTGCTGCTGTTTGCCAGGCATAGTGCTACTGAATTTCACTTTGTATTACTCTGTTAAGCCAGTTTTACTACTGATTTATTTTTCTTGTTTGCTGCACATTGCCTTATATTTGTTGTAATATTGTAATTGATTTGCTAATTTCTATAATGCTGCTTGCTTTGCAAATCTGCATTTTTGGTCATTGCTGTTTGTGTTAATTGTTTTGTGCTGCTGCATTACCTCGTCCCTTAGTTTATGCATCTGAGCTCAATAGATTTAAGTTACCTTAAGAGGGGGTAGACTATATAAGAAACTGACTATGGACAATAGGGAAAGAATGCATTGAGAAGTTATATGAAAAAGATTGAAAATGAGTATTGTACGCTGAGAAATAATTATTTTGAAAGAAATATGAATAGAATACAGAAAGCAGGTATAGATAGGACTTTTTGGGAATAATGATGAATGAAGGGAGATCTCCAAGAAGTAAAGAAAGTTTTGTTTGCAAAATTCTGCAGTAAAACAAACCCTGTCCTTTCCTTTTGTATTATTCCGCTATATGTTCGTGTACCCTTGTGTATTTGTGTTCATCCTGTCTTTATGTGTTTATCTGATACGATTTATGTTGTAGAATTTTTCTAATACTCAGCTACATTCACTATGACAAGGAATACTGTTATCCTCAAATATAATTTGCATTAATAATATGTTATTTACTTTGTAAAGATGTTTAGACATTATTTATCTGTTCTGTTTTGTTGCTCATGTGTGAAGTTGATGTTCCAAAAGTTATTCTGATCTTTTATGTAGGTACTTATAATTCCTGTAAC
The DNA here is from genome assembly GCF_023864275.1 of Schistocerca cancellata. Lineage (NCBI taxonomy): Eukaryota > Metazoa > Arthropoda > Insecta > Orthoptera > Acrididae > Schistocerca > Schistocerca cancellata. The sequence goes on from NC_064627.1 coordinate 294,333,875, forward strand.
ACTGATGAATACGTTAGTTCTATTCTTTTGTAAAGCTTGTGCTACAAATGTTATCTGTATTGTTATGTTCTTTAATGATGTATTTTGTACCTTTGTAATTGTATTCTTAAGTTATAAAATTGTAATTGACACCAGTTCATCAAATTAAGTAACTTGTAAGTTACATTTCACTGCACACGTTTCTGTTGGTCATAGTATATGGACAATATGTGAGAAGTAGGGACTGATAGTGTTTGCACGTGTGTTAATAATTCCGCAAGGGACTGGATAACAGCATTGCTGGTTCTAAGGACAATTCTAAAAACTTTGTGAGTGCACAAGTGGTGGTTATGGACTTGCTATATTGTCCGCAAGACTCTTCGATGGTGATTGTGCACCTGCACAGTCGCAGCAGATGGCTGCTGGCCATCTCTACAAGGACTACAGTGGGTCTACACCTTTGATGGTCCATCAATACCATTATTTTTACAAGGACTGCAGTGGGTCTGCACCTTTGGCGGCCCACCAATACCATACTCTCTACCAAGACTATAGTGGGTCTGCTCTGTGATGACCTACCTACCAATATTCTTCAAAACGTCGAATGACTCTGCTGTGGGTTTGCTCTGTTGTGACCCATTACCTGTCAGCATGTCAAGAGTCAGCATTGTCTTTCTGTTGGAAGGACAACACTACTTCTTCAAGACTGCATGGAAATCCACTACTTCTATGTGCATTTTCTTTTACTGCTCAGACTTTGAGAAAAACACTGCAATTTTACTGTGATGAACAATCTGGACTGTCTTTATGGATTGTGAGAAAATTTTAGCTTTTGACCAACATTGTATCAATAAGTGTGTGCATTTGATATCTTTGTTATTGTAATTATGAAAAATTTTATCAAATCATTATTGGCCACTGCCCAAAACAATTTGAAAAATTTTTTGTTCGGAGCATGGGGGCTATGTAAGTAGGCTGTTTATGTTTTCTTATTGGCAACGTTACGTAGTGCTCTGTATGAAAATCACTGGCTGTGCCGTGTGCAGTCTGTGGCTAGTTTGCATTGTCGTGTGCCATTGTAGTGTTGGGCAGCTGGATGTGAATAGCGCGTAGCGTTGCGCAGTTGGAGGTGAGCCGCCAGCAGTGGTGGATGTGAGGAGAGAGATGGCAGAGTTTTGAAATTTGTAATACTGGATATTATGAACTGCTATGTATATTATGATTTTTCAACACTTTTAAGGTAAATACATTGTTTGTTCTCTATTAAAATCTTTCATTTGCTAACTATGCCTATCAGTAGTTAGTGCCTTCCGTAGTTTGAATCTTTTATTTAGCTGGCAGTAGTGGCGCTCGCTGTATTGCAGTAGTTCGAGTAACGAAGATTTTTGTGAGGTAAATGATTTGTGAAAGGTATAGGTAGAAGCCGACCTCGGGGAAGATCAGTTTGGATTCCGTAGAAATGTTGGAACACGTGAGGCAATACTGACCTTACGACTTATCTTGGAAGAAAGATTAAGAAAAGGCAAACCTACGTTTCTAGCATTTGTAGACTTAGAGAAAGCTTTTGACAATGTTGACTGGAATACTCTCTTTCAAATTCTGAAGGTGGCAGGGGTAAAATACAGGGAGCGAAAGGCTATTTACAGTTTGTACAGAAACCAGATGGCAGTTATAAGAGTCGAGGGGCATGAAAGGGAAGCAGTGGTTGGGAAGGGAGTGAGACAGGGTTGTAGCCTCTCCCCGATGTTATTCAATCTGTATATTGAGCAAGCAGTAAAGGAAACAAAAGAAAAATTCGGAGTAGGTATTAAAATTCATGGAGAAGAAGTAAAAACTTTGAGGTTCGCCGATGACATTGTAATTCTATCAGAGACAGCAAAGGACTTGGAAGAGCAGTTGAACGGAATGGACAGTGTCTTGAAAGGAGGATATAAGATGAACATCAACAAAAGCAAAACGAGGATAATGGAATGTAGTCAAATTAAGTCGGGTGATGCTGAGGGAATTAGATTAGGAAATGAGACACTTAAAGTAGTAAAGGAGTTTTGCTATTTAGGAAGTAAAATAACCGATGATGGTCGAAGTAGAGAGGATATAAAATGTAGACTGGCAATGGCAAGGAAAGCGTTTCTCAAGAAGAGAAATTTGTTAACATCGAATATAGATTTAGGTGTCAGGAAGTCGTTTCTGAAAGTATTTGTATGGAGTGTAGCCATGTATGGAAGTGAGACATGGACGATAACTAGTTTGGACAAGAAGAGAATAGAAGCTTTCGAAATGTGGTGCTACAGAAGAATGCTGAAGATAAGGTGGGTAGATCACGTAACTAATGAGGAGGTATTGAATAGGATTGGGGAGAAGAGAAGTTTGTGGCACAACTTGACTAGAAGAAGGGATCGGTTGGTAGGACATGTTCTGAGGCATCGAGGGATCACAAATTTAGCATTGGAGGGCAGCGTGGAGGGTAAAAATCGTAGAGGGAGACCAAGAGATCAATACACTAAGCAGATTCAGAAGGATGTAGGTTGCAGTAGGTACTGGGAGATGAAGAAGCTTGCACAGGATAGAGTAGCATGGAGAGCTGCATCAAACCAGTCTCAGGACTGAAGACCACAACAACAACAACAACATAGGTTAATGTTAGTCAGGGCCATTCTTTTGTAGGGATTATTGAAAGTCAGATTGCGTTGCGCTAAAAGTATTGTGTGCAGTTTAAGGACAGTCATGTATAATTGTTCTAAGGGGATGTTTCACTCGGTCACGTCTTGTTCGCATTGACGGCACTTTGAACAGTGGACGTTACACTTCAGATGTGTTATGACCTGTGGCTCTACCCTTCATTCGATCCCTGCGAAACCCTACATTTCAGCAGGATAATGCACGACCGCATGTTGCAGGTCCTGTATGGGCCTTTCTGGATACACAAAATGTTCGACTGCTGCCCTGGCCAGCACATTCTCCAGATCTCTCACCAACTGAAAACGTCTGTTCAATGGTGGCCGAGCAACTGGCTCGTCACAATACGCCAGTCACTACTCTTGATGAACTTTGGTATCGTGTTGAAGCTGCATGGGCAGCTGTACTTGTACACGCCATTCAAGCTCTATTTGACTCAATTCCCAGGCGTGTCAAGCCCGTTATTACGGCCAGAGGTGGTTATTCTGGGTACTGATTTCTCAGGATCTATGCATCCAAATTGCGTGAAAATGTAATCACATGAGAGTTCTAGTGTAATATATTTGTCCAATGAATACCCGTTTATCATCTGCATGTCTTCTTGGTGTAGCAATTTTAATGGCCAGTAGTGTAACATTTCGTAAACAGTATGCTTCCATAACCTGGACTTAAAAATGACAATCCAAATCACGTGTGTGCACAGACACACACAGTAAAGAGAAGGCATGCAATAAAAGGAAACAAACACATGCGCAGACAAACAGTCCCCCAAAAGACAAAAACGCAGCAATAATTAAATGTGTTAACACTAGAATAAAACGATGGCAAGATAATCTATAACCACTGCTAGAGCATTTCACTACATAACTAAATCGGCAGCCTGGAGCAGGAATCCGGCTTTAATTTTCTCGCTCCATTTGCGGTGTCCACATCCCATTATTTTCATTTATTTCCTCAAACGAACGAGACGTATCACTTCGCCAGTTGAGATCTGAATTGTGACTTTTGTAGCTATCATCATTCATCACTGTTTTCTTTTTTTTTTTTTTCGGAGTCGTGATCTCTCTCGTCTTGCCGTCTATCGTATTCCTCTCTGGAATTATTATCCTTCCGCTCGTATTCATCGAGGTCAGTTAGAATTAACTTAAATATGTTAAATGTATTCACAATTGCGAATATGCACAACAATCAGCTGTAGAGTGTAATGACGACAATGAAAATTTGTGCCGGACCGGGACTCGAACCCGGTCGCTTTAACATTTGGCTATCCGTACATGACTCACGGCCGGACCCCACATGTCGACAGCCAGACGTTTACGGCCTGTACTCGTACACATATTATGTATATTCCCGAACAGGTGAGACATTTTAGTTAGAAGTCCAAAGGAACTTTGCATCGTAATTGTGAAAAGCTCAGGCACTGCAATATGATATTAACCTAAATGCCTCTACCTCTGACCTTTCAACTCCGATGAGTGATCGCTTGTGTTCGATCGGCATCGAGAAGCTGAACAGTTGTTGGTTGGATGGTTGTTTCGGGGAAGGAGACCAGACAGCGAGGTCACCGGTCTCATCGGATTAGGGAAGGACGGGGAAGGAAGTCGGCCGTGCCCTTTGAAAGGAACCATCCCGGCATTTGCCTGGAGCGATTTAGGGAAATCACGGAAAACCTAAATCAGGATGGCCGGACGCGGGATTGAACCGTCGTCCTCCCGAATGCGAGTCCAGTGTCTAACCACTGCGCCACCTCGCTCGGTGAACAGTTGTATCAACTCACCACTTGTGTACGGGTTACGTAGATGTTGATTCCGCTTTAATGTTCCACCAAAACAGCTAGCGTACGACACGATATGCGTCGCCGCCAGGGGCGGAGATTTTATTATGCTAATGCGCACCCTGTTTTTTCGGCCATCGACCAATAGGTCCTCATCATTTCAGTCTCAATTTCTTTGAGAGATTTACATCTCCGAATAGCGGTTCTGCTCTTGGCAAACGCCTCACCGCTCATGTGATTGGTCAAAAACTCAAGTGGTTCAAATGGCTCTGAGCAGTATGGCACTTAACTTCTGAGGTCATCAGTCCCCTAGAACGTAGAACTACTTAAACCTAACTAACCTAAGGACATCACGCACATCCATGCCCGAGGGAGGATTCGAACCTGCGACCGTAGCGGTCGCGCGGTTCCAGACTGTAGCGCCTAGAACCGCTCGGCACTCACGCCGGCTCATGAACTCAATTTGCCGGTGGACAGGCCAGCGGTTCGGCAGATTATTCGTATTTTGAATTGCGCTAGTCATGTTTTTACGTGTACTTCGCCTCCTAAACAGTACATTACGAATTTTCTTGATGAGAAAAAATGCATCTCGTCGAAGGCTCCATCTGATCTAGTTAATGGCACAGGAACTATGGATTCTTCCCTAACTACATTGGGCGAAACTGAGTCATTCGAACTAGTGGTACCGCACGCACTACTACAGACATTTTCCTCTCTGTTTCGGCTCTCTCCTACAGGTAAGAGTTGTTGTGACACTCGCTGCCACGCGATCTCTTTCTTCATCTTTTCCATGTCCCGTTTTAGAGACACAAACTCTTCAGATCTCGAGCTTGGAGCCGACTCTTTCGTCTCCGAAACCGAACTCTCCCTTAAATTTTGTACTCTCTGTGCGAGATGTGAATTCGAATCCTCAGTCCTACTTACTTTCTTCATGAGGGATGAGTTAACGTTTTCTGCTTTATTTACTATATTTTCTGTTTTGTACAGCTTTGTTATACCACTATGAAACATTTTTTCAACATCTTCTAAGTGCTCGTCAGGGTCTTTGAGTCTGTGGTCTGCCTTAGCTAACTTCTCCAAAAAAGCCTTCCTGTTTCTCTTCATCTCTCCCATCTTTTCCTATCAGCTTCGGGTTTCTTTCATCAGACTCTACCATCTTCTATCGGCTTCTGCCTTTCTAGCATTATTTTCACCCGTGGTGGTTATATCCCCCATGCCTTCAAATTTCGAATGATTCACAGCCACATTTGTTTCCCTTTAGCCTGCCTGATTGTTCCCATTGTCGTCACTGCCCTCAACATTTTTCTGCGTTTTATGCATCTCTTCGTTCTCAGTCGTTTCCTCTACTTTGGATTGTGTTAAACTGTAGTCTGATTTAGCCAGAATGTCTCCTCGGGGAATCTTTTCCGTTTCACAGACTGAGTCCTATTGGCACGATCAATTATGCACTGGAAATTAACCTAGCCTATCATTCACAATATTTGTACGGACATACTGGATACTCCGCAAACCAAAGAATTTCAGCATATAAATAATCTTCTCATTCTGAATGTTTATCACACACGACACAGATAGACGTAACACACCAAAAATTTCCCAAAATACACAAATATCTATTACTACACTAACGGAAAAATCACAACACAAAGAGGAAGTTGTGCGGCATAAACAAAAGTTAGCAGACGAGTTTCTACATCTGAAACATGATGTCAATCCAGATTCCGTGCCAGTCGCATAAGAGTGGCGCTATTAGCGCCACCATGAAGATGCAAATCAGGTTTGCTTTAAATACACGCTGTAACGATCGTGAGCGTTAGTTATCTTTGAGATTGGACGTGGTGAGTTCATATTAGTCAAGAACGGCTTTGAGGCAACAAAGTTGCCATTCTCGACACCTCGCTAAATTTGATCGAGGTCTGTAACAGGGCTACGAGAAGCTGGATGTTCCTTCTGCGATGTTGCAGAAAGATTTGGGAAGAATGTAGTCAACGTGCATGATTGCTCGCAGCGGTGGGCACGGGCAAGAAGGCCGGGCTTCGGACGGCCACGTGGCCCTACTGAGACGGAAGACCATCGTGTTCGGCATATGGTCTTGGCGCATCGTACTGCATCTGCAGCAGCGCTTTCAGGAGCAGTTGGCACAGCAGTGACACAGTGAACTGTTACAAATCGATTACTTCAAGAAAAACACCGATCCAAACGCCCTGTAGCGTGCATTTTACTGATCGCATACCACTGCCATTTGCGAGTTCTGTTCTGCCAAGAGAGAGCTCACTGGACGGCAGGTTGGAAGTCTGTTGTGTTCCCTAATGAAAGCTGTTTCTGCCTCGGTGCCAGTGATAGCCGTGTGATGGTTATAAGGAGGCCTGTTGAAGGCCTGCACCCACCGGTCTGAGTGCTAGACACACTGGACCTATACCTGAAGTTATGGTCTGGGGCTCGATTTCGTGTATAGCAGATGCACTTTCTCAGTTATCCCACACACCCTCACGGCAAATTTGCACGTCAATCCGGTGATTCAACCTGTTGTGCTGCTATTCACGAACAGCAGCCCAGCGGGTGTTTTCCAACAGGATAACACTCGCTCACACACCGCTATTGTGACCCAACATGCTCTACAGGAATGGAATCCGCCAGTAGCAGCCGTGGAGGATCAGGCGGACAGACCCAATGGTGTGCGCCCACTGAGTCACATCTCCAGCGGCTGTGGACCACGAGGGCCCTCTGCCACTGCGATATACACTCATGCTCATAAATTAAGAATTATTGCAGAATGTGGTGCCACACAACGTGTCACTACACAAAACTGGCGCTAATAGCATAGGCACATAGGGAACACACACGACACAGATCTGTAAGTCCTCGGTATTGGTGATAAGTTGAGAAAACCGTCCCGAAACACATGTGCTACAAAACTCCACTGTTTCCTGTGCATGTACCCCGACATCAATATGGGATATGATCACCATGCACATGTACACAGGCTGCACAACGGGTTGGCATACTCTGGATCAGGTGGTCGAGCAGCTGCTGGGCTATAGCCTTCCATTCTTGCACCAGTGCCTGTAGGAGCTCCTGAAGTGTCCTAGGGGTTTGAAGACGTGCAGCGATACGTCGACCGAGAGCATCCCAGTCTTGCTGGATGGGGTTTAGGTCTGGAGAACAGGCAGGTCACTCCATTCGCCTGATTCTTCTGTTTCAAGGTACTCTTCCACGATGGCAGCTCGGTGGGGCCGAGCGTTATCATCCATCAGGAGGAAGGTGGGACCCATTGCACCGCTGAAAAGTCGGACATACTGGTGCAAAATGACATCCCGATACACCTGACCTGTTACAGTTCCTCTGTCAAAGACATGCAGGGGTGTACGTCCACCAATCATTATCCCACCCCACACTATCAAACCGCAACCTCCATACAGGTGCCTTTCAAGGACATGAAGGGGTTGGGATCTGGTTGCTGGTTCACGCCAGATAAAGACCTGGCGAGAATCGCTGTTCAGACTACACCTGGACTCGTCTGTGAACATAACCTGAGACCACTGTTCCAATGACCATGTACTGTGTTCTTGACACCAGGCTCTACGGGCTCTCCTGTGACCAGGGGTCAGTGGAATGCACCTTGCTGGTCTCCGGGCGAATAAACCATGTCTGTTCAGTTGTCTGTAGACTGCGTGTCTGGAGACAACTGTTCCAGTGGCTGTGGTAAGGTCCCGAGCAAGCCCACCTGCAGTACTCCGTGGCCGTCTGCGAGCACTGATGGTGAGATATGGTCTCCTTGTGGTGTTGTACACTGTGGACGTCCCATACTGTACCGCCTGGACACGTTTCCTGTCTGTTGGACTCGTTGCCATAATATTGAAATCACACTTTGTGGCACACGGAGGGCCCGTGCTACGACCTGCTGTATTTGACCAGCCTCCAGTCGTCTTAGTATTCTACCCCTCATAACGTCATCAAGATGTGTTCTTTGAGCCATTTTCGACGCACAGTTACGATCAGCACGACATGCACCAACACACCTCCGCGTATGTGGACTGCTGCCAGCGCCACCGTGCGACGACCACACGTCAAATGCACCGCATGGTCATACCCCGAGGTGATTTAAACCCGCAAACCGCCCACCAGAGCGTTGTTTCACTACGTATTAGCATTATCCTTAATTTATGATCATGAGTGTAGAATAGGCGGCGGCAGCCATTCGGCCCCATTCGCACTCGGAGCCTCCACGTTACACCATCGTTCGTGCTTAGTATAGTAAGCCTCATTATAGTTGACATTGTGATAGCTGGACACCGTTTCTTAGTGCGTTAGTTGTAATGATTCTTCGTAAGTTTCAAGAAATACGAAGTAAGTATATCTTGTGTTTGTTGTGTTATCTTGTTAGCTAATCAGTTCTGTTCCTGTCCAGCTTTCCAATGGCGATGATTGCCACACCATTCGTGGCTGCATGCATAACGATCCCTACATTTTGGAGAAGGACCGCGAAGACAGGTTAAGGAAAATTAGGGTTCGTATGGAGGCGTAATGGATGTTTGTTTTTCCTTCGCTGCCTATCCGTGTGGAACAGGAATGAGTGTATGTAAATGTAGACATAGAATATACCAACAAGGGAGTTTCTGATGGAAAAACTAGTTGGGAAATTGTACATGGTAACTTCCGCCATTCATTGTATGCCGGCATAAGGAGAATTTATGTAAATGTAGGCATAGAATATACCAACAAGGGAGTTTTTGATGGAAAAACTCGTTGGGAAATTGTTTACGGCAGTGACGTTAGTTTCCACTAGTCTAGCAGACAAATTGGTAACTGTAAAGATACATTTCAGAACGAAATGAAACCTCCCCTTAGAAAAATTAATGAATTACTGTGCTGATAACCCTCTTACGTTATTTTATTTTCAAACAACTGAGCAGAACTGAACGTACTCAGACATTTCTCTCTTTACTTATTCTGATCAACACTAAGCTGACACACAATATATTTAGCGCAACGCAATCTGACTTTCAAAAATCCCTACTAATGAATGGCCCTGACTAACAATAACCTATACCTTTCATGAATCACCTACCTCACAAAAATCTTCGTTACTCGAACTACTGCAATACAGCGAGCGCCAATAATGCCAGCTAAATAAAAGATTCTAACTACTGAAGGCACTAACGACTGATAGGCATAGTTAGTAAATGAAAGATTTTGATAGAGAACAAACAATGGCCTCAATAATGTTCAAAAGTCATCATAGGTATATTTCAGTTCGTGATATCCAATATTACAAATTTACTCTTTCTGACGGACACACGTCTAGATCGTCCGCTCTCAAAACTTTGCCATCTCTTGAAAGGTGGCTACAGAAAGGTGGCTACACTGAGCCACAGCGCCAGAGATCGCGCCAGAGAGTTTTGTTCCGCCGCCTCCACTGGCAGTGATTATTGAGAAGTAGCGGCAGGCAGTTCTTGTCGAGAAGCGGTGTGAGTGTTTGTTCCATGTTTCATGCAGTTGTTTGATGGGAGAGATAGCAGGTTTTGTTCTAATGGAGAGATTGTAATGATCAGAGTGCATTTCGTCAATATATATGAAGGTAACAAAACACTATTTTCTTTTATTATTTCTGTGTCTCAAGTAATGCATCATTACAGGTTCAGTCAACAAAGCATCTGGCTTGTGTTCTTGTATTAGAGTGTAATTCTGCTTTCCTTACGCAATTATAGTATTTCTATTTTTTTTATCACGCCAGTATAAATGATATTTAAAATTTCTTGTCTCATTGAAGAAGAACCGTGCCAGATGTGTACGTTGAGTCACACTTCCACACACAGAACAATTACACTTGTGCTTTGGTTTCGTAGGTTTTATAGTTGCTGGGGACTTAATTAATTAATTGTGTTAACAGGAAATTTTCATTTCATTCTTTGTTGTTGTTCTATGCAGTCAGATTGCGTACTAAAACTAGTCAGGGCCAACCGTTTACGAGACATAGCGTAATCGGACATACAGCTACCAAAAATATTTGCATTTTATTTAATTAAGCCCCCATGCACGTGGCGACCCTGCCAGGATCGTCCCTTGGAATCTTCTGATTGTAAAAATAGTAGACAGTAGCATTGTTGTAGTAATTTGTAGGTTATATTGCATGTGTAGATTTGGTAATTGTCATTCTTATAATGGTATTTTTTTCTCAAAATTTGATTTGTTGTCTTGTATACGCATTTGACAATTTAGTGCAATTATTTCAATTGTTCGTTAATCGTGTTTGAGGGAAACATTTCGTGTGAATGGTATTGTTGGAGATAAAGTGTCATTGTGTGCAATTTTCATACAGTGACGAGTTTTGTATGTTTTGTAAATGATTGCGCGATCAATGAAAAAGGCGAAAATGATGGATAGTGAGAATGACGAAATTGTTGACATGGCGAACTCGCCAACACAGGACAACAGTATGATGAATAATGGTGTTGAAAACAATTTAATAAGTCGGGAAAATAGTCCGGAAACAGTTCAAAATTTTTCACAATCGAAAAATTCTCAGATTGCGTGGTTAACGACAGAAGAAATGGAGCAGTTAATGAGTGCAATATTAAATTTGGGATCTGAGTTGAAAGCACGGTTGGACTCACGGATGGAAACAATTAAAACCGAATTAAAAGCAGTGGGATCACAGTTAAGATCTGAATTAAAAACAGTGGGATCACAGTTACGATCTGAATTAGAAACTGATATGGGAACAATGGAAACACAGTTAGGCTCACGAACAGGGACATGTTTCAAAAACATGAAAGATGAATCAAAGAAAGAAATTAGAGAAGAAGTACAACCGATTTTGAAGGCTCACAGTAATAGTTTAATTTCAACAGAAATCGGACAAGAGGAACAGGACAGAGAACAGGAAGAAAAAGATCGCGTGATAGTACAAAATTTTTCAGAGTTAAATTTACATCGTGCACACGATAAGGAAGAAATAATTGAAAGAACCGAGGAATCCGTACCAAATGACAGAATAAATAACTTAACGCAACAGTGTGAACAGTTAACTACTAAATGTGACAATACCGAAACTCGAGTCGCGACACTTACGGAAGACGTAAATAAACAGAAAGAAAAAATAGGTGACTCATCGGAAAGAGTTGAGGAGATCTCAGATAAACTGACAAGTCTTAGTTTAAATGGGGACAGAGATTCAGATGACACAGCTCCATTGCCATTTTCAGAAACCGAAGAGTACCAGAGCATAAATGAACATGTTGAAAATCAGGGAAAATTTAAAGAACGCGTTAAAAGGGAAGTTGAGGCTTTACGAAAGCAAGTCAAACAAATCGAAGGCGAAATTGTAGGAAAAGACAGTAGAAGAAATTTAGAATCACAGATAGCAGAGGGGTTTGAAGATAGTAATTTATTTCATTTACGAGAAGCAACAAGAGAGCGCCAGGCGCGCGAACTTGACAATAATCGACATTCGGACTGGGACAGACGCGGTAGGTCTTTGTCGCCACGAGGCGAAAACTTTGACTATAAACATTTTTTGACTGTTCGGAAATTTAAGATCTTCCGCAATTCTAAGAATGACATACATCCATGTTCATGGTTAGATCAATTTACGTACGCACTTCCACCAAATTGGCCACTAAGTCACAAACTGAAATTTATGTGCAGCTATTAAAGTCCTCATGGGATTCACTACTCTAAGTGAATATGTGCCGTAGCGAGCATAGGGCCCCGAGCTGTAGTAGTGCTATTTCTCTTTTAGTTTTCTGTACCGCTGCCTACTCTTTTACTAATCTTTGCATCTATCGAAACAAGTCTTCAACTATCAATCTATCTAGAGAGCGTGTAAAAAATAACCGGATATGACTATTTTACCCAAAAGTGATTTCGGAAATTACCGTTTGGACTTACTGTATCTTCAGCAGCATTCATTCGTAGTTTAAATGAAATTTTACCTGTTTATCTTCGTGACAATATTACTTCATATGTTGACGACATTCTTATTGCTAAACGTTCTTGGAGTGAGCACAACAAAATTTTGGATTCATTATTACGTATTTTTGCAAGAGTTGGCATTACAGTGAACTTAGAAAAATTTGAATTTGGTCGTTCTCAGGTGAAATTTCTCGGTCACATTATTTCTACAGAAGGTATTCTTCCTGATCCAGAAAAACTTGACGCTATTCGTGATTATGCTGTTCCTACCACAAAACGTGATGTTCGTAGTTTTCTTGGTGTCTGTAATTTTCTTAGACGCTTTATTAGATTGGACAATTTGGCCACACCTCGTTTATGCAAATTATGTCAAAAGGCTAAGCCGCCAACAATTTCTCACAGAGCACCGTTGTTTCCTATCATTCCAGCGAAATTAAAGGACATGGCTGCAGTTGATTTGTTCGGTCCAGTGGTTCGATCTACTAATGGTTTTGCGTACATTTTCGTAGCAGTGGAGTTGACATCAAAATATGTGTGTTTTACACCTTTACGCAAAGCAACAGCTCGTTCAGTATCTAACGCTTTCATCAAACATTTTCTTAAAGAAGTTGGTCATGTTGATACGGTTATATCAGTTAATGGATCACAGTTTCGTTCTAAAATTTGGCTTCGTACTCTACGGCGTCGTAAAATTAAACCAATTTTCATTTCACTTTTTCTCCCTCAATCTAACACTTCAGAGAGATGGATGAAGGAAATTAATAAATTGTGTCGTCTTTATTGTCATGAGAATCACAGAACGTGGGATCAGTATCTTCATAGCTTTCATAAATTACGGGAAAATTGCTACTTCAGTAATATGGAAAAACGTATTCGATCTGTTCTTGCCAAATGCAAATTATGTCAAAAGGCTAAGCCGCCAACTATTTCTCACAGAGCACCATTGTTTCCTATCATTCCAGCGAAATTAAAGGACATGGCTGCAGTCGATTTGTTCGGTCCAGTGGTTCGTTCCACTAATGGTTTTGCATAGATTTTCGTAGCAGTGGAACTGACATCAAAATATGTGTGTTTTCTACCTTTACGCAAAGCAACTGCTCGTTCAGTATCTAATGCTTTCATCAAACATTTTCTTAAAGAAGTGGGTCATGTTGATAAAGTTATATCAGATAATGGATCGCAGTTTCGTTCTAAAATTTGGCTTCGTACTCTACAGCGTCGTAAGATTAAACCAATTTTCATTTCACTTTTTCACCCTCAATCTAACGCTTCAGAGAGATGGATGAAGGAAATCAATAAATTGTGTCGTCTTTATTGTCATCAGAATCACAGAACTTGGGATCAGTATCTTCATATTTTTCGAAACATTCTGAATGAACTTCCTAATGACTCAACTTCTTTACCGCCTATACTGATATTAAAAAACAAAGCACCGACAAATCGCATTTCTGAAATCGTTCCTTCTCCGCCTACACAGAAACTGCAGCATTCTGAAGTTGTGAACCTGGCTTTGCAAAATATTGCATCTGCGGCTGCTAGAAGAGAGAAATCAGCTAAGCGTCCTGGTCGTTCAAAAATCTTGTCAGTTGGTCAGAAGGTGTTAATTAAGTCCCATCGTTTGTCTCATAAAGGAAAAGGCTTGTGTCGCAATTTTTTTCTGCTTTATAATGGTCCATATAGAATTCGCAAAATTATTCATGATAACACTGTTGAAGTAGAAACTCTTAAATCACGACGCTCTAAGGGAATACATCATATATCAAACGTTAAAATTTTTGTGGAATGACATACCTTTGAGAAACTAACAGCTAGATGTAAACATGCGGAGAGTACAAGGATACCGCGCTGTGTTTTGGCGGCGGCACATACTCAAAGCAACAGTCAAGTCTGCGCGCCGCACAAGGCAGTCGTTGACCGCAAACAATTGCTTCCTACGTCACGCGCCTACAGCTGATCGAGCGCTCAGTGCGAATGCACTGACAGCTGTAAATAAATACACAGTTTAATTTCTCTGATTAAATTCAGTATAAAGCTATAGTGACTTGATGAATTATGTTATTAACATTCAGTATTTTTCAGGATACGGTTCTATAAAATATTTAAGAACTTCAGGTAAATTCTGTGTGTGTCTGACGTTAAGAGGACTTGCTATTGAGAAATTTTCAGGAAGAATGTAATTTCGAAGAAGAAGCTAATAAACTAAAAAGGTAACTATTAATTGAGTTTACTTTTCAGGTAACATATTTCCACTTTGGTACGTACTTTAGACGTAATTAGCTGCTCGCGATTACGTGATTCATACTTTGTACTAAATTTCATGTTCTATGAATTTACTTGTGAAGCGACGTGCTTGCGTACGTTAACTGATATTGACAATGATTGATTAATGAACAGGGTTGTTACTTGTGTATATTATGCATCGCTTGGGTGCACTGCTTTTTCACTGATGTCATATTTTTCTATTATGTGCCTGCTGTGCTTATTTATTTAAATTATAATTGTCACTTGATTAATTGTGCTGATGTGGTTATGTATGTAGGTTACACTTTGTGATTTATCTGCTTGCGCCTTCATGTTTACTTATTAAGATTATATATGAACATTTATTTGCTTACGCTGATACGATGCTAATGACCTGTTTATTATGTAAGATACATTTTTGCTGCATTGCGTATGGATTGCATATTTACACATTTCTGCTTGTTGTCATAACTATTCTTTAATTTGGTATATAGAAATGCTGATATACGGTGTACAAACATTGAGTTTAGGTCACACTATGGTATTAATTATTGTTCGCTTGGCAGAGCCTCCTTGTAGGAATTGTGCTGCATCCACTTGTTGACATTCTGTTCTCTACTGGTATATTTACTCGCTATTGCTTGTTTTGCTTACGCTCAGTGCCTTATATTTTTAAGATAGGAAAATGAACTGCTATAATTCGACGAACGACATTAGTACAAGAAACTTCATAGAAGCCACATGAGCTGGAGGTTTTATGAAAGCTGTATAAATGTATGCCAATAGGAAGGAAGCTAACGACATGACATACCAACACAGTTATTACACTGCATTTTTCGTGAGCAACTGAAATAGGAAGTGACACTTGACACAAGAAATACTCCACATGTTTGCTTCCGTTTGCCATAATTCTTGAAGTGGTGTACACACTGTGAAATATTAGGATCATTCACACTCCGTAATCGTACTTAATTACTGAGAGTTATTTGAACTAAGTCTGTTAGAGGTCATGTATGCATTTCTTTTGTTTATAATTCATAATGAGTAGAAGATTTGGGTCAGATGGATTACACAGAGGTTGTGTGTTGACAATGTGTCTTCGGATTGTATGGGATGATGAGGTTTGCATTAGGATTTTATCTGTACTTGTTCGAGGAGACTGACTAGAGGAAAGAGTTGTTATGGAAGTGAAATGATATTGGTAATAAGGTTTATATGTATCGACGTATTGAAGAGGTATTATTGAGGTATTGAGATTATATGAAGTTGATGATTATTGGAGTTTTTGTGGGCAAGAGGTAAGGTAAATGATATTGATGATAAGGTTTATATGTATCGACGTAAGAGGTATTATTGAAGTATTGAGATTATGTGATGCTGATGATTATTGGAGTTTTGGTGGATAAGAGGTAAAGTAAGTGAGGTGCATATTTTTTTTGTTGGTCTATATGGAACAAGGAGGATGAAGATAGCAGACTAGAACACTAAAGTGGAAGGAAGATTGTCTACGCACACTTTGTTAAATCACTAAGCAGTATTTTTTTTTTTTTTTTTTTTTTGGAGAGAGGAAGTATTTGCATATCTGGGCACACTGACAGTTGTTTAGCAACCGTACATTTTTATTTGGCTTGGCAAACATTGGTCTTGACATGATGACTATGACGTTGACTTAACTATTATTGACTGTTATACATTGCTGCCACTACCACTTGATACACATGATGAACATCAAATTTTGACAGAATTGCATTTACACAGTTAACACTATTCAATTACACAGTAGTACTTAATGTGGATGAAAGATGAGTGAGTGTGTTTTGTGTGTTTTCCTTTCCTAATCCTACCCACCTATCTCCTAAATATTATTCTATTTGTTTGTAGTGGCTTGCACTGACACCCATAAATATTATAGGTTTACTGATATTTGAGTATTTGTAATAGTTAATATGACAATTATCTGATATCATTTGTGTGTTTATTAGAATTTGTATGTTTAGTGTAAAAGCATTTGTATGTGGATCCAAACTATTGTTCATGCCTGAACTGTCTGAGTAGTGATGGTGAATATTATGAACTGTTACCTGCACTTTTCAACATGATGTGTGACACTTAGAAATGTTTAATTTCTGCTGATGAACTTTGTGATCAGTGATAGTGAATATTATGGACTGTTACTTGTACTTTTTCTACATGATTGGTGCCACTAGGACATGTTTAATTTCTGCTAATAAACGCTGATGAACAGTGTGATCAGTGATAGTGAATATTATGGACTGTTACTTGTACTTTTTCTACATGATTGGTGCCACTAGGACATGTTTAATAAACTCTGATGAACAGTGTGATCAGTGATAGTAAATATTATGGACTGTTACTTGTACTTTTTCTACATGATTGGTGCCACTAGGACATGTTTAATAAACTCTGATGAACAGTGTGATCAGTGATAGTGAATATGATGGACTGCTTCTACTGAAATGATGTCACCTGATGCTGTCTGCACCTGTTCCACAATGCTGGGTGCCACTGATGGACTGCTTCTACTGAGATGATGTCACTTGTTGCGGTAGCACCTGTTCCACAATGCTGGGTGCCACTGATGAACTGCTTCTGCTGAAATGATGTCACCTGATGGTGTCTGCACCTCTTCCACAATGCTGGGTGCCACTAATGGACTGCTTCTACTGAGATGATGTCACTTGTTGCGGTAGCACCTGTTCCACAATGCTGGCTGCCACTGATGGACTGCTTCTACTGAAATGATGTCACCTGATGGTGTCTGCACCTACTCAACATTGCTGGGTGCCACTGATGGACTGCTTCTACTGAAATGATGTCACCTGATAGTGTCTGCACCTACTCAACATTGCTGGGTGCCACTGATGGACTGATTCTGCTGAAATGATGTCACCTGTTGGTGTCTGCACCTGTTCCACAATGCTGGGTACCACTGATGAACTACTTCTGCTGAAATGATGTCACCTGTCGGTGTCTGCACCTACTCAACATTGCTGGGTGCCACTGATGAACTGCCTCTGCTGAAATGATGTCACCTGTTGGTGTCTGCACCTGTTCCACAATGCTGGGTGCCACTGATGAACTGCTTCTGCTGAAATGATGTCACCTGTTGGTGTCTGCACCTGTTCCACAATGCTGGGTGCCACTGATGGACTGCTTCTACTGAAATGATGTCACCTGATGGTGTCTGCACCTACTCAACATTGCTGGGTGCCACTGATGAACTGCTTCTGGTGAAATGATGTCACCCGATGCTGTCTGCACCTGTTCCACATTGCTGGGTGCTACTGCTGGAACTGTCAACTACTTGTTGTGAAAGCATTTTATGTGAATATTTGTATAAACTGATTTTTTGTGTATTACTGTTTGTGAAAAGTTATGAGACTCTTAACCTGCACATATTCGTCATTGCTGACACTATCGATTGAATTGTTTAACCACATGATATTTGTGTAAACTATTATGTAAAGTCATATGTATGAAAGAATTTGTATTCCTTACTGTATTTTATATATTAGGCTATTGTAAGGTCAGTGCAAAGCCAAAATTTTATCTAGTTATATGATATTTACGTATTAATATTATCTTTTATTTTTGTCTGTATTTTTTTTGACGAATTTGGTGGTATTTTCACCACCAATGCTGGCAAAAATACCATCAAATTCTAGCCCGTGGAGGAAGGGTATATGAAAGGTGGCTACAGAAAGGTGGCTACACTGAGCCACAGCGCTAGAGATCGCGCCAGAGAGTTTTGTTCCGCCGCCTCCACTGGCAGTGATTATTGAGAAGTAGCGGCAGGCAGTTCTTGTCGAGAAGCGGTGTGAGTGTTTGTTCCATGTTTCATGCAGTTGTTTGATGGGAGAGATAGCAGATTTTGTTCTAATGGAGAGATTGTAATGATCAGAGTGCATTTCGTCAATATATATGAAGGTAACAAAACACTATTTTCTTTTATTATTTCTGTGTCTCAAGTAATGCATCATTACAGGTTCAGTCAACAAAGCATCTGGCTTGTGTTCTTGTATTAGAGTGTAATTCTGCTTTCCTTACGCAATTATAGTATTTCTATTTTTTTTATCACGCCAGTATAAATGATATTTAAAATTTCTTGTCTCATTGAAGAAGAACCGTGCCAGATGTGTACGTTGAGTCACACTTCCACACACAGAACAATTACACTTGTGCTTTGGTTTCGTAGGTTTTATAGTTGCTGGGGACTTAATTAATTAATTGTGTTAACAGGAAATTTTCATTTCATTCTTTGTTGTTGTTCTATGCAGTCAGATTGCGTACTAAAACTAGTCAGGGCCAACCGTTTACGAGACATAGCGTAATCGGACATACAGCTACCAAAAATATTTGCATTTTATTTAATTAAGCCCCCATGCACTCTCTCCCCACGTCCACCACTGCTGGCGGCTCACCTCCAACTGCGCAACGCTACGCGCTGTTCACATCCAACTGCCCAATACTACAATAGCAAATATTCCAGCAATGCCAACCAGCCACAGACTGCTCACAGCACAGTCAATGATTTTCATACAGAGCGCTACATGGCGTTACCAACATAAAAACCTAAACAGCCTACTTACAGAAACAATTCACCTACAAATAACAATAACGCAATTTCCTGAGTTTTTGTATTTTTTGTCTATATTCCTCATCCAACGCGCAAGCAAGGTTACTACAGAATTGCTGCCGTCTTCCTGTGGCGACGCAAACGTGAATGTTCTTTGCGTATAGGGTATAGTTACACGCAGCTTGGAATAACGCTAGGCTCACGCTTGTTTGACTGGAAGTGTGCCACTGTAGAAAACTGATACGTTTATCAGTGCAGGTTACTATCCGATGCGGGTAGTTGATACATGCAGGCCCGGTTCGAAAACATTTTGACACTCAAGCGACCTATCAGTTTTCGCCACCATCACTGATACAGCTCGTGTACAAATTTTGCGGTGTAGCGTCCGCCTCATCTTGGCGCGCCAAGCGGCCGCTTGCATCGCATGGGCCTTAAAACACGCCCTGGGTGCACTGCAACTGCCCACGCTATTACGGAACAAAGCCCATTGTCTTTCGGCACAAACAAGCTCTTTTCGTCCACTACGAGAGACATTACTGTGCGAAAAGCGCTTGATGTCCATTCTGTAGGATTACGTCTTAATCGTGCCAACTGATTCTGACAACGTTATTTCTACATTCCCGCAAGATCACCGACGGCTATTTTACATAATTATTTGACATAGTACTGAGTAATGTTGAATTTTCTGTGTTATTCCGTAGGGCACTGTTTCTGCGTGCCAACCATCACTGAAGTTCAATGAAGGCGCTATTCAGCTGCTCAAGTAAGTAGTCCTACTCTTTAGGTCAGAATACTGTAATACAACAGCGACGAGGCTGTCTCGCAATCTATAGTCAGAACATTATGTTGTACTTTGAAGGAACGTTCTGACGATAATAGTTTGGATTTTTTAGATATTTTTTCTATTTGCATTCATGTAACATCGACGCCGAGACCATAATAAATTTTCGGCAAAAAAGAAAACGGTATTAAAGTTTACTGCCTCTTCGACATGAAGCCGTTGACAATTGAACATAAGCTAGAACTGGAATAGAACAGGGGAGAAATTTAGCTGTGGTCTTCTTTAGGGTGCCAGTCCAACGTTTACGTCAACTAGTCAGCGACGCCACGGAAAACCTGAATCGAGATGGGTGTATGAGAATTAGAAAATATCTCTCCTCGCAATACCATATTCATAGCCTTAACCATTGAGCTACCTCGTTCGGTAGTTCTTTGTCCTTCCTAGACAGGGGTTAAATTTAGCGAGACTCGAT
Organism: Schistocerca cancellata; assembly: GCF_023864275.1. Classification (NCBI taxonomy): domain Eukaryota; kingdom Metazoa; phylum Arthropoda; class Insecta; order Orthoptera; family Acrididae; genus Schistocerca; species Schistocerca cancellata. The sequence continues at coordinate 294,354,309 of NC_064627.1, forward strand.
ATCAATCAAAACGTCGATGTTCAGACGACTGGATAAATAGAACATGGGTTAGGAACTACATAAAAGAGAAAAGTAATTGTTGCTCTACATGAGGCTGCAGCATTGCCAACATAATATTATCGCACTATTTCCTTACTTATTGTATTGCAACAGACGTCTCCAATACGTCGTTTTAGGTCCATCACTTACATACTTGCGCTGCTCAAATGCACCAGATGTGTGTATTACGAATAGCCAGTCGTAAAGTTTGGAAGCTGAGGTTGGAGTACTTTATTTTAAGTGTCTAGTTGTCTGTTTCCAAGGGTTACAAGCACATAAAGGCATATTAAGTAGACGTAGGCAGCAAATCAGATACTTTTTATTTTTATTTTAAACTATGAATAAACTGTTAAGTTTCCAGTTTATTACTGTGGCCATAACTTCCTTTCTCTTATTTCACAGATATGCCAGAAAAATGATAAGCTTTTGTGTAAAATTTGTTGTGTTCTTTTTCTTTATTTATTTCGAATGAAAACCCATGTTTTCACTAGTAAATATCTTTACTTTGTAACAGGAATTCGAATACAATTGAATTTTCACTGAAAAAACCAAAAACTCTTCGAAAAATTCATATGAACTGTTTAGATATTAGGCGAAATATAACATTTGCCAGCGGCAACTACGCGACAGTAATTATAATTTCAATCATGTACTAATCCACTGGCCAATATATGATGTCAAATCTGTTCATAAATACTCATTCTATAATGTGTTAACCTGCTCCTTTCATCAGAAACAGTATTATTAAAAGACGATAGGAATCTTTCAGAAGGCACAGAGCTTACTACCAAACTCGGTTTAAAAATGTTTTACTTAAAAAAACGAAAAAATTTAGTACCATTACTGTGGCATATTGATATATCGGTTTTATACCCAGTTCTCAGTAAAAAATAAATCACATGTTATATCCAAGTCCAAACAAAGACCGTTAAATACTAGTTATTCATAACTGAAGTACCTTAATTGTTTTCAACCGTTCTGCTTTTCCCATGCCTACAATAGGGATTCGACATGCTGCTCTCGCAATCTAAACTGCAATTACTGAATAACTGATGTAACTCTTGCATTTACGAAATCCTGACACGGTCACCAGTGTCGTGCAAATACAAAAAAGGAGCACGAAATGGATTCCAAGAAAGGTTTTGCTTATTACACCTAATTCACAAGCGGCGAGAATATTGTGTAATAGAAGAACATATAATTTTTAGTGTGTGGTACACGTGTTCACATTTTTTGCTAAAAAGTACGTATTACAGCAGAAATTGAGTACTTTAAATACGGATCCATTCCTGTAAGAAAGATTACGAATGTTGCCTTTCATATAATATAGTACTGCATTTTAATTTGCTGCTTGACATTAACATATTAAATGCATATCTGAAGCGAATAATTTTCAGAGACGCTGGGTGCCAGAGGACAGAAATTTATCGCATTTGTAAATTGTGCCTAGAATTCGTGATAAGGATGTGGGAAAATAATTCTAAAACGAAGACATATCCTAATTTAATAGGTACAAAGAGGATGCGGCTCAACCGAAAACTTTCAGAGGCTTTCACTGATGTTTGTTGAGTCGGTTGATACAAGGAACACACATTACACAATGGCTCGCCCGAAGTGACTGCATCTCGTTCTCGCTCAGTTTGGTACCCAGCTACCTCTGTACAGTATCTGTTGACACAGGAAGTGTATCGTGTCTGCAAACAAAACAGCGCTTGCTGTTGACAACGAAGTTCAATGCCCCTCTTTCGCCTTCTTCCCTAAACTTGAGCTCCGTAAACACATGAATTATTCAGTATTGAAGACGCTGAACTAGAGCAGTGCGGATTGCGTTCTTGCATTTGCATTTTGTGGGACTAGTGTTAAAAATCTTCGTATGGCCATCCACATTCACGTTCTCCTTGTTTTCAATAAAGTGCTCCAAGCGAATGACGCGAAGGTTAGTTTCAGTAACCCACGGCTTAATCCCTAATACTTATTTGCCCAATTGAACTTATGTAATTAATAAAGAAGATAAAAAAGAATATATTTTAATGTTACATAAGGGGGCGATCGAAAACTTTCCGTTTTAGGACGTTGCTGCAGCGTATATGCAACGTAGCGCTACTTCGACGCGAGTGTATATCCTGTGAGACGCCGGCGCATTTTTTCTGGTGTTTCGGCAAATATTTGCAATTTAGTTTTTGCACTGTATAGCTGGAGACAGTTCAGACAAATCCGTGCAATTAATTTTAATTGCCCCAGATAAATGCATTCTGTAACATTGTTTAGGATGTTGCCGTTCAGTGTCACTTGTCCTGCAGCTGCCCACTTATTATGCATAACCTTAGTTTTAGAGTGATTTATTTTAAGTGCAACTTCCTGACAACGATCTGTTAAATCTTTTATAGAGGACTGCATTTCCATCTTACTGTTAGCTAGGACCGCTATATCGTCAGCAAATCTCAGGTTGATGAGCCTTTTACCATTTGGATAGTTACGCCTAGATATTTCACGGTAGACGCTGTCTCCAGCTGTTTGTCATCAATAGTGTAACTGTACAGTAGTGGATTTCTTTTCTTATGCATGAGCAATATGTTACACTTATTTACGTTCAGGATCAACTGCCAGAACCTCCACCTTTCATCAAGTCTCTACAGGTCGTTCTGCAATTTCTTACTATCTTCTGGCATTGCTGCTTTGGTGTAGACAACTGCATCATCTGCGAATAGCCTTAAAGAGCATCCGACGCTTTCTACTAGATGAGTTATATATCTTGTAAACAGCAACGGTCCTAACACACTTCCCTTTGGTACTCCGGATATTACCTTTACATCAGTCGATTTAGTTCCGTTAAGAGCGACTGTTGAGTTCTATCTGCAAGAAAGTCTTGAACATAATCGCAGATTTGTTCCGATACTCCGTAAGCTCGTAGTTTTTTCATTAAACGGCAATGCGGGACGGTATCAAATGCTTTAGTGAAATCAAGGAACACGGCATCAACCTGAGCGCCGTTGTCCACTGCGCTGTGGCTCTCATGGAGGAACAGAGCGAGTTCTGCAGGATATCTGTCTGCGGAGTCCAAATATTTTTGTAGAGGAGATGTCAAAAAAAAAAGTCATAATTCCTGAGCTTAAAACATGTTCCATAATTCTAATAGTGTGGATCTGTCTTACGGCCTAACTTAAAAACGGGAAAAATCTGTGCTTTTTCCAATCGTTAGGTACCTTTCGTTGCTCAAGCTATCTACAAAAAATTGCTGCTAGAAGGGGAGTAAGTCCTTTCGCATAATCATTATAGAATCTTATAGGTATCCCATCTGGTCCTGAAGCCTTTCCACTACTAAGCGACAGTAGCTGCTTTTCAGTTCTGCGATCCGTTATCTCAATAGCTGCCATTTCGACGTTGCACGTCGATTGTGAGGAGGGACAGTGTTACGATCTTCCTCGGTGAAATAACTTCGGAAGACCGAATTCAGTATTTCAGCCTTCTCTCTGTTATCTTCCGTTTCGGTGTGGTCGCTGAGTGAATGAATACATGATTTTGACCAACTTACTGCTTTTGCATACGACCAAAACGTCTTCGTGTTTTTACTCAGGTCGGTTGACAACGTCTTACTTTCAAAATCATTGAACGCTTCTCTCATTGCACTCATTATGCTCATTTCCGTTTCGTTCAGCTTTTGTTTGTCAGCTAGGTTTTTACTTCTCTTGAATCTGAGAGGAAGTGCTCTTTGTTTACGTAACGCTTTCTGACACGGCCATTAAACCATGGTGGATCTTTCCCATCCCTTAAAACCTTACTCGGAACATACTTGTCTAGGGAATAGTGAAATGCCTTTGAAATTTTTCAATTTGTTCTCCACATCATCGTCCTCATCACCGAATGTAGTGCCAATAAGCCAGTCATGCGTGTTTTGTACTGTTATAAAAGAAAACTTTGCACATTTTGATAAGCACGTAAGAGAGACAATTTTAAGGGTTATTTTATTTTGTTGAAAAGACTGAATTTTTGGTCCTGATCAGAGGCCATATTTTCTTCTGCGTAAACCCTTGTCCATTATTGGCTTTGACAGAAACAAACCGAGCAGCTGCCATGTGTTTATGAAGCTGGCCGGTTGGTGTGGCCGTGCGGTTTAGGCGCTTCAGTCTGGAACCGCGTGACCGCTACGGTCGCAGGTTCGAATCCTGCCTCGGGCATGGATGTGTGTGATGTCCTTAGGTTAGTTAGGTTTAAGTAGTTCTAAGTTCTAGGGGACTGATGACCACAGATGTTAAGTCCCATAGTGCTCAGAGCCATTTTTTTATGAAGCTGACATATTATATTTGATGTTTCCTTTGTTATATTTGCGATCACTCCAAAACACTTTACTTTTAATTATAGATCTTTGTACTAAAATGTCGCAAAATGTGACATTAGTGGGTAAAAACGCTATACATTTTGTTATTAATCAATAGTTCAAATAAGATATGGTCTGCAAACTTTTTTTGGAGAATCTTGGCACCATAGCTCCAGTCAGTAAATGTCGCGGTCTTCCTCGAAAGTTCGTTTTTATACCACCAGTGGAAGTGTCAAGAAAATCTCTGCCTCTAATTGGAAATTACACCGGTAATGTAATGTCAATATCTTAACGCATTTTTTTATATATAATACAGACAATTTATAGGTGTGGTAATATATACTGTCATGCATGCATCTTAGCTTGCGAGCTACACCAGTAGTGTCAACATCTTGTAACGTCCACACAGTGAGTTTCTATATAAAATTTAGCCCAAATTTGCCTCACTGTCTATAAAAGCGTACGTATTACCAAAACTATGTGCCAACAAACTGTTATCCAACTTTAATTCATATGCAAACCTTTGACTGAACGGAACCTAATTTCAACTGAACAGTAACTGGTCTGAATACAGCTTGTCATTATATTAATATGCAACTCAAGTAAAACAATTATATGGCCCTAATCAAAATTTCCACTTACCTCGTGTCTTGACAACACTGTTGCAGATTTCTCGAAAGCACAACAGTAAACAGCAAGCAGGCAGAGACTAAGCTAGATTTATATTCCTAAATAAATACCACATGGCGCAAGTCATAAGGTGTAATGATAAACAGTGTATTGGGGAAAGTAACTATTCCCATGAAATGAAATTCCAAGACAACGGTTTTAGAATAAAGTATTTATTCGAAAGGACACAGTACAATTTCACGTGATCTTCACACGCAACATTGGTCTGAACAACACATGCTTACCAACTTGAACAATGATTTGAAAAGGGCACAATATTAACAGAGGATTTCTATATAAACCAAACTGCTTAATCAGTTGATATGCATGACTCGAGGAAATGGGGTGGTCCTTCTCTCAGCTCTGAGCAAATTAACTAGCTGACAATCATTATCCTAACAAATTAGCTGCAGTCTTACCTCAAACTTCTCTTCAAATACAATAACATTATACAAAATTTATATTCCCAGAACGAGATTTTCACTCTGCAGCGGAGTGTGCGCTGATATGAAACTTCCTGGCAGATTAAAACTGTGTGCTGGACCGAGACTCGAACTCGGGACCTTTGCCTTTCGCGGGCAAGTGCTCTATCAACTGAGCTACCCAAGCACGACTCACGCCCCGTCCTCACAGCTTTACTGGCGCAAGTAGAGCACTTGCCCGCGAAAGGCAAAGGTCCCGAGTTCGAGTCTCGGTCCGGCACACAGTTTTAATCTGCCAGGAAGTTTCAAAATTTATATTATTTTCGCGTTCGAATATATACCTCAAATTCATCCTCACTGTTCTTTACAATGACTATTTCTTCATCTAGCAGATACAATCACAAGTCAATACAGCACTACCGAATACATCCATCACTTACAACAGTTCAACTAAGAATATATCAGGCTGTGAAGAGGCAAAGACTGTGGCACGACAAGACCAAAATAGTAACGTAACATTCTCTCTCTCTGATGTGCACATCGATAACATACAAAAATCCAAATGACATGACTACCTCACAATATTTCTGTGTTCTTCATACATTTTGCAGATACGGATATAACATCGTGACACAATCATGTATGCATCTAAGAAAGGCTCTAAATTACACTACAACTGCAATCTTCCCATTGCCGGGTTATGGGACATACTCTCACTCTCTCTCTCTCTCTCTCTCTCTCTCTCTCTCTCTCTCTCTCTCTCTCTCTGTGTGTGTGTGTGTGTGTGTGTGTGTGTGTGTGTGTGAGTGTTGGCTTAAAAGCTCTCTGACTTGTCTATTTCTAAGAAAGTGGCGTGGCTTAAAATGGAGTTGAAAATTTTGAATGGATAGTAAAATACTGAGCTGAGGCCGGGAAATCTAAATGTGTGTGTTGACTCATAACCTCTCTGCTGGCTTAAGATGGTGATTAATAGAGCAAAGTGTGGTATGTAGAGCAATATTGTGTACATACTGACTTGCTGTTTCGTTTTAATGGCCATTAAAAATACTGGGCTGAAAAAGACGTATATTTTGGCTTAGAAGCTCTCTGACTGACTAAGAGGTATGCCATAAGATGTAGTTGAAAAATGGCGCCCTGTGGGTATATATTATTTGGCTGTTTCGTTCTAAAGCTACCTGCCTGTCGTTGGCTGTTTAATTTTAATGGCTGATAAAATACTGGGCTGTGATTAGAGGAGACGGGAGAGGAGGGGGATGGGTGAAGGGGGAGTACGTATGGCTTAGAAGTGGGGCATAGCTCCTCCTGGGCACTAGTCATGTGGATTGTATCTAGATGGTAGATGGTACCTTGCACTCTCACTGTCCGTCCCAGGAGAACAGCTGCAGTAATGCCAAGCAATAACACCGAACCCACAAGTCGATGGGAACATGGACATGCCAGATGCCAGAAACACATGGCAGCCAAATATGGAAATTCTGATTGCAATATGTTTCTGACACCAAGGAGACTTAATTCAGGCCACGAGTCTTCATGCCACACTCCACTGGCGAGATAATGTGCCGCGGAATAGCAAATGAGAATATATCAATTAAAAAGAAGAACAAACGCAAGAAAATACACTGTTGCGCAAAAAAATACACTGTTCTGCAAAACTTAAGGACAAAAGTAGCTTTCGCATGACGTGTCACTGCCAAGTAATATGGCGCGATGAAACTTGGACCATACATAGAAAGAACTGTTACAGTATGGCACATAAGATAACCCAAAGAAATAAACAATGACACAATTAGAAATAACACATTAAATCAAAGACAATAACTACACTGAAGTCGACGTGATTCATGATGGTCTCCTGGACATTACAAACGGCGGGACATGGCTGTTATTAGGGTGCATGATCACCATGGACGGCAATGCATGCTCTGCAACTGCCCTCATGCTGGCTCGCCACAAGATAGGTAATGAATTCTTGTGGCAGGGCGTTCCATTCCTCCACCAGCGTGGTCGCTGGATGGTCGTTAACGCCATTGGACATGCTGAAGTACATCTCCCCAACGCATCCCACATGTACTTGATAGGATTTAAGTCGGGGGAACAGAAAGACCCGTCCATTCGCCAAATATCCTCTCATCATATTCGACATTTGTTGCTGCCTCTGGATCATGGATTCAATTCCCGGACGGGTTGGGGATTATCTCTGCCCGGGGGCTGGGTGTTCGTGGTATCCTAATCTTTTCATCATCATTCATCATCATCATCATCATAATCTAGATTCAACTGTGTAAAAAAATTGGACTGTGTAAAAATTGGGACTTTGTATGGGTGTTGATGATGGCGCAGTTGAGCGCCCCCACAAACCAAACATCATCATCATATTCGATATTGTTCCTGGGACCATTACGTGTTCAAACCTATCGCCGTGTGAGAGTACGTCGAGCATTTTGGAACATGATGGTTTTGGTGGTCCCTGAGTTATGGTGTGAGGACTCATAATGTTGCATGGACGTGTTGACCTCCAAATCTTTGAATACGGTACATTCATCAATCGACGTTATTTCGATACTATACTCCTTCCACATGTGCGTCTTTTCAAGGATGCATTCGGCTCTGACTTCATTTTTATGAACAACAGCGGGCAACTGTATCGAGCTGCGCTGGTAGACAATCTCTTCGAGCGAGAGGATATTCGGCGAATGGACCAGCCTGTCTTTACCCTGGCTTAAATCCCGTCGGGCACATGTGATGTGTTTTGGGGAGAAGTGTTGCAACATGTCCAAATGCACCAACGACCGTCCAGCGGCTGTCAACCGCCCTGGTGTAGGAATGGAACGCCCTACGACAAGAACTAAATTCGTTCTTAGGTTTTGCACAGCAGTGCGCTTCAAGAATACAGTTAAGTTCAGCGGGAGTCTGGGAGAAGAACACTTGGATAACACAGTTCCACAACGTTGGAGTCTTGCAAGAAATCAAGATTCGCAATGATTATGATGATGATGAGTTGGTTTGGGGGGGGCGTTCGACATCACGGTCATCAGCGCCCTGACGAATAGTCAACATGAAATCTCATGCGTTGGGACGAAGACTTTCCCCACATGCAGAGGCAACTGGCGTCTGACCTCGCAGCATCCACTGGGAGTCTTGTATCGAGGCGAACGGTGTACAGACGGCTTCGGCAGAGTGGCGTTTATTGTCGGAGACTTTCTGTATGTGTACCACTGACGCGTCTCCACAGAACGGAACAGCTAGAGTGGAGTCGTCAACATGCCACCTGGACAGTCGGACAGTGGTCGGATGTTCTTCTTGTAGATGAGACCAGATTTGGTCTGGAGAGTGATTCTCGACGGATTCGCCTCTGGAGGGAACATGGAACACGATTTCGGGACTCAGACATTGTGGAAAGAGACTGATATCGGGGAGGATACCTAGTGGTGTGGGCAGGGATTACGCTGACCACTCGAACAGCTCTTCATGAAATTTTACGAGTGAATATGTAAGGTTTAACTGCTGTCAGGTATCGTGAGGAGATCTTGGGACCTCATGTGCGGTTTTTGCGAGGTGCTTTGGGCCCAGACTTTATACTGATGGACAATAAAGCTCGACCTCATACAGCATGAGTGGTTGATGTTTTCTTCCCGCGCCCGGGTTCCCGGGTTCGATTCCCGGCGGTGTCAGGGATTTTCTCTGCCTCGTGATGACTGGGTGTTGTGTGATGTTCTTAGGTTAGTTAGGTTTAAGTAGTTCTAAGTTCTAGGGGGCTGATGACCATCGATGTTAAGTCCCATAGTGCTCAGAGCCATTTTGATGTTTTCTTGGAAACGGAAGATATTGCATGCATGGCATGGCCTGCACGCTCTTCCGATTTGAATCCCATAGAGCATGTCTTGGATCCACTGTAGAGACGGGTTGTATCACGTTAGCATCCACCACTGAATCCCTAAAACTTGCGGGCAGCTCTGCAGGAAGAATGGCTGTTATTGCCTCAATATGAGACTGATGATATCATTCACTGAATGTCCCATCGTTGTCACGCCTGTGTTGCTGCCAGAGGTGGTCACACCCCATAATGAGCACAGTTGTCGGAATGTATGTGCAAATCCGTTAAACAACCGAGGAACATTTTTGTCTGCCGTTATAGATGTTGCAGTTGTTTATGTTCTGTATTCTTTACATTGTTTCTACTTTACTGTCATCTGTTTATACTGTTTTGTGGCAGAATAAACGCAACCATTGCTTTAATTTTGGACACCAGTGACTTTCCTCGCTGCATCGTGAGCCCGCAACGCAACCAGGCGGCCCTACAGTCTCGAGTGGGGAGTAGCCGTAACGTCTTGGCTCAGCAGTGTAATTTCTCGTATGTACGGTGTTAAAGTACACTTAAGCATCGGTATTTCCTCTTTGTGTCGACAATCGTGTAGAAAAAAAAGTTTGATCCAGTACCAGATGGACAAGCCTAGAGAGTAAATGCATTAAATACAATTAATTATGAACCTTATAACATTCGCCCAATGTTGGGCACCAAGACAGTTGTGTCTGCAGTTCCGGTGTAATTAATGGCACTGAACCTTTACCCTTTTAGAATAGTTAATTTGTAGGGACTAGTTTATGTTCAATAGAGTCAACAGATTCATTGAATTGGACGTGAGAGTAGTCACTGCAGGCGAGTTAAATCTCCAATTCTTAGAGAGAGATGTTCGGAATGTGATACGGAGCTGTGGGATATGCGGGAATGAAACATTACCGTTGATAAGTACATATTGGGTGTAACTGAATTCCCGTTACAGATGGTTGAGGACTTGCATTGGGGACCAAGATGGTTAAGTGTAGCATAGCAATTCATGTCTGGAAAAGTACCGTTTTCCCGCTACACGAAAAATGCAACACACTTTGCTCTCTGACTCCTGCTGCTCGTCGTATGGGAGCACTTACAAGTAGGGCTCGGAGAGGCGAGCACCGACGTCAGCCGAGATACCGTACCTCTGTACGATATTCTGGTACCCACAGTCACCAGTCCCTGGTCCGCCGCAGCCATAACACACGCCAGTAGGTCTTTCTCGGATGCCATAGGGGTCTCGTAAATGAAGTCGGGAGAACATACAGGCCACGCAATCGGGCCACCACGACCTATCCACTGTTGCCCAAATCGTTAGTCCAGATGATCTCGGACCGCACGTGAAAAACGAGGTTGTACGCCGTCACAAATTCAACGAATGGCTTGTAAATAAACCTGTAATGGACATGGGGCATCAGGTGATCGGTGAATGACGTACGTAATACCCTAGCCAGTGGTGCCAAAAATGCTGGAGATTTCAACGTGTGTTTTGGTATTTTGCGTGTAACGGGAAAACGGTATGTGTCCGGACATCAGTTCCTATGTTCAGAGAACAAGAGTCTCCCAGCACGATTTATCAGGGCTGCACTAGAGATACATATTATATTGGCTTACATGTTCTTGTAAACAGCGGAACGAGGCTTGAGCAAAGCAAGTGATTACCGCCTTCTCCACGGGATGGCGCACAGTGGGGCAACTCGCTACAAAAACTGGACATAACAGAAAAATGGAAATAAAATCCTACAAAACAGTGTTCTTTTTAGGTTCTTTTGGTCTCTGATTACGAATCCGATGTCAGAATCACAAAAATCAAACTGGCGGATCCAATTTGGTGGATGAAAAATTATAAATTTAGCGGCTTTGAGTAAAACTTCGGGTATAAAGTACTGTGAGGTCGGAAACGAAATAGAAGTCGAAACTGCCATACTGAATTTTTTTGATATTTCACATTTTTCTCTCGAAATCATTCGTCGCTTGTGTCATTGCTGTTAGTAGGGTAGCTGTTGGATTGTCGATTGGTAGATGGTTCGAAAAACAGCTCTTTTACCTCGCGTGGCATCTACAGCGTGTGACAAATAAAAGTGGCCCGGACGAGTGGATACGATTCGACGTGCATGTATTCATATAACCAAACCCTGTGACGCGCACACCACGTGTACGCCCGCCAGGTGATCCACATCCGTTCAGAGCATAGTGAACGTACCTGTACATGCATCCCTACCGTGTCAGAGTGAGTGGAACAGTGGAAAAGGGACGATGGTTTTCACTGTGGAGCAGCGGGTGTTCGTTGTGGAAAGTTATATAACGACTAAGTCGTGGAAACGGTGTGGTCAGTTGTTTGCTGGGAAGTTCAATGCTGTCAAAGTGCCACCAAAGAGTGCCATGCGACTCTTTGTCCGAAAATGAGGTCAGGTAAGATCTGTTTTGAGCAAGTCAAAAAAACATTCCGAAACGTAGACGCACACAAGAAAATGTGGCTTCAGTGCACCAGAAAATGCTTTAGTGTCCTACCAAATCAACACAACACCTGTCTCTAGAGACCAGTATATCACATCGATCATGCGGACGAGTACTACACGTGTACATGCATCCCTACCGAGTGTCTGTTGTTCATACATTAAAGCCAGCGGATGCTCCTCAGCGCCTCCAGATTTGTGAGTGGCTGTTCACTGAGATAACAATGAATGGTTTGGAAATGGACCTGTTCTTTATACCTGATAAAGCGTGGTTTCATCTGAGTGGTTATGTCAACCCACAGAATCATAGGTTCTGGGCAGCGGAGTTTCGGTATGACTTACATACAGCCGGTTGAACCTTGGAGCACATTTACACAATCTTCACACATGACAGAATTCTTAGCAGAAATCAGTGTGGTAGTGGCCTTAGGTGGCCGCCCAGTCACTTGATCTGTCAGAGTACGATTACTTTGTGTGGGAAGCCCTCAAGTCTAAGGTGTATCGCAACAACACTCGTAGTCTTTAAGAACTGCAACACAACATTTCGGATGAGATTGCTGTAATGCCTCCAGTCTAGCTTCGATCCGCCTTCAGCAACCTGCTGACCAGGGCACAAAAGTGCCAAGCGATGTATGATCGTCACTTTCAACATCTGCTGTAGTCAGGTTAGTACTGTATTTCATTTTCTCTTCTGTGTTGTTTTGTACGCTGGAACTCTGTTCTCCAGGCCACTTTTATTTGCCCCAACCGCATTTCTCTTCTTTAATTGTCATTTTTGGAGTCTGTAGATTCGAAGATGCCAGAATCGATGGGATACGACACATGTATCGTTTTCTCACGTGAATATTTGCGTATAAAATCTTGTCGGTAACGCCATGTATCCTCATTCCGAGCTTCCTGCGCACTATCAGATAACTGATCAATCAGCAATGGCGTATCCGTGCATGAAAATTATGTGGACTGATGTCTGCATCGGGGATTATTGCAGAATATTCTGAATCCGCCGAAGTAGGCATCCGACTTTCGAGAAATATACTTTTTTCAGATAAAAAAATGGCTGAGATGGCTATGAGACTTCTGAGGTCACCAGTCCCCTAGAACTTAGAACTACGTAAACATAACTAACCAAAGGGCATCACACTCATCCATGCCCGAGACAGGAGTCGAACCTGCAACCGTAGCGGTCGCGCGGTTCCAGACTGTAGCACCTAGAACCGCTCGGCCACATCTGCCGGCTTTTTCAGACAGATATGTTATAGTTCTAGAGTTGTTTGTTCAAAATGGAATAGTTCTGCAGCATTTCGCGGAAAAACCAATATTACCCTATTCGAAATGGAATAGATCTGCAGCATTTCGCGCTAGTCATGGACTCTGCGGCCGGTCCCGGCGGAGGTTCGAGTCCTCCCTCTGGCATGGGTGTGTGTGTTTATCCTTAGGATAATTTAGGTTAAGTAGTGTGTAAGCTTAGGGACTGATGACCTGAGAAGTTAAGTCCCATAAGATTTCACACACATTTGAACATTTTGCAGCATTTCGCGTAAAAAGACATTATTACTCGGCGAAATTTTAATCATGTAAACGAATTATTTGCCAGTTTCCGAAAAAAAAATGATCATAATTCCGAATAGCTCCTTAAAAATTCTACAGAAAACCCTAATGACATTTTTGTGCAGATAATAGTTCTGGAGATAATCGCAAGGAATAATGAGGGACCTACTTATATCGTGTGACGATGTCGCACTGTAGAAAAATAACCGTCCACTAAAAAGGTGCAAATATTGCACGCAAATACATTTGAACTCGTTAAGTATACTGTTAAGGTAGTAGGAGAGCCATTTACTAAAGTGAAGCTACGCAGAAGAAATTATTAGTCAACAATTCCGTGTAATAACGGTAGTAGTTTAGTTTTAAATCGCTACACGTCATTACATCGGTTAAATTGTTATCAACATACCTTCTGGAGTGCTACCCATCTTATTTTATTCTGACAACTAGGCAGGACGGCTGTCATGCATTAAACAGGTCAACAAAGAATATCTGAAAAACCTGTCGTTGCTCGATTCACCGTTTACCTTCAACTGTCACTGTACGATCATATCGATTTGAGATTGGAATGACGCCGCAGCAATGGGCAAGCATGCAACAGTGCAGTCTGAACAATATTTCGCGAGGCAAATGTCGGAACACGCACCTTTTTTTTCTATTCTGTCCAGGTTCTGAAGCGTGTTGGCCCACTGTGTGGCGGTAAGCCAAGCAAGTCAGGTAACGGTGATTCCTGATGCAACCGCTCAGTTGCGGCGACCTGCACAGTGCGCCGTTACGACTGGGTTCCGAAGATTTTTGCTTGCCATAGTTATTTTCTTTTAGCTGCAGGTTCGTTTTGTTAAAAGCTAAAAATCGAATCAGATCCCCTATAATTTCTTTTATGTCACGTACAGTGTGTCCCAGTGCCGTTAGGACTGCTTGTACGAAATTTCAAGCTGCAATGTCATCTCGTGGCGAGTTGCGGCGTTACGGTCCTTGAAGTTTCGACAACAGCCTCGTATAGAGTCGCTGCAGCAGGCGTCCTAGAGCGAATGTAACAGAACGTGTTGACACTCGTCGAAAAATGGCGGTGGAACAGCAAGGCAAAGTTTTGTGTTAGGTTTTGTGTTTGTTGGCGAGAATTCATCGATTACCGAGCGGCAGGTTCCGGGTCGCTCCTCAACGACAACGCCCCAGTCCACAGAGTGAAGGTCGCGCGCGAGTTTTTGGCCAGCAAACGGAGCACAGTCCTGGATCACTCACCACCTCTGAATTTGGCCACAGCCGACTGCTGGTTGTTCCCCAAAACTGAAGTTAGCAATGAAAGGGCCATGTTACGGCGCAGTTACGGGCATCCAAGACAATTGTGCTGCAGTACTAAATGCAATTCCAAAAAATAGAAGTACAGTATCTGTTTCGAAATACTTTTAAAACGATGTGTGTTGATTCAGGGGGAGACTACGTATATTGAATAAATACAGCTACTTTGTGAACATTATCAGTCGCTTTTCTTTTCATAGCCAAAGCCCTAACGGAACTGGAACAGACTGTGTATTACAGGGATTACAATTTTTTTTCTCAAATAATACTTTATATCCCGTGTTCCAAGATATCACTGCGCTTAGTAAATATTCCCTTTTTATCTCTTTCTTTTCTTTAATAGCTCATATTAGCCAAAAATGCTTCAACTTGATTTTCATAATACGTTAAAATTATTCCATCCTTCATAGAAAATATCAACAATGTGTAGGAAAGAACCTTTCTCGATGCAATATAATTTGTTGTCGTCAAGGATAACGCAATCATATAAACTTTTGCGTCTATGAACAGTGTATATTACATTACAGAAACATAATTATTTTCAGTTTTTATTGCCACAGTGAAATGATCCCACTCACAATGGAATCAGAGATCAGCAACAATGAAAGGCGGCATTTTAGAGATATTAGGTGTCATTTAATCTGTGGCGGTGGCCGACTTGGCGGCTACAACTGCAGCAGCGAAGATTCCACCTTCGACATTTTGCGTCTACATGGAGCAGAAAATAAATAAAGACATTTATGAAATATATATTCATCTAACAAAATCCAACAAAATCACTTAACTTCACATAAGCTGTACAGCATACAAGGTGATTCCATGTGGTATTACAAACTTTCACGGATGATGGGCGAGAGTAAATGTATCAAATTGAGAAAAGGGACACTGGTCCGGAAACGATCGAGTCGAAAGTTATAAGCGAAAATCTTTCCGATACCTCTGACAGTGGACTTCTACTGCAAACTCTTTGCTTTCCATATTTTCGGACGAGGTAGTTTGGTACAAAACAAGAATAAATATCTTCATTAAAAGTCGGCTATTAAGAGCTACGAGTAGTTGTTCATTTTTGCTGCTGTGAAACACATATGTTCCACTGAACAACTGATTATAGCTCTGAAGATATGCATTTCAGACCCCAAGTTTACTAGCAAATTTTTGCAATTTTTCCGTGTTTTGGTCCATACTACTTCCTTCCAGAATATGGAGAGTAATGAGATTGCAGTAGAAGAGATCCCCTGTCAGAGGTATCAGAGCGATTTTCGCTTACAACCTGAAACTGATACGTTTACCCTTCTCCATCATCCCTAAAAGTTTGTAACATCATCACAGAATCATTCTGAATATTAAATTACTACTAAGCCTGTAATCGCTTAGATGGCAAATACAGCAGCGTGGAAGCTCCAGTGTCTAGTCACACTATAACAGTTCGTGTGTGATATCGTCTTCACGTCTTGAACCAATGTGAAGCGACGATCCACGGTGTCCACAGCAGCAGAATGTGGATCAGGTAGCACTGAGAGACATTGCCTGGCTATTTCATTACTCATCTTCCCCAGGGCAGCGTCCTCAGAGTCACATTGTTTGCCATCGCTATCAATGGCATTTCCTCTGCAGTCAGGAGCCCTGACAAATGCTCTTTGTTTGTGGATGAACTTGCAATCTTCTACTCTTCCTCTGATCTTATGACGATGACGAGGCAGCTGCAACTGACCATTAGGAGGCTGGAAACCTGAGCCCAGACAACTGGTTTTCGGTTCTCATCTGAGAAGACTGTGTGTGTCAATTTTAATCGTGCTCGTCGGAGTTTTAACCACCAGAGCTTACAATGGGGGACCGTATTTTACGTTTTCAAGACACAGGGCGATTTTTGGGTTTATCGAAATTAACATGGCTCCCACACCTGAAAGACCTACGAAAAAAGGGCTTCCGGTTGTTGAACATTTTGAAATTCCTCGGCGGAAAAACATGGGGAGCTGACAGGTTCCGCCTCCTACAGTTTTATAGGGCATTTGTTCGATCACGCTTGGACTATGGCAGCGTGGTCTGTGGATCGGCCCGTCCTTCCTACCTCCGGATGTTAGATGCTGTCCACCATGCGGGCATTCGGATATCGACTGGAGCCTTTCGGACCAGCTCAGTTCAGAGTCTGTGTGCAGAGGCTGATGAACCACCACTCTGGATTGTATCCATTTGGCTCGACAGGCGCTGAAAATCTCAGCGTCACCCCAATCATTGATCCAACCCGCCTTCGAACGACTGTTCAGGAATCGGCCCCACGCGACCCAGCCATTTGGTATACGCGCTACGGCCTGCCTCAAGGATCTGGATCTCTCGGGCGTGAAAATACACACCCAGGGATGGAACGCAATGCCGCCTTGGTGTCTTCGGAGGCCCAAAGTGATTTTAAGCTTGACGCAGTACCGGAAAAATTGTACTCCAGATATGGTTTTCACAACATTGTTTTCGTCTGTTTTAAATATGTACCATAGTTTTATCGTTATTTATACAGATGGATCCCAGCAGGGGAATTGTCTCGTTTGTTCTGTGGTTTTCCCTGATAGGTTTTTAAAGTGAGTCTTTCAGAACAATTTACAAATTATGATGTGGAGTTATATGGCATTCTAATAGCACTGGAGAGGGTTCACCTACATCACCGTATGAGTTTTCTTGTCTGTTCCGACTCTCTTATTGCACTACAAGCGCTTAACCAAATGTATCCGGTAGACCCGCTGATTCAGCTCATCCATGACTGCTTACAGCGGCTCCAACGCCGTGGCAAGGAGATATCTTCTGCTGGGTATCTGGCCACGTTGGGATACAGGGTAACGACATGGCTGATCAAGCTGCCAAGGAAGCATATTGGGATAGTGCTGTCCCTCAATGTCCCATCCCCTTGAACGCCATTATCTCGATTTCTGACAGAATCATCATGCGTCACTGGGAGACTGAATGCTTTCAGGTGTCGGACAACAAACTGGAGTCGCTCAAACCGACCACAAAAGCCTGGCGGACTTCGTGTCAGCCTCGACGCTGGAAGGAGGTTTTGCTTACCAGACTGCGCATCGGACATTTCACACACGGCTTCCTCTTCCGGGGGGAGGATCCACATTTCTGTGAAGTTTGTAGCGTGCTACTATCAGTTCAGCATATTGTGGCTACGTGTGTCGTGTATACTGATAATAGGACAGCCCTCGGTCTCGCTGAAGATCTGCCCACCGTCCTCGCAGATACCGATGCCAGTGTTAACAGAGTGGTGAAATTTTGTGAACTATCAGGCCTCATCCCTAAACTGGTGGGGAAGGGCGGCAGATTTTAGTACGTTATAAATTGCATGCAGTACTATGACGGTACCGTCGTGCCCTTACAGCCAAATAACGGTTCTCTCTTTCTTATGTCACCTGTGGTCGGCCCTGCTCTTGTCTCTGAGGTACAGTTTCGGTCTCCACAAACTGTCGCCACATCCAAGAAACAACAGAACGATTCACATTAAGCAATCGGGCCACATCAGTTGGCAACTGTCCTGCTTCCATTCTTCGATGGTTCTCCACACCAAAGAGTCTGGTAAGCGTCTTCTCTGTGTCGTACTGCACCCTCTGTGACTGTGTACACAGCGATCGTGGATGTGGGACTACCCGGCAAATGCTACCCTTTTGAAGGGTGCCCTGACGTCATCGCTGGCGTGGTTGTCCACTGACTGGATTGCCATCTTCCGTGCAGAACAAGATCGTACGGACATCTGTTGACATTTTGTATGATTATATTGTGAATTAGACACAAGACGGGGAAACAGCGGGTTTGTTGCTTCAATTATGGCCATCAGTGTATGTACACTACCGGTCAAATTTTTCGATCAGCCATGATAAAAGCTGTATCATTTATTTCAGTGTACAAACACATCGTAAAAACTAAACAGAACAACAAAATAAATATTTTTTTCTCTCTTGCATTATGTACAATACAATATGGTTTAGATTTTAGCCTCTGCAGAGCATCCAACTGTGCCCTAAGAACAGCTGCACAACCGCATCATCTTGGAGATAAGAGTTTTTGGTGCTTTTGCAGATATTGGACTCCAATACGTCTGTAAATTACTTTCAAGATCTTCAGCATTAGATGACGTCAGTTTTTTGATCTCCCTGTCAAATCTATCCAATAAGAGTTCAATGGAATTTAAGTCGGATGCTGTCTTGGTCAACTCAAGTTGTTCAGTTTCCCACATTTCTCTTTTCTATTGACTTACCGCCTGCTCAATTTAGAAGCATTCCGAATCATCGTTCTGCTACGGAACAAACCCACGATCAATAAGTCCCTTGCCAGATGGAACTGCATTGTTGATCAGTATCCTGCGATATCCATCCTTCTTTAATGTTCCACTAGTCCTCAGTAGATGACCAAGTTTATTAACCGCAAAATATCCCCACACCATGATCGACCCACCACCATACTTCACTATTGGTGTCACATGCTGACTCTTCACACGTTCTCCACGACGTCGACGGACAAACATTCGACGATGGCTTTAGTATACGACATACATACATTCGTCCGTGAATAACACCTTGGGCCATTGCTGCACGCTTCAGTGTCTCTGTTGCTGTGACCACTGCAATCTTTTCACCTCAATTTGATTGCGTAAGGATGGTATTTTGGTCGATATGCACCCCTCCGAACCATGTTCACTAAGACGCGTTGCACTGTCGAGGCAGAGATTGGAGCTGCTCGCATACTGTTCACTTCCTTGAGAATTTCAGGTGCATCACCAGTCCCCTGACGTTTAGCCTGCACACACATGAACTGATCTTCCCTGTGTGATATTACTCGGGTTCTTCCAGATCGCGAAACAGTTGCATTGGCACCAGTTTCTTCTAACCGCAGAAATTTATAGACCACTATACATTGGACTACGCCAATTTTTGTTACTATTGTCCTAATATAATAGACTCCCTGATGTAGAGCTACAATTTCAGCACATTTTTAATTCCAATCTCCTACTTCTGTCCCATTAGGACGTAATATGGTATGAACCTGTTCAGGTATACAAACCAGTGCTAGCTGCAAACAATGTCCTATAAACTAATACGAATTGATTGCTGCACAGATAGTGGAAAGAATGAACCACAGTCGAATGCAACCATCTTAGGTAAAGGCACGTCAGCGTTGTTGTGGATATTCATCAGCGCCCCTCTGTGCGAACAATACGTACACAACAGAGGCGCTTGATCTTTGCATGTTTCTACTTGTTTCATTATCAGAACCGGAATTTGATAGAACATGCAAAACGAAAAGCCTATTTTAACCTCAAATCGATAGTTGCGACAGGTAGTAAAAAACTTTTGATCGGTAGAGTAGGTGGAGAAGAGTCGAATGGGGAATCATTACAGCGTCGATAAGGGCCGTCAGTGGGAATATCTACTGACACAAGCGACTCTGACAAGCGCAGCATATCATAACCCAGCGCCTGCGTGCGAGCATCTGGGAAACGGCGAAATTGATCGGCTGTTCGCGAGCAGCTGTCGTGAGCATCTATGGAATGTGGTTTGAAAGACGGTGCAGCCATGAGTAGGCGACAAGGTGTTGGACGTCCGCGGATCATCAGAGAACGTGGAGGTTGGAGGATTGCCGACCCCTTATGTGTTCCCATATTGACCCAACGGCATCGTCAATTGCGAGGGGCGTTCAATAAGTAATGCAACACATTTTTTTTGTCTGTCAATTTTGGTTGGAAAAATGCAGAATTTGTTGTGGAACATTCCCGCATCAGCCCCTATAGTTACACGAAGTTCCGATAGGTGGTAGCGCTATGCGTAGACTTCAAAATGCGTCTGTAACGGAGGTGGGTTCCAAGCAAAAAACTGTAATTGAGTTTCTTTTGATGGAAAATCAATCGCAGATATTCATAGGTGCTTGCGGAATTTCTATGGGGCGCTATCAGTAAACAAAAACACGGTGAGTCGTTGGGCGAGACGTCCGTCGTAAAAGCAACAAGATTGCGCAGACCAGTCCAATCTCCCGCGTGATGGCCGGCCGCCAGTGCTTTGACTCCTGCAATACTGGAACGTGTGGACACTCTCGTTCGAGGTGATCGACGCATCACCTGTGCTCGACTGGACGTCTCTGTTGGTAGTGCTGACACACTGGTCCACCAGTTGGGGTACTCAAAGGTATATGCTCGTTGGGTTCCTCGCCGCCTAATAGAAGGTCATAAAGAGCAACGAAGGATCCTGTGTGCGGAATTGTTTGCGCGTTATGAGGTTGATCCTGACAAAATTTTGTCGAGCATTGTCACAGGCGATGAAACATCGGCGATGAAACAGGAAACAAACGGGCAATCCATGGAGTAGCGCCACAACACCTCTCCTCTGAAGAAAAAGTTTAAGCCTCTCCCACAGCCGGTGAAGTCACGGCAATGGTCTCCTGGTACTCTGAAGGGGTTATCCTGTTTCATGTCCTCACTCATGGTACATCGATCAAATGTGAAGTGTATTGTGTTACCCTCAGGAAGTTGAAGAAACAACTTCCGTGTGTTCGTCGCCACAAAAAAGCAAACGAACGTCTGCTTCTCTATGACAACGTAAGGTCTCACACAAGTCTGAGCATCCGAAAGGAGCTCACTAAACTTCAGTGGACTGTTCCTCATCATGCATCCCAGAGCCTAGATCTCGCAACTTCCGAATTCCATCTATTTGGCCCAATGAAGGATGCACGCCACGGGAAGCAGTACGTGCGAGACGGGGACGTTATGGATGCAGCAACATGTTGACTCCGATATCAACCAGTAGAACGGTACCATGCAGGCCTAGAGGCCCTCTCAGTAACTTGGCGTAAGACCGTCGCATTGAACGGAGATGTGATGACAAATACGCTTTTGTAGCCAAAAGACTGGGGAATAACACGGTGTATTGGAATTCGGTATAAACCAACCTGCTTCCAGGAAATAATGTGTTGCATTACATACTGATCGTTCCTCGTACGACTGTTGTGGTGACATGATCATCGAGATTTGACAGAGGATGAATAGAAGCTTGTCGCCTGGCCGGAGGAATAATTTTTCTAATTACAACAGGCCAATGGTCTTGTCTGGTTACGCTGCTCGAAACATTCAGCACACCAAGAATGTGAGCATCTCCCATTCATTCTTTTATTATATTACGTTTCATTACTAGAGATGTTCAATAATCTTTTCTGAATTATTTAAAACAATGGTACACTGGGTTTTATTAAATAAAAATCACTTTCAAGCAACGTAGTAAATTTTTCTATCACTCTACTTACTGCTTCTTACCAACGTTCGTGGTAGTATAGATATTGCATGCGTGTATTATCTGAGGCATTATTTATTTGCGTAATCATCATCATCATTATCATCATCATCAGCCAATTCGATCACTTAGTGATGTGGCGTCTTTGAGTCGGCGTGCAACAAAAGGATCCCTGCAGGTTCTTCCATTTCTGCCGATCTTGAGCTTCCCTTTGCCGATTCAAATGGTTCAAATGGCTCTGACACTATGGGACTTAACTTCTGAGGTCATCAGTCTCCTAGAACTTAGAACTATTTAAACCTAACTAACATAAGGAGCCTAGAACCACTCCGCCACTCCGGCCGGCTTGCCGATTCAGTCCAGCTGTCTTTCCTAAATCTACATCTACATCTACATCTACGTCCATACTCCGCAAGCCACCTGACGGTGTGTGGCGGAGGGTACCTTCAGTACCTCTATCGGTTCTCCCTTCTATTCCAGTCTCGTATTGTTCGTGGAAAGAAGGATTGTCGGTATGCCTCTGTGTGGGCTCTAATCTCTCTGATTTTATCCTCATGGTCTCTTCGCGAGATATACGTAGGAGGGAGCAATATACTGCTTGACTCTTCGGCGAAGGTATGTTCTCGAAACTTCAATAAAAGCCCGTACCGAGCTACTGAGCGTCTCTCCTGCAGAGTCTTCCACTGGAGTTTATCTATCATCTCCGTAACGCTTTCGCGATTACTAAATGATCCTGTAACGAAGCGCGCTGCTCTCCGTTGGATCTTCTCTATCTCTTCTATCAACCCTATCTGGTACGGATCCCACACTGCTGAGCAGCATTCAAGCAGTGAGCGAACAAGCGTACTGTAACCTACTTCCTTTGTTTTCGGATTGCATTTCCTTAGGATTCTTCCAATGAATCTCAGTCTGGCATCTGCTTTACCGACGATCAACATTATATGATCATTCCATTTTAAATCACTCCTAATGCGTACTCCCAGATAATTTATGGTATTAACTGCTTCCAGTTGCTGACCTGCTATTTTTTAGCTAAATGATAAAGGATCTATCTTTCTGTATATTCGCAGCACATTACACTTGTCTACATTGAGATTCAATTGCCATTCCCTGCACCATGCGTCAATTCGCTGCAGATCCTCCTGCATTTCAGTACAATTTTCCATTGTTACAACCTCTCGGTACACCACAGCATCATCTGCAAAAAGCCTCAGTGAACTTCCGATGTCATCCACCAGGTCATTTATGTATATTGTGAATAGCAACGGTCCTATGACACTCCCCTGCGGCACACCTGAAATCACTCTTACTTCGGAAGACTTCTCTCCATTGAGAATAACATGCTGCGTCCTGTTATCTAGGAACTCTTCAATCCAATCACACAATTGGTCTGATAGTCCATATGCTCTTACTTTGTTCATTAAACGACTGTGGGGAACTGTATCGAACGCCTTGCGGAAGTCAAGAAACACGGCATCTACCACTGAACCCGTGTCTATGGCCCTCTGAGTCTCGTGGACGAATAGCGCGAGCTGGGTTTCACATGACCGTCTTTTTCGAAACCCATGCTGATTCCTACAGAGTAGATTTCTAGTCTCCAGTAAAGTCATTATACTCGAACACAATACGTGTTCCAAAATTCTGCAACTGATCGACGTTAGAGATATAGGTCTATAGTTCTGCACATCTGTTCGACGTCCCTTCTTGAAAACGGGGATGACCTGTGCCCTTTTCCAATCCTTTGGAACGCTACGCTCTTCTAGAGACCTACGGTACACCGCTGCAAGAAGGGGGGTAAGTTCCTTCGCGTACTCTGTGTAAAATTGAACTGGTATCCCATCAGGTCCAGAGGCCTTTCCTCTTTTGAGCGATTTTAATTGTTTCTCTATCCCTCTGTCGTCTATTTCGATATCTACCATTTTGTCATCTGTGCGACAATCTAGAGAAGGAACTACAGTGCAATCTTCCTCTGTGAAACAACTTTGGAAAAAGAGATTCAGTATTTCGGCCTTTAGTCTGTCATCCTCTGTTTCAGTACCATTTTGGTCACAGAGTGTCTGGACATTTTGTTTTGATCCACCTACCGCTTTGACATAAGACCAAAATTTCTTAGGATTTTCTGCCAAGGCAGTACATAGAACTTTACTTTCGAATTCATTGAACGCCTCTCGCATAGCCCTCCTCACACTACATTTCGCTTCGCGTAATTTTTGTTTGTCTGCAAGGCTTTGGCTATGTTTATGTTTGCTGTGAAGTTCCCTTTGCTTCCGCAGCAGTTTTCTAACTCGGTTGTTGTACCACGATGGCTCTTTTCCATCTCTTACGATCTTGCTTGGCACCTACTCATCTAACGCATAATGTACGACGGTTTTGAACTTTGTCCACTGATCCTCAACACTATCTGTACTTGAGACAAGACTTTTGTGTTTTTGTCACTTTTTCTAAACAGAAAAATCTTCCTACCCTTTTTAATATTCCTATTTACGGCTGAAATCATCGATGCCGTAACCGCTTTATGATCGCTGATTCCCTGTTCTGCGTTAACTTTTTCAAATAGTTCGGGTCTGTTTGTCACCAGAAGGTCTAATATGTTATCCCCACGAGTCGGTTCTCTGTTTAACTGCTCAAGGTAGTTTTCAGATAAAGCACTTAAAAAAATTTCACTGGATTCTTTGTCCCTGCCACCCGTTATGAACGTTTGAGTCTCCCAGTCTATATCTGGCAAATTAAAATCTCCACCCAGAACTATAACATGGTGGGGAAATCTACTCGAAATATTTTCCAAATTATCCTTTAGGTGCTCAGCCATAACAGCTGCTGAGCCAGGGGGCCTATAGAGACATCCAATTACCATGTCTGAGCCTGCTTTAACCGTGACCTTCACCCAAATCATTTCACATTTCGGATCTCCGTCAATTTCCTTCGATACTATTGCACTTCTTATCGCTATAAACACGCCTCCCCCTTCACTGTTCAGCCTGTCTCTACGGTATACATTCCAATCTGAGTTTAGGATTTCATTACTGTTTACGTCTGGTTTCAGCCAACTTTCTGTCCCTAGTACTATATGGGCATTGTGACCGTTTATTAATGAGAGCAGTTCTGGGACCTTTCTATAGACGCTCCTGCAGTTTACTATTAGCACATTAATATTGTTATTCCCTGTTGCATTTTGCCTACTCCTACCTTGCCGCGTCTCAGGAGGCTTCTTGTCGGGCCTAGGGAGGGGATTCTCTAACCTAAAAAACCCCCATGTGCACTCCACACGTACTCCGCTACCCTTGTAGCCGCTTCCGGCGTGTAGTGCACGCCTGACCTATTCAGGGGGACCCTACATTTCTCCACCCGATAGCGGAGGTCGAGAAATTTGCACCCCAGATCTCCGCAGAATCGTCTGAGTCTCTGGTTTAAGCCTTCCACTCGGCTCCAAACCAGAGGACCGCGATCGGTTCTGGGAACGATACTACAAATTGTTAGCTCTGATTCCACCCCGCGAGCGAGGCTTTCCGCCTTCACCAATTCCGCCAACCGCCTGTACGAACTGAGGATGACCTCTGAACCCAGACGGCAGGAGTCATTGGTGCCGACATGAGCAACAATTTGCAGTCGGGTGCACCCAGTGCTCTCTATCGCCGCCGGTAGGGCCTCCTCCACATCTCGGATGAGGCCCCCCGGCAAGCAGACAGAGTGAGCACTGGCCTTCTTCCCCGACCTTCCCGCTATTTCCCTAAGGGGCTCCATCACCCGCCTAACGTTGGAGCTCCCAATAACTAATAAACCCCTCCCCCCGTGTGCCTGCTCGGACCTTGCTGAAGGAGCAGCCACATGTCCACTCACAGGCAGAGCGGGCGATGCCACACGGCCAGCCTCCACATTGACCCTCCGCCTCGTGCGCCGCGAACGCCGCTGAACCCGCCACTCCCCTTGGGGAGAGGGTGGCCCAACCGCGCCCGGTACCCGCGAAGATGTCTCGACAGCAGGGACAGTGTGTGAAGCATGTAACACCTGGGGTGTACCCTGCGACGCACCAGACTCCCCACTGCCGCTACACTCCGAGGCAGCAGCCTGAAGACGGCTGACCGCGGCCATCAACACGCTCAGCTGTTCGCGAACAGTGGCCAGCTCCTCCTGCGTCCGTACACAGCAGTCACACATCCTATCCATCCTAAGGAATCAATTTACTGAAGAGAGTTGTTCAACCTTTAACTAGACTGCTAATTCACTAAAGGCGGCTGTTTATTCACTAAACTGGGGTTGCTAGCCACTTCTTGTAGAAAACAATGAAAATTGCACTACCTGTCTCTGGACTGTATTAAAAAACAAACACTAGCACTACTGGCACTATGGTTGACTAAAGGGACTCTCTCTGACTATATTCAAAACAAACACGAAATCTATTGAACACTATTAATAGCACCCGACAATTAAAGCTTCCTAAAAGCAAATACACACGGAAGAAGAAGTGACAAGTAAGAAAAACACAGTTAATACTTAAATTAAGGTAGCTCGCTGCACAGCAGACGTGAGGCAGGCGGCAGTTACGACGACACTCTCTGTCCCATCCGTCCGGTGGTCTTCTCCTTGGTCTATTATGGTAAATTGGGCTCCTGTATAGTATTTGTTTTGACCACCTGCTATCTTTTCTTCGAGCGACACGGCCAATCCACTGCCATTTCAAGGTATTCATTCTCTCCATTATGTCACTGACCTTTGTCATCTGTTTGATACCAACTGCTTTTTTCTCTCTTTGTGTAGCACAACATTGATCTCCGTTTCCTCTATGAGTTACTTTAGTTTTTTAACGACGAATTCATTTTATGACCATTCCTCTATGGTTAACATTAATTTTCTAACCATGAACTTATTTAATGTCTGTCTCACAGCCACAAGTTATTACAGGCAGCACACAATGATCACAAACTGTTTTCTGCAGCTCGGTCGACATCTTAGACTTCAAAACTGGAGAGTATCTTCCAAAATACGTCGAAATGTTTCTGGTTTTAGGTTTCCTTTCATATTTACAAATAGACCCAGGTAGAGATATTCTGTGATCCCTTGCAGTTGCGTACTATCAACCGATATATTTCCTTCCGGTGTCCATTCATTCGTCATGATCTTGGTTTTGTAATAGTTCATTTTTCGGCCACCTTCAGAGCAGACTAACGCAAGTTCACTAACCAAAATTTGAAGCTCTTCTACACTGTTTGCAAATAGAACAATATCAGGTTATTTAATCTCTTTCCCAGAATTTGCATTCCCTTTATTTTCCGATCCAATTTACACATTGCTTTTTCTACTACTGCTGAAGATAGTTATGGAGACATAGAGTCACCTAGTTTTACACCATTTTCAATGGGAAATTCATTGGTTTCTTCAACAACTTTCCCAAACACTATGGAGGTTTTGTATAAGTTGTATAAGGCTCCAATATGGACCTGTTCTGTTCGTCGTTCTTATTTGCGTAAATTGTTGTAATTTTGTTATTGACAAAATACATGGACATCACCAAATAAAAGCAGGCGCGACCTGAATTGAAACACAGTCAGTAACAGAGCCGCAATGACGCTCAAGCGTTTGTCCATCGGAGAATACAAGCTGCAATTCTGTACAAACTCTCTTGTAGAGAGATGTACAATATTTCATCACGTGGTGCTATTAATTATTTCTCCAAATAATAACAATTGTATAGTTTATTAACTGAAACGCTCTCGGTCCAGCGAACGTATTTCATAGACATTACAAATGGCGCGGGTCTGCTCGGCAAAAAGACTTACATGAATCGCAACATGCTAAAAACAACAAAAGGAAGTGGGGAGAACGTAGCGCATTCAGTGTTTATATAAGAAAACAATAGATATTGTACGCGCAGACAAAGTTGACACTCGGCGCGGTGGCTGACGGGAGCGACTGCAAAGGCATTACCCATTTACAGCCGCTCTCATCAGCCAACGCGCCGAGTGTCAACTTCCTTTTCGCGTTTAATACAAACCATTTATACAATGTGGATATAGTTACATATTGTCACTGATGAAAGTATACGAAATATAGGTAAAATCACATTTTCAAATTTTTAAAATCTAATGGGTGACTGAAAAAGAAAGAACAGATTTCAATTGTTTATTACACACAAATTGTGAAAGGATAGAAACAAACTGCGCATGTCACTGGACAGAGGAAGGTTCGAAGTTTTCCCACCACAAGACAAATCATTTAAAATTTACATAAAGTCAATCCACTGTTCCAGTGCAACGTTCATTACGTCGTCGATTCAGCAAGAAGCCGCCTCTGCACACGCAGATACATGACTGGCATACAAAATTCTTGGAAGCTGGCTGCATATGCAAAGGGAAGAGCACGGGTCGGCCACGCACGTCTGATAAAAATGACGAGCGTATCTGAGATATGTTCACACGGAGCTCTCGAAAGTCCACAAGACGGGCAGGTCGGGAACTTCAACTTCCTCAACAATGGTGTGGCGTGTTCTGAAACGGCGTCTGCATATGAAGCCTTACAAGTTGCAGTTATTGCAGTAATCAAATGGCTCTGAGCACTATGGGACTTTAACATCTGAACTCATCAGTCCCCTAGGACTTAGAGCTACTTAAACCTAACTAACCTAAGGACATCACACACATCCATGCCCGAGGCACGATTCGAACCTGCGACCGTAGCGGTCGCGCGGTTCCAGACTGAAGTGCCTAGAACCGCTCGGCCACTGCGGCTGGCAGTTATTGCAATAAGTGCGCCCGGCGACCATAGCAGACGGATCGAATTCTGAATTTCAATAAATAGGGACTTGTTTATTCGTGTGTGAAATGAAATGGACTACTGTTTCGATGTTTCTCTAGCAACGCCCAGTGCTCATGTTGAGCGTCTGTGTGAAGACAAAATTTTGAACCTTTCTCTATCAGTTACATGCGCAATGTGTTCCTATTTTTCATACTTTGTCTGCAGTAAACAACCGAAAACGTTTCTTTCTTTTTTAATCATCCTGTATTACAAACACAGGCCGGTGGTGCCGTATAATTCTGTGAGTTACATTCAACTGGGTTTCGAAGGGACATGTAGTAGTAATCTAAGGCACCATGAAGGTTATCGATTGTCGACAACGCCAATATTGAAACATCCTAGCAGATTAAAACTGTGCACCGGACCGAGACTCGAACTCGGGACCCTTGCTCTACCGACAGAGCTATCCAAGCACGACTCATGACTCGCCCTCACGGCTTCAGTTCTGCCAGGACCTCATTTTCTACCTTCCAAACTTCACAGAAGCTCTCCAGCGAACCTTGCAGAACCAGCATTCCTGGAAGAAAGGATCGTGCTACAGTTGATGTCTTGGCGTCCAAATTCGCCTGATTGGAACTCCGAACATATCTCTGAGGCTATCGGACACCAGCTCAGTGCCCACAAACCACTGGCCCGTATTTACGGGTACTGGATGACATGTGCGTAGTCATCGGTGCCACATACCTCTGGAAACCTTCTGGGAGGACTTGTTGAATCCCTCCCACGCAAAATCTCAGATATACTGCGTTACAAAGGTGAACCAGCGTACTATTCAGTAGTTGCCTCATTAGTATAAGACAGAAAGCACATAACATGTAGCACTAGTTAGGTAGTGCTTTATTCAGTTTTACTTTGGCAGTAATTCTCAAGTCATCTAGTATTGCAAACACATTCACCTCCATCAGCTTAAATTGAAGGAAATACTTGGTCTACTGACTGTTCCATTTTTTGATGCCAGTACCTGGACAGTGTTTACAATATTGAAGTGAATCGAAAATTTAAAAGCCTGTGTTTCATACCTGAAATATGTAGCAAGTATCTTGTTCAGTAATTGTCGAATTCCAATTGTACGAGGCGTATCCCGAAACTAAGGTCCGGTGACCAATATTTAACTAATGGTATGTCTGAATGAAGTTCCACCCATGCAGCGCTGTCTACCGATTCTACCGGGAACTACTGCAGTGTTGGTTGGATTCAGTAGTCGTTTGACCGTCGGTGAGAGCAAATCGCAATGGCCGAAACAATCGTAGACCTCGCCAGTTGTGAAATGCGGGATCTGATTAGATTTTTACTAAAAAAAGGATCTTCAGCTGCTTAAATCCATTATGAGTTATGCCCAGTGTGTGCACCTGAAATAATGTGTGACAAACAAGTTCAAAATGCTGTCGAGAATTTCAGAATGGCCGCTAAAATGTTAACGATGATCAGCGGATTGGCAGGTCCACTTTTCGGACCGATGACATCGCTGATCAAGTGAACCAAAAATTTTGAAATGATCGGCGATTGACTAGTACTTGTCTGATTAATGAATTTCAAAATGCTGCTCGCCCCTCAGTTGAGAGGACTGTCACTGACCAGGATGGATATCACAAACTTTTTGCGAGGTGACTTCCAAAAGTGCTCATTGATCTGCACCAAGAACAAAGACTGCATAGTGCAAGACAGATTTGGAGCGCGATAGACAAGATGGAGATAATTTGTGTTCCCACACTGTTACGGGCGACAAGACGTGGATATCGAACGGCAACGCGGAATCGAAACAGCAGCCAATACAGTGGTACCATTCAAATTCACCCAAATCAAAATATTTTAAGCAATCTCCGTTCTCAAATCGAAATTATGGCTACCGTTTTTTGGGACGGACAGAGCGTCCTTTTGATTGATTTCATGGATCGTGGTCAACAATTACGGCTGATGTATATTGTGAAACGCTAATCGAACCGAGATGTGCGATCTGCGGGAAACTGTCGTTATAATCCTCCTTCACGACAACGCACGCCCTCACACCGATGTCACAGCAAAGGAGAAGATTGAAGATTTTCGTTGGGAACTTTTTGATCTTGCACCAAGCGACTATTTCTTCTTTTAGCACTTGAAAAAGTGGTTGGGTGGACAACGACGATGAACTCAAGACTAGCATTACCAACTGGTTCAATTCCCAGGCAACAGACTTTTACGCAGAGGTATTAAAGACTCTGTTGCAGCGTTGCAAAAATTGTATATACGAGGGCTGTTCAAAAAGTAAGGTGACTTTTTAATTTGCACGGGCAACGTACATTCGACTATCGATCTTTTTTTTGTTATGTTGGTACACATGCCCCGAACATGTGTTCACAATTTCAAGTGTACAGCATACTTCGTTTGTTTTTGACAGAAAGATTAGACGTGTTTTAGTGTACTCGGTGATTTTCGATTATTATGAAAAATGGAGCAAAGAATTTGTATCAAAGTTTGTGTGAAAAATGGAACTAAGTGCTCTAAAACACTTGAAATGTTGACATGGCATACGGTGAGTCTGCTCTATGTAAAAAAAAATGTTCGCAAGTGGTGCAAGCTCTTCCAAGACGGCCGAGAAGATGCCAATGACGAACCTCGCTCTGGACGCCCCAGCACGTCAACAACATACGTAACGTGAAAGCTGTGAAGAAAATTCTTTTGGAAAATCGTCGAGTTACCGTAACAGAAGTTGTTGAGTATGTTGGTATATCGGCCGGCTCGTGTCATGCAATTTTTCCGGATAATTTGGGCGTGAGACTTGTGTCAGCGAAGTTTGTTACAAAATTTCTCAATTTTGATCGCATGAGCATCGCTCAGAAGCTCTTGAGTGACGTCAATGATGATCCTGATTTGCTCAAAAGGGTCATAACTGGAGACGAAACATGGGTTTACTGTTATGACGTGAAAAACAAAGTCCAATCCCAATGGAAGCATCCTGGAGAGCCAAGACCGAAAAAAGCACGCCAAGTTCAATCAAATGTCAAAGTTTTGCTCATTGTTTTTTTTTTTTTTTTTTCAGTCACCGTGGCGTAGCGCATCATGAAGTTTTGCTTCAAGTTCGCACGGTCAATAAGGACTATTACCTTGACGTTATGCGCCATTTGCGAGAAGCAATACGCAAAAAAACGTCCAGAATTGTGGAAAAACAATCCATGGCTTTTGCATCACGACAATGCACCTGCTCATTCATAGTTGCTTATGAGGGATTTTTTGGCCGAAAACAACACAACAATCATACGTGAGCCACCATATTTACCGGATTTGATCCCCTGCGACTTTTTCCTGTTCCCAAAACTGAAGAGATCTTTGAAAGGACGAAGATTTTTAACGATTGAGGAAATAAAAACTGCATCGCTGGAAGTTCTCAAGGCTGTACCAAAAAGTGCTTATGAGGAGTGCTTAGAGGATTGGGAGAAGCGTTGACACAAGGGAACAACATGAATATTGATGAATAATGAATATTTTAATGGATATTTTTTTCATAAAAAGATAAATATCATCTTACTTTTTGATTACACCCACCTCGTAAATGAACAGAAATATGTGGAAAAGTAAAACAGATACGTAGTAAAATGTTACTGTCAATAAAAACTTTTTCTCATAAGCTACTTTTGTTGTGATCAAACGCACATTAGTTTTGGAATACGCCTCGTATGTACAATGAAAAACCTGTGTTCTTAATTTTCCAAGACAAGCACTCACAGACGAAGTAAGAAGTTATTTACTCTGATTTAACAACTGTTTGCCTTCAAATTATCACATAACCAAAGGGGAAAAGGCAGTTTTCTTTCGATTTTTGCGCTCACTCTTTCTGCCAAAGGCATGCAGCAAGTTTTGCGCTGCTACAATATGCAGCGTCTGCGGAACTTCCTGTGTGAAGCAGTTATTCTCTCGAGGTTTGTTTACACTTATTCTCAAGGGGAGAGCTTTTGTCCTTGGTTGTTGCGTCATTAGGAAGGTCGACGTTGCTGCGTGCACACCTTCCCACGCTGTTTATCTTCGGGCGGTAGAGATGGGCGTTCCGAACCGTAATCTTTTGTGATTCAAAAGGAGGGTTCATCGCCGACTAATGTTTGAAAGTTAGCCGGATGCTTCGAGCACTTTTGAAACTGTCAGTATGAATAGTAAAACGGTCTTGCACCATTTGAAAATGAAGTTCGTTGCAGCCGGGGAAATTCGAGATCGGATAAAGCTAGGTGGCCGGTCATCCAGTTTTAGGTTTCCTGTGATTTCCCTAAATTGCCTAAGGAGAGTGCCGGCGCGGTTCTGTTGAATGGACACAGCCGATTTGCTTCCATAATCCTTCCCTAATTCGCGCCTGTGCTCGCCTCTGATGACCTCGTCATCGACAGGATATTAAAAATTAATCTCTCTTCTTTTTTTCCGAAAACGCAGTGACATCCGATGGGAGTGCCAGAGAGAGACGCCATACCCATTTTTCATGGACGTTATCCGCCTTCAGCATCGAGTTAACAAAAGCGCAGATAGCTGCCGATGAATACTTCTTTCCCACCAAAATGCATTGTCCGGCACATTCCCTCTTGAAACTAAAAGAAAAAAAAACAACAACGATAAGCGTCGCGCGTGCCTTTTCATAATGCGATACTTCAAGAAAGATGAAATTTGCGACTTGTATAGCATCGGAACAGGTGGTGAAACAGTCATATCGTTATGACTGATTTAGAGCTGAAAGCTCGTCAGGGTTTGGCACTGGCTACGAACCACGCCTCTTTTTCCTGCAGCGCTGCTCAAACTGTACGTTTCGACCGGTTCTGATGAACCGACTCACAGTATCCTGCGAAATCTCACATTTCTTCTGGTAAAGAAGTTACTGTTGCGTATTTGCGGGCCGTGAACGACGTTACATACACTGCCCTCCATAAGTTTGGAAACACTATGCTGCGTATTACAACAGAGCAAGATGGAAGTGATCTATGTGCGTTATTGGTTAGAATACGAAATAGAAAGCTCAAATAACTGTTAATAATGACACGGGCAGTATTGTACACTTAATTATTGTACATATACATACATATTGGTACATACTAGTATTGCTCCGTTTTATGTAAACCGGCGTTACCTGTCCAAGCAGTTGTACTGAACACGCCAAGTGGCAGGAGTAGACCGCATGGCTATGTAGAGGTTCGTTGTTTACATTTCTGTTCACCTGTAGTTGCGTTTGCATAAAGGTATAACACGCCACGAAAGTAATTGAAAATGGCCCCAAAGTGCCAGATTCCTTATGAATCACGGGTAATGATAATCACTTTGCACCAAGAAGGCAATAGTGTGCGACAAATAGCAAAGAAAGTGATGATTTTCATCACCGGAGTTGTCAAAACCGTAGACCGGCATCGAGAAACAGGCTCCTACGGAGATCGTCCTCGCTCAGGAGCACCCAGGAAAACATCAGAACGCCAGGAAAAGTTTTTGGTAGTAACCAGTAAACGCAACAGATTAAAAACTGTCCGTGAACTGACTGCTGAACTAAACGCAACGAAGGAACACCGGTGAGTGAGACAACAGTGAGACGACGCCTGGCAGACAACAACCTCCGAGGTTATGTAGCAACAAGGAGACCACTGTCGCGCCCTGTTAACAAGAAGGAAAGGCTTCAGTGGGCTAAGACACACCAACATTGGACAGCGGGGTTTGGGAAAGAGTCTTATTCGCTGATGAATCCAAGTTCGAAATATTTGGAAGTAAACGCCGTCAATTTGTACGCCGTTTACCCCATGAACGCTTGAATCCTCAGTACGTAATTCCAATTGTAAAGCATGGAGGGGGTTCTGTGATGGTGTGGGGATCATTTGGAGGGATTAAAGTCGGAGATTTGGTGAAAATAGATGGAAAAATGAACCAAAAGGATTATCATGCCATTCTCCAGCGACATGCTAAGACATCTGGTTTGCGTCTTATTGGGAAAGAGTTTGTCTTGCAGCAAGACAACGACCCGAAACATACGTCTCGCTTGTGTCAGAACTATGTGAAGTCTCTAGAGTTTCGTAAAATATTGAAAAACGTGGAATGGCCGCCCCAATGCCCTGTTTGTAACCCAATCGAGCTGCTATGGGATGAATTGGACAGGAGGACCCGAAAACGGGAAATCATGAGTGGGTCACAATTATGGCAGGTCCTGCGGCAAAAATTGAGATTAATTCCGACTGATTAATTCTTGGCAAAACTGACGCAGCGCATGCCGAGAGTATGCAAGGCAGTGATGAAAGCAAAGGGTGGCTATTTTGAGCAATCGAAAATTTAATTCTTGTATCTTCATGTGTATTATTTGAGCTTAATAAACATTTGGAAAACAACAAAATGCATTTTTATACTGTATTTCCTTTCCATTGTCTATAATTATTAGGTGTTTCCAAACTTATGGAGTGTAGTGTATACGCAGTTCCTTATGTGGCCCCTCTAGACATGGGAGTGTGTAAGTCCTCATAAAGAGAATTCTGTAATGATATAAATAACAATTGAAGTTTGATGAGTTTTGCTATTACGATCTAAAACTTTTTCAGCGTCTACTTTTCATAACTAAGAGCTAGGATCAATCGTGAATTTGACTGAAATAATATCAAACCTCTCACAAAATGTAGCTGCTAGCGGATACTTGCCTAGAGATTCACAACAGATGAGTTTCAGCAGTGGATAAGAGTCCCATTGCATTTCATTTCTGAGAACATCTAAATACTTATTATTGTGTTGGCAGAAGAGCCAACACCGTGTTGCTAGAGGAGGCCGAAATGCACGCCTTTAAGCTCACGCAGGCTGGCGTGAGGTCTGGAAAATGACAATGTAATTAATATAGCCAATAAGGTACGTTGCTGCTGGAATACTTAACTTTAATCCATAATTGGTGTACATCTCTCTTGACTGTACATGCTTCACAATCTCAATATTAACTGCTAATGGCGCCTTGCTAGGTCGTAGCAAATGACGTAGCTGAAGGCTATGCTAACTATCGTCTCGGCAAATGAGAGCGTAGTTGTCAGTGTAGCATCGCTAGCAAAGTCGTCTGTACAAGTGGGACGAGTGCTAGGACGTCTCACTAGACCTGCCGTGTGGCGGCGCTCGGTCTGCAATCACTGACAGTGGCGACACGCGGGTCCGATGTATACTAGCGGACCGCGGCCGATTTAAAGGCTACCACCTAGCAAGTGTGGTGTCTGGCGGTGACACCACACTTATTATTTAGGGAAACAGTGGCAACTGTATGCCTGTTTGTGGTCTTTGTAGCCTATCCAGGTAAGTCAATTTTCAAATTTTGCTTTTATCCTTTAAACTGTTTTCTCCCCTCTGCTAACCACACCTTCAAAAATTCCGCTTTTTATCAGCTCACAAAGCCGACGCTTCTTTTGCGTTTGTATTTATTTCCAATATTATGTCAGAAATGCAGAGCTCCTCCTTTCATTCCACAACGATTTGAATTTACGCAGTAATTGTGACTTACGTGACCAGTGTCGAAACGAAAGCATTACATCATCTAAAGAATCTGCCACGTCGAAAAGAAAGTAATTCTTGTCAATCAAATTTTTTTGTGTTATCATCAATAAACTAAGTATTCCCCTAACAACGGCGAAGATATAAAAATGCACAAAAAATCAAGCAATATGCACAAGTGCCGTCAAAATACTATGTAGTCCGACAGCGAGGCAGAAAAAGTTCCAAAGAAATGGTAACCATAGACAGAAGGCACCAAATAATATTCACAGCTAGAAAACTGTAGTGTCGACTATGGTTCAAATGGCTCTGAGCACCGTGGGACTTAACATCTGAGGTCATCAGTCCTCTAGAAATTAGAACTGCTTAAACCTAACTAGCCTAAGGACATCACACACATCCGTGCCCGAGGCAGGATTCGAACCTGCGACCGTAGCAGCAGCGCGGTTGCGGACTGAAGCGCCTAGAACCGCTCGACCACAACGGCCGGCTTAGTGTCGACTATACCGGTAACACGACTTACATAATAAAAACAACAACAACAACAACAAAAAGAAAAAACACAGCATGAAGAAATTATCCGAATGGGACGGGAGTCAGTAGATGTGATGTAGATGCACAAAGAAACAAATGATAACAATTTCAGAATAATTTTCTGATTTATTCAGGACAAAGAGCTTCATGAACTGGTCAACAACACGTTGACCCACCTCTGGCCCTTAGGAAAGCAGCTAATATTCTTGGTATTGATCCACAGAGTTGTTGGATGCCCTCCTGAGAGATATCGTGACGAATTCTGTCCAACTGACGTGTTAGATCGTCAAAATCCAGAGCTAGTTGGACGACCATGCCCGCAATGCTACAAATGTTCTCAACTGGGAAGAGATCCGGCGACTTTGCGGGTTTGGCAAGCACGAAGACAAGCAGTAGAAACTCTAGTCGTGTGCGGGCGGGTATTATGTTGCTGAAATATAAGCCCAGATAATGCCATGAAGGGCAACAAAATGGGGAGTAGAATATCGTCGACGTACCATTGTGCTATAACGGTGCTGCGGATGATAACCACAGGGGTCCGATTATGAAAAGAAGTGGCACCCCACACCATCACCCCTGTCTGTCGGGCCGTATGGCGAGCGACAGTCAGCATGGTGTCCCACGTCCGGGGCGACTCCAGACACGTTTTTGTTAGTCATCGGGGCTCCGTTCGAAGCGGGACTCATCACTGAAGACAATTCTACTCCAGTCAATGAGGTTCCAGGCCGAAGAAGTGTGTAGAGACGCCCTGGACAGCGGTGGAATACCGACGTGGCTGGCCCGACAATCAGAAGCGATAGTCTGGGGGTGCCATTTCTTTTCGTAGCGTGACGCCTTATAGGTCGGCAATTGGTCGACGATAATTTACGCCCCGTTTTCTGCCTTTCGAGGCAAGCTATCCTGGGCTTACATTTCAGCAAGATAAAACCCGTCCGCACAGAGCGAGTGTTTCTACTGCCAGTCTTCGTCCTTGCCAAATCCTACCTTGGCTAGCAGGGTTGCCGAATCTCTCCCCAACGCAGAATGTTTGGATCATTGAGGGCAGGGCGTACCAACCAGCTTGGGATTTTGAGCAGCTAACGCGCCAATTGGACAGAATTAGGCACGATATCCCTCAGGAAGACATCCAACTGCGCTATCAATCGATGACAAGCCGAATAACTGCTTGCATAAGGGCCAGAAGTGGACATAACGCGTTATTGAGTTGCTCAGTTTGTGAAGCTCGTTTTCTTGAATAAATCACCGAATTTTTCTGAAATTGTAGTCATTTGTTTTACTGAACATGCACATCACATCTGCCAGTTTCCGTCTAATTCGGATAGTTCCTTTGTGGTACGTCTTTTTTTCTCTTAGAGTGCATTAGCAAAAACGTCTGAATACCAGCGTAAGAAAATGATCTCAGTATAGAAGAGACTTTATAGAAGAGACTTCATGGTAAATTCGAGCGCATTTGAAGATGATCATTTGCTTGCTGCTTGCTTCAGTAAACTGGCTGAATATCTGTGCGGCTGGCAGAATTTTAAACAGGTTACGACCAGTGTTTAATTTCTAAAATTTTAGCTGCCGAACGCACTCTTCAACCATATT
Organism: Schistocerca cancellata; assembly: GCF_023864275.1. Lineage (NCBI taxonomy): Eukaryota > Metazoa > Arthropoda > Insecta > Orthoptera > Acrididae > Schistocerca > Schistocerca cancellata. The sequence goes on from NC_064627.1 coordinate 294,392,492, forward strand.
ACATCCCCTCTCCCCCACCTTACCATCCCAGCCATGAAAATTGCATGATTCCTTTTTGAAAACATGTGAAAAAACTTATAATGAAAAAATCATTTTTTATAAAATATTGTCCTGAATCCATATTTTAAAAATATAATTTCTTGTAGTCAAAAGAATAAAGTCAGAAGATTCCTGGCAGTCGTTTACAAAAGACAGCTGACACGAACGTTACCGATAAGTACCGTTCACAACTAAGGAACTAACGAACAAAACTCAACTTTTATAGTTAAGTTGGGATTTAATACACATGTAGTATATTAAATCCTCGGTGCCGACTTGTTCTAAAAAAAGGGCGAAATTAAGTACTGGTCGCAAGTCTTTATTGCCTTAAAGCAATTTGGAATCACAGTAACCATCATTTTCACTGCGATTCACAGCAAACAGATCTCCTTTTAGTGAAACGCTAGGTTAGTGGTATCGATAGAAAGTCATACAATAATGATTATATAGGACTGAAATCACTCTGCACAATTTGTCGGAAGAAATGACGTTTAAAAAAATTATTGGTGTTCTTTCGCGTGTAAAGCCAAGTTGTCGTTTCACAGCGTGGTTGGAGTACACGCAAAGATTACACATAAGAGCCAAATTCGCAGCTCCTGAAGGAGGTGGCTGTTTCGGTGATCGAAAGATTGTGCATTAAAGGGAAGTGTATAAAATGGAAACGACATCTCGCCTGTACACCCAGAAGTACACCACTAATCGATCACGCTGAGAAAAATTGAGAGATCACGTTTAAGAAATGCCAATTTTCGTAACTTAAGCAAAACAGCACAAGCACTGCAGCAGTAATATGTCAGCAAAGTAAATGGTTTTTACTCTATTGTAGAGTTTTTCCCATTTTAATTTATCTTCAGTTTTTAACGGTGTTAAACAACGGTTAAAGATAAGTAACAATGTGATGGTACAAGGTTTGTGAGACCATTGCTTTTAGCGAAAACCTTGGACATTACAACAATCGGCATGAGAAAGTTGATCATAAATGGTTTTGATACATCCCTACTGGTATGGGAACAGATGTCCCAAAGAAGTTCGTGTGAGGAGGGAAAAAAGTAAAATAAAAGCAAAAATAAGAGAGATTCGTTTATGGAGTACCCACTTGGCTAGCCATGCGTGTTAGCACATCACTACCGTACGCGATTCAGGGGGCAAGGCGGCACCGGGGGCTCTATTCTGTATCGTCCATACAGATCGGGTAAAGTTACTATTCTGAAAGCTTTGAGACCTATTACCGGTCGGTCCTCCCCCCGATTTTTCGACAAATGTATCGAGAGGTTTTAGGTTTCGGTATGGCTCACTCGTTCGGTTTGATGTGATTTATTTACTCCTAGAATTTGTTATTTTAGACATATTGAGCGGTTTAGCTTTGGATTTAGTGATTGTGTCACTGAAGAATCATCAGGACGCATCTGGTTGGAAAGAGACTCTTTTCCTTTGTTAGAAATATGGTTAGTATTGTTGTTACTGTGAATGATTATAACATCAAAAAACAATTTCAGTCAATATTCTCACAAAATACCTGCTTACGTATATCACATGTGTGTTAGCTGAAATTACTAGTGACTTCGTGTACTTTCTTTCGCAAATGTTTTACTTATTATGTTAACTGAATCATCCATTGGTTCTTGGTAGAACAACATTATAATAAATGAGAAGCACTAGTTTGCTTTTGTTCTACAGTATTACTTTTATTGTGTTAACTGGTTTTTCAGCTTCAAACTGCTTTGGTGACAAAACTCAGTAAATGTCTGAAGATGGCCTTGTAAGCCGAAAACCGGTTAGCTCAATAAAAGTAATACTGTAGAACAAAAGCAAACTAGTGGCTTATTTATTAATTATCGAAACGCATTTAAAACTTTTAAGTAACAATGCAAAGGAATTTTGTGAAGCCTGATAGAGGAAACCTTCCAAAATTTCATGCATTTACGGCTTACGCCAACATCATTCGGCAACGAAGGCAACCTGTGTGTCTCTTGACGAAATAAAGCACTAATATAGTAGCCAAGCGGTTTACGCAACGCACTGCATTGGTAAGAGTCTTACGTTCGCACACTGCTCGGTACGAAAATTTTTTTCTCTTCGCGTTTGTAACACATTCTGAGACTTCGTTAATCGTCAAAGTTAGGTATTTTTCTGAAATATTCGTTGTTATTTATACATAGAAACGCGCTTTCTTAGTAATGAGTATCTTCGATTTCGTAACTTCCATTTGTTTAAGAAATGAAAGATGAAATTGCTGTGCTTGAAACAACTGACAGTGACAGTTATATTTTTTCTTGTCACAAATAATTCACCATTTTTTCTGAATACGTAGCGATTTACGAGTGTGTGTTCAGTCAGGAATCTAAAAGCACATCTTAAATTACTGCGATTGAAACTAGCAGCAATCGTCTTTCTACTTTTGCTTGTCACAAGTATTTATCTGCGAGCGAATCCTTAACAATAAAAGATAGAGGTGAAAGATCCCTGCCATAATACTTTTAGACTAGACCAACATATATAAAACATTGTGATTCATCAAATGCATGTTATACACTCCAACGAACTTCAATAGCTGCATTCGCCATATGCTCTCGAAAAGGCGTTTCTTAAATTTTGTTTTTAAGAACCAAATCGTTGATATATCATATAGGGAAGAAGGCTACTTCACCATTTGGATTTCCAGGAGCGAGTTACAACCACATTGTATTCATGTTCTTATTCTTTGACACTCTCTTAAACAATTTTTCGGGTGCATGGAGGTATGTTTCGTCTATGCAACTAATTGATGGCAATAAAAAAACTGCCTTCAATTAGCTGCATAGATGGAACATACCTCTATGAATTTTGAAACAACTAAGGAACGACGCAAAACAGAAAATATGACGAATTTTTCGGATGTTTCTATAGATATATTTGTACTATTTGGTACTACACTCCATTCCTAACTCATATACCGAAACGTAAAATCCAAAACACGACGTTGATGTGAATGAGAATAAAATGACATAATGTGACATTTATGGCAGTTTCCAGAACACAGTCAGTATCCTAGTGTGACATTTATGACAGTTTCCAGAACACAGTCAATATCCTATCGTTATCATGCATTAATGGGAGCATGTGGTCAGCGAAATTTGAACAGTATTACATACACTAAGCACACTTTTCGGTACTGTGAAGAATAGCCACTTCGGGTTCGAGCAGCTGTGACGCTGTAGTGCGCATGCGCGGATCTGAGGCAGACTGCTTTTGATTGGTTGGTGCGAGGAGAACTGACAACAGCGTCTCGGTTCGCTGGAATCATTTGGATTCGCTACCGAAATGCTTACAGAATAATGTTGGGGTTCTCCTTCGAAAATATGACCGTTGGGTGCGCTCGCTTATCGAACCGATAGGCAAAATGGCGGAAAGGTACAGAACAGGGCCCGATCGGACCCCGCCCAGCGGATTAATGACGAAGGCCTGTGTGTCGGTCAACTAGGATGTGGTTTTGAGGCGGTTTCTCACATCCGACTAGGTGAATACTGGGCTGTTCCCCACGTCCCACCTCTGTTACAAGCTTCACAAACATTTCGAAAACATTCCTGTACTTTCTCATGGGATTATACAAGATGCAGACAGATGGCTTGCACAGATTCCCACTTTCCATACCGAAGGGAGAAGGAGACAGAGGTGGCTATAGGAAGGGCTTCCACTACTGTCTACCATTGGCATTGCCAGAACTAGAATAACATGCTGATACGTTTATAGAGTAAAGCACGCAGAAGTGGGTAATTACACTGCTTGATAATAGTTAAGGAACAACTGACATCTGCTAAGGAGCAAATGGCAGTTGCTACAGAACACCTGACCAATGTCAGTTAAAGCAAATGTTTTAACTGCACCGAAGTCTGTGCACAAATGTTCTGTACGCATTCAAGATTTCATGTTGTCAAACCGATTAGTGCGACATACCATGTGTTACGGCAACCTGTCTGCAAGACATCATTTGAGTGCTTACGACCTTGGACGTGATGTTGGACGGCTCGAAGATAGCCGAAGTGCCACTACTGTGACCACAGTAATGGATGTGAGCAAAAGTATCATCTAGCGATTAAAAAAGGCCCCTGAAGATGGAAATTTTATGCAAAAGCATGCTGGTGGTCGTAGACGGACCATCACACCGCAAGAGGCTCGATACGTAGCCCTAGTGGCGTAAAGGAACAGACATCTCGCTCCTATGCAGATCGCTGCAGACTTTGCAACCGCTACCGGTTCATGTGTCTGTCAGAACCATTTTGCGGCGATTAAAACATTCTGGTTTGTATGCTCGGAAGCCTGTTAAGTGCACATCACTTCAACCACATCATCGTTGAGAAAGAGTTCATTGGTGTTGGGAGCATGTTGGTTGGGATCAGCAATAGTGGTGCAAAGTAATGTTCTCAAACAAATCCCACGTTAATGTGGCAAGTGAATCTGGCTACCAGTTAGTATGGGGGGAGAGAGAGAGAGAGAGGCAAACTCGTTACATATCACAGAATGTTTATGACTGTCATTGACATGGCCTAGGCATTATGCTATGGTAGGCATTATGTAAATGACCGAACACCGCTGCATATCTTCGCGCGAGGTACCGTTACAGAAAATTGCAGGGAGATTATTCTGCATCATGTCCGTTTGTTTCGGGCTGTGGTAGGTCCCGACTTTCTGTTTATGGACGACAATATACGCCCACAAAGGACAGCTGAGGTGTCGGATACACTGGAAAGTGAAGATATTGAACGTATGGAATGGTCTGCTACCTCCCGGACCTAAATCCCTCTACAGCATGTCTGGGATTCTCTTGGCAGACGTGGTTCTGAACGAACACCTCCTCCTCGAACCGTGCAAGAACTGGAAACCGCCTTGAGATAGGAGTGGGACAATATTCCCCAAGGATTCCTCAACAGCTCGGTAGTTTGCTTGAAAAATAGGTGGAAAATACGTATTAGCACCTGAGTAGGTCCTATTTCGTACTGAGAGTCCGATATCGACTTTTATGTTGGTAGTCTGACTTGTGTCAAACAGGAACGTTATTTATGCCTTTCTTTCCCCGCTACGTTTCTCGTAACTGAACATTAATTCCCACTTTCTTCCTGGATTCAGAAGGTCCGACACCTTGCCACGAACAAGGAAATAGCACGGCATTCATTTTGGGAAAGTATCACGGGATAGATAACCTGCACACTCCCCATTTTCCTTCTTTTGTTTTTAATTTTTCCGTGTCTGTATGTGTCTTCAGCTTCTTCTCATTTCCACAGGGTGCTGGACGAAAAGAAGAAGGTGGCGTGTCTTAATGGCTATTAATGTCTTCTAACAGTATACTGAAAGCATACGTCAATATTCCACATTTCTCACTTTGGTAACCATACAGATAGACTTTCAAAGTTCAGTGGGCCTTGTTCTGTAAAGGTGCGTTCTAGAAAGAAAGATAAGACGTAATCTTCAGTAAATTGATGTGCATTAGTAGTCATTAATGCCAGCAAGAAGGCAATAATTCACCAGGAAGATGTCGTAAATGGGATGACACAACTATGCACACACAAACCTGCTGGTACGCAGACTTACCTATTCCGTGGCCAACAACTTCCCTAGTAACTGCAAGGACACAAAAGGTTAATGTAACGGAAAAATAGCTGATAAAATAGTGTACTATCTGAAATAGCTTATTTTATTACCCGATTTACATTTTGAATCATGGTTTTATCGTCTTAGTTTCAAATAACTTTTGAAGGGCCTTCATTTTCATATTAACGTGATGGTTAATGTGTACCTGTGGAGGCTGTTGTAAACTTTTGGGCAGAAATGAGCGGAAATGTGTTAAAGTATAGAACAGTTTTGAACTAATCTTGTACTTGTGAACGTTTCTGCTTCCTTGCATATGACATTATACCGTGGGTTCCTCCTCCTGTTATGTATATTACTGATGTACTGTTTTGTAAGCACTGATTTCAAAGTTGAGCTACAAGTTCAAAGAGCACAAAATCTTCTTAAAATCTTAGTGCACAGCTTTCATAAAATACATTTTGCTGTAAAAAAAAACACACTAAAAAGGACTAATTTTCTTTAAAAACTGCAACTCGTTTCAACCTTGAGGTCATCCATCTAGCAGAACTTTTTTCGTGGTGAATATCACATGTCTAAAATTGTGCACACCATGAAAATTTTTAAAAATTCTTCCAGATGGTGACATCAAGGTCGAAACTAGTTTTTTCTTCTTCTGGTTTTACGGCCTCATTCGACCACATTTTTCTGGACATCTTCTTTAATAAGTTTTCTTTCCACATTGCCCAGTATCTTTTCATTCGTTCTGATATTTCTTGTAATTCCTCATCTGTAAATAACCTTTTAATTGTATTTTGTTTGTCTGTTTTTGGTTTAAACCTTATTTTTAGGTCTATAAATATAATTAAATTTTCTGTTTTGATTTGAAAATCACCTGTGGTTAATTCTAGCTCTTTCATGTCCTCCCTGATTTCCGTTACCCTACCTAATAGTTGCTTCACGTTCCAAAGTTTCTCTATAATTTTTCATGTTAATCTGGTTTCTGGTTTCCTCATAATGGGACGAAAAGAGATATAGTTTTTTTTTTCATTTGTATCTGTAATGGGCTCCAGTTCGCTGTACAGCACTTCATTTGGCACTATCCGCCAGTGCGCACTTTTTTCTAGTTTCACAATAACAAAAATTAATTTCTATAGGAACTTGTGGTGGTCTTTTCTTACGAAAAAATGTCGTCAAAAAACATGGCGACGCAAATGGAAGATGTTCAAAGATTGCAGCATAACTTAGATAATATATTTCAAATTAAGCTACAATTGCTTATACATAATTGTTATCCGTTGCAGCAACATCGAGTGGGTGACTGAAGCCACGATTAGTGCCATTAATCTAAAACTACATTTTGGGTAACTAGATATGAGAGAGCCGCTGTATTGCAGAGATATTGTCGTCACAGTGGACGGAATATTTTGGATTGTCACGTTGGAACATTCCTTCTGCCTCGATCCCGGGACTTCCATGGCGTCGCTAAAGACCCACAAGCGACCGCGACCAGAAACCACACACTCTTTAGCGATGTATGGCGCGAGACACAAATTAAGAAACTTATAACATTCTGAAACGTTTACTGGCGGAACCGGGTTCATCCTCTGCAATACTGCACTATTAGAGAGACAAAACAGGGTCGCAAGCCCCATTTTTATCCGCTAGATGGAGTTAAAACTTTTCCTGCTGTCATACCACTAATTAATTCCCTGTGGAAATCCAACTACAGTTTAAGACAAAAAATAAAAATGACGCACCACAAAGGAATTATCCGAATGGGACGGAAATCGGTAGATGTGACGTACATATACAAACAAACAAATGATGACGATTTCAAAAAAATTTGGTGGTTATTGAAGAGAAAAAGCTTCACAAATTGCTTACCCTTATGCAAGCAGTTATTCGGCTTGGCGTTGATTGACAGAGTTCTTGGATCCAATAATGATGGATCTCGTGCCAGATTCTGTTCAATTCGCGCGATACATCATCAAAATCTCCAGCTGCAGAAACTCTCGCCTTGTGTGGGCAGGCATTATCTTGCTGAAATGTAAGCCCAGGGTGGCTTGCGATGAAGGGCAACAAAACGGGGCGTAGAATACTGTCGACGTAAAGCTGTGCTGTAAGGGTGCCACGCCTGCCATCCCTATGGAGGTTCTGCTATGAAATGAAATGGCACCCCAGACCCTGACGGTCGGACCGTATGACAGGTGATAGATTGGTACACTGCCGTTGTTCGGGGTATCACCTGACACGTCTTTGCTGGTTATCGGGGCTCAGTTCGGAGCAGGACTATTCACTGAAGACAATTCTACTCCAGTCAATGAGATTCCAGGCCGAAGACGTGTCTGGAGTACAGTGGTATGTCGACGATATTCTACGTCCCGCTTTGTTGCCTTTAAACATAGACTTGCATTTCAGCGAGATAATGCCCGCTCGCACACATTAAGAGTTTCTACTGATTGTCTTCGTGCCTGCGAAGCCCTACCTAGGCCAGTAACCTAGCCGAATCTCTCCCCAGTTGAGAACGTTTGGAGTATATCGGGAAGGGCCCTCCAACCAACTTGGGATTTTGACGATCTAACACGACAACTGGACTTAGTTTGGCTCTGTATCTCTCAGGAGGACACTCAACAACTCAATCAATCAATGCGAGACCGAATAATTGCTTGCATAAGGGCCAGGGGTGGAATAACGCGTTATTTACTTGCTCTAATTGTGTAGCTCTTCCTCTTGAATAAATCATTCAATTTTTCTGAAGTTGCAATCATTTTTTCCTCTGTATATGTGTATATGTACATCATGTCTACCGATTTCCGTCTCATCCGGATAAGTCCTTTGCGGTGCGTCTTTTTTTTTTTATTCTTGCAGTGTATTTTCCGAAATGCTTTCACTACTGACCACTACAGGAGCAAGTCCCGCCAATAATCTTCAACAAAAACAAAACTGGATAACAGTTCGAAGTCAAAATATAGATAAGTCTCGTAAAAAATACCGAAGTTTGAGTTTCCGAGGAAACAAATATATTCGCAATTTTTTATGAGTTAAAACCTTCGCCAAGTCCGTACCTTTCTAGAAGACCTCCTCCAGTTAGCTAATGGCTGCATGTTCTCTTTGAAGCCTATGTCTATCGAGCAAGTGACAGCTTACTAATTCATAACACGGGCCCATACCACCAGAATATGACTTAATAAGAAGAATTCCGTGCCTGTATATGGAAAAACACTTACAAATTCCTCCAGGCTTCCGTGTCAGCAGAATAACTTTCGTGAGCAAGAAGATCGTGTAGTCCCGCAATCATATACGCAACACCTGAAGTACCATTTCCACACCACAGGGGCCGTAACTTGTTTGCTACACCACTGAGGGCTACCAACCATCTCCGCGTTCGAGTGCTCCGAGCAGTTCCACGAAACAGTTTTCACATTTGGGCCTTTCAGCTGATCAACCTTACGAGCAGAATGCAAGCATTTGCGTCGGCCGTTTTCTGCTCGCACCAACAGTACTCCTCAGCAAAAAGCCCTGCTTGCTGTCAGCACTTTCCCGAAGTTTATTTCTAACAGCTGCTAGGAAACACCTGGAATCAAGGAAAAGTCCCCATTTGGAAGGATTATAGAAAGACAGATGCATCATCTACGGGCTGGGACAAATCTCCCAAATACTGAAAACTGTCTCTGGCGTAGCAAGGAATTATATTCCAATATCTGTATTCTCAGAAGCGAGGTCGATAGTCTGCGACATACGCTGCCAAAGACTTCAACTGCGGCCGATACCAAATGCCCACGAACAGTTACATCATGCAGGAAATAAAACCGGCCACCTTGCCACCATGACCTCACTTCGTATAGTGCTGTGCTGTAGCATGTACTTGGCTGAAGCTGTGCAAACGTGACCGAGCGGATTATTAGATCTCACTCGGACAACTTTGGATTGCGAATGCACAAATGCTGACACATTTGTGACAATTATAGACCATTAATTGTAATTATAATGATGGCAATTGCCCATTAATTACATTCTGCTCAAACAAAACAAGGACCCAAGAAAATGGTTTGTTTACATAAGGGTCAGTTAATTAGACTAGGACAAGTGGCTAGTTTGTTTCCTTAAGAGTACAATACCTCCCCATTTGGTCAGAAATGGTACAGTCTCACTACTGGTAATGTGTTCTGTTTTGGTGTTTCCATATTTTTATCCACTCCCTGTACAACATCCATAGAAAACTGATCCATGAATCAGTAAAGCTACTATCACTACTTCTACTGCACACGTACATCAGTTTCTACAGATTCAGATTTATGTTATCTTCTATGGAATAAATCACTATAGAGATAATTCATAGAATGCTGACAAAAATTGTTTTAGTATTTATATAATGATGACTGCTAAACATAAAATGCCTTCAGCCACTGTGAGAAACTAGTGAACATAAGTACTAGTCTGTGCCACAAAGAGAACACTCAAATTCAGATTAGAAAATCTGTGGTTTACACAATTCCGCTCTTTCTGGAAGGCTATTGAAAATGTCACCTCCTGAAAGGTATACACCTTTCCATGCACTGGTTAAGAAAAGATACTCGAGTGCAGTTCACTCACTATCCAGCGTCCACCGAGTGAACGCTTGATTTCCTTTCAACTGGGTCCACATTCTTCACTGCAAATCTCATGAGTGTATATATGTGCAGGAGCAGCAGATTCTGAGGCACTTAACAATGATCTACATACATTTAGCGGACTACGCCCCTATGCATCCTGATTACTCATTTTATGAGCTTTGGCCTCGCTTTGTGAATGTACGGAGTTGTCCCAAAATATTAAACCATAGGACATAATTTACAAGGAAAACAAGCAATAACAGTTGCGGTGGGGCTCATAGCTTACAGTCAAGACAGCAGCACAAAGTTTCTTCACAACGCCGTGAATGTGGCATTTCCAAGAAAGTTTTCACTATCATTACAACTAAAAAATTAAAATGTTTGGATTCAATGATTATTATGTAATCATATAGTGATGATAAAACATCACTTTTACAGAAGTTCTGTACTACATATCCGACAAGTACGCACTGTGCTTCCTTACACTTAAGCGATAACCTGTTTTCTGTAAATTATGAGCTGACGTTACCCACTACAGTATTTGTTAAATTATTTACATCACATTCCACGTCTTTTGCATTGACACTCCTATCACTTATATATTTTTTTAAAAAAAGAAAAAAAAATCTCTGTGACCGGATGCCACAACCATCAAGTTATCCTAAGGGGGTGAAATCGTATGTACCACGTGTATGTGAAAAGTAAAAACTTTATTCTGTGTGTTTTAATTGTTCCGTTTGATGTACTCTGTCGCTGAGCCCAGAATTTGCCTAAACGAACGTGATAAATCACCTAAAAATCATACTCAGATTGGCCGGTGTACAAATCCATTGTCATTAATAGGCCACATGGATTCGATTCGGATCTGGCTCAAGTCCTGGTATCGCAGGCGCTGAACGTTAAGCTACAAGCACAATCCGTAGAGACTTCGATGTCTACCATAGCAGAATCATATGTATAAACCTATTGCAGAACCCGAAGAAATTTTGCTCACATGTAAAAGCTGTCAGTGTAACGAAACCTCGTGTTCAGATATTTATGAGTGACACAAGAACTGAAACTGAGGGTAGCAAAGAAAAAACAGAACTGACGGACTCCCGTTTTCAAATGTTTCTCTACAAAGGAAAATATAAGAGTACTGGGCCAATTTAACTAACGCAACACAGCAAAGATATGTGTAACAGACATTAGTGTCACAATATCCTTCACATCAATTTGTTGCAGACTCTTGGAACATATTATGAGCTTGAAAGTAGTGGGATATCTCGGACAGAATTACCTCCTTCATGACAACCAGCTTCCCCACGAACCATGGACCTTGCCGTTGGTGGGGAGGCTTGCGTGCCTCAGCGATACAGATGGCCGTACCGTAGGTGCAACCACAATGGGGGGGGGGGGGGGGTATCTGTTGAGAGGCCAGACAAACGTGTGGTTCCTGAAGAGGGGCAGCAGCCTTTTCAGTAGTTGCAGGGGCAACAGTCTGGATGATTGACTGACCTGGCCTTGCTACATTAACCAAAATGGCCTTGCTGTGATGGTACTGCGAACGGCTGAAAGCAAGGGGAAACAACGGCCGTAATTTTTTCCCGAGGGCATGCAGTTTTACTGTAAGGAGAAATGATGATGGCGTCCTCTTGGCTAAAATATTCCGGAGGTAAAATAGTCCCCCATTCGGATCTCCGGGCGGGAACTACCCAAGAGGACGTCGTTATCAGGAAAAAGAAAACTGGCGTTCTACGGATCGGAGCGTGGAATGTCAGATCCCTTAACCGGGCAGGTAGATTAGAAAATTTAAAAAGGGAAATGGATAGGTTAAAGTTAGATATAGTGGGAATTAGTGAAGTTCGGTGGCAGGAAGAACAAGACTTTTGGTCAGGTGAATACAGGGTTATAAATACAAAATCAAATAGGGGTAATGCAGGAGTAGGTTTAACAATGAATAAAAAAAATAGGAGTGCGGGTAAGCTACTACAAACAGCATAGTGAACACATTATTGTGGGCAAGACAGATACGAAGCCCACGCCTACTACAGTAGTACAATTTTATATGCCATCTAGCTCTGCAGATGATGAAGAAATTGATGAAATGTATGATGAGATAAAAGAAATTATTCAGGTAGTGAAGGGAGACGAAAATTTAATAGTCATGGGTGACTGGAATTCAACAGTAGGAAAAGGGAGAGAAGGAAACATAGTAGGTGAATCTGGATTGGGGCTAAGAAATGAAAGACGAAGCCGCCTGGTAGAGTTTTGCACAGAGCATAACTTAATCATAGCCAACACTTGGTTCAAGAATCATGAAAGAAGGTTGTATACATGGAAGAATCCTGGAGATACTAGAAGGTATCAGATATATTATATAATGGTAAGACAGAGATTTAGGAACCAGGTTTTAAATTGTAAGACATTTCCAGGGGCAGATATGGACTCTGACCACAATCTATTGGTTATGAACTGTAGATTAAAACTGAAGAAACTGCAAAAAGGTGGGAATTTAAGGAGATGGGACCTAGATAAACTGAAAGAACCAGAGGTTGTACTGAGTTTCAGGGACAGCATAAGGGAACAATTGACAAGAATGGGGGAAAGAAATACAGTAGAAGAAGAATGGGTAGCTCTGAGGTACGAAGTAGTGAAGGCAGCAGAAGATCAAGTAAGTAAAAAGACGAGGGCTAGTAGAACTCCTTGGGTAACAGAAGAAATATTAAATTTAATTGATGAAAGGAGAAAATATAAAAATGCAGTAAATGAAGCAGGCAAAAAGGAATACAGACATCTCAAAAATATCGACAGGAAGTGCAAAATGGCTAAGCAGGGATGGCTAGAGGACAAATTTAAGGATGTAGAGGGGTTATCTCACTAGGGGTAAGATAGATACTGCCTACAGAAAAATTAAAGAGACCTTTGGAGGAAAGAGAACCACTTGTATGAATATCAAGAGCTCAGATGGAAACCCAGTTCTAAGCAAAGAAGGGAAAGCAGAAAGGTGGAGGGAGTATATAGAGGGCCTATAAAAGGGCAATGTACTTGAGGACAATATTATGGAAATGGAAGAGGATGTAGATGAAGTGGGAGATACGATACTGCATGAAGAGTTTGACAGAGCACTGAAAGACCTGAGTCGAAACAAGGCCCCGGGAGTAGACAACATTCCATTAGAACTACTGACAGCCTTGGGAGAGCCAGTCCTGACAAAACTCTACCATCTGGTGAGCAAGATGTAGGAGACAGGCGAAATTCCCCCAGACTTCAAGAAGAATATAATTCCAATCCCAAAGAAAGCAGGTGTTGACAGATGTGAAAATTATCGAACTATCAGTTTAATAAGCCACGGCTGCGAAATACTAACACGAATTATTTACAGACGAATGGAAAAACTGGTAGAAGCCGACCTCGGGGAAGATCAGTTTGGATTCCGTAGAAATATTGGAACACGTGAGGCAATACTGACCATACGGCTTATCTTAGAAGAAAGATTAAGGAAAGGCAACCCTACGTTTCTAGCATTTGTAGACTTAGAGAAAGCTTTTGACAATGTTGACTGGAATACTCTCTTTCAAATTCTAAAGGTGGCAGGGGTAAAATACAGGGAGCGAAAGGCTATTTACAATTTTTACAGAAAGCAGATGGCAGTTATAAGAGTCGAGGGGTATGAAAGGGAAGCAGTGGTTGGGAAGGGAGTGAGACAGGGTTGTAGCCTCTCCGCAATGTTATTCAATCTGTATATTGAGCAAGCAGTAAGGGAAACAAAAGAAAAGTTCGGAGTAGGTATTAAAATCCATGGAGAGGAAATAAAAACTTTGAGGTTCGCCGAAGACATTGTAATTCTATCAGAGACAGCAAAGGACTTGGAAGAGCAGTTGAACGGAATGGACAGTGTCTTGAAAGGAGGATATAAGATGAACATCAACAAAAGCAAAACGAGGATAATGGAATGTAGTCGAATTAAGTCGGGTGATGCTGAGGGAATTAGATTAGGAAATGAGACACTTAAAGTAGTAAAGAAATTTTGATATTTGGGGAGCAAAATAACTGATGACGGTCGAAGTAGAGAAGATATAAAATATAGACTGGCAATGGCAAGGAAAGCGTTTCTGAAGAAGAAAAATTTGTTAACATCGAGTATAAATTTAAATGTCAGGAAGTCGTTTCTGAAAGTATTTGTATGGAGTGTAGCCATGTATGGAAGTGAAACATGGACGATAAATAGTTTGGACAAGAAGAGAATAGAAGCTTTCGAAATGTGGTGCTACAGAAGAATGCTGAAGATTAGATGGGTAGATCACATAACTAATGATGAAGTTGGTTGGTTGGTTTGTGGAAGGAGACCAGACAGCGTGGTCATCGGTCTCATAGGATTAGGGAAGGATTGGGAAGGATGTCGGCCGTGCCCTTTCAGAGGAACCATCCCGGCATTTGCCTGGAGTGATTTAGGGAAATCACGGAAAACCTAAATCAGGATAGCCGGACGCGGGATTGAACCGTCGTCCTCCCGAATGCGAGTCCAGTGTCTAACCACTGCGCCACCCCGCTCGGTAATGATGAAGTATTGAATAGAATTGGGGAGAAGAGGAGTATGTGGCACAACTTGATAAAAAGAAGGTACCGGTTAGTAGGACATGTTCTGAGGCATCACGGGATCACAAATTTAGCATTGGAGGGCAGCGTGGAGGGTAAAAATCGTAGAGGGAGACCAAGAGATGAATACACTAAGCAGATTCAGAAGGATGTGGGTTGCAGTAAGTACTGGGAGATGAAGAAGCTTGCACAGGATAGGGTAGCATGGAGAGCTGCATCAAACCAGTCTCAGGACTGAAGACCATAACACAACACATGACAACCAGCATGGATTCCGAAAACAATGATCATGCGAAATGCAACTAGCGCTTTTCTCACAAGACATCCTGAAAGCCATGGAACGAGGCAATCTACATCTACATGTAATCTCTGCGAACCACGCTGTAGTGTGTGGTAGACGTGACGTCCCATTGTACCAGTTACTAGGGCTTTTCCCGTTCAATTCACGTATGGAGCGCAGGTAGACTGATTGTTTAAATGCCTCGGTGCGGGGTGTAATTAATCAGACCTTGTCCTCACGATTCCTATGGGAGCGATATGTAGGGGCTAATGGTATATTCCTAGAGCTATCATTTAAAGCCGGTTCTTGAAACTGTTAGTCCTTTTGCGACTTTCTGCTCACTCTCCAGGAGTCCGTCAGTTCGGTTCTTTCAGCATCTGTGTGGCTTTCTTCTGCGGGTCAAACAAACCTATGACCATTCGTGCTACTCTTACCAGCATAATTTCTATAATATCCCTTGTTATTTCTATTTGGTACGTCCCATACACTTGAGCAATATTCTAGGATGGGTCGCACAAGTGCTTTGTAAAAGATCTCCTTTGTGGACTGATTGCCTTTCCCTAGTATTATCGCAATAAATTGATATCTACCATTTGTTTTATCCACAACTGAGACTATGTGATCGTTCCATTTCCTGTCCATACAAAATGTTACATCCAGGTATTTGTGTCAGTTGACCGATTCCAACAGTGACTCGTTGATACTGTAGTCACTGGATACCTGCTTTATCCACGGCTGTGTCAATGTGATCGTTCCATTTCATATATCTGCTGAGTGTTACACCCAAGCATATGAGTTTACCTATTCCACTTTTGACTCACTAATATTATATTTGCAGGATACTTTTATTTTGGTTTTGTGAAGTGCACAATTTTACATTTCTGAACATTTAAAACAAGCTGCCAATCTTTCTAGCACTTCGAAATCTTATCAAGGTCTGACTGAATATTTGTGCAACTTCGTTCAGACTGTAAATCATTGTAGATAACTGCATTATTTGCAAAAAGTTTGTTTTACTATTAACAATGTCCCCAAGGTCACTAATATATATAATGTGAACAGCAAGGAACCTAAAACACTGGCCAAGGGTGCATCCGAAATTATTTCCACATCTACCAATGACTCTCCATCCAAGATAATATGATGCGTTCTCCCTACCAAGGAATCCTCAGTCCAGTCATACATTTCGCCTGGTGCTCATACGATACGAAAAAAATTAGTACACCTGGAAAGACGGCGTTGGTTTTGATCCGATGACGACATATGCCACGTGGGGGATACTAGATGTACTGATAACGGCATCAATGTCGTCCGCGAACAGATAGCATAGTCACATAGCTACAAGAGCGCCATCTGTTTCTCAACATCATCCGCGTAGTTGCATACCTACCAGAGCTCCATCTGTGTCTACCACTTTAATACGGAATCCTCAGAGCCAGAAGGCTCAGTATGGTGCGAACGTGTGAAGTAAGCAGGCAAGCATGCCACAGAGACGCACTCGTGCTTCCTATAGCCAACTGAGCGAGTTTGAAAGTGGTCAAATTGTGGCCATCCGAGTGACGGGATCGTCCTTCTGGAGAACTGCCACAAACGTTGGACATGCTGCGTCAGTTGTACAACGATGCAGATATTAGTGGTCACGTGAACATTCTCATACCCGTAGACGAGGTTGTGGACGTGACATAGCACAGACGCCCTTCGAGATCGTAGTATTGTAAGAGTGGTTGTGGCAGATCGTAGAGATACCACTGCACAGATAGAGGGCTTGTAAGCCCATATGTGTAAACATGAACTGTTGCGAATCTGTTATTAGCAATGGGACTAGGGGCACGCGCACCTCTAGCCCGTCTGGCACTTACACCGCAGCATCGTCGTGCACGGCTCGACTGGTGTCATCAGAGGATCACCTATGAGGTGAAATGGTGTGCCGCGGTCTTCGCAAGTGAAAGGAGATTCCGACTGCACGAGAATGATTGTCGTTTGCGCTACGACGTAGACCTGGTGGGCGCTGTCTCCTAGAGTGCACACTGGCCCCATCTCAGGCCTTATCGTCTGTAAATCTAGTACACCTTTCGTACGTCTGATGGGGACCCTAAGCGGCGCTCGGTACGTACAGAATGTTGTGAGACCCGTTCGTTTGCTGTTCTTGCAACACGAAGGTGATGTATTGTTAAATATGATAATGTTCGCCCAAATACTGACCGTGAAACTAAACGTGCTCTGCAAGACGTCCAGCAACTTCCCTGGCCAACACGACCTTCGGACTTGTCTCCAATAGAGCATGTATGGGATATAACAGGACGAGAAGTGACTCGTGTGACCCGTCTGCCATCAACTCCTACAGAACTTCGTAAATAGGTTGAGAAGGCGTTGCATAACATATCCTAGAACAGCATTCGCAATCTGTATGATACACTCCTGGAAATGGAAAAAAGAACACATTGAAACCGGTGTGTCAGACCCACCATACTTGCTCCGGACACTGCAAGAGGGCTGTACAAGCAATGATCACACGCACGGCACAGCGGACACACCAGGAACCGCGGTGTTGGCCGTCGAATGGCGCTAGCTGCGCAGCATTTGTGCACCGCCGCCGTCAGTGTCAGCCAGTTTGCCGTGGCATACGGAGCTCCATCGCAGTCTTTAACACTGGTAGCATGCCGCGACAGCGTGGACGTGAACCGTATGTGCAGTTGACGGACTTTGAGCGAGGGCGTATAGTGGGCATGCGGGAGGCCGGTTGGACGTACCGCCGAATTGCTCAACACGTGGGGCGTGAGGTCTCCACAGTACATCGATGTTGTCGCCAGTGGTCTGCGGAAGGTGCACGTGCCCGTCGACCTGGGACCGGACCGCAGCGACGCACGGATGCACGCCAAGACCGTAGGATCCTACGCAGTGCCGTAGGGGACCGCACCGCCACTTCCCAGCAAATTAGGGACACTGTTGCTCCTGGGGTATCGGCGAGGACCATTCGCAACCGTCTCCATGAAGCTGGGCTACAGTCCCGCACACCGTTAGGCCGTCTTCCGCTCACGCCCCAACATCGTGCAGCCCGCCTCCAGTGGTGTCGCGACAGGCGTGAATGGAGGGACGAATGGAGACGTGTCGTCTTCAGCGATGAGAGTCGCTTCTGCCTTGGTGCCAATGATGGTCGTATGCGTGTTTGGCGCCGTGCAGGTGAGCGCCACAATCAGGACTGCATACGACCGAGGCACACAGGGCCAACACCCGGCATCATGGTGTGGGGAGCGATCTCCTACACTGGCCGTACACCACTGGTGATCGTCGAGGGGACACTGAATAGTGCACGGTACATCCAAACCGTCATCGAACCCATCGTTCTACCATTCCTAGACCGGCAAGGGAACTTGCTGTTCCAACAGGACAATGCACGTCCGCATGTATCCCGTGCCACCCAACGTGCTCTAGAAGGTGTAAGTCAACTACCCTGGCCAGCAAGATCTCCGGATCTGTCCCCCATTGAGCATGTTTGGGACTGGATGAAGCGTCGTCTCACGCGGTCTGCACGTCCAGCACGAACGCTGGTCCAACTGAGGCGCCAGGTGGAAATGGCATGGCAAGCCGTTCCACAGGACTACATCCAGCATCTCTACGATCGTCTCCATGGGAGAATAGCAGCCTGCATTGCTGCGAAAGGTGGATATACACTGTACTAGTGCCGACATTGTGCATGCTCTGTTGCCTGTGTCTATGTGCCTGTGGTTCTGTCAGTGTGATCATGTGATGTATCTGACCCCAGGAATGTGTCAATAAAGTTTCCCCTTCCTGGGACAATGAATTCACGGTGCTCTTATTTCAATTTCCAGGAGTGTAGATTCGATACCAGAGTCAGCGCCTGCATTGCCGCCTGTGGAGGCTACACCACGCACGTGTTGAAGCGTGGGTCGATATCTGGCACCTCAGAACCGCTTGTGCTATTGCTTTGTGAATGTAATCATTTCATGTTTTCCATATGGATTGTTGCAACAATAAATCTCGAGTGAAATGAAAACCTCTATCAGGGTGTACTAATTATTTTCTGGCAGTGTAGTTCCGCTCGTGCTTTTGCTCTATAGATGTAATCAGTGAAATGGAAACCTCTACAGGGTGCACTAATTTTTTTCCGGCGTTTGTTCAATTTTAACGATTTCAGCTATTTCTCAACGCGATTGACACTAATATCTATTTCACTCATTTGTTCAGTGGTGCGAGGATTATGTTGCGACAATACTCCTGGGTTTTCCTTTGTAAAGGAATATCTGAAAACACAGGTAAGACCTTTGCTTGAATCTCTCAGTTTCAATTCCTGTTTCTCCGTAAGTGACTGGACACTAACTTTGGTACCACTAACAGAAAGATATTTTGACGGTATTCTGCTACAGTAGTCACTGAAGATTTCACAAATTGCTCTCTTGACTGCCAAAAGCATTTCATTCAGCATCTCTCTATCGATAGACTATACCTTGTTTTATGCGTATTATGCAGTAGTCGCTGTTTCTTTAGAAGTTTCTTTACAGTTACTCCACACCACGGAGGGTCCCTCTCCTTATGAATTGTTCTATTGGGTACATATCTACCCAATGCACGGTAAACTATTCTTTTGAATTAGAGCCTTACTTCCTCTACATGCTTCCGTCCTGAGCTAAAATTTCAGATTTCGCACTGAGGTATGACACTACTGCTTCTTTGACTAGCCCGCTAAACACATTACATTTGTACTTTGCTATTCATTTTTGCTACAACTGCTTCATTGTCACTGATATCAGCTTCAACGTGAACATTGTCAAAGAGGTCAGGTCTGCTTGTTGCCATTAGATCTAATATACTTCTATCATGAGTGAGGGTCAACTATCTGTTCTAGGTAGTTTTCAGAGAAGGCATTTAGCAATATTTCATCGGAAGTCTTCTCCCGCCCACCAATAACAAAACTGTAACTTTCCCAATTAAATGTTGGATGATTAAAGACGCCACCGATGATTACAGTATCATTGGACAACTTACGTACAAGTGAACCGAGGTTTTTCTAAAGTTTTCGGTTACATTCGGAGGTTCGGGAGATGCGTCTGGTGGGTGATAGAAGGATCCAATTACCATTTTATGCCCACCTCTGGTACTGAGTCTTGCCCAGACATGCAGTTTCGATTTCTGTATCGGTGGATATGAGTTTCCCGTTGACAGATACACCACCTTCGTTTCCCTATCCTTTCGATGCAAAGTTAAATTTTCCACAAAGATCTCACTAGAGTCCACTTCAAGTTTTAACCAGCTCTGTGTGTCTCGTATTATGTGAGCGTCAGTGATTTTTGAGACCGCTTCAAACTCTGGAATTTTATTGCGAATGTTCGCAAATTAATCACTAGGATTTTAATGCTCTCACTGTGGGAGGGGCGCACATTTTTTGGGTCTTTTACTGATACTTCTGACTTTCTTGCAGCTATCGTTATCTGGATTGGATAGAGAGTCGCCTAATCACTTAGAAAGTTTCACCATTTCTTGATTTCCGAAAGTATTTGTCTCAGTATCACGTCAACGCTCATTAAATGTGATACTAAACAACTTTTGGTGAGGAATTTCTCGGTAGGGGCGACACAGCATGTTATCTTAGATGGTAAGTCATTGGCAGATGTAAATGCATACTCTAAGGGGAAAAAAAGGTATCCGAATAGGACGGAAATAGGTAGACGTGATGAACATGTACAGGCGAGCAAATGATTACAATTTCAGAAAGATGGGATTATTTATTCAAGAGAAAGAGCTTAGCATACTGAGCAAGTAAAAAACACGTTGTCCCTGGCCCTTATGCAGACGGTTTGAACGGTTATTCGACTCAACGCCGATTGAGAGTTGTCAGATCGTCAAAATCCCGAGCTGTTTGGAGGGCCCAATCCATAATGCTCCGAACGTTCTCAACTGGTGACAGATCCAGGGACCCTACTTGCCAAGACGGGGTTTGACAAGCGCGAACACGAGCTGTAGAAACTCTCGTCGTGTACAGGCAGATATTACTTTGCTGAAATGTTAGCCCAGGATGGCTTGCCAGGAAGAGTATCAAAACGGCGCCTAGATTATCGTCGACGTATCGCTGCGCTGTAAGGGTCCCGCGAATGACAACCAAAGGGGTCCTGGTATGAAAGGAAATGGCACCCCAAATTGACTCCTGGTTGTCAGGCCGTATGGTGCGCGACAGTCGATTTGGTATCCCACTGCTGTCTGGGGCGTCTCCAGACGCGACTTCACTGGTAATCAGGACTCAATCTGAAGCGAGACTCATCACTGAAGACAATTCTATTCCAGTCAATGAGATTCCAAGTCGAAGGTACGTCTGGAGGCGCAAGGACCAAGACGGGATACCAACCTAAATGTCGCCCGCGCTACAGAATCGTTCTGCAGTCAGCTTCAAATGCCGGTTCTCTAAATTTCCCCAGCAGTGTTCCTCGAAAAGACCATCGACTTCCCTCCAGTTATTTCTATGTGAGTTCCCAAAGTACCTCCGTAACACTTGCTTGTTGTTCGTACCTACCAGTTACAAATCTAGAAGCCCGCCTGTGAATTGCTTCAGTGTGTTCCTTTAATTTGACCTGGAACGGATCCCAAACACTCGAGCAGTACTCAAGAACAGGTCACACTAGCGTCCTATATGCGGTCTCATTCACAGATGAACCACACTTTCCGAAAATTCTCCCAATAAATCGAAGGCGACCATTTGCCTTTCCTACCACAACCCTCATATGCTCCTTCCATTTCATGTCGCTTTGCGATGTTACGCACAGATATTTAAACAACATGTCTGTGTCAAGCTGGACACTACTAATGCTGCATCGGAATATTATTGCTTTGTTTTTCCTACGCATATACTTATGTTTTTCTACATTTAAAGCTAGCTGCCATCCATCACGTCAACTAGAAGTTTTGTCTAAGTCATCTTCTATACTCCTACAGTCACTCTACTTCGACACGTTACCGTATATCACAGCATCATCATCAAACAACCGCAGATTGCTGCCCACCCTGTACGTCAAATCATTTATGTATATAGAGAATAATGGCGGTCCTATCACACTTCCCTGGGGCACCCCTGATGATACCCTGGTCTCTGATGACCTGGTCTCTGATTTACAGTAGCCATCGAGGACAATATACGGGGTATAAATTAAGAAGTCTTCGAACCACTCACATATCTGTGAACCTATTGCATATGCTCATACCTTCTTTAACAACCTAACCGCGTCAAATGCTTTCGGGAAGGCTAGAAATATGGAATCTGCTAATCATGTGACAAAACGGCAAGCTGAGTTTAGCACGAGCTATGCTTTCTAAAACCGTGCTGATTCGTGGACATAAGCTTCTCTGCCTCGATAAAATTAATTACATTCGATCTGAGAATATGTTCAAGGATTCTGTAGCAAACCGATGTTAGGGATATTGGAACATTATGGGTAGAGCCCTCCAACCATCTCGGGGGTTTGACGATCTAATGCATCAGTTGGACCTAATTTATCACGATATCCCTCAGGAGGACACCCAATAACTCTTCAATTTTTCTGTGCGAGCTCTAATTTCTGTTATTTTATTATGATAATCATTCCTCCCTATTTAGGTGGGAACCAACAAAATATTTTTCACTCTGGGGAGAACTTTGGTGACTGAAATTTCATGAGAAGATCCTGCTGCAACGAAAAACGCTTTTCTTTTAATGACAGCCACCCCAGTTCACGTATCATACCCGTGGCGCTCTCTCCTCTATTTCGCAATAATACAAAACGAGCTGCCTTTCTTTGAACTTTTTCGATGTCCTCCGTCGATCCTATCTGCTGTGGATCCCATACCGCACAGCAGTACTCCAGAAGAGGACGCACAAGCATAGTGTAGGCAGTCACTTTAGTAGACCTATTGCATTTCCTTAGTGTTCTGCCAATAAATCGTCGTCTTTGGTTTGCTTCACCCGTAATGCTATCTTAGTAGTCGTTGCACCTTACGTTATTCATAATTGTAATCCCTAAGTATTTAGTTGGATTTACAGCCTTTATATTTGTGTGATTTATCGTTAATCTAAATTTAGCGTATTCCTTTTGGTACTCACAAGGATAAATTCACATTTTTCATTATTTAGATTCAACTGACACTTTTCGCACCATACAGATATCTTGACTAAATCGTTTTTCAGATTGTTTTGATCAACTGATGACATCAACAGACGGTAAATGACAGAATCATCTGCAAACAATCTAAAATTGCTACTCAGATTGACTCCTAGATCGTTTGTGTAGATCATGAACAGCAGAGGGCCTATAACACTTCCTTGGACAACGCCAGATATTACTTCTGTTTTATTCGATGACCTTCCGTCAATTATTACGAACTGTGACCTTCCTCACAGGAATCACGAATCCAGTCTTACAACTGAGATGATAGTCCATGGACACGCAATTTGATTAAAAGTCGCTTGTGGGATACAGTGTCAAAAGCCTTCTACAAATCTCAAAATACAGAATCAATTTTACATCCCTGTCAATAGCACTTATTACTTCGTGAGAATAAAGAACTAGTTATGTTTCACGAGAACGATGTTTTCTGAATCCGTGTTGGATGTTTGTCAATAAATCGTTTTCTTCGAGATAACTTTTAATGTTCGCACACAGTATACGTTCCAAAATTCCACTGCAAATCGACATTAGCGATGTGGGTCTGGAATTCAGCGCATTACTCCTGTTTCAGTTGTCGAGTGTTGGTGTGACTTGTGCAACTTCGCAGTATATAGATACGAACGTTTCAACGACAGTCGGTTGTATATGATTGCTAAATATGGAGCTATTGTATCAGCGTACACTGAGACGAACCTGACTGGTATACAATCAGGACCGGAGGCCTTGCCTTTATTAAATGATTTAAGCTTTTTGCTACGCCGCTGATATCTACTTCCAAGTTACTCATGTTGGCAGTTGTTCTTGGTTCGAATCCTGGAATATTTACTTCGTCTTCTTTGATAAAGGAACTTCGGAAAACCGCATTTAGTAATTGTGCTTTAGTTGCACTGTCATCAGTAACATCACCATTCTTATCGCACTATGAAGGTACTAATTGTGTCTTTCCGCTAGTGTACTTTACATACGACCAGAATCTCTTTGGATTTTCTGCCAGATTTCGAAACTGTGTTTCGTTGTGGAAAGCATTAAAAACATCTTGCATTGAAGTTTCTGTAATGTTTCTGTGAAGTTTCTGTAAAGTTTGGAAGGTAGGAGACGAGGTACTGGCAGAAGTGGAGCTGTGGGACGGGGCGTGAGTCGTGCTTGGGTAGCTCAGTTGGTAGAGCACTTGCCCGCGAAAGGCAAAGGTCCCGAGTTCGAGTCTCGGTCCGGCACACAGTTTTAATCTACCAGGTAGTTTGATAATTTCCATGTTAACAGACTCTGGCCGCGGAAGTCTATGCAATTAAGGTTTCCCTTTCCGGTATCCAAGCAATTTTCCTTTCCTGTAGGGTATAGCAGAAAGCGTAGGAAAAGAATTCGTCTAGGCAACATAAGATTGTAACATCCGTAAATGTGCCCTTTCCTTACGGTCTACTACCAAAAGAAAACTGAGCAGTATGTAGATATTGTACGAAGTTGAAACTGGTTATAGAATCAGGAGTTGCAAGCGGCATCTGCGACTGAGCAGGAATTGTTGTCACTGTGATACCTTACATTAAACTACCACCATGGAACTACTATATATGGTGCTTTGATTTTATTGAGAGTGAATGATCGCTTATAGATGGACAGTACTTGTGTCCAATATGGGGTACACGGAATGATGGATTTACGAATTCTTATTTGTGATTATTCAGTCGCTTTAGAAGTCCAGTGATTTGCGATTCGATTCCCAGTTATTCATAAGCTTTCTTCCTTGGTACTTCAAGCAATGCTTTGTGTATTCGAAAAACGTGGACACGTAGGATTCAACATTACACCTCTGGGCCATTTCTTATCTGGCTACATGAGCTGATACACAGATCGTACGAAAACAGGGGACATATAATCTCCTATTGGACGTAAAGAACGTTTCGGTGTTCAACCTAATCTTCTGGGCGAAGACAGCTTCACTCACACAACAGGGCGCCTCTACAACTGTATCATACAACTTCGTAGGCTTCTGCGGCAAGTCATTTGACATAAAAGTTTTCGGAGTATGGTACCACGCTATAATGCAAAAAGACTATACTGGAGAAACCGTGGCCAAAACGTTTGTTTCTCCAGAATAACTTTTTATATCATGACGCGGTACCATGCTCAGAAAAAAATTATGTGAACTGGAGTCACAATGACACGAATAATTGATGATGATGATGTTTCGTTTGTGGGGGAGCGAATTATTATCAGTCAAAGTGTTCTGTTTACTAACCAGGAGGTACCTAATGAAGCCTTAGCGAAACGTATTTGGATTCTGATGCAAACAAGTAGTTAGAATAAATGAAAAAATAAAACAGATTGAGTATATTCTTCATCAGGAAGAATGTATTCTTAAACGAGCCTGTATAGTAGTAGCATAATGGATTCACAAATGGGAGACCGTGTTTAGAATTCCATGCTACCAACTTTATGTAACTACCTCGTGATTTCTGTTAACGTTTCAATGAAAATGTAAGTTGTTTTTGTTCAAAGTCAATATCATGACTGCCCTGATTCTTATTAAACTGTCTTTGACAACACCTTCCCAAGATAAACGACCTACTTTAAACTTATGAACGCTTTGTAGCAGGCCTGTTGTTATGAGATACTGCCATTTAAACTACGTTCGTACCGTCGTTATAGGAACGCATCCGTCGATGATTGCTATATTCAAAATATTATTCGATAATCTACATTTACTGTTTTCTAGTAACTAAGTAAACTTGGTTCAAAATGGTTCAAATGGCTCTGAGCACTATGCGACTTAACTTCTGTCATCAGTCGCCTAGAACTTAGAACTAATTAAACCTAACTAACCTAAGGACATCACACACATCCAAGCCCGAGGCAGGATTCGAATCTGCAACCGTAGCGGTCGCTCGGTTCCAGACTGTAGCGTCTAGAACCGCACGGCCATCCGGCTGGCTTAAGTAACTATCACGTTTCTTGATCACATGTGAAATATCTGCCAGCCCTCCCGAAGGATACGGATGACTACTTTGAGTTATAACATCCATCATACAAAAACGTGATTTTCATCGGCTTGTGCCATTTTCACAGGTATTCGGGGGGGGGGGGGGGGGGGATGAATCGCGTCGCTTCCCCGAAAGTAACACAAATGTTTGTGTATACCATATTTGTCCTGTTCTGAAAAGAGCATAAGTAAATATGATAACATGCGGAAGGAGTGATATAGTGTCATATTTATGAATCCAGTACATCAACGATTTTAACGAACTGGAATGGATAGCAAGAGATTTCGGGATCGTAGCTTTCTGAAACTGGAAGTGTTATTTCATGCCTGTACCACACAACTTGTACGCTGAACAGCTTTTGGCTCCCCCTTTTTACAATAAATCAGTGTGCAATATAACGCACTAACTATTCATTTCCTGAGTATGAAGTTTAAACAAAAGTACTGAATCAATGTCAATTTTTGTTGCATTGAGCCAAAAGTATTTGGCGTTTTGCGACGTTTCCCTTACATTTTATGTACCAACTTTATCAATGATGACCTGGCAATCAGAAAGAGCAGTTTATTAATTACCATGAATGATTCTCGTATGAGTGCTGAACAGAAAGGAGCAAGAGTCGAGTAGAGTGCGAGACTATCAGCATGTAAGCGACATATGAAATAACTTCTATACACATACGGTTCACTATTTGAACCAGTTTTTGTATCCTTCTTTAAATTCTATCGTATGGGGTTCAGAGTGATGAAGTTAAAGCACAACGTTGTCACATTTCTGGGGTAACTAATGTCATCCTCTTGTTCTCTGCGGATAGAACGACGCTAAAACCTCATTCCGTTTCTGATATAACTGTAACAAAGTATTCAGAATCGTTAGCAGATTTGCTACTTCGCTCTGTTTCTGATATTGTTACATAAAATGTTCTCAGCGTCTCCTTACCCCGTCCCGCCTTTAGTAATGAAAACGTAGATTGGTTGTTCGTAATTCAACGTCTTCCACTAAAAGCCTGAGTAGTGTTCCCTTCCGTTATGCGCTTCGCATATTTCAAACAGCTGAATGTGTGTGTCCCAAACGTTTATGTAGCTTTCTATCACACCTTTACAAAAACCATGAGGGTGAATTCTTTATGGTAACCCTTTCCACAAATTTCAGTTGAGTCTGAAGGGATGGTGCAATTTAATAATTGATGTTACAGATTTAATACAGCAAATATTCGTAGTTCTTTCTAGTGTTAATTCAATTTTCCTGTTCCGCATAACTGTACTTTATAAAACATTGAAGATGTTGCAGACTAAATACGTAAATATAACTCATATCTACAGCAAACAAGTATGACAGTATATGAAAAAAAAATAGTAAACCATTTTATTTCCTTACAAATAATTGTTGTTACTCAGGCGAAACCAGACGTGCACGGAATTTCTGTAGATCTTAAAGGGGCAAATCAGAATTCATTTTGACAGAAAATATTCATTAAACTAAAATGCTGCAATACTGTGAGCAGGAATTATGTACAAACTATAAAGACCTGACGCGAAATATTACAGTTTCAGGTTTCTTTCTGCGCGTTTGTCTTTACTATACAATAGTAAGGACAATGGGGGTACCAGATAGGCTCTTAAGTTGTCTGCAACAGCGCTTAAAATAACAAAACGATCAGGTTCTGAAAATGAATAACAATACTTTTTTTATCTCTTACACAGTTAAAAAATTTCGTGGGCGATGTGAACGCAGTCAACGATTGGTTACATATGTTGGCAAGTCTCGAGGGGAAAAAAATCTACTTCATTCATACCTTTTAACTACAATCTTCGCACATTAAACAATATACTGTTATTAATTCTCACATTACAGACAAGGGGTTCTCACACATTTACAAAATAGAAACACAAATGAAAACCTTGGATGCGCCTGTTGACAGGTTATGTTTTACGACACTAATGTAGGACTTCGTGGAGAAATGTGTAACTTCGTATCTTTATCAATATTTCTAGCAATTAACTAACCATTCATTCTAAATGCTCGTGACACAACCACTAACATCGAAACGAAAAGTCTTTGAGAAATACACCGTACCATCATGGAAGGGATAGCTACGCTACTTGCCCAATCACGGGTTAGATTTAAATAGTTATGTTGGCGCTGTTGCCCCTATCGACGGAAATTATTCCGATTCACGTTGCTGCCAAGTCTCTGCTATGGCAAAACAGAGATGCTCCGCGACACTTGGTGATTTGTATACAATTTTTCACTATAAGTCGTCCACTGTATTGTTTGAGATAAGCAATAGTTTTAAATTACAAAAAACTGGCACACCCTTTTCACATTACAACTGAATATAAACGTGAAATATAGGGTTAAAAGTTTCACGCATAGTTCCTGCATCCACCGTTCGAGCGCTGCAGATCAACGTCGTAGTGGGCAGAAGTGTTCGTGGTGGAGTGTTTTTGTTATGTTTACTCTGGCGTAGATTAAAATGTTTGTATGAGCTGATGGTGGGTTATTGAATGTGTATCGTACCGCTGTTTTAATCGTGAATTTGTGCTGTTTTGAAATTATTCAGTGGGAAACGTAAGTATTATGCTACAGGCTTAAAACTGTTGTTTCTACAAGAACTAAGCTGATTTTGTCACTCGTTTCGATAAAGTAACGTCTCGCTATCATTTGTGGGTATACATTCTGCCAGATGAAGCTTCAGCTGTTAACATTACGTGCCAAAACATATGTTTCCTCGGTATTATTGAAGTCATCATATGTATTACTGCAAGATGCAACAGCATTTGCTATCGCCGTCATGGTAAAGAAAGTTTCTGTAAATGGCCTCATTTAAAGAGACAGAAAATCTGTTTGCGAAAATAATGTTTTTTCCGATGAGTAAACGTTTTTTATTTTTAAATCTGCAAGTCCGACAGACGGAATTAAGTTGCGAGAATTTTCCCACGTATCGCGTATATGTCCCGCAACTGACGTGCCAGATTTAGCTATTTTCCACTGGCAAATAAACCAATTATGTTTGATTGCTTGATAGTATAGACTGCGTCTTATTTAGATATAAGATATTTAGGTGTGTAAAACGAGGTACAAGTAAAAACGACAAAATAGTTACGCCCTATATCCGCTCGCGTTCGTTACAGAAAATTTACTTAAAGTACCTTTCCGTATCTGGCTTTTGTTGCACATGAATTGTCTGATTGTTCTAAGCTTACAGCTTCTTAGAGAGTGAGAAATTACTGTAGATGTTCTAATACCTACTGCAGGGAACAAAGTGACTTGCCTCTAAAGTGGTCACTTCATAAGTTTGTGCCTAAGATGAAGCTTGTAATTCGAGAAGTTATTGTGATTCATTGTCAACAGCATTGTGCCACGGCATGGATGGGAGCGCAGTAGCAAATTGCAATCCAGCCAATCATCTTGACAGCCAAGAGAAAATAACCAGGCACAGATTAAAGTAATGTAAGTAGTCATTTCGAGCAGTCTCACATTTGCAAAGTATTTTGCATAGCCTACCTATGTTATTGGAAATATTTAGCGGGATTTTATGCTACTGTGACGAAAAGTGCGAACACGTTCCATAGAGGGGCTATAAATATCAGAAACTGCTCAGAAATTTACCACAATAAAAGTTAAACCGTTTTGAAGAGTATTCAGGCCGATTGCCGATGTTGAGTTATAAATAACTGTTGCTTGTTAATTATTGATGCCAGTATTTAAAACATTGTCCAAAAATAGTAAGTCTTTAACATCCCCAATTTTGACTTAATTATCTGCTGTATGCTTATGAAGTGGGATACCATGGAAAAATTCCAATCAGTGTTTTAGTTGCATAAATGGGGGAAGAGGGGTAATAATTAAGCTGTTTTCAACGGATTTGATATGTCAAGTTTGCAAAATATTGTACATCAGAATAGTTTTGCTATTGTGACAAGGATAAAGGAATATCCTCATTTCTGGCAGTAAAATTTATCATATTAGGTTCAAGAAAGTTGAATGTTTGTTTCATTACTTTGTGGATAGGGAGAAAAATCCTGGTTCCTGATTACAGCTGTGCAACCTTTTGTTCAAATATGGTTTACAATGCCTATCATCACAGGAATTTTAACTGATATTCTTCATACCTTAGTTACATTTTCATACAGTTTGCCCTGAGAGATCTTTTTAGATCACCCTTCATATTATTACAACAATAGAAAACATGCTCTTAGTCATGGATGTAGATTACACTGTGATTACATTGTGAAAAATGTAGTTTTCTGAACATTCTATGAACCTTGCTGCTAATCCTAATACTGTCTATTCAAAAACAATGCTTTATTTGTGGTCATTTATGTTCTACATTTCTGCAAGTGATACACACAGCGAAACAAACGATTTTCTTATGTAAATTTTTTCCCTGCGCGAAACATACAGCCTAACTTGAATTGTTCTTAATGTGGTCAACCCAATGCTGAGATAGGTAACTTGTAAGAGTCATGAATTAAGGAAGATGAAAGTGAATGAAGTATTTAAAAGTTTAAGTAAACCATAATGTATAAAATTATTATAATATTTTTTTCTGTATCTCTCAATTGATAGGGCCTATTTTAGTTTATATAATGGAGGAAGTTGTTCTGCCATATTTGTGAATAAGAGAGAAAAATCACTGTTTGTCATTAGACCGTTAAATTTAAACTCAGATTGTAGTTTTAGAGTGAAAGTGGGGTGGGGTTGGGACAGAAGGGTTAATAATTTATTTATCGAAAGCAGCTCCTTCGAAGATCCTAACTGATGAAGATTGTTAAAATGATTCATACATTGTATTGACATTGAATTAATTATGGCTGTTTTTTCTTTTTTTAAGTTAACTATATTGGTACATGAGCAAAAGCCATTAAGAATTGCTCCATACATTCTGAGTTCTAATGTTACACATATATTGAAATCACGAACTCTGGATATCCTGTATTACATAGGGAACACTAAGAGGCCACCACTCCCTGCACTCGAAATGGAAAATGACTGTGACATACTTAAAATTTGATTTTCGTTTTGTACGTTAAACGCTTTAAGGATCGTCATTAAAAGTTACCGAGATAACTTTAATATTATAATTGAAATTGCGCTGCCAACTTAAAGATTACCATTTATTGATTTCTGCTTTAATTTAACCTACCGTGGCAAGTTCTTCGGTGGGGTGGGGGGGGGGGGGCGGGGGCGGCGGCGGATTAGACTATTTTGCACACGCTTTTCCCACAATGAAGCAGGGAGAGATGGAGAGCGCAGAGAAGAATTGCAATAGCACCACATGAGAGCATTCGCCGTGACACTAGTCCTAATTTGTTGGGGCAATAATTGTAACAGATATTTGTAGAGAATTGCGACGGCTCCGCCATTAACCTATACGTACGTGGCATGTAGGACGACTTTATAGTTGAAATGCTGTCCTCGTAGGTTGCTATTAATGCACTTAGAGTTCAGCAGTTAAAAAAAAAAACAGACATCGCATTTAAATTAATTTCGGTGTTTAATTGTTAACGTTAAAATGTAAAATTTTTTCGCGGTCACAGTTGGTTACGTACTGTCAGCCATCTTGCCGTTCTCCTCTGCTTCACTGAGATGTTCGGAGAAATCCTCTAAAAGCGGGAAAATAGTTAAAATGCTCTGTCTAGAAGCCAAATAAGTAGAATTCACTGCTGATGATGATTGAACAATGTTACTGATTACACCTATGAGAAATTCTTGTGAATCACTTGCTACGCACTGTTTCGTCGACTTAAAGGTGCAACATGACCTGGAACGTTGTTCCTTCGCCGATAAAAATTACGTAGCACTAGTATCTCTAACGTTAGTACTGTTTACCAAAAAGCTGGTTACCAGCGTCAGTTCACCGTGATTTGCTATTAAGTTCAATAACCGCTCTGCTTAACTAAACCCAACCTGGTGTAGCCAGTAAGATACGACGTAATTTAATACAGCTGCCCCAATTCCCGTCACCGAATAATTGCTGTTCACCATGATGCATGTTTACTGGCCAACGACATAGGTTTATTGCCGGTGATTGTTAGACAAGAGAAAATATCGTATCGGACATCTTTGTGTCTATAAAACAACAAAATTTGGAAAAAACCGAAGCTGTTACGCTTTGTGCACTTAAGCTTTCAACCGCATTTTGTCATGTGTGCAGGGAGGGACTACTTTTTTCGCGTAATGTTGGAGGGAGAAAATATTTTTTGTGGAAAAACTAAATTTATGAACGATCATATCTATAACTATAACAACTGTTCTTAGTGACGATTGCGCGTAGAATACCGTGAAAGTGAAAAACAAAAAAATCCATTCCGATCTCAATAAATTGCTGGTATAGAGTAATTTAGTAAAATGTAAATGTTTTCCCATATCTCTGCTTTTGTCAAAACAAGAAATTGCAGATTTTATTGATACTGGAAATAAATTTAGTCTTGGACTTATACTCGATCGGATTGATAAAAGATTAATATTCCAAGCAAAGCACTTTGCGTGTGTTTTTTTTCCCCCCCAGATGTACGAGGTTAAAAAGACCCATACCAGACCCGTAGAGCTCATGATTGCATGTCAAACTTCGTAAAGTGACATTTTAGTCACAACAGTGTGCAGACTGAAGTGTCAAAATACTCTTGAAAGAAATATAATTTTCATTGAAATGTAGTAAAATTACGAAAATAAACAGTAAATCACCCGTTCCATTAGTAATGGTGTTTAGAAATGCACATGCAGTAATCACAAACCAGTTGAGCTGTAGTCTGCACATTTTAAGAGTTTCAGAGGTCTCTGGGGACACAGTCAAAATGTATTTTCACGTACTTTTGGAACATTATTTCCATCTTATATACAACAAAGGGTTAAACGGAAAAGCGGGAAACAAGAAATAATTTATATAAGATGCAAATAATATTGCACACAGATTTTATGAGAAATTTATGTAGGAAATGTAGCAAAATATTCAGGCCCCCTGTTTTTGTATGAATTTTCAATGTAAGTCCAATAGAAGAACATGAAAGATTTGTTTACATTATGTTCGATTGTTATTAGAGATGGTTACGTTTAAATAGGCAGTTGCCGCCCCCCCCCCCCCCCTCCCCGCCACCGTAGTGCACGCCTGTCCTAAGAATTTTTCAACGTGAGGGGTAGTAGAGATCCAAAAACTCGTGTAAACTTCAACAAATGTTTGTATAGAAGTGAACTACCATCTAAACATGAACCTCTTGGTCTCAGACCTGCAATGTTGCTATTTGTGGAAATAAATAGCATTATCAATACTGGCTTCTTGCTGTTTTCTTCTTTGCAAGAAATTGACCTGTATTTTGCATACAGCAACAATTCTGATATATCAGTTGTTGACAAAATGGTATGAAAATTTATGAATATTTTTCTTGTGTATGCAGCCTATAAAGTATGCAGTGGGATACTAGAGGCACCAATTATCTTCCCTATTGTGCATAACTCTGAAACAATTCTCTTTATGCTCAACCTCTTTCAGCTCATTATGGATATAACTAGCCTTAGTTGTTGTATTTCCTGCCATGTTTCTTCTGCTCACAACTCCTTCCCTTATACATACTATATGAATAGTGTAGGCCTTTGTGTTAATCACTACCACTTTGTTTTCATTCTCATTCATTTGACATCCGTTGTAGGATAAAAAGCTTGTAAAACTTTCACAAGGCATTATGTTCAACAGCCATATTCAACAATGTTTTTCCTGTGTGTCTGCTAATGTCATCTACACATTTATTCTTGTCTTCCCATATGAAAGAATCAGGCAAAGCATTGTCTTTGTGTATCTACTCTCTGAACCCAGGTTACATGCCCCACGTATCTCAATTTCATTTTCAGTGTGGCTGTTATTATGTCCTCCATTCTATTCCCTGGTTCATTTATTTCCGTAATTCCTACTCTAGATATCACTGTTGCTCCTGAACTACCCTTAGTTTTTGAATGGTTTTTACATTAAAAATAAATGTCTCACTTTTATGAATGAGACCCCTATCTCTGGACCTTTTTAGAAACACCAGAAGCTTGGTTTTGAAAGCTCTATCTGATTTGTTAAAGGCACTCATTTGTGTCTACCTTTCTGTTTATTTCTCTTTCTATATATCCAGTTGCGCTCAATGTATGAAATACAAAAATAAATGAACCTATTTTTGTGAATTAATTGATAATTTGTACTGTTTTCAGTGTTTTGATTATTTGTTGTCATTTTTGGAATCTATTTTCATTCCTGTTTTCATACTTTCTCTCTCTCTCTCTCTCTCTCTCTCTCTCTCTCTCTCTCTCCCCCCCCCCCCCTCCCTCCTCCCTCCTCCCTCCCTCCCCCTCAGATTATTCCCTTTTGCATTAGAACCTCATTCTGCAAAATGAGTGTGTTTAAGACACTTTGTTCCAATACATAGCCTTCGGCTTTTCCCCAGTTTATGGATCTGGAAACTTCCTACAAGTTTTCTGAGAATACTTGTGATGTGTAAGTTCCATAATTCCTTGCCTTACTACTGTTTAGGTTTTGAATTTCCCAATATCCTGATTAAGTCTAATGTTAGCTGTATCATTTATTTATATGTCTCCTTCAGTATACTGACATGCATTGAATCAGTGCGATGTTTTCAAGGCTGTGTAGATCTCGATGAAACCGAGTCAGAAGTTTCCAAAATCAGTGAGCCCCAGACAAATATTTTCTCATACACAGTGCTCTATTCTGTAATTTTGTTTGCTTATAATGGTAACTTGTTTCTTTATTTGTAAATTTCAGAAAGGTCACTGATTTGGCTATGTTTTTTTTAACTCCCTTGTCCCCATTCTTGTGAAGTAGAATAATTCCAGCACTTTTCCAGTTTTGGGGACTGTCTTTGTTGGCAGACTTTCTGTAAAAACTTTGGAGTCAGTTAACTTACCTATATCAGACATTGGCTTTGACCCATGACATAATGATGAGCCATATCTTTTTCATAAGATAGGGGGAACACAACTTGTACAGTATTTTGGATTTATATTTGTAGAATGAAGGTTATGGTGTGACAGACTGATCTGTAGATTGCTTCAAAGTCTAGATTAGTTTTGGAGGTGGCAGGTTGTGAATAGCACACCAGTGAATATGTCAGGAGGGTAGCTGTAATTTTTGTTACAGTGCATGTTTTACACGTGTTAGAATTTGATAGGTTGTGTAAGTTGTTTTTCTATTATTTTCCTTCAGCTTAAACTATTTGTGTTACATCTCCATCTTCAGGCTTATTGTCATTTTTCTTTCCTCGAGTAGCTTTATACAGGTCATCTGATGTTACTTCTGGAATGTTGTTATTTCCATAATTGACTGCCAATTTTTCTGGTTCAAAGAAATGTTGTTAATTGCATCTTGAATGATGTAATATCTACTGAACAAGCTTTTTTCCACTCCATACTGAAACTTTTTTGTTTCTCTCAACAAATTCTCATTGTTTCCTTGCAGATGTTCTTGGTTTACAATTAGTTTTGATTTGGTATATTCTGTTGTGTTTCTAGTTCGGTTCCCCCGAACCCCTAAGCCTCCCTTTAATAAATGGTGTCTTCCATTTGATACTTACTTTTGGTTTGCTTTCTTTGCACATGCAGAACTGTTTACAAATTTACTTTGTCAGCTAAATGGCTCTTCATTCTGTACTTGAATAACCTTCATTTTCTAAGAGATTAACATAGTTGCTTAATGTATTGCTGCATACGTATCTATTTTTTATAAGATGTGTTTCTGACCTACTGTCTGTTGAGTCTGAATCTGTCTAGTGTTTTACATGTTGTGCCCTGTGCATGTTGTGAACATTCATTCATTCATTGTGTTCCATATTCCCATCAAGAAAGGCAACCTCTGGGGATGTGGAATGAGTTATAAGTATGTCATAATAAAGGAAAACAAAGTAAAGAATCTTAATCTGTACTTTTGTTTACAGCTAATGAACCTATCAGTGTTTCACAATTGCTAAATGTGTATTGTAATTGGGTACATGTCGTAATATCCTGCTGCTGCTGCTCCTCCTCCTCCTCCTCCCTCCTCCTCCTCCTCCTCCTCTCTGTCCATCTTCTCTTCTTCCCTCTGTGTCTGACCTTGAGCTTTGTTTGTTACTGGCAAAAAATATTGATTGGGCATTGAAATCACTTAAAGTAAATGGGTAAATCAGCTGGGATAAGAGACATCCCCTGCAGCTGGATCTTTGAGGATATTAGCTTGAATTACAGTATATCGCATAGTTTTAATCTTGTGAACAGGTAGGATTACCAAGTATAGGATGTAGTAGTGTTGTAATTGTAATCTGATAAGCCATAAATATAACTTCCCTGTTTTCTATGAAAACTGACTGAGGAAGAAACACCACTTAGTTGTGTGCACAGTATTTTTTTTAAAACTATTTGTAATGAGAAAGAATGTATACCAGAGAAACAACTTGGCTTATTATTTCCAGTTCCCAGTAGCTGTAGTTAAAATTGACTGTGGGAAAGAAAATGAAACTGCGGCTCTGTCAAGAAGCACACTGTATGGCATGCAATGTTTAGTATTCCTTAGGTTGCTGTTAAATTCAACAGATGACACTCCAATACGTGTATAAAAACACGCAGATGTTCGAATGCAATGTTAACAAAAGTTCAAAGCAGTCATTGAATAACTTTAGGTGAGTTAAGATTTCAAGCAAGTGAAGGATTGCATTTTTATTTATATAATCCATCTCTAAACTGCTTGGTGCTGTCCATGCTTATGCCGCTTTAATGTTCACTAAGTAAATTAAAGAAAGCTGCTACACTGAGAAAACCTACTGCCTTCTCAGTTATCTTTAACGGCAGATGATGTGATGGTTACAAGGCAATTTTTCAGATACAGCATTTACCAACATTTGTAAGTATTGAGGCTTTTTTACAGTAGCTGCCTATTTAACATGCAACTGTACACCTAAGTTCCACATGGGTAATAGAAATTTTCAGTTTTGAATCTAGATATTCAGATAATTTGTAGGAAGAGTGGGTAGTGAAGTAGGTTTCTAATTTTCTTTTGAATTCCCAATTTATTGCTTTGTTAGATGGGGAGAGATGAAATGGAGGCAACGAAGAAAAGAAGAGCTGATGAGTGGCTTCTGATTATAATGGATTTTCTGAGAGAAGTGAGGGTAATCTTGTGAAATGGACGTACGAGATAAGGAAAGAAATAAATGACAGGAGGATGAAGGTTAAAGTATCAGTGGAAAGGAGATTTGAGATACTGCAGCTCAACAAGTAGATTGCCGCCAACTGTAGAAAGAAGAGGAATTTGAAGTGGAACTGCAGTCACAGCTATATGGTCCACATTGGTACAGGAAGAAGTGGATATGAAGAGATTATGAAAAGGCTAGGATAGTGGAAATGAGAGAAATGGATTGACTGGAAATTTCTTGCACAACAAAGAAGAAAGAAGTAAGGCAACATGTAATGACTGTAATTAGGAAAGGAAATCTGTTGTGCATTCTACTGTCTTTAACAGGGAACCAAATAATGACTCGCTGATTTAAGATGAGAACTCAGAATCTTAAGTGACCACTCACTGCTAGTAATGATTCCTAGAGCCAGGGCAGAATGAAGGAGTACACAGAGGAGAGGAAAACTGGAAACAGAAAGTGGAAAAAAAAATTGAGAAAAGTATCAAGAATTATAAGGAATGAGATACCTATTGGTGCAACCATAAGAGGAATGGAAGTTAAAGACAACTATTGTTGAAGCTACAGTATCAGAGGTTAAAGAACCAGTGACATTTAAATATGAAAGCAGATACCTTGAGTCAGCAAAGGATGAGATGAGCAGAAGAGTGAAGGAAATGGGGTGGGGGGAAGAGGGAGGGAAGAAGTTATGGAGGAAAAGAGAAAAAGGAACGAAAAAAAGTACTGTACAGCTTGTTGAAGGGAAAGAGGAAAGGTGTGAGTGAAAACCCTACTGTACTGGATGTCTGTGGAAGAGGATAAATGATAAGAAATTGAAAGTGATGTGTAAAGACCTTTCACCTCGAAATGGGATAGCTGATAGCTGAGGAAAAGAGGTGTAATGAAAAGATCCATAACAACCAAAGAAAAGAAACTGAAAAGGAACTGACATGGGCTGAATGGAATCAGCAGTGGGCAGTATCAAAGAAAGAAAGGTACTGGGCGTAGATCAGATGTCAACAGTAGAAGTAATATAAAACAAAATGAATTTTAACCCTTAGTTTTCACAGTTGTCATGGATAACATAACCCACAAGCTGACAAAGTGTTGCAGATCAAAATAAGTTAATGATATTTGATGACAACCTGATGATCTGGGGAATAGGGAATGATGACCCTGTTGTTGGGTTCCTTTATGTCCCAAACCAACCAATCTGGGGGAATAGAAAGAATAATTTCAGCCATAATTAAAGGCTTGGGCAGAGATGGTAGGACTATATGATGTGGAGATTAGTATGAGGAAAAATGAGTTCATGCTTGTGACCAGTAAGATGATGAAGACTGTCCCAGTATTTGTGACAGAAAGAAAATGGCCAAACTCAGTAACTTCAGTTATTTTGGATGTGTATTGGAAAAAAGTGGAAGAAGAAATATTAAGTAAGTCATTGAAGAATAGTAGCGAGCAGTAGTAATAGTGGGGGGGGGGGGGGAGGGAGAGGAAGGGGGGTTGTCAGGAGATGGTTGTAGAACCAAGGTGTTCCACATAGGACCAAGTGACTAGTATATAAGTCCTACTATGGGCTTGTCCAGACCTATGATGCTGGAAACTGGACAATTAAGAAAAGGCTTTAAGCAAGAAACAAGAATGTGTAATGAAATTTCATACAAGCATAGTAGCTTCAACTATGTTTGAAAGAATAATAAATGAAGAAATCAAGGAGATAGTAAGGGATGTAACCTTGAAAGAGTGGGTATGATCAACAAGGCTAATGTGGGAAGGACAGAAGAGAATCGTGATAGTATATGAAGGAAGATGCATGACTTGCTGCTCCAAGGCAAAAGACCAAGGGACAGATGGTTGAAAAGAGTGGAGGAGAGTATTTGGAGTACTGGAACACTGTGGTAGCTGAGCAGTGGTAGGAGATAGGGGAAATGAAGCAGCTTATGTGGACGTTGCACCTATCCATTGGTTGTAAATTGTGTTCCTGCTGCTGCTGATGGTGATTCAGCTGAAACAAATTCTTATTGCCAATAACAAAAACCATTAAGGAGTAAATGTATTGGGAAATTTGTGTCAGAATTAAAAGATCTTTAAAAAGGATTCTCCAAGCTGTGCACTTACGTGCTTTACGCAGTGCTCTTACTGCTGACTTGAATTGAACATTTCAAAAATGTCCTAAATAAACCAATACTCAAGGCTTTTGTCAACATACTTGATACCAAAAAGTATAACAAAGTGGATTTCTACTGTCGAATTGAGCATAATTTGTTTATTGTGTGGTAAAATGTAGTCGGTATATGTTTTAGTTCCATTCAGCTCTTAAAATCCCACATTTTTTAATGTGTTGCTGAAAGTCTGTGTTTGTTAAGAACAAACATGTTCATTTTTGGCAAATTGTATCAAAATGGTATCATACCCAAAGTTTGTCCACTGAAGAATTGTTATTTATATTTTATCATGATATTACATTAAGTGACGATTGTCATCAGGTAGTGGGAGTTACTTTCATATATCAGTTATTGTAATTTTTAACAGAGGCCTTCTGTGCCACTATCAGAATGTGAGCAGCTTGAACATAGATCTGATTTGTCTCCCCTATACTTTTAAAACTGATATTGTTGCTACCGAGATTTATTCAGTCTGTGTTAAATGGTTTTTTTTTAAATTAATGTTTACAATAAATGCTATGCCTAAGTTTCCTCCAGGTTATGTTCCTTGGTGGCAGTACCACCACTCCAGTGCAACAGAGTAATGAAATTTCGTTCATAATGGTTGAAATCGTATTTCACTGTGAAACTTGGGTTTGCTGTAACAGCAGTTTTTTAATATTTTGCACAAAAAACTAAATGTTGTTAAGTCAAAATAAAAAGGGGTGTTATGGGGAATGGATTGTGTGAAATGTACATTCTGAACAAAAAGAAAGGATTTTCATTTTAAAAATGTAGAGAAATCATTTTGTCATTTATTCTCAGTATGTGCTTCATGTTTAAAACAGTAAGTCCTGGCCGTCCCCCCCCCCCCCCCCCCCCATTCCCCCTCCTCCCATTTTTATACGAAAATATTTTTTGATGTAAGTTGTTAATCGATAATTCAAAAAGTATGTTAATCACAAACAAAATTGTTTTTTTTTTTATGTGATAAGTACTTTCATATTCACATAATTCTCAAAGTTTATTTGTAACTTGAAACTTAAATTAAATGTGCAACCATTTGAAATGGATTTTTTAATGCATTGTACGGTTTTTAATTTTCTGATTTCTGTTCTTTCCGTGAATTAATCGTTTGTCTGTTTCCCACTGGTTTGCACTGCTAACTGTGTTATGGCATTTTCTGGACTTGTCTGATCAACAAAGTCTTTTCCTCTTCTTTTTTTCCTAGTGTATTGCATTGCTCATTTTGATCTCTGAACTCTTGTATTTTTAATCGTTCACTTCAAATTTCTTTCAAAGGAATTTGTTTCTGAATGTGTAGAAGTCACAGGTTCTTCTTATTAAGTATATATAAAATTAGTTCATGTCCTTACCTCTGTCATCCACAAACCATGTAAGGTACTTTTACTTACATATAACTACAGTCATACTCTGCAAACCACCTTGAATTGTATATCAGAGGGTGCTTACTGTTAAACCACACATTAGGTTCCTTCACTTTCCATTTGAGTATGGAGCGCAGAAAGAATGATTGCTTAATTGGTGGAATTACACTAATCTTGTCTTCACTGCCCCTTTGGGAGCAATTTAGAATGGGCTAGTATATTCCTAAGTGCCCCATTTAAAGTTGGTTCTTGAAATTTTGTAGGTAGCCTTTGAGGAGAGTTGACACCTTATTTTCAGTCATCTGCCAGTTGAGGTTTACAGCATTTGTGTAATGCTTTCCTGTGAGGAAGTGTAGCTTGTGACCATTCATGCTGCCCTTTGTATCTTTTCTGTATTCTCTGTTAGTTCCATTTGGCTGGAGTTTTATTTATGTCAGGAAGAATGGATGTCTTTTGCTTTTCAGGTTCTTAGTCTGCCAGTTAGCTTTTATATTATTATTTTTTTTTGTTAACCCCCCCCCCCCCCCCCCCTGCCCTCTTACCCTCTGCCCTAATTAGTTGTGATGATTTGCATGTACTGTTTTCTGTCAAATTCCTATTTCAGCAATGTGTATGTCTCTGTAGGAGCCAACTGGCTAAATGTTGTAACCAAGTGGTGTATGAAAGTTCTAATAGAAATGTTTTGTTGCATTGTAACACACTGTAACATGCTCGAAAGTTAGATTGGAAGTTCTCGCTGCTACGTGCGTTGATGGGAATTTAGATAATTGATTTATATATAGTAATTTGTTTCCAATTTTCTTGAGACCTACTGAGTAATTTCTATAACTTCCTTGAACTGACTGAAGCTCTGCCTATTTTTTCAATAAAATAGTGTGACAGGTTGAATTTTTTCTGTTAGAACATCATTTGCTACTTTTTCTTTCCTTGGTCTGTGGAATTGTATGTCTTTCTCGAAGTGGAATCTGATCTGTTGCATTCACAAGTTGGGTATTAACCATTTGTTTCCCAGTAAATATTGTTGTATCCTTCATGACTGTGGAGCTGTTTCAGTTTCTTAAAATTTGATCCTCTAATAATAATTTCACAGACTAGATTTGATGTAGGGTAATTACTGAGTTTAAAAAGTTTGTTTAGGTGAAATATGGGAAATTTTAATGACAGTGTGCACTCTTAACATCATAGTGTCATATTAATCTTTACTGCTGTTTTAGTTGTAACCTGATCTTGTTATACAGCTTAATTATAATTGCATAGTAAGAGTACTTTTGTGTTTGTATGTGTTATACATAGGCTTGTCTTCCTCTATGCAGGATGTAAATCATAACAGTACTAAGTTCTCTTAATGGACTTGCTCTCAAAACCAGTGATGAAGTCAATGGAAACGGTGAGGGCGAACCCAACTGTGAGTACAATCTGTTTAAGCCATTACCACTGAAAATATTTTCTCTTGAATATTATCAAATAAAAAAAGTATTATTTTGTGAAGCACTTTATAATTCAGAAGTGTAATCTTATAATTTTCTATAGTCTCAGACGACTGGTCAGCTCCGTACTATTACTTCAGCTGTTGGTCATGCCCAGACGAGGGTTCTGACTTCCGGAACCTCTATAGCACATTCAGCAAATTCATCACTAATTGGTCAGGCGACACAGGGGACGTTAAAACAAGGTGAAAAATTTATTTTTGTATTTGCACTAAAATGTGATTGATTGTAATTTTTGCTAATTTAAGTATGTACCAAAATTAACAAAAAATCCTGAGTTTGTTCACAATTTGTGACAATAATAAAACATTATGTGTATGCATCATTTGTTCTATACCTTATTCTTTCTCTGATTCTCTGTAAACTGATTTCAGTGAGTGTACCTCGGACTAACGTGGTGACAACATGTTCGGCCAATAATACTATCACACTCACGCAAAGTGCATCCTCCATGATGAGTCCTCGTCCCCATGTGACAGTGGCGTCTGCTGTGGCTGTAAATGCTACAACAGCGTCATATCATGTCCCCCGAGGTAATATGT
The DNA here is from genome assembly GCF_023864275.1 of Schistocerca cancellata. Taxonomy (NCBI): domain Eukaryota; kingdom Metazoa; phylum Arthropoda; class Insecta; order Orthoptera; family Acrididae; genus Schistocerca; species Schistocerca cancellata. Next base: position 294,435,343 of record NC_064627.1, read on the forward strand.
TATTTCTTGTTCAGATATTTCTGAGTCGGTATCTTTGTGGGAAGTGTTAAAGATTGTCTGTTTAATTAGTGATCCTTCCAAATACAGTGTACATAAATATTTAAAGAAGAATCATGGGTCGATGGCTGTTCAGGCATTGTTCAGTGTCTCTTCACAGTAGGAGTAAAATCTTGAATACTGATCTCGGATTATTATTCTGAAAGTACACTATGCTGAATCAGTGTAAAAGAAAATACTGTTTTGTTTTTAGGAGCTGCAGCTGTGGCTAACATTGCAGCACCTCGTTCTGCAGTGGCTACCCCAATAGTAAGAGCTACTACACTGCAGACAGCTGGTTCAACCCATTCAACAAGGTATATCCCAAGTATATAGCTTGGTAAAACTCTCAAGTTCTTTTATTTTGTACACAGCACTTTAGTATAAAAAAAACCGCGAAAATTAAAAAAAATCTGTTTTTCTGAAAGCAGTGACATGGGGATTATATTGTTGCACTCGAGCTGAATAGGACAAGAAAACCTATTTTATTAGTATGCAACGGAATACCACCATGAAAAGGAGAAAAGGTGTATGGGGGTGTGTCACATGTGCAAAATCGTTGCTGCAGGTAGCTGCTGTGTGCTGTAAAATAATTTAAAAATGTATTTTTTCTGTTACGAATCGTTCAGAAGTAACAAATAATTGGTTTCATGTTTTTGAAGCAGTACTGGCTCTAAGTACCATGACTGCACGTGAGTTGCGATTTTCTCTGAAAAATGATGTAGGTATTTTTGCCATACAACTTCTCACACATTATTTGTTCATTTAGAACCCAGCTTTTCAATAATTTTTATTCTCGTACCAGTTACTTTTCTCCATTTTTTCCTTTTTTAACTCAGAAATGGTAAGATAGATACTGCGTATAGGAAAATTAAAGAGACCTTTGGAGAAAAGAGAACGACTTGTATGAATATCAAGAGCTCAGATGGAAACCCAGTTCTAAGCAAAGAAGGGAAAGCAGAAAGGTGGAAGGAGTATATAGAGGGTCTATACAAGGGTGATGTACTTGAGGACAATATTATGGAAATGGAAGAGGATGTAGATGAAGATGAAATGGGAGATACAATACTGCGTGAAGAGTTTGACAGAGCACTGAAAGACCTGAGTCGAAACAAGGCCCCCGGAGTAGACAAAATTCCATTAGAACTACTGACAGCCTTGGGAGAGCCAGTCCTGACAAAACTCTACCATCTGGTGAGCAAGATGTAGGAGACAGGTGAAATTCCCTCAGACTTCAAGAAGAATATAATAATTCCAATCCCAAAGAAAGCAGGTATTGTCAGATGTGAAAATTACCGCACTATCGGTTTAATACGTCACAGCTGCAAAATACTAACGCGAATTCTTTACAGACGAATGGAAAAACTGATAGAAGCCGACCTCGGGGAAGATCAGTTTGGATTCCGTAGAAATGTTGGAACACATGAGGCAATACTGACCCTACGACTTATCTTAGAAGAAAGATTAAGGAAAGGCAACCCTACGTTTCTATCATTTGTAGACTTAGAGAAAGCTTTTGACAATGTTGACTGGAATACTCTCTTTCAAATTCTGAAGGTGGCAGGGGTAACACACAGGGAGCGAAAGGCTATTTACAATTTGTACAGAAACCAAATGGCAGTTATAAGAGTTGAGGGACATGAAAGGGAAGCAGCAATTGGGAAGGGAGTGAGACAGGGATGTAGCCTCTCCCCGATGTTATTCAATCTGTATATTGAGCAAGCAGTAAAGTAAACAAAAGAAAAGTTCGGAGTAGGAATTAAAATCCATGGAGAAGAAATAAAAACTTTGAGGTTCGCCGATGACATTGTAATTCTGTCAGACAGCAAAGGACTTGGAAGAGCAGTTGAACGGAATGGACAGTGTCTTGAAAGGAGGGTATAAGATGAACATCAACAAAACCAAAACTAGGATAATGGAATGTAGTCGAATTAAGTCGAGTGATGCTGAGGGAATTAGATTAGGAAATGAGACACTTAAAGTAGTAAAGGAGTTTTGCTATTTGGGGAGCAAAATAACTGATGATGGTCGAAGTAGAGAGGATATGTAGACTGGCAATGGCAAGGAAACCATTTCTGAAGAAGAAACATTTGTTAACATTGCGTGTAGATTTAAGTGTCAGGAAGTCTTTTCTGAAAGTATTTGTATGGAGTGTAGCCATGTATGGAAGTGAAACATGGACGATAAATAGTTTAGACAAGAAGAGAATAGAAGCTTTTGAAATGTGGTGCTACAGAAGAATGCTGAAGATTAGATGGGTAGATCACATATCTAATGAGGAGGTATTGAATAGAATTGGGGAGAAGAGGAGTATGTGGCACAACTTGACAAAAAGAAGGGACCGGTTAGTAGGACATGTTCTGAGGCATCACGGGATCATAAATTTAGCATTGGAGGGCAGCGTGGAGGGTAAAAATCGTAGAGGGAGACAAAGAGATGAATACACTAAGCAGATTCAGAAGGATGTAGGCTGCAGTAGGTACTGGGAGATGAAGCTTGCACAGGATAGAGTAGAATGGAGAGCTGCATCAAACCAGTCTCAGGACTGAAGACCACAACAACAACAACAACAACAACAACAACAACTACTCAGAAATTGTCACAGTCAGTAACAGCCAGTATCTTCACTAGAAAAGTAACATCAGAATTTTCTTGTTATAACCATATGGCAGTTAGTAAAGATCGATATTTTGGTAATTTCAGGGTTCAAAACATACAAGGTGCAAAGGAAAGCTACCACCAAATCCCAAAAGCTGATTGGTTTGAATCTGGTTGGTAACATGCAATTTTGTTTATGTTGGGTTTGTGTAGAAGGTGCTTGACTTGTTAAACAGTGGTGTCTGTCTGTGGAATGTTCTATTTGCAGTTGTGTGAATTTCATATTTCTTCTTTCTCATTGCTGTGCTGTGATATTGGGTTGGATGAGTATATTGGTGAAATACCAGAATTTTATTAGAGCAGAGATTATGCTAGTTTATTATTTCATAGCTTTCCTAAATCACTTTGTAGGTGAATTACACTATGGTTTCTTCATCAAACAGCAGCTCGATTTCTTCTTCCATTTTGTTGTTGGTCCTGAAAAAATGCTCTCATGTTTGGAGCACACCTGTAAAAAGAGGCCGTTAATTCCTTTAACAGCAAGAAACAAATTAACTGTTTTGTGCGTTACTCGCTATTTTTAATATAAAGGACATAACACCTAACAGGGAACATCACGCAAGAATATATTGGCAATTACTGACATCACATCGTGGAATTTTCTGACACCATTTCTTTGCAGTTTTGTTTCAGGAATCAGAGCAATGAACCCTGGCTCATTAGTTACAAGAGCTGGTAGTCCTGCAGCTTCAGTGGTGACTGGTACAATGTGGCTTGGTGGCACTACTGTTCAGACAACTACCATAACAACGCCGAAATCAGTGTCACCTCGACCACTGCTAACAACCACGAGGGCATCTTCAATTACAACTATACCTACATACACACAAGGTCGTCAGACATCTGTTACAGGTAACACAAACACACCAACTTGGAAACGTTATTATTGTGTCTAATATCAAACTTTCGAAACAACTTAAATTATTTTTGTTTACAGTTACTACCAGACCTGTTGCACCTCCAAGTAATAGGACACAGGCAGAATCACCACGTCCGCAGATCTTGCAGACAGCGGGTCAGAAACCATTAACTGTATCTCAGGCAGGAACCCAGGTAAGGTCTGGAAATGTTTGTTCAGTAGTCGTGATAGTACAAATGGTTTTATTCATTGTATAGCAGCATAAAAAGTGCTTGTGGCCTTTTCTTTCAGCAAGTAAGTGCTACAAAATTTTCTTCTCGGAGTAGAAATGTGGGTAGATTTAGACGTTACTGCAAGAATTAAAGCAGTTGTTGAGACAGTGATTTCCCATTCAGGTGGTGTTGGATGCAGATCCTGACATGACCATCTGGATATGTTTATCAAATCAGTTAAGACAAATGGCAAGATGCTTTCTTCAAAAATGACAACTAATTTCCTCTTCTATCCATTTTGCATCAGACTTGTGCTCAGTCTCATATGATAAAATTGGCAGTGGGGCACTGATTCCTAATCCTCTTTCCTTTTCTCAATTGACATTAACACATGCAATCAAAATAACATCTAGTTTACACTGTAAAAGTGTGACAATCTGACTGGAAAATCTAATTGTCTTAGAAAATACAATCAACCATGTCTTAATACTAAGTGTTACTTAAGGCTTTCATGACAGATTACGTTGCTTGTCTGAAAAAGGGAAGCACCCAGAAGACTTGGTCAGATGTCAGTTTAACTCCGTACATTTACGTACAGTGGGCAAGTATGTAGATGATTGGAATTGCGATTCTCTGTGACACGTAGAACAGCCGTCAGTGTGTATTAGTGATGTTTTTGTGTTTTCCCAAGCCTGGTAGGTTACATAAGGGGCATAGTGTCAGTTGTTGTATGATTTCTTTGAAGGACACAAAGGTGCCACATAGTTCTGAGAGGTAGCATTATGAGCACCTGACAGAGATTGAAAGGGATCTCACTGTGGGTCTCCGTTTGCCCAGCTGGTCGAATCGTGCACTATACAGACATTCAGATGTGACTGTGGCGTGATATTGGACTGCACAGGAACATGAGTGCAGGTGAACTCATCAGGGTTCTGGTTGGCCATGTCTGACCACTAAAAGGGAGGATTGCAGTACTGTGCATTAAGCATATTGTAACCCCCCTTCACATTTGTGTCTGCCATCTGAGAACAAGTAATGGAGTCCCTGTAACAGTATGTCAACCTGCACCTGTGGAGAATAGTGTCAGCCAATCTAGGGAATAACTGTCCACTGTGTTGGGTGCCACTAATGCCACAACACACAGTAATTCATGTGGACCGGTCCCATGACTGGGAAGCATGGACTGCTGATGAATGGCATCTCTTTATGTTCAGTGACAAATCATACTTCTGAACTACTCTCGATGAGTGTGGAGGTAACCTTGGGGGAGAGCTCATTCTTCCAGTATTGTGGAAAGGAACAGTGATATTACTTCTAAGGTCGTGGTATGGTGAAGAACCATTAGATGTGCCTTCAGATCATACCTGGCAGTAGTTGAAGGAAATCCTGGCAGCACAGCGGTGCGTCATGGACATTCTGTCTCTTCATGTATTCCCTCTCTTGCGACAGTGTTATGGGGCCATTTTTAATAGGACGGTGCCTGTTCCCCCAAGCACATGCCTATGAACTCCCTTTGTGATGTTGTCGATGGTTGTGGCGAATGAGATCACCAGATCTGTCCTCAAAAGAGCGTGAGAGACCAGCTCGGATGTCGACTCCGTCCCAGTGCAGGTCCAGGCTATCGAAGATCAGTTACAACAGTAATGAGCAAACGAGTTGTGGGTGAGCTTTCCTCAGAAAAGGATAAAATGGCTTTTGATATCTATCTCAACTGAATCGGTGCATGCATTAAATTTGACTCAGTTTTGTAATCACCGACATAGCATTACATACCCTCTCAATTTGCTGTGCCTTGGACCTAGTGCATGTCGGACAATGTGTTGGGTGCTACAGCAAAGTGAATAACAGAGAGGAGTGGCGTCTTGCTGCCATATGTCAGCAGTGCATCTTTGAAAACGGGGAGAGTACTGAAGAAATATGACTTAAATGCATTTTCTATCTGCCAGAGAAACTTGGAGCTCTACTAGGCACTGCTAAAGATAATTTTGGTTTGAGAATTTCTGTGACTGATAAATTCCCTGTAGCTATAAGAAGTCGTACAACGGGCAGAATTGTTGCACTGTGGAATACACATGGGTTGAACATAGATGATGTATGCTGTGGCTGTGAATTGTCTCAGTACAGAGCACAGAGTGTCCTGCAAAGGTAATAACATTTTCTCGTTGATTTCTTCATACTGAAACAATGTAATAAAAGAAGCTGTTGAAATGTGCGATCCTGTAAATATCTTGAACAGATCTTCACATTACCTACTTAGCACAGTGTGGACTGTAAATGTGCACTGTAAATGTTAGTCATGGTGACCACAGCAGTGGTGACTTACATATTCGAACAGCTGTGGTGAGGAGGTTGCCTCATCATCAATGACATGTATTCAGACCTGTAGTTTAGCAGAGACAGCTGGGATGGATTGGCGGCTACACACGTGAGGAATGACAGCCTTGTGCGTGCGTGCACGCTAAAGCAGTTTCATCCAGCAGGTAGTGTGGTAGCTCAATCCTTGACAAACCAGGAATAGTTCAGTATTGGCACTGAATTTGGTGCCTTCACACTTGTGCATTTCCCACTCAGTCTGGTGTGTGTGTGTATATAGGATGCTGTGTTGGTACCTTAGTTTTGTCTACATTACGTGATAATGTCAATTAGTTGCACCAATGTAATATTTTGGAGATTACACAACAATATCAGAAGTTAAGCCGAGAACCATTTCTATATATCTTAATAGGCTTTAAGAGTAATAGTGATTGAGACATTTCCATATATGAAAACTATGGCTTAGTGGAAACATCCCTGAATATTTGGAAAGATTTGTTCTATATAGCTATCAACTTTATTTTATTAAGTTTTTGGGTAAACAGGAGAATGTATTCTTGTTTTTAAGTGCAAAATTTATGCTATTTCCAGGCAAATTTTTAATAGCAGTTGCACAGTTTTGTGTAATATGCACGAGTTTTCTTACTGTCAGTAACAGGTAATGTAGCAGTGTGTTAATTCAATTTATTGTTTATATTGTAAGCTGAAAAAACAGAAACACTAGAAGTGCATATGGGAGAGGATTAACTATGGTTGTCGCTGACCTCTATGTTGCTGCCAACGTGAAATCTTGTATTATTTTGTTAGAATGTCTTCAGTTGAGATGGTGTACTATTACTGTGTAGTTAGTAACATTGTGAATGACAGAATTACGTGACACTAACGTTAAGGCCCTGGATTTGCATTAAGTGGGAGTCTAGTTTACACAGTTTCCCTCAGTCATGTCGCGATTGGTACTTTTGAAAGGTAACGGTCATTTTCCTTCTCCATCCTCATCCTCCATCACTCATCTCAGTCTCAATGACCTTGTTGTTGTTGGACATTAAACTCGTATTTATCTCCCTTCCTCTTCATTTAAGAAATTGTGGTAGAGGGACTTAAACTGCAAATGTTATGTGATTGTATTTATCTTTGGTTCCAGAAAACACTCTAAACATTGCGTGTAATTGTTAGAATTTTGCAGAAATGGCCACTCCAGTAGATATATTTGAGAAAAAAAAATGACACTTTGTTTACGGAGACAGTGGTTGGTTTGTTGTAAGGAACAGTTTTTCATTTTTGACACAATCACCTTTTTATGATGCTATCATCAGTTTCACCCTTCAAAGGCCATCTCCAGATGCTACAACAGAGAACAGAAAAGCTTAAATTAAGATTTGCAGTAAGTGCAATTATTTTCACTGGGTCTACTTGTGGGCTTAATAAAGTCTACTGACATGCATATGGTTCATATCTGTGGTGCATTTGATGAACAAATGTTCCTGCATTGTCAACTAAACATAAAATCAGAAATCAGGAAATTACATATATGAAAACAGATGTACCTTTCCTTCCCTACTGTAGATATGTTTAGAATCAGTGTGTTATGTTACAGCATAAAAAATAATTTGTTAATTCCTTCCTCAGGGAAGAAAGAGATGTACGTTGGAGAAAGTTGGAAAGGAGGTGCAGGAGTTCTTCAGACTCCAGTTTGAGATGGACCCTCTTGCACCTGCTGCAAGGATGAGGAAAGATAACTACTGTGATTTTGAAATTAAAAAGCACATTCAGTTAGGAACTTTAGTATTTGAATAATAGTTAAGTTTCAGTTTGCACTGTTGTATTCAGGAACACATTTTCTTGCAGTCTGTAACAGCAGTTTTATTGTCCAAATTCTAAGTAAAATTTTGTCTTCATGTAAATTGATGTATCATGTAATCAAAAATGTAAGGAATCCACACAGTATAATTTTTTCCCCTTAATATTTTCGTAGATTTACCAATTACCTATGAATGTTGTAGCAGTTGGCCACTTTCCAAACCTTATCTTTACTTTCTATTTCATCATCTTTAAAATGACTTATTTGTGTTGACCAGTTTATTGTTTTGTTATATTATCATCATTTAAAAAAGTACAAATGTGAATTTTTGGGAAGTTTGGCTCACAACACAGCATTTGTAATCATGACATTTCCATATAGCTATTGATAGCATCACATCATGCTGTTTGGGTGTGGCCTTGGAAGGTCAGTTAACTTAATCTAAAGATTATCAGCTAATGGTGATACTCTGAGCAGTCTCTGCTATGATTGTTGAAAAGCGTGTTATTACCTGCATAGTTAAACATTATTTCGTGCAAAATAACACTGAAATATTTAGAAGATTCTAGTATACTCCCACTTCTTTGTTTAATTAACTCTATTTTCGGTACGTCTAATACTTTAATGACTTTGCTAGTACCCCACAGTTGCTTGTATAAATCATTGTGTACTATTCAGTTCAAACACCCCCCCCCCCCCTGCTCCCTCCCTTCCAAAAAACACTTCACCCTGTTCTTAACTGAGGCTGTTGTTTTCCAGTGTTGTCATAACTTAAGAGATTGTTGATTATTTAAATTTCTTTTATTCACTACATTTCATGAAATTGTCTAATGTGAAACTAATAATCTTGATTGCTAGTCTTCTAGTTTTCTAATTTCTTTGCTGGGTCAGATTCACAACTGTAATGGAAATTAGAGAGTTCAAATTATACACAACAGCATTAAATGAAAACGATAGTGGCCTTGATTGTACCTGAGAAGACATTTATTTTGCGAGTAACGCAGTAGATTAATATTAGTAATTTATTCATCTAGTGATCATTTTACAGTTATAAAGTATTTGTCAGCTTAAAACAAGGAACGACATAAGTCATGTACTGGCATTGGAATATTCACACATTCTTGATGCGGAAGGGACAGGTGGTCTGCTGTGGTTTTGCCGAAGGAACTGCCCTGACATTTGCATGAAGTGAAGTGGTAACACTATGCAAAACCTGAGTCAGGATGGCTGGACAGACTCTGCTATCCTCTAAAGTCTGAGGCCAGTGTCTTAACAAATGCGCTTCAGAATTTCGTCATGTCTCCATTACCATTCTTTTATTTTTGTATGTACTGGGACAAGCTAGCCATTTAATATAAAAAATAATTGGACACTGTCAATTTAATCTCCTGTGTATATACCTAATTTATGTGATGACTATGCAGCTTTAAGGTATAAAAGAGAGACTGCTGTCTAAACTTTTAGCCATTCTGGTGCAGCCTACTATAGCTGTTTCTTGTACTTGAAGAACTGAATAATCATACAGAGCAAGGTCTGCCAAAACCAGTAGCTTTTGCAGCTCCATGTAGCCTGCTGTGGCTGATTAACTGCTATGAAATTAAAAGGCATTTTACATAGTACCCAAGTTGGATGTTCCGTGAATGTGTAAATCATTTTGTAAATTTGCACATGGTGCACTAAGTATAAAGCTGCTCGTCAGGAGAGAGATGCTGAGCTTACTTTTTTGAAACCTTACACTCATAATTAATTTGTTTAGTTCAGTGATGTCTTCCATATTCAAATGACTTTGTTGCTAATGTCATATTAACTATTATTTATTTATTCATTCATTATTAATTCCTTTAGCTCCTTATGTGAACAGGCTGCAACAAAGGATCGCCATCTTGTTCTATCTCATACTAGTATTTTCACTTCTTCCCATCCTATTCCTTGCTGTTGACCTTCTGCTTCAACTGATCGTCTCCACATGATTTTGGGCCTGCCTTGTCTCCGTCTCCCTGTGGGATCCAATAGAGTGTTTCCTATGCAATACGTTCATTTGGTCTGCTAAGTGTATGTCCTAACCATCTCCACTTCTTGCTTCTTATTTGCAACTCAATTGGCTTCTAGCTGGTTCTTTCCTAGTGTGTTTCATTAGAGACAACATTTGGCCACCGTAACCCCAGGATATTGCTCAGACATTTGTTGTTGAATGTCTGCAGCCTATGGATTAGCTTCTGTCACTTTCCATGTTTCACATCCGTATAGAAGCAGAGATTTTACATTACTTTCTAATATCTGCAGTTTGGTCCTCAGTGTTATTTCCTTCGATCTCCAGATAGAACTGAGAGCTGTAAAAGTGGCTTTGGCTTTGTCGATGCAGCTGTTAATGTCCTCCGTTGCACCACCATGCGGTGTAATTATGCTTCCAAGGTAGAAAAACTTATCCACCCTTACTATTACCTGGCTTCCAAGCTTAAGCTCTGCTGTGTTGTTGTCATTTGCCTGCATGTCTTTAGTTTTTTGGGTATCAGTTTAAAGGCCACGTGCAGAGTCTAGGTCTTCTAGATGTGTTCCATTGATCTTTTTTATTCCTGACACTTTATGCATTGCTTGTGTCATTACAAGATTCTGTACTACGTTAAATACTATCGGTGAGAGCATGCAGCCTGCTTATCTCCTGTTTTCACTGATATTGGATCTGAAATCGGACCTTGATGTTGAACATGGCATGTGTAGTTCTCATACATGTCCTTGACAAGCAATTATTTTCTTTGGAATTCCAAAAGTTTGCAGTGAGCTCCGTATTTTATACTGTCAAAGGACTTTTCAGTCCACAAACAGCGTATAAAGCAGTGACTGGTATTCATATGAACGTTCAGCTATTATTCTCGAGGTGTTTTTCTGGTCAACACAAGAGCGACCTCCCCTGAATCTCACTTCTTATCTCTCTCTCTCTCCCCCCTTATTTTCTTGTCTACATATGCTTTTATCCTGTTTAGGATTATTCATGAGAGGATTTTGCTTGGGATTGACAGGAGGGTGATTTCTCTCGAATTATCACAAACTGATAGGTCTCCTTTCTTGAGCTTGACGAGCAAACATTTGTTCTAATCATCCAGTACTTTTTCATTCAGCCTAATGGCTGACAGTAGTGTGTGTAAAATTTCTGCTGCCACAGAGCAATCTACTTTAAGTTAGTATGGACCGATGTTGTCAAGGCACGGAGCTTTTCGATTTTTTATTTATTGGACTGCTCTAGCAATTTATTCTTTCGATGGCGGTTCTACCTTAATTGGCATATCTTGTGGGAATCCCTCCCCGGCCACATTCAGTGATTTAGTGTCATCTCTAACGTCGCAGTTCTGCACTTCGTCTTCTCGATTTGTGATCCTTACTTGTTATTGATTGGCACATCACCCCCAAATTTCTTATTTGACAGTTTCCTTGTGATGTTATATAGTATCTTGTTATCGCCTCTGTTAGCTGCTGCCTCCACATTAGCTGCAAGATTATTGATGAAGGTTCTCGTACCTTTTCTGAAACTCCTCTTTACCATTCATTCTATTTAATATGCAGAGATCCTGTTGGATTTCTTCTTTTACTTCCTTTGTCTGTGCACAATGTAGTTAAGAGTTTTGGCTTCCTCCTCTGCTGTATTGCATATTAACTAGCTTTAGTTTATTTCAGAAGATATTAAAAATTATTGAAACTGTAATGCTTAAATATAACACAAGATTTTCAAGTGCAGGATAAATTTGTCCTGATTTTTCATTAATTTGTTTCAATTCACAGCTTCATATTGCTGATGGGAGCTATTTCAAGGCTGCTGCTGTCACAGTTCCATCTTCTGTACCATCTTCAGTGCCAGGAACAACAAGTACAACACAAGTGCTAACTACACGGACACAAACACAGGCTGCTTATAGCAATAGTACTGTCGTGGCATCTGCGGTGCAGTTTTCCACATCTGCAGCTTCTCACGGAACAACAGTGTGTGGAACAACTGTTAGGGTACCAAATCAGGTTCCACATTCCTCACAGAGGGTAACATCCACTGTGCTTTCTCCTCCTTCACAGAGGACAAGTGGCCCTGTGACACCTAGTCAGGTTTCCAGTGGACAGCAGGCAACTTCACGTGTAAATAGTGTTGCAACACGACCGGTAACTCTACCACAACAAACTGTTTCACAGCCTGTGGTTGCCTCGTCACACCCCGGTACTGTAGGTAGTCGATCGTCAGCAGGAGTAGGTGTTACCAGTCAGCAAATCGTCAGCACTCAGATCCAGCCACAGCAACAGTCGCAACAGTCATCACAACAGCTGCAGTCTCAGCACTCGCAGCTGCAGCAGCCGCAGCAGACACAACAATCACAGCAGCAGGCCTCGCAACAGTCACAACAGGTGGGACGTACATCAGTAGCATCAGGCTCTGTCGGCACCCACACGAGACTTGCGGTTGCTCCGGCTCCATCGCCATCACGCACAGTAACTGCCCAGCCTTCACAGAGCAGGGCTGTAGCACCAGCTGCTGCAGTCATAGCAGCGTCTAGTGTGGCACGACTTGGGCAGGCAGTTGCACCATCTAGTGTTGTTTCGCTACATCCGGTGGTTGTCTCCGGTACAACGGGTGCTACAGGAACAGTACCACTAAAACCTGTTACACATGCACAGATCGCTGCAACAACGGGAAGAACGGGGACACCACATCAGAGTGTCAGTCATAAGGTAAGCTCTGATTGTATGACAGTTATTGTATGTACATTTCTTACGTGTATGACAAGGAGACTTATGGACCTAGACGCATTGATTTTCTTCACACATATAAGATTTGAAGGTGTGTGCCCGGACATCAGGTTTCTAAAGCAATATGATGCAATAAAAAAAAAAAAAATTGTCAGAGAGCTGCCTTGGAAGAACAGATTTCAGAGCACTGTGAAGTACAGAACATTATGTCCTTCAATGAGTTTGTTGGTAGCTCAGCACATAGAATAATTTGATTGTAATCATATAGTTGCCAGCCCAGATTTTGGTAGTAGCTGTATTAATTAACAAATTGAAATGTTAATTAAGAAATATGGAATCATAATTTTTGAATAAAAATCTTTTTATATTTAATTACTTATTGCATGAAGATTAATTACAATTTGATGCATACATGAAAAATGCTTTTGAAGTCCAGCAACTTGAAAAAGAACAGTGCTGAGAAAACCAGGCATTTATACTGTTGTCTTACCGGCATGTGCACGCGCTGTGTGTGTGTGTGTGTGTGTGTGTGTGTGTGTGTGTGTGTGCGCGTGCGTGCGTGCGTGCGTGCGTGTGCGCGCGCGTGCGCACTGGTGTACACGCGCGCGCACACCACACACTAAAGAAGAATAAGCTTCAAGGTTTATTTTAGTTCCTTGTTAGATTAGAAATTTTACAATGATGGTGAAAATAGTGAGAGAGGGGTTCGTGAGCAATTTCACTCACAATTGGCTTGCATATAGAAAAAAAAATTTAAAGTATTCTGGCATGCAGAGTGGTATGCTGCAAGCAGGAAAGTACCAATTTTTCTTTCATGCCTGATTTTTCAGTAAATTGTCTTGTTTTCTCCAAAGAAATCGAAACTTGGGTTGGATGCTGCTTTTTCATGAGATTCATCTGTGAAAAAGATGAGATAAAGAGATATAAACCAGAACTAAATTGTTAATACAGAAAGAGTATTTGTAGCAACAATATTAATAACGAAAAAGTGTAGTAGACTGCAGCTTACCTGAATATGAATATCTTCAGAGTGTTCCCACTCAGATACTTTCTTTCTGATCCAGACTCATTGAATTCTTTCTCTTAGATTCCAAAATTTCATGCTCATTCAACGTACATGACATATTTGTACCACAATTAGAGCAAACTGCAAAACGTAATGAAAGCACACATGAAACTCAAGACAACTCAAGCATAAAATGGCTTAGTCAGCTGAGGCAGCAACTATTACATTCGTTACAGTTTTTTTTTTTTTTTTTCAAACTATTTTTAGAAGTTGACAAAAGAACACAGCACCTGTCAAGGGACAGGTAGCGAGACATTCGTACATTGTTCTCGTGCTAAATAAGTACAGTTTTTGAGCATAAGCTGGCTTATACATTGAGAAAATCGTGGCCTGATATAAACGCGGGCGTGATCTTTTGAACACTGTGTTATGGTGAGAGTTTTGCTAGGGCCAGTCAATGAACAAAAATTGTATACATCGACACTGTCCAGTCTCTAGAAATAAAAAAAAGTATTTGATTTTGTGTTTGATATTTTGCATTTCTGTACTTTACTTTATTGCTTTTTAATGCGAGTAGTGATTATAAATAAAGACATTATTTCTATAAAAATTTCGATATTGTATTTGTTAATTAAAATTACAGTTTATTAATAAACATGGAATTAAAAAAGTATAAAAAGAAGTATGCTACTTGTGAGATTCAAAGCAGGAATACAATCACATTGTGCTATGCACCGAGCTACTATCAAACTTGTTGCAGGTCATAATGTTCTGTGTTTAATAGCAGTCAGAAATCTTGGGTCTTCAAAAGCTATTTTTTTCAATTTGTTTTCAGAATTGTACCATACTGCTTCAGAAAATTGATGTCGGCACACTGCACCTCAAGTCCTGTATGTGTGTGTGGGGAGAGCCACTCTCTAATATCCAGTTATAAGTAAAGACTGCTTACTGAAGGTGTTAATGCAGATTTATCATTGCATCTTGAAATGATTTGCTGCAGAACTTTATCCAAATTTTGACTTTTAACATAGCATATAGAATGTAGAAAGTGTGACCACTAGTTTGTTGTACACCTTTTGCACTTAAGAACTACCCTCCCATGTAGTTGAATTATGCTTTCACATTCATACCTCTATTTTACATGTTATAAAGTCATGATTCTCATATATGCTGTGGGAACATACTTAAACTAGATTATTTAAGCCCAAACTCAATACTGATAACTGATTTTTTTGAATTGTTTGGGCATGGAAACAGAACAAGGCAGTGCATAACCTGCACATTTTGCTGGATTGTCAATGATTAAAGTTGCAAGAAAAGGAAATAAAAGGAATCGTTGAATGATTGTTATTCGGCAACACTAATATTTATTCTTATCATTTCACTTCGTATTTCTGTAACTGACCAACTACAAAATATAGCACATTAAAACTACTTTTAGTAATGCTGTGAATAAACCAGAGTTATAATAAGATGTCATTTGTTGTGAAAAGTTTTCAGTTCTGTAATATGTATTGCAGAACATTATTGATCTTTAATCCTCTCCTAATGTTGTGTTTTTGACTATTACTGTCCTGCCTTTCAGTCAGGATTTAGATTTTCTTGGCCAGTAGTCAACCAAAGAATGCATCAGCACCTATATTTCACAAGACACAACTACTGTAATCTTAAAATAAATGCTGCTTGCCCAAAAGTGACTGTAATGGAGCGTGTCTACAGCTGAAAAGAAGAAAATTTTCATAGGTCTAAAAGTCTATAGAGCAAAACTAGACTATGAATAAAAATTACTGCACACTAAAATAAAAAAAATTAGAAACATTTTCTATGTATTTTCTCACCTTTGAACTGCTGGACACTGTGGAAAGTTTCCTCATTGATTTGCTCATTTTTACTGACTTAAGTTCCTTCTCGAGTTCTTCATTTTGAAGTAGAATTGACATTTCATGTAGTGAAGTATTATTTTGGGTGAAGTCTCCATGGCATGTCCTGCACTAAAAGCTAAACCTGAAGTCTTCATTTTTATTTATTTATTTTTTTATGATTTCCAGTCATAGAGCAAGTCATGCCAGAAAGCAGATGGAGAACAACAATTAGTACTTAAGATTTCTTTTGCCTATAGTAAGAGATTTCACATTGCTTCTGAAGGGTAACATAAATAACTTTGTCCTTGATGAGAACATAATCCTTCAAGATAGTGAAAAGTGAAAAAGGACAGTTTTCTACTGATGAATTCTTTAGTGAGTCTAAAGAGTCACAACATTTAGTAATTTTTGAGGCCTAGTGTACAATATGAGCTTAGATGTTGTGTGCAATACATCCCCCCCCCCCCCCCCCCCCCCCCCCCCCGCCCAGTATCAAGCACTCTGTTGTTAGGATGATTTTCACTGCCATTTGTGGCAATCAGTTTTTTTTTCTATATTCTCTGGTTCAGATTTTTTGCCAAGATTCTTATCTGATTGACATAGGATTTAAGAGTGGGTTCCATCCCTGATTCACAATTCCCTCCCTTTGATAAACCATTCTTGACAGGCACATTTATTGACTGAAGCTTATGTAAATGTAGAAAGTCTACTGATGAAGGGTAGTCATCACAGGTCAATGATCTAATAATACCAAAATGTAGCTCCTGTGGATCCTGATAGAACTTGGAAGTCAGTACATGTTTGAACCCTTTATTCCACAAGTGTTCAGCTATTTCTGATGTGCTGTGTACTGTTACTCTGAGTGATTCCAATGTTCTGTTTGGTGCAAAGTACTGTCTGAAGTGGTCAGACTATGAGAAATATGCTGCAGAATTTTCTGGTGATCTGAATCCTTTCTCATACCACACAATGGTGTTTTTTAATGCAGAGCATCAAAAACATCATTTATATACTGAGTAAATTTTTCAGTTGGCTCACTATCTTGAAATCCCACGATGCTACTTTCTCTAAAACAATGTATAGCTTTTGCCATGCTATTACTAAAGAACTGGAAAGCAAGGCGACCATTCATTCGCTGAAGGGAGGTGGGGTGTATGAGTGCATATGTCAACTTACTACATGCCTTTACTCAAGCAAACCCTAGTAAATTGTAAACTTCATAAACACGTTCATAAAGTCCTTAGCTCATGATATCAATACCAAACAGCAAAATACATTTATCATGAAAATTGTTACTTATGCATTTCAATACACATACTGCAACTGAAAAACCCCAAACTTTTTTGTTCTCATTAACAGGATTTTGAAAATAGCATTTGGTATTTCGCTTCTTTCCTGATATTTGCAAAAGTTTCCAGGCTTGTTTGTTAAATTGGTTGTTACCACATGTAAACTCTACAATTTACAATCTGCCTGCTCCAGTTGTGTTATAGTCTGAATTAAAATTTTTGTTAACGGTTCTCCAGAAGTTGCATTTTTACTGGCATAAACTGCAAGTAGTTGTACTCAACTGTGTAGCAGAGGTATGAACATGGAAACGAGAACATGATCTGCAGAGACTTTATTTTGGTCTGAAGGTGTCATACTGCCGAAGTCTACAAATCCATCTATAAATAGGATCCATTGAACTTGAATATTCTCTCAATTTAACCTCATCAAACATAATTACCCCAGTCTTTTTGTTTTCATCAGTCACTTCTCTAAAATTCTCTTTAATAGCATCTATGGCGACCTTGTTAATACCATATGTGCAATTAAAATCTTTTAAGAGCCACCTCAAATGCATATCTGAAGGAGTAGGTAACAGATTGTTTCAAGCACCATCTATAACTCTTAGGAGATTTAATATGTAATAAAATAATAGAAGCAGCTCACTATTGTATCTCATTCCTTTTGGATCCTTTTTATGGCACTCCTGTAACATAGTATCTGCAATTACTTTTTGCTTACTGGATGAACTTCATTGCATTTACAAGTGAGTTTCTTTAGTCTACCTACTCCTGCCAGCAGCACAATTACTCTAGCCTTCTGACTTGAGTTTATTGCTTGTCCTGGCCAAGCTACTTCTTGAATTTTTTATTTGTAGTTTAAATAAAGTAACTTCATCAAGTGTCCATAAACTATTGTAGACCTATCAAACAACTGAGTTCTGCTTAAATCAGAAGTCCTAACTATTTGGTGGGTATTTTATTCACAATTTTGCAAGCATGTTTCCTTTTTGTGGGAGGTTTTCTTTTCTTTAATGGGGTAGACAAATACTTCGGCAAATTCAGGGAAATTGTGAGGAACTGAATTTGGTTTAAAGTGCCAATGTATTCTGGGCAATTCCACTTCCTTTCCATCAATAATGAATTTGTCTGTTTTTAATAGTAAATTTTCAGCAAAGTGAGCATCACAGATTTAAGTGTTTGTTAGCTCCTTGTGTTCTCTGGGGATAACTTTGTTCAGTTTGTTAAAATTTCCTGTTTCATTTGGGGGCTTGAAAATGCATCTTAACTCTTTGCAACTTCTATAACCTGACTTGTAACCAGGCATAAAACAGAAAGACATTGTCATTTGAGTTTAGGAGACCGCAGAGTCAACTATTATTTTGAATCGAAATGTTTGCTTGGCAACCACATATTTCGGTTTAATTTATAGTCAAGCATCACTAATAATCCGTACTGCTGCAGAATCGCAATATATAACTCAAAATATCAGCAAATGTTGCATGTGATAGAGTTCATAAACATGGACAACACAGCCCGCAAAATGATGGCAGTGCCACACAGTGCGAGATTACCACACTAACCCTATTGAGCCCATGTTATTGGAGACAAAGAGATCACACTTTCTACATCTGTATAACATGGTTTTAATTGAAGCCCTAGGTGGGAATAGCTGTGAAGATAATTTGTGGTGAAAAGAAGAGGAGAAGAATAATTGCAGTATGCATCTGAACTTGTAGGATATAAGGAGAGACCAGTGAAGTGGAAATGGTTGAGAAAAAGAGCAGAAATGACTTGCATATTAGAGATTTTATTATAGCAAATGTTGGAAGTTCAGGTTGGAATAACAATTATTTGAAAAGGATGGAATGCTACTCACCACCTAAAGGTGGTGTTGAATTACAGACAGGCACAATGAAGAAACTGTTACATTGCTGCATATGTCAGGTGCAGGCACAGTCTGCAGTTGGGTCTCAGGCCCTGTAGACTGTGCGTGCGTGTGTTTATTTTGCAAGGAGGACTTTCCTGTCCAAAAGCTTAAATGTTTAGCAGTCTTTTTCACTATGCCTGTCTGTAACTCAGTACCTTCTGTATGTGAGTAACAATCTATCCGTTTCAGATTTTAAGTGGTTTCTAACTCCTTCGTCTGTTATGAAGTGTAACTAAGGATGCTGTCAGGATGCTAGCATTTAACCCACTTTACAGCTTCTCTACTGCTCTTGACTCCTGCAATTTTTTTCCATTACAGGTGGTACAAACTAAGTGGGATAAGTATTGTGTTTATCCAAAATATCAGACTACATGGTGTATTTACTCATACACCCCATGTGAGGATAAATATTTCTGTAATTCAACTAATATTTGTTTGTTGTAAATCTGATATTTCCATTTGTCTGACTTTTATCTGCTCCTTTGTATTGGAGTATTGTTCATAATTCAGTTGTTTTTACATAAATTTGCAGACATTAAACTGTTACCACAAAATACGACCACCATAAATTTTTTTTGCAGAAGTCAGGGTTTTGATTTTTTTTTTTTAATTTTATTATGGATGACAGCATCAATTTCATTACTGGAGAGCAGTTAACTTTAATGACTGAGCATGATAAATTGTAGTTGTCCCAATAATCTCAAACAGAGATTGTGCAAGGCATAGCTAATGTAGATGTCTAATTTAGAAACATCGTGGTGTATTTTGTTCAACCCATATGTGTCCATATGAATACATATATATTGCAAATTTACTACTCATGAATATAATTCTGAGGTGATGTGACCTGTCAGTAGATGTTTATCTTTTTGTTTCCAGATACCATTCTATTGCTTTACAAATCTCTCATTCATTGATATGTCTACTTAAAGTACAAAATTGCTTATGAAAAACACAATGCTCGGAACAACTACAGAGAACCTTTTAAAATTGATTCCTTCTTTTTCTGAAGTGGAAAGAGTGATAAGACTTTTTTTATATACATCTACTTCTTAATTTATTTTGAAAGGTTTTGTTTAGTGTCTGAGATTTCATGTTTGTGTTGTGTGTATTCTTCCAAACATCTGATGTTCTGAGGTAATGTTGGTGGTGGAAAATTTTGAGGACTAAAGAATGTGAACAGATATTGTCAGTTTGGATGTACGAAGTAGCAGACATGCCAAGGCAAGCAGTTATGGATGGCCTGTTACTGGAATAGTTGAATTCAATACTAATTGTGCTAATTGTTTTGTATGCTTGTAGTGTGTGTAATGTTTTTAGATCATGTGATAAACTGCCTTTCATGATCTGGGCTTCATGGTAGATTCCTCAGTTATTGTGGAAATGAAAATGAGATGTGTCTGGAAGTGCACATGTGGTAGTTTCCTAACACATCATTAGCCAGTGGGATACTGAGGACTGGCAAATACTTTTGCATACAACAGACTGGTGTATGTGGTTGTATAGCTGTCATACTTGTTATTCTAATTTTGTTTGATAATACAGTTTGTCATTTTAATTGTTGTAGTTAAAGAATAATCTGTATCCTAAATAATCCTTTAGTATTTATGTGCAGATTTTTTGAAGGCCACACTTTGTTTCTAGGTCATCACACAGCCAGTTCATGGACAGTCAATTCAAATAACGCAGGTGCCTGTCAGTTCTGTTTCCGGGAAACTCCCTCAGACCCTGCACACTGTTACACCATTACAACAGGCAGCTTTGACCATTACAACAGGAACACCAAGAACAGGTTCATATTCTTTTGTGTGTTTAGACCATTTTATCTGTGTAGAACGTTGTAACTCTTTTTGTCTGACCGTTGTTGCAAATATAATGACCGTTGTTGATGTTACATTGGTTTTCAAATTTTGATGATAGAAGTGAACTATGCGACTGCATTTTCTGGAATTTTGCAGTAGCTCATTTGCAGAGACCATCTCATTTGTCATCAAATAAAAAATTAAAAGAAAACTACATTTGATAGTGGGATGTACGTACTGAAACTTATAAAAATGAGCCAAGGTGTTACTATAGTTTGTCATTTTGTATCGTATTCTTTTACGATGGATGTATTGTCCTGGTCAGTTATTGAAGTTGTAAATATTTTAGAAAGTGTTGTGTAAACATCATTTATGTCTATGTGGGTCATATCTATCTAGCATACTTTACCTTTTGTGCAGTATTGGAGTGATCGATTTTAATTTTGTGCAAAATAATTTTTCAGTTGAAAGTGTGCTTGTTTTTGTAGTTATCATGTAGGGTTTCTCAGAGATTGCTTAAGTTAGCAAGTTTTTAAGTTCTTTGAACAAGCTATTCCTCTGTATTCCTGCTGATACTAAAATGGAGGCAGTCAGAGCTGAAGGCATTGGTAAATAAAAGTAGTAAAAATTTAGTGCTGATCGACAGGGACAACAATGTGAAATGCAAAGCTAACTTTTTAAACATGGGAAGTGAAAAATTTGACTCTGTAGGAGTGGACTGCGAGTTAACTAGAATTTACGAACACTAGATAAACTGTA
The DNA here is from genome assembly GCF_023864275.1 of Schistocerca cancellata. Lineage (NCBI taxonomy): Eukaryota > Metazoa > Arthropoda > Insecta > Orthoptera > Acrididae > Schistocerca > Schistocerca cancellata. Next base: position 294,456,571 of record NC_064627.1, read on the forward strand.
AGTGTTCATACACGTTGTTATGACTTTGATTTTTATGGTTCTGTGTGTCAGTTGATAAAAATGGAATGCTTATTGGATTATTTTGTCTGTCTGCCCCATTGTTAATAACCTTTTTCTGAGGAATGGGTAGACATATCCACCTGAAATTTTCACCACATACTAAAGCATACATTCCCTTTGAGGTGTAAAAAACCCAAGCTTCAAAATCAACACAGTCAAAAGGTATGGCCATTTGTCACATATTCAGATGCTTGCAAACTCTCATCAAAATCCATACAGTACTTCCCTTTGACCTAGAACAATGAAATTTGGCAAAAAGCAGGGACTCACAGTACAACCAAAGGAAAAAAACATTAGAAAACTATAAATTTGTAATTATATCACATGAAAAAATATTTCTTTTGTCATTTGCCATCCAATGCCAAACTTGAAAATAACTGTCCATAGTTCTGTGTTCGAGTTGACTGGGTCGCAGTGGTAAAAGTTGTCTGCAAATATTTGTTTTGCACATATCTTGTAATGCCATATCTAAATGCAGCAATTGCTCCTGGATATCTGCTGATGGATAAATTCTGAAATGCATTGGATGAGCAATAAAGTCGTTCCTTGTGTGTTTGACTTCTACCACTGCAGTCCAGCCTGAATGCAGAACCACTGATTATGATGATAATGCTTGCCTGCCTTTTTCTCATTTATATTACTGAAGTTAAAACAGTCTCAAAAATTTTGGAATGTCTGAAACTGATATTTTGCTAGTGTAAATGTCAATAACAGGCAAAAATTGTAGAGATTCTTGATTCCTGGATTGAATGAACTGTCCATATAAATAAAGAACTTTATATAGAAGCCTCAGTGTGTCTTCCACACACATGGCCAATTTTATTTTGTTACACTCAGCTGTGCAATTTTCAGTTTCGTGAAATTTTAGACACAGTTTTGTGACCATGTCCTTTGTCTTTTATCTACTAAGAATTTTTTTTCAGTTACATATGCAACAACAACCACTCTGGCTGGAAGTGCTGTATCAACTCTGCGGCCTGTTACGGTTTCGACAACCCCTGCAATACCTGTGGCGAAGGTCCTGCCACAGGCTGTTAGTGTTGGCCGTGCAGCAAATATTGAACTGGCTTCTACGCCTGTATCAGAAGTTGCTCTTCATCCAATGCCAGCACCAACAGCTCAACAACCAACTGTTGTGGCTGCACAGCAAACTATATCACAGGCAACCAGTGTCTATATTCAGACGTCTCACAGAGCTTCTCCAGGTAAGTAAATTTGTAGTGTATTTTTTTTTTATTTTTGGAGGAGGGGGGGGGGGGGTTGGAGTGATCTCTCTTCTTTGTGATGAAGATTATATACCCTATTTCTTCCTTTCACATGCAGACGCAAGTTATTGCATATTTGTAGAGGTATATAGTTCTGCATGCAAGTCTTTTTTTATTAAGACAATTCTTTACTTCTTTCATTAAATTTATCAACTGTTGTCAGATTTTCTTATTAACTTAGTGAACTGAGGCAATTACACAACTAAAGGGAACAGAGCTTCTAGTGTTTATCTCCACTACTGATCAAGGCGGCTCAGTGGTAAGGCTCAGTTTATTTTCGGTTTAATTCTCCTGTCCAGCCCTCCAGATCAAGGTTTCCTATGGTTTCTTTAACTCATTCCAACTGTTGGGCAGTTCTTGAGAAAAGAAAATGGTTGTCTTCTTTCTTATACTTCCCAGTATGAACTTGTGAACAGTCTCTTACAACCCTGTCATTAAAAGGACACCAAACCCCAATCTCTCTTTATTGCCTCAACTGTCACCATTGTGGGAATGTCACATCGCTGCTGTACCAGGGTGTACATGCCACAGGACAACCAGCCAAAATGCTGGAAATTTTTCGTCTGGTAAAAACACAGGAATTTGTTAGAATTCTGGGAATTTTTCATTGTTCTGGTTTTTAGTTACATTTTCATAATTTGATGGGTAAGAACTGAAACTCTGTCAAAGAATTTTACTTTAGCCCATTACTGCAGAATAATGCTGCAGCCATAAAACATAACAATAGAATATCAACTTTAGTCATAAAGAAAATGTGCCATTTACAATGTCAAAACACTGTGCACACACAATTGTCCACCAACAGCAAAATGTACCAAAGTCAAGACTAAACAGTACAGTAGAGCCCTGGTAATTCGAGCCCTGGTATTTAGAGTTTCCGTGTAATTCTAGGTGGTTCTAAGAAAATTAAAATTTTATGTAAAACTAGAGTAAAGACTTGTTTTCATACATTACCTGCACATATGTTTTACGTATTTTCAGATGTTTTACATTCTGAACTTTCAGTTTTCCATGTACAATACAGGCAAAACTGTTCCACTTAGAATTTTTGTTCATAATGCACAAAATAACCTTGGCCTCAGACTGCAAATGCATTCGCTGAAGTGACAGTTGGAGATTGGCGTAGAAACAGAGACAAAATAGAGAAATTTACGTCAAACAAGTGTTTATTTCGTCATTTGAATGTAAGTCTGTGAAGAAATCTGAGTATGAAAAAATGAGTGAAGCTATGTTTGTTTGATTTACTCTACAAAGACAAGAAGGTAATCCAATTTCAGGGCCTGTACTGCAAGTAAAAGCTGTGTTCTCTAGAAACGAATTAAAGCAATGTGTGGATGATTTTACTGGAAGCTCAGGGTAGTCGGATAGGTGGAAGAAGAGATATGGTGTAAGACAGCTTTAAATTTGAGGTGGATTTTCAGATTGTTTAACAATTCTGTGAGAAATCAAGAAAAATTATACAAGAAGAAAGTCTTACTCCTGATCGACTGTGTAACTGTTTTGAAACGTGGCTAAATTATAAAATGCTTCCATCCAAAACTCTAGCCTTAAAAGAAGAAAACGCTGCACTGGCTATGGAAAACGTAAAGAGGAGTTAACAGTTGTTGCTGCAGCCAGTGGAAGTGGAGACCATATACTGAAGATGCTGGTAATAGGGAAGCCTGCTAATCCTAGAGCTTTGAAAATATCACTGCTTCTGCATTGCAGGTTACATATGGCAACCGAAAATCTGCATGGATGGACAGAAATAATTTTAAGAAGTGTTTTTCAAAGATTTTGTTCCAGAGATTAAAAGATATCTAAAGAAAAAGTGCTCGTCTTCTAAAGCAGTCCTAATGCGTGATAATGCTGGTTCACGCTCTGTTCAGGAAGAATATTACTGTATTTGCCCGTTGCTCTTACCCTCTAACATGATGAGTTTAATGCAGCCTGTGGACCAAGGAGTTTTACAATGCTTGAAAAAAGGTACTGTTGTTGTTTTTCTTCAAAGACTACAATAAAAAACATAGTTTACTGGATAGCTAAGTCATGGACAGATGAAGATGCCATACTGTGAAGATGATCTACCATTGGCAGAACTGACGAAAAAGCTTGCTGGATGTGAAAATGTGAATTCAAATGATGTTTCAAAAATGGCGCTGAGCACTATGGGACTTAACATCTATGGTCATCAGTCCCCTAGAACTTAGAACTACTTAAACCTAACTAACCTAAGGACAGCACACAACACCCAGCCATCACGAGGCAGAGAAAATCCCTGACCCCGCCGGGAATCGAACCCGGGAACCCGGGCGTGGGAAGCGAGAATGCTACCGCACGACCACGAGATGCGGGCAAATGATGTTTCAGAATGAGTGAACAGTGATGAACAGTTTGAAGTGACCGATCTTGCAGTTGTTGAAATATTTTGGTGAACCCACTGAAGAGTGACGAAGAGGAATTACCTAAAGAAATTGTGCTAGTGATCACTCTCTCCTAGCTGTGGCAGTGCTACATGTGGCATTGCTTTATATCGAGCAGCAAGCGAAAGCTACTCCAACTGACATCATGCTTCTTAGAAGATGGCACGACATTTCTGCTAAAAAATGAAGCTCTATTTTATTTTTCCAACTTGGAACTGTTTGTCCATATATGTATATATAGCACAGGTATTACTATATTGTTTTTTATTTATTTTGAATCATTATTGTACTAGTCAAACATTGTCATGATTTACTCGTTGATTTAGTGATATTTCCATATAAAGAGTTTTCTGTAATTCAGGGTAGTCTTGGCCCCAGTTAGCTCAAGTTACCCGGGCTGTAGTGTACTTTGTGACAAAAAACTGCTTTCAATGAGTGTAATGTCACAGCTGTTTACATTTCTAACAGGTCATGGGAAAATATTGCAAATGATGATTTGAGAACCGTTACTTTCAAAGTAAAGTTAGGTTATGTATGAGAATACGTGATGGATTTCTCAAATTAAGGAGTGTTAGACTCTTGTTCAAAACTTAACACTTTGAGAACAAGCCATGTAAAGAAATTTCAGGCCCAGAAGACCAGCCATTTATGCCATTATTTAAACTTATGCTGCGACATTTGTATTGGATATATCTTTAAGGGAAAAAAAACAAGCTTCAAGGCTAGTTTTTCATATTTATTTTAGGTGTTTCATAGGTTGAAAATTATGCAGTGATGATGACAAAAGTGTAATTATCCTTCAAGAAAAAGTGTGCGGTAAGTTCTTGAGCAATTTCTCATGTCATTGGTTTTTCTATGGAAAAGTCATAGTGCTAGATAGAACCTGGATCAGCCAGGTAACCCACGAAAAGTCCAGTGCACAGCAGTGAAATTTATAATCAAGCTTCTCAGAAGTATGCAGCTGCAGTTTAAGCTGTGCCCTTAGCATCGTGTCTAACCATCCCTTGGAAAAAACAGCAAAAATTATTTTGCGACCAGTATTATATGTGAAAGCTTAGCTTTTCTCGTAGCTTTACTGTGTGTAACTTAAACCATTAATTTCTCCTGTTTGTGTGTTCATGCAACTTAAGTGGTGATGCTGTTGGCTGATGACTACATTAGGTGTCCATTGCTCTGAATATCTGCTGTCATTGAGTGGCGAGATGATGTGACATGAACTATGATCGGCTGACAAAAATGCATCATGCAGCGCAATCTTGATTTCAGAAACTACCATGTTGTATTTGGTGAAATTCATATTTATACTTTTGTAATACTAAACATGCAGCATACATTTTGCGGCGCATTAAAAGTCTTTCCAAAATGAGGTGGGTTTTTTTTTTTTTTTTTGCTGTGTTTCATTTCCGAAAGCGCTGGGAAGCTCTACGCCATTGTATAAAACCTTTACCGGTCAAAGGTTTTACAGTTGTAAGGGAAAGTATATTGTCACCGAACGTGGAAAAAGTATTTTTACCTGGTAAAAAGTATTTTAGCTGGGAAATCTGATATGTATTTATTTATTTATTTTTCTTGCGTGTACTTTCTGTGTACATATAATTCTGCCAGTAAAAGGCTGAAGAGAAAGCTGCTACTATTACCATCCTCTTCAGTATTCATGTGCAGATTTAGTCTTTAGTATTTGTAGCAAAGCTCCACTTAATAACTGCTAGGTAAAATTTCATTTTTAATTAATGTTGTAGGAGACTGCATTGGCATTGCTGTGATTTTTTTCCTTTTATCAATTTGTTAGGAAGAAATGCCACTTACTTGTTGTAACGGGAAAAAGACTTAATTTGTGCAAAATGTTCACCCCAAAATGCAGTACACATCGGCAGAACTGTCATCATTCTGCAAATTGTTGTCCAGCCTTCTATTGTATATTCCTATAGAATATAAAGTCATATGTTTGTTTGTCATCCACTGGTACAGTGTCTTTCAGTAACTTCTCATTCTGAAAAATCTGAAGACATCCCTGTAGCAATCTGAAGAGGTAAAATCTCTGAGTCTGGACTTCTGGTGTGTATTTTAAAACCAGCTGACACAGTTTACTGTGTCATGTCACAGGGAAACTATATCCAATTTCATAATTACATTAATGAGATTAATGTAGGTCATCTGAAAATCTCTTCAAAATTGAAAATTGTTACTCTGTTTATTTCGTTATGCAGAACTGTCTGTCCAAGTACAGAAGAAAAGTGCTAAGATATTCCTCATAGTGACTTGTTTTTCGGATATGTTCTTTGTGGACGGGTCTGACTGGCAGCCCTTCTACAGGTAGTCTGAAATTAAAAAGTTAAACGACTCCAGGTCTCATCATCTGTAAAACTTCTCCATCATGTAATTGTCACATCAGTAGCTGTTCTGTGCCAAATTTTTGTAGAATTATGTTATTTTTCCAGATGAAAATTTGATATCTTTGATAAGTGTCTGCCAATAAAAGGTGTTTGGAAATAAGTTATAAGCTATCAACCTGATTTTTTTCTCTTTGTCACTCATTGGTTACTTAACCATTTCTTTGCATCCAACATTAACAGCTTCAAACATTGTATATTAGTAAGAACACACAAATTTCTTGAGGAAAATACTTAGGGTATGCAGAAATGGCCAACATTTTCTAACTGAAAACAGTGCATATAAACTTTCAGGTGAAGACTGTGATATTCATTTGCGTTACTTTGAAGGTATTGTTAGTCATTGCTTGGCACATATATGAAGTCATTAAGTTTGACATAGACTGTCAAATTGACTGTAATGCATAATCCAGTCTTACAAAGAATTAAAATTCAGCCAGCCTTGTTGCCCGACAAAGAAATTGCTTGCAATGAAACTTAAAATTTCTGATACAATTTTGACATATTTTCAAATAGGTGTTTGCTTAAAAAATATAACAAATGACTTTAATGCCTCTTGGAAATAACTGAGAATCCTTAATTGTATTACAGTAAAGTTCAATCTTTGTACTAGATTCCAGTGTTCCTGAATGAATGAATGAAGTAGAACAGAAGGCTGAAATTTTTAATAATAGTGTTTGTGCATGCATTTTATTTCTTTGACAATGGTTTTCTTTATTTTTGTTGTGTTAGTTTTTCCATGGTTGTGGAAGACCTCATAAAAGGAAAAATGCAGGCCAAATGAGTAGTTAGCGTTTTGGGTGAATTTTATTGTATGCCTGTTATTGTTTCGTGGATAAATGTTACCAGTGAACCTGTGGATTATAATTATGCTTTTGGTGAAGGAAAAAAATGATGCTAAGCTTAAAAATTATTCTTTTTATTAGCATGTAAAGTATGTTATACTGCTGAAGAAGTCTCTTTTGTGTGTCTGTGTACCTGCTTGCCCACAACTTGTGTAAAACCGTGATGTTATTCCTTGTCCTCCTGGTGTTAAGTTTTAGCTATTAAAGTGAACGTATATGTTTGCCATTGATTGAGGAGACACTAGGTTAAGAGGCATACAGATTATTCACATAATTATCTGTCTCTGATAGGATATGTACAGTATGAAAGTATATTAATCACTTTCTTACCATAGCTGTTATTCTTGAAAGTTCAGTTGGACAATTTAGGTGACTTAGCAACAAAACTAAATAAGATAATCAAGAAGTGTTCAGGACTTAAGTAGAATTTGGTAAACTTAATCGCCACAATGTAATATTGTAGCCCCACATTGAATGAATAATTTTTTCTATAAGCAATACTGAATAGCATCAGTACGCATTGAGATACTGTAAAACTTTCTGTTAAGGGAAAAAAGAGAACTCTGTAAGTTTCTGATTGTAATATTTTTACAAATTGGTCATCAGGGTTGGAATTCAAAATAGTCTTCTGTTTAAGACCAAGTGCTGTATGTATAGGTCACATACAGAAAACCTACCTCTTGAACTCATTCACTAAAAATTTGGCAGCTTGTGTTGGAGCTAGCATGTGATGTCTGATGTATTCAGCGTTACCCATTAGCAGTTTAAAATTCTATATTTGAGTGTGACAAGGATTAAATAATGCTAGGCTTACTGTACATCTGGGATTAACCCGGACAGCCTTGATTTTTTTAGTGCTGTCTAGAGCAGTGTTGGGGGCCTGAGAATTTTATGACTGGGGACACATATGTTAAACATTTCTCTAAACATTCTCTTATGGCTGTGCCTGTCTATCGGCCTTGGAAGATGTGCTGACATTGATGTGGAAGTGTGGATAATGGTTTCACAGCAACTTTACACTGTAATTTTGTTTTCAACTATTTTAGTCACTTGGTGACACAACAAGTGTGTTGTGTTTGTTTTAGTGTGTGAAGTAAATCATCTACATATTTTCGACCAGTTTATCTCTGTTCGTTTTTTGTCTGAACCTTAACGAATGGAAAAAGTGTGTATTTACTGTTAACCAGCACAGAAATACAAACTTTTGAAATGGTTTAATAACGGTAACAATGAACATGTATATTATTCCCTTTCCCATTTTTCAGGTACACATTTTTGGGTCCAAATGCATCGTATTAGTCTATATACCCACTGTAGCCCAACTGGTCCAGCAGCCTTTATCATTTCCACAGTAATTTAATCTACCCCAGGTGCCTTTCCTGGTATCATTTTTCTCAGAGCTAGTTCCACTTCTAACATCGTTATATCCTTCTCTTCTTCTTCCAGACCTGTCCCCCTGTCATACTTCTATTCCCTCTCCATTGCCGTTTTTCTCATTTAGTACTCTTTCCATCTTTTCCTTATCTCCTCTGGTTGCATTAATAGCTCTCCGCTTTCACCTTTTACTAGCTTTGTGTCTGTTTTTTTTTTCTTTCCTCATACTCTTTGTAATTCCATATATCATCCACTTACCACTAGTAACATCTTTACCCAATTCTTGGATGAATTTCTCCCAGCTTTTCCTCTTTTCTTCTGCTGCCATTTTCTTACACTTATTTTTACTATCTTGGTATTTCCTTTTACTTTCAGCTGTTCGGTCTCTGTTCCATTCATGCCAGGCTTTCTTCTTTTCTTTTACTGCCTCCTTCACCCTCTCATTCCACCATGGTGTCTGCTTTTCCTTTACCCTTCCGGACACTCTGCCACAGGTCTTCTCAGGAGAGCTAACAGACGCTTCTTTGAACTTACCCCATTCCTCTTCCACATTGCCATACTCGGTGTTAGGGATTCTATGCTTAAGTAACTCCTTAAACTTTTCTTGTACCATGCTGTCCTTAGTTTCCACACTTTTATTTTCCTTTCCCTTTCTTCCTTTATGTCTTTCAATTAATCGAATATCATCTTTGCCACCACCGCTCGATGATCTCCATCAAAAGCCTCTTGTAGGAGTGCGGTTACATCTGTCAACTGTCTCCGATTTTTCTTTTCCACCAGAAAGTAATCGATGACTGTCTTCATGCATCACACCATTCATATCTCGGTATCTTTTGGCTATCCTTTTTAAGGTACCATGTGTTGCCCAGAATCATTTCATATATAGGCTATTATTATGATGGAGTCGCCACTCCCAAAGACATTTTAGAGCTGCTGCCAGCATATGTTTAGGCCGTTCCTAACATGGAGAACAGCTGCCATTTGTAGCTGCCCCTCTGGAGTGCAGACGCTACAGGAAGTAAGATACAAAGACAGTTCTTCTGCTTTTCCACTGTTGGGACTTGCAAAATCCTCTTCCGCTTTCCAACCATTGTCTGTCTTCACTTGTTACCCTGGTAAGGGGCCCTTACAGGGTACTACCATCCAGAGTCATATGGACCCAGTTTTTTTAACAAGGTTGTTACTCCTCTCCCCTCCTCCTTCCTCACCACTTGCAAGGTGAGGCCCTGGACTTGGGACCGGCACTGGCGGCGTTAAGTGATAGTTCTTGTTAACGTTATTTTGCCATTTATGTTTGTAATACATCTTGTTCTTTGGAAAACGCTAATAATGTAACAGTCGTGAAATAAAACTTTCTCACATTGTTGTAAAATATTTCAGTCTGAAGGAGGAAATTCAAGTTAAACTTTTAAATTTTGATGAAGTTTCAGATGAAACTGCTCATTATCTTGTGCTGTGTGTGAAACAATACAGAGTATAAGAAAAGTTTGTTTATTATACTGTTGATAACACTAACAGTAATTTTGGTGATGTGATGTGAAGAGAAAAGGAAAAGGAGAAAAGGGCCTGGTGAAAAATATAACTGAATGAAGTAAATTTAATGTTTCAGTAAACTGTTGAAACTCGAGTAATTTCAAAAGTGTGTCCTGAGTTGGACACACAGAAATATGGTAAGCCTACCTGCCGCCCTTCTTTAATTCGGCACATTTTGACTGTTGGTATGTAGACCTCTGTCTCAGGTATAATGATAGTTGTATGAGAATTGAATAACAGCTATATTGTAATGATTATCTGCTGCTCTAAGTTTAACATTTCAAACATTGGTGTAGGGTCTGTTAATGTCTAATGTAAAGATTAGACAACTTTCCTAACGAAAAGAACATTATTTAGGTATAAAAGTTCACAGTTGATATAAACAGTGTAAGGAAAGGATAGATTGCTGCTTCCCGTAAATATCACACATCAAGTTGCAGACAGGTACAGTTAGAAGACACTTGCACATTAGCATTTGGCCATGGCATTCATAAAAAAAGAAAAAAGAGATACACGTGGTGGTCAGAGAGAGAGAGAGAGAGAGAGAGAGAGAGAGAGAGAGAGAGAGAGAGAGAGATACACACACCATTCATTTGTGCAAGCAAGCACATGTCACACACATGGCAGCCAATTCCAGCACCTCGGACCAGATTGCAACTCGCAAGGAATGGAAGCGGTAGTCTGAAGGGGGTGGGAAAGGGGAAGGGATAGTAGTGCATAGGTGGGAGGAGAGAGAGATGCTGACTGGCAGAGAGTTCTGAGAGTAAACTGCCAAGAGGCGCAGTGTCGGGAGGCTGTGGGGTGGGGAGATGGGAAAAATGGAGCAAAAAAGGAGCAGGGAAATACAGGCAAGTATGTTGCAAAGGGAGGCATACAAAGAGGGTGGGATGTGGAATAGGGAGGAGGTGACAGGACAGAGGGGGTGGACACTGTTGGGTGGAGGGTGTGGGGACATAAGCTACTGTAGGTTGGGGCCCGGATAATTTCGGGAGTGGAGAGTGTGTTGTAAGGATAACTCCCATCTGTACAGTTCAGAAAAGCTGGTGGAGGAGGGGAGGACCCAGATGGCGTGGGTAGAGAAGCAGCCGTTGAACTCAAGCATGTTGTGCCACAAGGTGATCTACTTTGCTCTTAGCCACATTTGGCAGTGGCCGTTCATCCTGGTGGACAGCTGGTTGGTAATCAGTGGAATGACTACCAACCAGCTGTCCACCAGAATGAACAGCCATCACCTGTGGCACAACATACAGCTGAAACATCACAATTTATTTCAATGACTTCTTCACTACCTGAGCCATCTGTATCCTTCCTTCCACTGCCAGCTATACTGCTCAGATGGGAGTTATTCTTACAAAACATTCTGCACTCCTGTAATTATACTGGCCCCAACCTGAGGTAACATACTGTCCCCAAACCCTCCAGCCAATAGTTCCCATCCCCTCTGTCCTGTCACCTCCTCCCTGTTCTGCCTCCCAACCTCTTTGTGGTGTCCTCTGCCAGTGCACCCACAGATCTTTCCCTTCTCCTCTTCTTTTTCGCTCCATTTTTCCCCCACCTCTGTTCTATAGCCTCCCGATGCTGCTCCTGTTGGCAGTCTAGACTCTGCATACTCTGCCAGACAGTGCCCCCCCCCCCCCCCCCCCCTACTCCACCCTTACACTGCTGTCCCTTCCCCTTCCCCAAACTCTCGAGACTGCTGCTTCCATTCCATGTGTATTATGGTCCGAGCTGCTGGAGTTGGCTGTCGTGTGTGTGAGGTGTGCTTGCGTGTGTAAATGAACAGTATGGACAATCTTTCTTGTTACGATGAAGGCTTTGTAAGTGTATTGTAATTGTGCCTGTCTGTAACTTGATGTGTTATCTTTAAGGCAAGTGGCAATTTATCCTTTCCTTACAATATTGGTGTTCCAACCTGGAGTTTACAATGAATATAAAGATTTCTAAATTTTGATTCTGATTGAAAGAAAAAATATCATGACATTTTTGTCCCCTCCACCTTAGTATGCAGCATTTGCAATGGCTCTGCCCAGGTTTTTTAAGCTATACAGAGTACTGTGGAATTCTTTTGTTTTAGAAGTTTGAAACGCTCTCTCTTTTTTTGACTGAATTTATTAAATGGCTATTTGTGCATCTATATACATTAGATATCATGTTAAGCATGAATTACTGAAACTATGATTGAGAAAGATACAAAGAAACCCCACCTTCTTGCTTTTTAGTACTTCAGTTTGTCCCTAATAGGGTATTAGCTATATCCATTTACTAATAAGTTCCACTCTGAAGAAGTGTTTTAACAGTTAGCAGTGTAAATGTTTCAACTCAGTTTTGTTGTTTCAGATAATGTGTGGAATAGGTGTGATCATTCTAATTTATTTAGGGTATCAGATGTTGACATTAAATTTGTCAATTTGTAATTACAGAGCAACTTCCAGCTTTTATCTTGGCTGCCGAGAGGAAATTGGTGGATCAGCAAATACTAGTTTTTGGAAATGTAACTGCAATTCATTACTTCCTATTGTAAGTGGCTGCAGTACCTTCTTTTAAATGATGGGAGGAGTGCAGTCAGCATCCATGGAAGACATCAGGTTTTATCAGGTCTCAGTTTGCAGCAGGCAGAAAGCAGACATCTTGCTAGTCTATATAATTTTTGATGTAGTCTCAGTACAGTAATTTTATAAACACATTATTAGAGACATAGTTCTAAAATAGTCTCTATTTATGTAAAGTAAATTAGTGATCATCCAGCTGTTGTACAGTTTGCAGAGAAACAAGATTGAGGTACAGTGTTCTTCAGAACAGCATCTGCTATTGTTGTTAATCAGTGTATGCAAGTTTTCCCTTTATTGTTCTTTGGTATCTCTGTCTGTGTACATTCTTGCAGTAAATGCAGAAAATACCCATCTTTATTTCTTTCTTTCAAATTCTGATGCTTGGAAAGGCCCTAATGAAACTTCTTTACTTCTTGCCCAAAATTTGTTAGACTAGTACTGCCATCTCTAAGCACTTAATAACTGCAGCAGAATTTTTATCAGAACTCACTCAGTTCTGCTCTTAAAACTAGCTCATGATGTATTTACATTTTTATGAGATGTAAATTTACTTTGATCGTATGCAGTGAAGTTATTCACAGCTGTTGCTCATTTTATGACTTCCATTTCCTGACACAATTTAAACTTTATCTTCTTTATTCTAGGGTTTGTAAACAGCATACGGTGCATTATGTGACCTTCAAGCTGTGCTACAGTTGGGTGATTACATTCTGAGGAATATGTACTGCTTTCTTCACGTTCTTCTGATATGTGCATAATTAATGCAATTGTAAATACTTTCAAGACTTAAGAGATATTTTAGCCACATTATGAAATTTAACGTATTTGCAGGAATACCTGAGTACTTAGTTATTTCAAAATATCTTTGTATTGATGCTGCACAGTCGTAGTCCAGTCCACAACAATATATGGTATTGATAGTATATAAAAATATAAAACCATTTGTTTCTTTCCAAAATTCATTGGAACATATTGGTTTGAGTTGACCTGCCAGTTTACATTTCATTAATAAATATATGCAAAAAGCATATCACATTGACCTGCAGTGGCTTGTGTTTATGATGCTGGGAATCTTATCACCTTTTATTCGTTATTCCACACTTTGGTTACAAACAGTGTGTTATTTTAGTGCTGCGCTTCTTAATACTTTCAAAAATTGAATATGGACATAAGTGCAATAGCCTTATTACACATGCCAATTTATAATGATGCTACAGGTTTAGTGCCCCTAATTTTGCATAGCAAATGCTGCAAGCAAATAAAGATCGATGCCTTGCATGACACTGGCTTAGCCCAACAGGTTTTGGAAGGAAACAACTACTATTGATGAAGTTTGTTTGTTTGTTTGTTTGTTTGTTTGTTTGTAACAATAGGTGTCAAACTTGACTGTCCTGTTATTAATTACAGTTGAAGCCAAATTTGATGCTTTGATCATAGTTCTATTTTTTACTGTTTGAAAATGAGTTCCACAGTTTATCTTAACTAAAATAGCCAGTCTCCCATGTGCTCAGAGATATCACGTTTTTCATGGAGTCTTTCACACTGCACATGAATTTTAAATTTTCAGGAAATAATTGTAACTCCTGGGGTGTTGTAGTGTATATGGTTAGTTCTGATGCAGCCTCTTTGAACCTGTACATTCATATATTAAGCCATCAGCAAAGAGTAAGAAATGGCAAGATATCTAAATTGGTAATGGGGGGAGGTAATAGGTGCTATTTTTTTTCTTTCCTAGCATCTGAATTTCTCTTTCAATATGTAGAGAATTATACTCGATTGTAAATAAGGGGATGTTACAGTAGTGTTTTAAAGCCTGAATTTTATTTATAAACTTTCAAAATTTTATTATTAGCAGTTAATGCAATAGAGCACATCGCATGGGTACAGCATTTCACTTGAGTTCCTATTATGAGCACATTATTTTACACTCTTACAGTTACACAGTGACATGAATTTAGCATACATTAATAGAACCATGTTGCTGACAGGCATGTCTTTGTAGTTTCTGCCATCACTGATAAGAATATTTGTTTGCTGTTCAAAGTGCCACATACATCGACCATTCTCATTACCGTATTTACTCGAATCTAAGCCGCACCTGAAAACTGAGACTCGAAATAAAGGAAAAAAAAATTCCCGAATCTAAGCCACACCTGAAATTTGAGACTCTAAATTCAAGGGGAGAGAAAAGTTTTAGGCCGCACCTCCAAATCGAAACAAAGTTGGTCCATTGTAATATGAGACACAATTTAGGTCGAATGAATGACGGTACAGCTACAGTAGTTTGGTTCGAGTCGTAAGCTTAGCAGTTAAACTTTACCACGTAGCCATTGCTATGCGTCAAGTGCTCCGTCCGTATTTATACGGGTGCCCTTCCTTTTTCACGTGCTTCGTCTAGTTTGAATCGATTGCTTATTTTGCTTTGATCTGATAAGTGCCGTTTTCTTTGTTACAGGTGTTTGCGTCACTCTTAAGCTGAAAATGCATTACTGCACTGTGTCATGCATTGTTTGTCGCATTCTGATAGTGCGTGTTTATGGCCTGTCGCGGCTCGCGGCACGGCTTGCTTTTGTACGCGCTACCGCCGCGTACAATTAAAAAAAAAAAAAGAGAGGAATCGTCTCATTAGCGAAACAATGGCAGGAGACTGCTATTTGTTGTTACTTACACTGCTGCTTTCTTTGATAATGATCAACAAGAATCAAATAATAGACTGCGTATGATAGAACATGTTCTGAACGAGAGTTGGGCGAAAATTTTTCTCCGTTTGAAAATCTTTGCGGCCGCTTCTTTATTACATAAAATTCTGCACAGAAATTAGAGTCATCTTAGATTTAAAAATCTAGTCACTTGCCGTGCTTCATTTCTGCCTGTATCACTATTAGGCATAAGAATAATACGAATATAAACATGACACGATACGTATATTCTTCCGCGTTTGCTGTTGTCTCACTCTAGTTTCGTAGTTTATTAGGCAGACAGGATTTAAATGAGATAGCAGCAAACACGAAAGAATACATGGCAAAATGTTTATATTCGTATTATTCTTACGGTGAAGAGAATACTGTACGTGATTCAAAATTCATCAGGTTCCTATTAGCAACCATCTCTTCTCACAGATAGGAAAAAATTCAGAACGTACAGTTGGCCATATTGACAAACATCCCAAACAGTCTTGCCAGTCAGATTTTCGTAGTAAACTGAAATTGTGCTACATTCGAAGATGAACAATACGGAATTTGTATTTACTTTGTTGGATAATGTATGAAAATGCAGTGGTCGAAACTCGCGGCGGAGAAAAAAAGCTCGTCTTCCTTTTTTTTTTAATTTATTTACTGACGCAGAGGTTTTGGCGCCAGTATTTATCTTTGTGCCTACAAAGCATGCCCGCGTAGCGCTACATATATTCGACGGCAGAAGTTAGTTGTGGCGGCACATACCAACATTTTTCATAACTTCCGCTTGCTTTGCACTCGATTCTAAGCCGCAGGCGGTTTTTTGGATTACGAAAACCGGAAAAAAAGTGCGGCTTAGATTCGAGTAAATACGGTAGTTCCACATACTTTGTCCATATCATTTTTGATCTTCAGCTTACCAGGTTTTAGATAATTCTAGTTACATGATCTACCAACAGGTTTGCCTATGACTAGAAGAGAACATTTCCATTTTGGACATCAGTTATTTTTTAAATTTTTATGTTTATTCCAATTACTCTGTTATACAGGGCATTTAGGATATTTGAAATTGTAGAAGTTATCTTTTTTGAAGAATTATGTCAGTTCTTTTAGAAATTTGTTTGTAGTAATAAACTGGAGATATGGGTTAGTCTGGAATTTACCTAAAATTCATTTTTCGTGGAGGTATGCAACTTGGGTTGTAGCTTCCTCTCACAAACAGTAAATGAGATTCTTTGGAGTGGTTTCTGGATACTGGCATGAGATTTTACATTTTCAACTACTCACATATGGGTGCAGTGTTTGTTACTGGTAGATACAGTGATTTGCAATAGCGCTATTTTTCACGTTTTCCTTTTCTCTCATTACTAAAAATGCAGCTACGATTATGCCCAGTCTTTTGACACTGAATGCTTGTTCATGAGCCTCATTGATTAAATCTAATTAAAGATGCTGTTGACTTTTTTTGAAACAAAAAATATGGCATCTGTTGTATTCCAGTGATGTAATTTTTGTGCCTTAACTGTTAGTAGAACATCTTATTAGTTATATTTGTAGAGTTTTGTAAGAAAAATATGTGGATTTGATATCTGCGGACTTCCAGCTTGGAAATGAAGAAAATAAGAGTTTCTGTGTGCTGTGTTGCTGAAAAGGATTTGAGAGAGCCCTTCAGAGGTCATGGCCACTGTTGGTTTACTAGATAGTCACCTTATTTAATACTTTCAGTGTCCATATTTGAGAGATTTTTGTGTGTAATATATACATGTATGAAGTCACATATCTGCGTTTGTCTTATGGTGTGTCTATTTACACAGACTGCCGAAATGGTTAGCCACCAATCTTCAGTTGAACCAGGGAAGCTAAATGCCGATTACTTCTCTTGGTGCGTGGTGCCTGCAGATTGTACATGGTTCGTGGCTTTGTGAAACTGTCATTAATTAATGGCTCATTTGTTGCTTATTGATGATGGAATCTGTAAGAAAAACAAATTTCGCTGGTGATGGTTATTTGTGTGATTAAGCTGCACAACCCAAGATTTCACGCAGCTGTTTAAACATTTCATTGTTGCTGACAATGAATGCTGCAGATGTCCTGAAATACGTTGCCAGAATGAGTCACTTCTAGTATAAAACAGTTTATTTATCAATTTCCCAAAATAAAATCATGTTCTTGTAGACTTGGTAATAACAGTAGTTACAGATTAATGTAATGTTGTGTAGTATTGTACATTATACACAACATTATATGGCTGAGATGCATAAAAGCTTTGCTCGGTATACGTTACAATAACTAAAACTTTGGCTGATTGTTTTATAATGGCACTAGTTAAGTGTGACTAGCTTCAAGTAAGATATTTTGATGTAGCTAATTTCCAGGCACCCTTGAAGAGTATAAAATTTATTGTGACATACCATACATATTGTTGCATAGTTAAAGAAGATAATATATCAGTTCCTTAGTAAACCAGGTAAACAATATCCTCAGATATGCTTTTTTTATGCAGTTAACTGTTACCCGTGTCTCAAAAAGTTGATGTTTAAAAACCTGATAAGATATCTTTCTCTTAATAACTATTTGCACCTTGTTGCAGTCATTTCATTGGAATATTGCCTTTCAGCAGGTAAAATTACAGGGAAGGATAGGGCAAATGACTGATGACCATAGATGTTAAGTCCCATAGTGCTCAGAGCCATTTGATAGGGCAAATCTTGCAGTGATGACAAGAGTATCATTACTTCCCCTTTGGTTTTTGAAAACTGTTTGGTTCAGTTGTTAAAATGGCAATGTTTCAAATGCTCATCTGAAAGCTGTTGGTGACCAGTTGAATGGTGTTCGAGTTAGGGTTGATTATTTATTCGTGAGCACATGTTAATGGCAGAGGTACCAAATCATGGTATTGCAGTATGTTAAAAGCTGTGTGTGTGTGTGTGTGTGTGTGTGTGTGTGTGTGTGTGTGTGTGTTGAAGAAACTGTCAGAGATCATTTATTGTGTGGATTATTGAAGCCAATATCTGTGGAATGTGAACAAATACGTAATAGAGCTGTTTGATACTTTGGTAGGTGCGGCTGAGATTCTTTCTATAAAAAAAGTCTTAAGTTCTGTAAGCACTGGATGTCAGATTTCATTAACCAATTAACTGACAGGGAATTGCTTGCCACAGACCACGGCAAGTGCTGTGCCACTTTTGCCTAAGCTGAGTACCTGTGCCATGATCCTTCCATACAGGACCACTTCTTGTAAGCTGAATCACCTGACACAGAGTTCTTGTGCTATGCTGCATATTTCGAGTGTACCTTGCGATCTAAGCAGTACAGTCTGTACATCCATACTTTTCAATTTACCTGTGCTCTGGATGCAT
Source organism: Schistocerca cancellata (assembly GCF_023864275.1). Lineage (NCBI taxonomy): Eukaryota > Metazoa > Arthropoda > Insecta > Orthoptera > Acrididae > Schistocerca > Schistocerca cancellata. The sequence goes on from NC_064627.1 coordinate 294,475,023, forward strand.
GCTAGCACTAAATTCATGCACACACAATTCACAAGGGAAATGAAATCCGACTAGAACACTTTTGATGTATCTGAATACATTTCAAGTACTTAAATAAAATTAATTGTTCTCAGGGGAACTTAAAGGCCATAAATCAAATTTGACTGTTGTAAGGGATAAGTTTCCCAATACAGACATGAAATAATTTGATCATATTCTACAGAAATGAATATATATAATTTTTTATTACCTGATGCTATATGTGCTGTACATTAACTTCATGGGCGATATGCGGAATAGATATTACTGCTTATGAAGAATTGGGTCTATCTGTTACCAGCATACTACTTCATCTGGTGAGACCCCTAAATTCAGAATTTTTAAGCATTGGAATATAAGGTTGTTATAAGTGATTGAAGTGATTCCACTGATTTGCTGCAGCTATGGTGGTTTGTCATATAATGTTGCTTCTCACACATATATTACCCTCAAAGGTTTTTTGACATATCACAAGTGCTCCATATGTAACCTCTTCTGATTCTGCAGATGTTAAATCAATAATAAAGATCTTCCCACATTTGGCGCAACATGTCCCTGTCAATCCATTTAAAACCACTGTTGATGTGGGCTCAGAGGTGTAGTGGGTTTTCTGGTAGAGGAGGTGTGAGCGCTGAATCATTCACACAACCCCACACAAAAAATCGCATGGGGCTATGCCAGGAGTGTGTGGAGGTCATGACGTGAATTGGCAATTCATGTCATGACCTCCACACTCCTGGCAAAGGGACAGGAAAAAATTGTTTTATTTTTTACCGTATTTGGTACTATTTTTTGTCATATTTGATATTATTTTTTTGCCACATGTGACATTTTTTTTTTCACATTTGGCATTTTTTTCACATTTGATTTTTTTGCTAATTTTGATGCTATCTTTATGGAAAATTCAATTTCATCTTTACATCAAATTCAGTGTTATCTTTATGGTAAATTCAGTGTCATATTTGCACCAAATTTGGCGTTATTTTTTTTGCCATGTTCTGTAATATTTTGTCAATTTCTGTGCTGTTGTTTGCTAAATCTGCTGTGGGTTGCCATTTCTTTTTTCCTCCAAAATTGGTATTATATCTTTTCCTTTCTGGTGTTTAGTTTTTCCAGTTTTGGAGCTATTCATTATCAGTTTCCACGCCCTATTGGGTGTTACTTTTGCCCTATTGGGTGTTTTTTGAGAGATTCACAGTTACTACTTTGCCAGATTTGGTCAATCCAGTCTTTTTTGCCACATTCAGTACAATTTGCTTGTTATTATATTTTTGACAATTTTGGTGCTATTTTTGATGATATTTCACAATGGGTTACATGGGAAATGAACAATTCTGAGATTGTACGAGTACCTGAAGCCTGATGGAATAATAAAAAAGAAAAGGAATTTAAACATTCATAACTATCAGTTATGAATATTGGTAAACTGTCATACTCAGCTTTATTACATTTTTTATGCAGGAAAAGACAAGTTTCATAATGTTTAAAAAATTGCCAATTTCACTAAAAACTAAAATTTCTGTGTTATCATTCATGTTATTGTTTTTGTGAAATTTTCCTGTCCCTGTGAATTGCTGATCATCCATCCCACCACAACTGATCCATTGGTTTCTAAATTTCTTGCTTAATCATCATAACGAAAGTGGAGTGGAACACCACCCTGTTGGTAGGTGAAGTCCACAGTGTTGATCTCCAGCTGTATCATGAGTCAGTTTTCCACCATGTCCAGATACATATGTCCTGTAATATCCTTTTCCCAGAAGGAAAAGGACTGAGAGACAGTACAGAACACATTAACTTTTGTTGAATCTCAAATGTGCTGCTCGATAGTGAGGATTCTGTCTCCTGGATTCTCACATTCTGCGTGTCACCATGCCATTCACAAAAAAAGTTGCTTCATCACTGTTGATGAGTTTCTCACAAACCCATTTTCTTTCATAAGCTGTTGCAAATGTGCCGAAAATTCAAAGCGTCTGACTTTATCATGGGAGTCAGGGCTTGTAGCAGTTGCAAGCAGTAAAGCTTCAGCTTCAGTCATTTCCTTAATATCTTCCAAATGGTCAGTTGTGCTTTGTTCAGCTCTGTGCTTGCTCTGTTCATAGGCTTCTGTGGGCTAGATGCGAAGCTCGGACGCACACATTCAACTGTTTCTTCACTCACTGCAAGCCAACCCTTTGATTTCTCCTTGTAGAGGCATGCTGAAACCTTAAATTGCACATACCATCACCAAATGGGTTGGCAGTTGGTTGATCTTCATTGAAATTCATTCTGAATTGTCTTTGCACTGGTATGGCAGAGTGGTGTGAAAACTTTCGAGCACAACATATGCCTAGTTGGTGTTTGTCGCCATCTCGTCTAACTGCTCACTGCTGCACTTTTGTGGTGGAAATCTGATGTGTGGCTGCAACAGTACAAAACTTTCTGAATTGGTCAATATGAGTGTTAAGTTTTGTGACAATATAATGTAGCTACAGTGATTTTTTTCACAACATGCAGTATGCATTTCAGTCCTGCTTTACATCCACAGGTAAAATTCCTGGTCAAAAAGATGATAGCCAAATATAATTGTGTATGTTAAGTGGGAATGACTTTGGTGTTTTGTAACGCACATGAATATGTACAATTTGTTTCTTCCACTCGCATAATGTATGCTATGCAATTACATTATGTACAGAATAAATAATGTAGCATCTGAAATACCAAGTTCATTCATCTGCCAGCAAACTACTTCATTTGTGAAGTCAGGAACAATTTAAATACTTTTTACACCCATTGTGTCTGTTTTTCATACTCTTTAATCTGGGCCTTCGATTGGCACTAGTGAACTTAGGAAGCAGTAACATTCTCTTTCTTACATTTTTATGATTTTTTGCTTTTCGTGTTTTAAATAATTTATTTTGAAGTGTGAATTTCAGCTATCTGTTTTACTTCCCAATGATTGTTAATGCTTCTTTGTGTGGTAAGTCTGGGAACAGGGTAACAAACACAATGGTATGTTGCAAGTTTTGCATTGGTATCTGGTTTCTATTGCATTGGTATCTGGTTTTCTATTTGTGTAAACCTCACTTCTGTGCATTTGGCACTTTACTTTGAATGTTCACTCACAATAATATGGAAAATGCCTCTCTGTAAATGTTAAAGGATTTTCGTCATTAGAGTGCCTTCTTCTGCCAGCTTTTCTCAGTTCTGTCACATATTTTTCTACATTTTATGTAACGAGAGAGATGTGAAACTTTGTGAGTACCATTTTTCGTCCTGTAACTGATCTGTGAAGATTATGAACATTTAAAACACGCTAATTCAGAACGCGAAAAGAAATTTCTAATGCAATTTCACAACCTTATGCAGTAATCCTACTGAGGTCAGTCACATGTCAAATCAGTGAACTGAACTGTACCCATACCCATGTTGTAATCTACAATACATTGGGGTCTCTTGATTTTCGTCACCTGTATTTCTATCAGTCTTCTCTGTTTCAACCACAGAGAACATGTAGTCAACATCCACACTCCTTTTATCACTCTAATTGGTACAAGAATCTTGTCAGTTGACTTTAATTCAGATTTTCCTCGTTTCGATTTCCTCTGCATTGTGGTGCCGTTCATACAAACAGTGCCACATGTGATTGTTCTGTGGTTGCCAAGCCAGAAGAATATGTCTGGGCTGGAATACCATTGTTGACATACAGAGTCTGTCCCCGTTCGAAATACGTAACTTTTATGTTGCTACATTCTCCTAAATTGTGGAACCCAATTTCTGTTGTTGCACCTATATATTCAGTGATATCCAAAATGTACCCAGTCTGCCGATCACTCGGCATGAATGTCGTTATTGCAAATCTACTTCGCCTGAGAGGAGTAAATTACCTGAAAAATAACCAACATTTGAACAGTGAGAGACTTTTGTCAATGCAAAGCTTCTGATGTGGACTAAATGTACTGCAAAACATCAAACGAACTTTGACAGTATTCCACTTTTAAACAGTCATCTCCAGTAAGCATGGAGTTGTCACTAAAGTGTAGCATTCTCAAAAGTAACATTAAATTGTCTTGGGACATAATTTCATTGAAAACTCGAGTGTTTAAAAGTATATCTCTTTACCCATAACACTGTCCAACAAAAAGACAGTTTTTAAATGTTTCCTGCACTTCATGAGTCAATTCTATTAATCTTGGGTCGGAAAATTGAATATCGCAGTGAAAAATTTTCCTTAGCTCTAGTTTCTGTGATATACACTAGGTGGAAGTATTTCATATCAATGGATTAACAGAAAAAGATACATTTTAATTACATATGCTAACAACATTGAAAGTGTATTTGAATTGCAGAATGAGATTTTCACTCTGAGGCGGAGTGTGCGCTGATATAAAGCTTCCTGGCAGATTAAAACTGTGTGCCGGACCGAGACTTGAACTCACGACCTTTGCCTTTCGCAGGCAAGTGCTCTACCAACTGAGCTACCTGAGCACGACTCACGCCCCCGTCTTCACAGCTTTACTTCTGCCAGTACCTTGTCTCCTACTTTCCAAACTTACAGAAGCTCTCCTGCGAACCTTGCAGAACTAGCACTCCTGAAAGAAAGGATAATGCTGAGACATGGCTTAGCCACAGCCTGGGGGATATTTCTAGAATGAGATTTTCACTCTGCTGCAGTGTGTGCACTGATATGAAACTTCCTGGCAGATTAAAACTGTGTGCCATCCCGAAACTCGAACTCGGGACCTCATGTTCAAGCCTCGGTCCGGCACAAAGTTTTAATCTGCAATGAAGTTTTGTATTTGAATTTTTTAAAATGATAGTTACATTTTAAGAGTTCTAAATTGCTGGAAGAATACCTTGCAGATGGTTGTGTTTGAAGAGAATCATGTGGTGGCTGCTTGAGATCGTCTTTTAGCTTGCCTCTTGTAATGGGAGTTCCGGAGCATACCTGCGCAAAGACGAACAATAATCTGCAAGCATTACTTCATTCCAATGGTCCTAATGTCTTTGTTCCATAACAGAAATGTGCTGATGGAATGTTTCTCCATGTTCATCGCCGACTACTCACAACTAGGATGGAAACAGTCTAAGTGGGAGTGGAGAAAATGGATTTTAAGGGACATGTTGCATCCAAGGTTATGGTATTTTTGCAGGAGCACTGTCACCTTCTGAGCGTAATCCACGAACTCCTCCTTTGAAGGCTTCCCAAGCTTACTTTTCTTTCTCCTTCAAAACTTGTTCAAATGCAGGATCCTTGACAAGTTGTCGAATTTGTGGCTCTGTGAAAATGCCTTCATTGACTCTTGTATCACTTAATTTTGGAAATTTCTCTCTTAGGTACTTAAAGGCACATCCTTCTTGGTACACATTTTTGTCAAAATTTTTCACCAAACCCAGCTTGCTATGCAGGGCTGGAAGAACATCATCTTTTGGGTCCAACAGAGGCTCGGCAGTGACATTTTTCTCACTAGTGTTAAGATTTCTTGCAGGTCAGTCTGCTTCAGTATAATGCGATTTCTTATCCCTACTGCCCCACATACACAAGAAGCAGCAATGTTTTGTGTACAATGACTTAGAGCACCACAGATTTTCCATTTGTGTTCATGATATTTGACTGACTCCAAGAGGGCTGTCATATCTGCATATGTCTCCTTTATTTGATCTGCATGACCAGCAGGAACAAAGGAAGACGGTTGCCAATGTTAAGTAATACAGCTGTCAAACTGAGCTTGGAGGGGTCTCTAGCCTCCATTCAGTTGGATCATGGTTCAGATACAAAAATCTCATCAAGCCATTAATATCACAGCAAACAAGATTGTTGCTCTTCTCCAAAAAGGGAGGCAGTTCCATCTGACAGTTTTCTGTGCTGTGAGACTGTGACATCACTTTCGAGAAGATTCCATTGCTGTAGTTGAGACCCAAGAATTTCCACTTTCTCCTTTGAAAGGTCAAGGTCTCTAATGTGATCACTCAATTCCGCTTAACTCAGTCTATGAGGATTATCATCTTTTTCTTAAAAATCAGGGTCATTGGATGTGGAAGGCTTCTTTGGTTCTTCTTCCTCTTCTTGTTCCACACTGTCTTCATTTTCTTCTTCTTCTTCAAACATACAATTTCAAGCAGAGTAGGAACTGGTAAACTACATGAATGCGGAATGGGTAGATTAGCTAATCGGAGATTTGAGTATGGAACTGTTCTTCACTTCACTTCTTCATAGACTATCCTGCCTTTATAGGTGGGGTCAAGCAGAAATAGCAGGCATCTGTGTGGTTTGTAGGCTCCCACCAAACCATAGGCACAGCAAAAGCCATAGATCGTTTCTTATTTTTCAGTTTTTCTCGCATTGTAACTGACCATCGTTGCAATGTATATGTGGAGCCCTAAACCTATATTGGTCCGCTACTTTGATACCCAGTAATGCTGATAAGCAGTCTTCAAAAGAGGTGTCAGATTGTGTTTCTGTGAGGAAAATGTTATTTCACCACAAATGTAACAATAAATTTTTAGTGTAAAATTTACATGTTTTCATGGCATTTTTACAAATGTTGCACAACAAAAGGACTCTCAATCTGGAAATCCTGTTTTAATTACAGCAGTAACTATACGAAACTCAGTCACAGCAACAGTATCTATGTTTATGACTTACAAACATTTGCGTTTGGTTATCTGACACGTGTGCCAACTCTGAAAACAAAATTTCCCCCAAACTGAAAATTTTGGCAATAAAAATGAAATGTCACTGTATTTCCAAAGCTATAGCTAATCTGTCATTTTTATGGTGATTTTTTAATTCAGTAGATGGAAATATGTAGGAATTAACTATTATATATAGGAATTAACTATTTTTAGCCCAAAACTTTATCATTTTTGGCCAGTGTAAACAGTTATTTTCAGCTTTATAACTTGAGCCATTAGAAACCAAATAGCAACAAAACAATGAAGTCCCTCAAATCCGGTATCTTTCCACAATAGAGAATGCACAGACTCCGAAGTATTTTCCCAGGTGTATTCATAAAATGTATTTGTTTTATGTGCTATAAACTGCAACAAGTGTAATTGGAAATGACAGTGCTTAAGTCATTGACATTTATGTCCTGAAGTGGAGTCATGCATGTTTTAATAACTGGAAAATGGTTTGTTTACAATCAAAAGTGCCACGAAGGTGTGCTATTTTTCTAATTCTTTTTGGATTCTGAAAAACAGCTGACTGACCCTCTTGTAGAACCATCAAACCAATGTTCTATGGCACCTGTTTACAGGGTTGAGGACAACTACTTAGAGATTCTATTGAAGACTCATCACTGCTACTGAAATCATGGAATTCATAATCACTGTTACCTCTAGTGAGTATCTCCAGGATCTCTGTATCTGGGTATCTGGGTGACCACACTGATGTGACATTTTTCTTGTAGAACGGAACAGGAAGTTCTGATGAAAAGACGCAAAGGAAAGCTGAAATGTGCAACAAGTCACCACAGCAGCAAACATAGATGCACACTCAAACTATGCAGCTGGAACTATGAACAACTAATGAAAGAACAGTGTGGAAATACAGCTCTGCATGTTCCTGTGTATAGGGGACCTGTGACTCCACACTTAAATAGTCTGCAGCATGAAAGGGCCAGCAGAACAGGATGCATAATTAGCATTGGCCAGAAATGACAGCTGCGTGGTTTGACATGTCCAGAGCACCTGGAGAAGGTTACAGCACTGCTTATATACTTGTCCATAACATTCAAAGGGTTAAGATGCATTCAATTTAGCATCCCTTACAAAAAAAAGGCAAACTGGCGTAGAGGTCACGGTCTCGTGCGATTCCACAATGTGCTTTATGCTGAGATGATGATATCTGCTGCATAGTCTCTGGGCAGTTCAGGCCAACTGATCTCTCTTGTGAAGGAAGAAAATTGTATTGTTGAATAGGAATCTTGACATTTTCAGCAAGATAATTTGTGTAAGGAGAGTCAGTAGTGACTACCATTTTGTCATACTGCCCACATTATTGCAACACTTGAAACTGGGGAAACTTGTTTGGAGTTTTTACTGTGTTAGCATTCATCATCTAAATATACCAACACCCAAATGTACCCAGAAGGTAACAAATGCTCTTATGGACAACCTCTCATCCATAACTGCCATTTCCTTATTGAAATTAGGATTTTGTAGCATACAGAAAGCTGTATGTTTTGTCTGTCATGTGATTTGGTTAATTACATATGTGACTGTTAGAAATTGTAGTGATGAGAACTTTGTCAGTATCCAAACTTTCAGAGTGGAAAATATATGTACGATGTTGTTTGCATCACTTGCTTGGAAAAATCTGAAAGGTGAGAGAACTGGTCTCCCTAATGTCACACAGACTGATTAAAATGTGGAAAATATTAATAATTTTTTGCGGAATAACAGCAAAATCAGAATATTTTGGAAAGGTGTGGCAGGCAAAAACCACAAAGATGTTATAAGATGGAAAAATCTGCAAAAATTAGCAACTGAAAATCAACTTTTTTTTCTATACAAAATTATTACAGATGATTTTTTTTTTTTTTTAACAATGTAACTTTGCAGTGGAGAGGAAATCCCTTAAATTGATGGGTTATCTGAAAGGCAAAATGATAGCATTTTTATTTTTGTTGAGTTTGGGTGACGTGTGTACAAAGGAAACACGCTAAAATCTTGAAAAGTATCATAGGGAAATGTTATGATGATCAAAATAGTGCCATAGATGGGACCCCCATATCTCAAATTCAAAGGGTAGAAAGACTGTATTACACAACAAACATTTTGTGGACTGATTTCTTTGCACTGTCAGACCTAAACAACTTGGAAAGCTAACTATAAGTAACACAGCTTGCACTGTCAAAGAATCTATAACAAAGTGGTCCATTTCAAAAGGTTAAATGTCCCATGAAAACATGTGGCCTGAACAAATCACTGTGTTACACCCAAAATTTCTTAGGCGAAAGGTGGAAAGCGAAGGTGTCGCATGCTCTGTATTACATACAGTTCTCAGTTCTTTCTTCCACCCCCCCCCCCCTCCCTCCACCCCAGTCCCCCCCATCCTTGAACATTGCAGGGCTCTGTAGATAGACAAGAAGTTGGTTGTTGTTATTCAGTGTCTGTTACACTCTTTGTTCTTATTTCTTTCAGATTTTATTAATGGTGTTGTGTGGCTGTATCAAAGACATCATGATTCTTTTCCTCCTTTAATCTGAGAGCATTTCTTCTCTTGACAAGAACATGTTTGTATATTTCCTTCCTTGCTTGCATCTGCTCGTGAGGTTTCAGAATTCGTGTGGTTCGTATTTTTTACTTTCTTTGTGTGGTGAATGGCATAAACAAACACACACACACACACACACACACACACACACAGAGAAAGAGAGAGAGAGAGAGAGAGAGAGAGAGATATGCTCTTTGTTATCCAGGCCATTTCACAGTATTTCTCTGGGAAACTATCAAACTTTGAAGCTGTGCACAATACTCATATTTTCATGCTTACAATATTACCATTATGGCTGTTTGTTGATTCTTTGCCACTTTTTGCAAAATTACTGGTTCTATATTTCAGTTTAACCGTATATACTCACAGAAATCATCAGCACCAGCAACTTTCGAGGCTGTTTTTCCTGTTACTTTGCTATACTTTGTATTTCAGATATTTTGATACTTTGAAGTGTAAGTGCCTCTATGAAGTACTAAATTTTATTTTTGGATTACTTTAATTTGTTGTTTTTCTGTTTCAGCTCCAAGTTCGACACAAGTGACTGTGGAAAGGGCAGCTACTTCACTGCCAACATACAGCATACCAACTGCTACATATTATTACGAGCCATCTACTATTGGTTACCAAGTAGCTGGTGTAAGTGGGTCACTGGTTGCTCGCACATACAATGCTGGGACACCATATTCCGTGCAGGCGAACACAACACCAACAGTACGACCTGGGGTCACTACACAAGTTCACGGTAAGCATTGTGCCGTGTCAGGAGACTGCTTCAGCTGGGTATCCATGGTCCTTTCTTTTATTGCTGTGTTCTGATCTGTTCAGGCATTGTAACAAGTGGTCAGCCTGTGAGATTCAACCCAGTGGTGGTGGTCGATCCATCGAGGTCATCAGTGCCTGTACATTCCTCTTTTGTGACTGAAGGTATATGCGGGGCTCTTGTTTCTCTCTCATTTCAGATTTTAGAGCTATTCTGATGCCTTCATATGTTGTGCATGGTGTTTTGTTTTTCATATTTTTGTTCCAGTACAGCTCTTTGTTACATAGTTTGTTGGTAGCTCTCCACATTTTGATGATCCACTTTCAGCATTTGCAGTACATTGCCTGAACATGGAACACAGTTGAATTCTTGTTCCACTAATTGATGTAGTCTTGGCTTACTTCTATTATGCACCATTTTATCACTACTACATAAAATAATGCTGCTGATAGATATCACTGAACAGTTCTGCATGAAATACTGCATGGTTAACTTGCTTCTTAAACATATTTTAACCATATGTTTCTCACTTTTACTAAAAGTTATGGCCAGAAATACATAAGGAACATTTTTCACTCTAAATGTGGATTTGTTTCAGGGGTTATTCTATAAAAGAAAAATGAATTATTTCTGCAGATTTTGATTTAAATGGTTATTCACCAGTTAATACTGAGTTAGTCCTTTTCAGTAGAGTTACATAGAGCTGTCTAGCTGTGCTTCCATTATTTTCCATGGTATTATTGTTGTTGTTATAGTATTGACATCAATTTAGAATTGCCTAGAATGGGTGTTTTTACAATATTAGTCATTAATACTCCAATCATGGGGAGAGAGAGAGAGAGAGAGAGAGAGAGAGAGAGAGAGAGAGAGAGAGAGAGAGAGAGAGAGAGTGGGGGGGGGGAGTCACCTGCTGTTTGGATACAAAATGGAATTCATTTAATAATCAAAAGAAATAGTAAAAAAATTAATAGATTATTTTACAGTAGTACAATAATTTTAAAAATTGAAATGAATTGCTCGCATGGTAGTGGCTAGATCATAATCTCATCTATACGTGGTGAGGATGTAACTTTTCACTTTAACACATTAAAAATAGGTGACTGGGGGCTTGTGATACAGAGACTTGGTATGTTTTTACAACTAGATTAATCACCATGCAACCAGGTATTAACCCTTTTTTTTTTTAAATATGTGCACCAATTTTTTCACACTAGAATAGGAGATGATTAAGAGAAAAATTCAGTCACACTACCCAGAAGTTAATGCCTCTCCCCAGGGAAGCTTGTGCTGCTAGGTTTAGATGAAATGTCATGCTTGCATTGCGGACTTGAATGATTGTAATATTTTTGTGCCAAAGAGAATGCTATAAAGCCATCCAGCAAATTTTAAGAGTGGGGCTATTTACATCTTGGAACACTCAGATGAGAGTTTCATGCAGATATGTGATTCTCAGAGAGAAATATTTTAATGGGATAATTAGAATTTCCAGGTAAGTTATTTTACACTTAATATTTACAGTATGCTGTGTCACTTGCACACATGCAAAAATTAGTGAGTGTTTTAAAGGATATGTTCGAAGAGAGAACCATTTGCAAAATGTCGCTTTCATACAGGCTGAAACACAGCAGTCAACATATCTGGAGTAAACACTTAATAGACATAACACACTCCCATATCCTCTAGTATTTGGAACATCGTTCTAGGTCATGTTTCACATGACCTCAGAGGAAGCAGTCTAACATCAAGTCTGGCTTAAACTGCCACCTCACACTCACTAATGTGGTGTAGCTCTTGCTACTGAAGAATTACAGGCAGGGTATGCATCATGTTGAATCCCTTACAGATATTACTGTCTCACTGTAGAACCAATAGACAGTACACAGTAAACAATGTTGAAAAGACTGCTGTGTTGCATTTGATGCAGAGAGAAATGGAGCATGTGATATTTATGCCTACGAAGAATAAAGTGAATGCTTCTTTGGCAGAGTTCAATCTCTTTGCTTTGACGAGGAGTAGTGTGTGGATTTACATCAGCAGCTGCCAGAATTGGTGCTTCTTTTGTTTTATGAGTAGCAGTCTTCTTTTGAATATATTTTCTTGGAGCAAAAATTCCAGTTTGTCAAAGTTTTTTATTGACGTCAAGTAAAGTGGAGTGCATCAGAGGGCATCTAAAAGATATCCATTCTGCACTCTGTTCTGTTGTCCTTGAAGGATTTTTGGTGACCTCCTTCATAAATCAAGAGCATATTGACCAATTCTTCATTAATAAATAATATGGTACTACTGAAATAGATTCATGTATTGCTAACAAGTAGCACACGTGGTCGTTACACAAGCAACATACTGCAAATGGATTAGAGCATTCCTTATAACAGACCTGATCTACGCTGGCAGAGGTTCTAGTGCGCTACATTAAAATACTCCAAATGGCAACATACAACTAAGGTATCCCTTATTTAGATGATATGGATGTGTGTCTAGCATGATGTAAACATTGTATATAGCTTGTCTTGGTGGCACTAGTTTCCATGGAGATAGGAGTAGTCATCTGGGTAGTACACCATTCAAAACAGCTGCGACAACAGCATGAAAATCTTTGTATTCCGTTTATTTTTACTTGTTCATGTTTGTCTGCTCCCCCATTCTTGCCTGTCATGTTATCTGATACTATTTAGTCTCAAATTATAGCAACATTAGACTGAAAGCACAAAATATTTGATTTCATTGAATGAAATAGGGGTGAAGAGGGTAAGTGAAACACTAGTTTTGCTTTGTAAATTTCAAGTAATTAACACTTTTAACTGAAATTTATGAGACTAGTAAGCCTGACACCCAGTTCTAGAGAAATACAACTCCAGAACTGATGTGACATTCATGATTAACTAAATCTTACTATTTATCTTGTATGTTAATACAAGGGGTGTTCAGTAATTAATGCAAAACACTTTTCTGAAAGCAAGTCAGTTTTATTCAGGATTCCAATACACCATATATATTATTTACCACTCTTCGGCTACAAAACCATATTTTTCAACATAAACTCCCTTCAATATGACAGGCTTATGCCACCTTACTGAGAGGGCCTGTATGCCCACATGGTACCACCCTACTGGTCAGTGTTGGTGCCAATGTCTTGCTGCATCAGTAACTTCTACGCCATCCACGTACTGCTTCCAGCGGAATTCATCCTTCACCGGGCCAAACAGATTGAAGTCAGAAGGTGAGAGATCCGGGCTGTGAGGTGAATGAGGAAGAACAATCCAATGAAGTTTTGTGAGCTCTCAGGTGCACGGACTGACTTATTTGAGGCTCTGCGATGTCATGGAGAAGAATAAGTTCATTTACATGTTTGTGGCGACAAAAACGCTGAAGTCGTTTCGTCAATTTTCTGAGGAGTCATAGTCACAGAAGACCATCCATCACCTTGACTTTAATGGATGAGGGTGTGGCTTTGAACTTCTTTTTCAGAGAAGTGGTGGTGTGGCACCACTTTGTGGATTGCCGTTTTATTTTCAGTCCAAAGTGATGAACCCATGTTATATCTCCTGTGTTAATTTTGGGTAAAAATTTACCACATTCAGCCTATGCAAGCAGTTCCACAAAGATGGTCCTTTGCTGCTCTTCACGGTCTTCAGTTGGGTGACGAGGAACCCAAAGGACACATGCCTTTGAGTATCCCAACTGGTGTGTGTGTGTGTGTGTGTGTGTGTGTGTGTGTGTGTGTGTGTGTGTCAGCACTACCAACAGAGATGTCCAGTTAGCAGCGAGGTATTTGATTGTGCCATCGATCACCTCAAATGAGTGTGTCCGCACATTCAGACATTCCTGAAGTTACAGCTGTTTGTTGCCAGCCGGCATGCTGCAGATCAGACAAGTTTGCATGACCTTGTTGCAAAGATGACTCACCATGCTTTTGTTCACTGCCAAGTCTCCTAGACACTTTGCAAATGCCTATGAATCTCTGCAATGCTCTGGTTTTCCCACTGAAGAAACTCTGTGACAGCTCTCTGCTTGGAATGCACTACCATTACAGACATCATTTTGAAGGCTATGAATACTGCCACCATGTATCAGAACTTCATGAAACTATAGGTGCTGAAGTGGAAATATTTCCCAGTGTCCCACAATAGATTCCGCATATTTTTGTCTGAAGTTGGCCAAGGAAAAAAATGCATTATTTATTGAACACCCCTCATACATGCACATCAGTTTACATATTATGTAAATCAGTTAGGCTAATTTCATTGCTATGACACAAGCATATTATTTCCTGTTACTTAAGATTGGTTTTTGGTATTTAAGAGACATTTAAAATTTTATAAAATAGAAGTAAATATTTATATTGTATACTTACACTGTATATTACGCTGTTGATATTCATCTCAGAATTAAAATATTTATATGTATAGGTACACTTGTCCCAGCTGAAAATTCTGTAGTGGTTGGCCAAACTAGCCAGGTTCAGCCAGTAACAAAGCAAAATGCATCACCAAGACCAAGCATTTTACGCAAGAGGGATAATGAAGGGTGAGTAGTTGTGTGATATAATGTGTTTGTTATTTAATCCTTTTTACTGTCAAACATGATGTAACTGTTTTGCACATTTTCGATGGTAAGTGCCAGTTGTAATATAATCGCAAGTTTCTTTCCGACTTTTGCATCAAATAAAGACAGAGGTTTTAGAATCTCTCTGTCATAAACACAACAGAGTTCAAAGATCATTGTCAAATGCTCATATTTAATTGGCGATGCAAAGTAACAGCTATTATAAATTTCTTGCCTATTTGTAGCACTCTTGAGGATGAAATTTAATTTGTGCACATGTGCTTTGATGAACCCTCCCTGGCACAGGCAGGGGAAGTTGCTTGTAGAACATGAATTTGATATAGGTTGGCTAAGGGAGAAGATAGGGAGACTACAGAGGGAATAGTGTGGTTGGAAAGTTGTGGAGTGAAGCCTGAGGCATGAGGGCAAGGTGGAGGCGACTGTTGGGCAAGGGTTAGCAGAGATTGAGGCCAGGAGGATTCCAGAATTGAGAGATGTTCGGTTATATCTTTTTGATTGTAAAGTGGTTTGTGGAGTAGAATCCAGTCAGTTTGCACTGCAGTGAAGCAGCCATTGAAGTCAGACATGTTATGCTCAGCAGCATTTGCTACTGCTGAGTGGTCAACTTTCTTGTGGCCACAGTTGACCATCATTCAGGAAGATCGATGATGATGATGATGATGTTTGGTTTGTGGGGCGCTCAACTGCGTGGTTATCAGCGCCCGTACAATTATCCAATCTTTGCTCAGTCCAATTTCGCCACTTTCCTGGATGATGATGAAATGATGAGGACAACACAAACACCCAGTCATCTCGAGGCAGGTGAAAATCCCAGGAAGATCGATGGCAGGTGATTGTATCCACATAAAACATCAAAAATTACCAACAAAGAAGTTGACTGTTTTCACAGGTGGACAGGTATCTGATTGCTTATGATGTGCTTGTGGTGGAATAGGATAAGCTGAGCGGGTGCATATGACAGGTTTGTACCTGTATCTGCCACAGTGATATGACCCATGTGATAAGGATTGGGAGTAGACATGGCATAAGGATGACATCCCTTGCTAGTCCGTTGTTTAATTGTGTAATGTTGTGTGTTACAAGAGATGTGTAAAAGTATGAAATATTTTGCACATTTAGACTTTCTTTGATTTTTACTTCGATTTTTTTTTTTTCAACATACAGCTTAGCAACATACACCTTAGCAACGTACAGCTTAGCAACGTACAGCTTAGCAACGTACAGCTTAGCAACGTACAGCTTAGCAACGTACAGCTTAGCAACGTACAGCTTAGCAACGTACAGCTTAGCAACGTACAGCTTAGCAACGTACAGCTTAGCAACGTACAGCTTAGCAACGTACAGCTTAGCAACGTACAGCTTAGCAACGTACAGCTTAGCAACGTACAGCTTAGCAACGTACAGCTTAGCAACAATCAGGTTTGTAGAACAGTCCAATTAGCTGCCGAGCTTTTGGGCAAATTCCTCTGTAATTGGACCAGGGCTGAACCTTGTATGCTTCGAAATGACATGCCTTCCCCGCTCCTAAGTGACATTTTGTCCCCATTCAATTTTGTTTGCTGCTCAGTCTATCTGGATACCAGTCCTCTGCTCCATGATCGTATTTCTGTGGAAGAACCGGTGTGAAACCTGTCCCATACATGCTTACCGATTCTTCTTGCGGCCCTATCAGACATGTTTCCTACCCATCGTTCATGAACTTTCTGAAACCTAGACTTCCTGTACCTGACTGTGCACCGGACCTGAACTATAACCTGGAATGTGGCCTTTTGCAGACAGTGCTCTTACTGACTAAGCTATCCAGACATGGCTTTACATTCACCGCCACATCTGTATTTTCATCAGTGACACTCTCCCATTTTCCAAACACATAACATGTTGCACTAGTATTTGTGGAAGAAAGAATATTGTAGAGAAATGCCGTAGGCACAGCTTCTATGTAACTTGCTCAGCAGTCTGCATGAAACAATTACTCACCTTGACGAATGGCTGGACTAAATGTTGGCCAAGGATGGAAGGTGGTACTCAGCAGTAGTATGGTTCTGACCCCCTGACCGAGAAATACCAACTTTTTATGAATTGAGAGCAGGTTGCAGATGTGCCTGATGGAGTCATGCTTCAACCATACATACTTTATCTCAACTTCACTGGCCTTTCTGTGCCAGTCGCTGTCAACCATTTGGATTTTGTCCCACTTGTATCATATTCTACTGCGCAATCGACCCCCCTCCCATGCTCCCTTTCCTACATCTTTCTACTGCTCTCTGTAGTTCACCCATGTCTTTTTTTATTTCTTTCTTTCTCTTTTGTTTACCTGTATTCTCACTCTTGATTGCTAGACTTCATTCCAACCACTGTCACAATGGTGATTGGTGAGTAACAAAGTTATGAGTTAGGTTGTGGAGGTCAGCTCATCTGCAATTACTTTGGGAGATAGTGCATGAGAAGTTACTAAGCAACGAAAAGATCAGGAGTCGGAGGAAGAAATCAGATAACAACTTCATGTTTAGATTGAGATTTAGACATTAAGTACTGGTCTCCAAAGCATAATGATGCACATATTTAATTTATAACCAAAGAGTGAACAGCATGCTTAAATTTAAAGGAGTCAAGAATCATAGAGAACTAAAAAAAAAAAAGGCAGGCTACTGTTAAATTTAGATAAAACAGTAAAAACATAATATGTGAATGTAGGCTTTTCCAATATGTACTGCTGATGAAATCTACTTGGGCTTCGATCTGTGTTATATTTTAACTAAAGTTCAGTGTTGATAACAACACTTATGTCTCAGTAACAGGTGACTGGTTTCGGTTATATTTATATAACCATCTTCAGACCCATGGCTTCCTTGGAAGATGGTAGGCGGAGCTCTCCTCAGGTGCTACGAAGTCAACTGATGCAGCTGAGGAGAGCTCCGCCTACCATCCTCCAAGGAAGCCATGGGTCTGAAGATGGTTATATAAATATAACCGAAACCGGTCATCTATGTTATTGAGACATAAGTGTTGCGATAAAGACTGAACTTTAGTTAAAATATAATACTCTATTGATCACTGTTGCCAAAAATGTTTACCAAAATTTCCATCTGTGTGTTCAAATTCTGTGACATTTTGATGAGTGTCATTCTCATCATCTTACGGTGAAATGTAGATGGTATGCCCATGCATCATGAACACTTTGCTAGATGATGATAGCACTCATTGAAACATTGTGGAATTTGTACATGGCTACCTGGATGGAAGCCAGAAGAGATTTCATCTCTAAATACATTTATATGTATATGAAAGGATTAAATGGGAAGACAACAGTTAATGTGCAAATGAGCAAATCAAATCAGAGTGATCGAGTACGAATATGCAAAATGATGGACATAGCACAAGTGATTCAAAGATATGGTCAATCTGGCAAATTATTGATTGACAGGAATTTATGAAATAATGAACTTAATAACATCATTGGGACAAACTCTTCTGCATGACACATTTAATATTATATTCAAAATTATTGAAACAAGGAAATTACCATCAGCCAGGAAAATGTAATGGTACCATCACCAAAGGCACAAATTGATACATGTGTGACAACAAAACTATTTTTCATACTCAAACGGTCGACTAGAATTAAGCAGAGAACAAGAGAAACCCACTAACAGAGACTAGACAGTGATCTAGTTAGCACCAGAAAGTATAAACATATCAGTATTATTCCGATTTTTCACTAAAATAGAAGGGTGCAGGAAGAAAGGTACTGTCATGACATTTCTGGAACTAGGGAATGCCTGCACCTACACGGGGTAGAATAATATGTTTTAAGAGGATGGACTTAAAATCAAATTCAGATGCACTCAAAAATAATCTGCAGTATCTATGCTAGAAGTAGATATTCAATCAAGAGGCAAAAACTGGTTTTAATAAGGGTACTACTTTCTATTGCGTGTTTCAAATTGTAATACACAGTACGGTACCAGTACCCCACAGCATATAATAAGTTGTGGTTGTTTAAATAACCAGGTAATCTTCTCTTCTCCCTTGTCTTTCTGTCTCTCTATGGTGTCTGCATTGTTACAAGGGCTTTGGCAGTGTTGACAGTTGGTGGCCTGATGTCCTCCCTGACACCTTAAATAATTACCTAATATTAGTGATTATTAGACCTGCTTGGGTAATCGCACACATTGAAGTGCTGTTTCTGGGATTCAAGATGATGAGCCTGTCTATGATCTAATCTGCCTTGGGGATTAATGACAAGGGCTACTGAGCGAGCAGCCTGAATGTGTTTTTAGGTGGTTTCCTGCATCCACCTAGGTAAAACTAATCTGGTACCCATATCCCACCTCAAATATGTGGTACACTAGGTGTCAGGAATCATTCTCACACTAGAACATGGAATTTACTCCAGACACCGACAGATGGAGCACACAGATCCTGTGCCATGGCAGTGGTAGCTTCAGGAAGGGCTTATGGCCGCAATCTGTTACCAACATTGCCGAACAATACCGATCTTGTAAAGACACAGTAAAAGGAAATGAAGGGGGGGGTGGGGGGAGGGGGCTGGTGGAGGAGGAGGAGGAGGAGGAGGAGGAGGAGAGACTGGTGATCATTTGACTTTCCATTTTGATAAACTCTTGTAACACAGGCTACTTCTGGAAATTGCAACAGGATTGATTTTTCTGATAAGGGATCATAGTAGTTTAAAACTTTTTAAAAGATGTTACTGTTGCTGAAGACTATTGAAAGTGTGGTTGTAAAGTTTTGATTACTGATACCTCAAAAAGTAAAGTTACATAATTAATTGTTTTATTTGTTTGCTAGTAAAAGTTCCCAGTCCTGGTAAACACTAAAGTCTCCCCACTGAGGTGTGCTACTATGGAAGCCAGCATGAAGGCTCCCCTAACAGTAAGCGACAGTACTTTGATGCGGGGATTTCAGAATGTACCAGGACTGCAGACTTTTATTTGGAAACAAACAACAAAAGTACTATGAAATGTTTTTTGGTTTAAAACCAAATAACTACCCTCATATTCATTTTTAAAATCTGCTATTGCAGTTTTGTCCTCTAGCCATTTTCAGGTGGAATGCAGTGAAATTGCGGAAACAGAGTTTACATAGTTTCACTGTGTTCTACTTGAAAACTGATAAAAATCAGATTTGCAGTTGTGGCTTTTAAGAATAAAAACTTTTAAACTGTCAGATGCTACCAAGATGTCTTTTAAAAATATTTAAAAAGTAAGTCTTTCTCCCAGATACTGTATCATAAAACAAGTATTGGAAATTTTGAAATCTTGCACTGTTAAGACATCACCTCGTACAGCAGATGTGAAGTATAGGAAATTTCAGTATTGGAAATTTCAAAATTTTGCACTGTTGAGACATCACCTCATGCAGTAAATGTAAAGTACAGTTGAATAAGTGAACGTTTCACTAATACTTTTTGTAGTCAAAATACTAACAACCACCTCAAAAAATGTCACTGATTGGTCTTCTTCTTTTGGTTACGATGTTGGCGATCATAATGGCTATTCTTCTCTTGGTGGTAGCAACATGCAATATTTCTGTTGAAGACATATCGAACCAGCATCTAAGGTTGTTGAATAAAGATATTCATCTTCTTCCAGGACCTCTTGATGATGATTTTCTCGTGAAGTATTTTTTGTGGCAAATCATACATATTTTTATTGCACATGCAATGTCCTAGATATTGCAACTTTCAGCATTTCATTACCTTGATTAATTTAGGTGTTTTGTTCATTTTTCTCAAAACTTCCATGCTTGTCACTGGATCCAAGGTATTCTCAGGATCTGCCTATGAATTGACAGTTCAAAGGCCTCCAGCTTCTTCTTCTTCCTCTTTTGATCAAGGTTCATGCCTCTACCCCATATAGGACACAATGTATATAGCAGTGCAAAAGTCTGAGGTTTGTTCTTAGTGTTAGGTTATGGCTTTTAAAGACAGCACTCATTTTCTGAAATGCACTTTTTTCTTTCCTGATGTGAATATTGATTTCTTGCAAGTTACCCCAATTTTCATATAAAATGGTTCCAAGGTGCGTATATTGTTACACCCTTTCTATAGATCTCTGGTTTATGACCAAGTTCACCCCCCCCCCCCCCCCCCCCCCCCCCACTCTGCGGGCCTGGGGGCTAGAATAGGCCCGAGGTATTCTTGCCTGCCGTAAGAGGCAACTAAAGGGAGACTCACACCTTTCAGCCTGTATGTCATGGCCCCCTGTGGGGTTTGACCTCCATTTTTCAAAATTTTCCCGAATAGCGACCCAATTTGGGAATGGCGCATTACATGCTGCATTGTGCATTGAGATTTTTAGCCCACTTTCTCGTCATTGCCATCCCACTGAAATGTGTGGTGGCACCAGTATTTAAAAGGCAGAGGTCGAGTTGGGACAGTAAATTTTAGACATCTCTGCCACGGCCAGTAAGCATGGTGCTACCCCACAAGGGGTGATGGGCGTTAGAATTTCACAAAAATAGGAAAGGTTTAGGGAGTTGATCAATCAGTGCAGCCAATTCAGGGTTCAGGGGTACCGCACCATCTGGAGGGAGATATACGTTGCAGACAGTGCATTCCTGTGTCGTCCGTATCTTGACAGCCACAGCTGTAAGAGGATTTTTAAGGGGCGCAGGTTCACCACATACAGAGTTCATGACATAAACGCAAACTCCACTGGACGTTCTATCTATTACATACGCTACGGTTCTTGTAATATCCCCTGTAGCCGCAAAGGACAGGGGTCAGCATTGCCAGGAACCAGGTTTCCTGGAGGGCACTGCAGAAAGTAGGTGTAAAGCTTAACAGTTGCCATAGCTCAGCCAGGTGGTGGAAAAAAAAACCGCCATAATTCCACTGGAGGATGAAGTGATCATGAGACTGGGAAGGCATGAAACACTGAATGAGGCAGTCTTACTCCCTTGGTTTTGGGGTCTTCTTTCTGGATTTCTCTCGCTGATCCTTGGGTTTCTCTGGCTGGGAGGGCTTCACTGATTCCGTCTCCGGGATGGAGGATGATCGTGAAGCCCTACGACCAGCTGCTTTTGGGCACTTCGGCCACTGGCGGGTGTCATCTTTCCCATTAGCAGATACCTGGGAAGGGAGTGACTCAAGGGGGGGGGGGGGGTCTACAACTGTTCTCATAGCAGCGGCATAAGAGGAGGTCGTAGCCACAGGATGTAAGCGCTCAATTTTCCTCTTAGCCTCAGTGTAGGTCAGTCGGTCCAAAAACCTGCAGTCTGGTGAGCAAGGGGAATGATGCTCTCCACAGTTGACACAGATGGGAGGTGGGGCACATGGAGTATTGGGATGGGACGGACGTCCACAATCTTGACATGTGATGATGATGTACAGTGGGAAGACATATGGCCGAACTTCCAGCACTTAAGCACCGTATTGGGGGAGGGATATATGGCTTGACATCACAGTGGTAGACAATCACCTTGACCTTCTCGGGTAATGTGTCACCCTCGAAGGCCAAGACGAAGGTGCTAGTGGCAACCTGATTATCCTTCGTACCTCGATAGACACACCGAATGAAATGAACTCCTTGTAGCTCTAAGTTGGCACACAGCTCATCATCAGACTGCAAAAGAAGGTCCCTGTGGAATACAATACCCTGGACCATGTTTAAGCTCTTATGAGACATGATGGTAATGGAAACATCCCCAGCTCATCACAAATGAGTAATGCCCGTGACTGGCCAGAGGTGCCGTTTTTATCATGACTGACCCTAACCACATTTGGACAAGCCCTCCACCTCCCGAAACTTATCCTCTAAATTTCCTACAAAAAACTGAGGCTTCATCGAGACAAAGGAGTCCCCACTAGTTCTCGTACATACGAGGTACCGGGGCGAATAAGGTTCGCTGCCATCCTTAGCCTGGCGTTCCTCCTCATCGAGATTTAAGTTTCTGATGGTCACATTAAATTGATTCAGGGTAATGCTGGATGACCAGTTTCCTTCACCATTGCTCTCCAACCTGCTTGTACCCTGTCTCTAACGAAACAGACCATTAAACCCTAATATTCCCTCTTTTTCTTTGGCATTTGTTAAGCTAATGTTACTCAGTTTTGGGGGCAGTGGTATTGTCCTTATTTTCAGGAAGACTCCTCAGATTTAAGGTTTTTGGGATTTTTTTTTAATTTCTCTAAATCACTTTTGGTGAATCCGAGGATGGTTATTTTCTAAATGTCATGGCAATATCCAATGTTCTGCTCCAGACTTATTCAAATGAAGCTTGCAATCAGTGTCTAATGATTCCATCAATTACAGGACGTGAAACTCGAAATCTTCCTTTGTTGAGCTGATACCAAAGTGACATCTTGCATTTTAAAATGCAAATATGAATGTACATATTTTTCAAATACTTAAACACTTGTCTAACAAATTAAAGGTATTGTTCTCATTGTTGCATGTTTACGTGCTGGAACACAAAGTACTTAGCATTTTATACTAGTAAATGCTCTTATGTTGAATAATGACTTTGTGTTGGTAAGATCAAACTGTTCTCTTAATGAGAAATGTTAGAAAGTAGACCCAACAATAATGTTTTTAAAACCATTAATTAAAAATCGTGCAGTTTCTCTACACCAGAATTGAAATATTGGGCTTCTTGCTGATGTCTTGTAGGTCACCATTGAAAGCACAAAAAAATCTGGCCCCAGTTCTGGCAGCATTAAGTACACCTCCATCACCTCCATCTCCGAGGAGACCAGATTCTAGAGGAAATGGAGGGATCTCTTCGGGGGGCTCAACAACCATCTCTGCTACCTCTTCACCAGGACTCGGAGAAGGTGGTGATGATTCACTGCCTCCCATAAAGCAAGAGCCTCATGAAGATGGAGATAAACCACCTGTTGAGATGAGTCCACGGAAGAAGCCTCGGAAGCAACAGCTGTAAGTCCACCTTGCTTGGCCCGTATTACTGTAATTATAATAATTTAATTTTAATGTGTGATACTTTTTGGACTGAAGAAATATCTTCTGCAGAAAGGTTTATTTGTAAAAATACGCTCTTCAGGTACCACTGTCTTTGAGAACAGATGCAGTTCTTAGCAGAAGCAATGTGTAGTGTGTCTGAATGTTTCCAACAGAAAGTTCTCCCATTCTTGTACCAAAACATCCACAATTTCCTTAAATGATGTTGGAACTAACTGGAAATCTGCTACTCACTGTCTGCTCTAAACTTCACCACAATGGCTCAATGATGTTGAGGTCTGGCAGTTGTGCTAGCCAGGGAAGATGTTTGATGATATTCTGATGTTCCACAAACCACACCTGAACCTTTTGGGTGCAATATCATCTTGGAATATGGCAGTGTTTTGCAGCAGTATGCTAGTCATAGTAAGCACTTCATTGCTCAGATGTTCGGTCACAGTAATCTGGGCAGTGAGGGTAATTATAGGGACAGTTCAATACCATGACATAACCTCCCAAATCGTAATAGAATCGTTCCCATGCTTGACTCTAGGAAGTAAGCAGGCCACGTTGTAGACTTCGTTTGGTGTTCTCTGTACATAAACCCGGCCATTTGTAGGAAACAGTGTAAATCGTAATTCATTGGACCGTACCACATTCTTTCTGTTATAACCGTTGCAGAACAAAGCATTCAATACACTGACTGATAACCTCCAAGACTTGGCACATCAACTGTGCACAGCAGCTACGTCTCAGTAGTTGCAGTGTGCCATGGTGCTAGCTTTCTACAAGACATAGTATACTGTGTGGTTTGCATGTTGTTTTGTCCACCCCCAGTGATTCATATATTTTGTACATCAGAAGATCCTGTAACTTATTTTCTTATAATAAAATTAAAATTCATAACAAAGAATTTTGTTTTCCATTGTACTCATCACTTTTTAACAAGTGATGGTAATCTTATGATGTAGGATGTTGCATCATAAACATAAAGTGTCATAATAGTCTTGTTTGAAGCATCGACATTAAAACATACAAGTGAGACATTTGTCGCCCAGCATCATTACTGTTTTTTGCTCCTTTCATACTGTTAAGGATTTAATCAAATATTCGTTCTAAGTAGTTAAATTTCGGCTGTACATATTAATTGGAGTTGTCCGTATTTTTGTTGTTGTTAATACCCAGTTTTCTGAGTTCATTCAGTAATTATTAGTGGTACAATAGACTAATGAATGTATTAGTGAAATGCTTCTGATGATCAACTATGGTATCTTACACCCCTCTTTCCCCCTCTTGTTTTAATTGTGTTTTGTAAAAAGTAAGCCACATTTATTAATGGAATTAGCATTGAATATGAAAATTGAATGGTGTATTTGTCACTCTAGTTTTGTCATAATAATTCATGTATTTTACTATTACGTATTTATATTTATTGTAGACAGTATTATTCTGTTTGATTCTGAGTCGTCCACACTCAGTATCATTTTAGGCCAAGAGTTTATTGCATTGTACCAAGCATGTAATACATATTGTAGGTAATTTGAAAGTTTTTTTACAGGAATACTGAAACTGTTTTCTGTCACTTTTCAGAACTAGAAATGAGCTGCATGAACCAAAATTTAGTGAAGATGAAATGGAATTTATTTCTGAGGAAAAAGTTAAGAAAGAAGTTAAAGAAGGTAAGTCCTGTGTACTACGAGAATAGACAAAACTGTTAGCAGGAATTAACATAACTTTGGACCCCCTTCTCTCTCTCTCTCCCTCCCTCTCTCTTTCTCTCTCTCTCTCTCTCTCTCTCTCTCTCTCTCTCTCTCTCTCTCTCACAGTGTGTGTGTGTGTGTGTGTGTGTGTGTGTGTGTGTGTTATGGGAAAGCACAGTGCAACAATTTAAACTGATCAGTACATTTTGAGTTATAAATAAAAGAAATTACTGATGATACTCCTGTTAGATACAGTAGTGAAATGTAGACATAGAAATCAAGGACTGTTATATTCCATATTAAACAGTGAAAACATTTTTACTTACTTTTGAAACACCACAGAAATTTCAGTGAAACCAGTATTTGTTAAATCCTTTATCCAAAACATATCAGATAACTGAACTTTTTGGAGACTATTGCTGTGAATGATTGTAAGTGTTTCTACATTCATCCAAGTCAAAAAATGACAATGGCTTTGTGTGACAATATGAAAGGGGCAACTACTCACTATGTATCATGTCATGATAGAATGTACATTCTAGCACCTATATTTGTTTTGTAGAACATTATTTTTCTAGTGTTAGAAATGGTAGTATCTGGCATTTTGTTTTGTTATTATTATTATTATTATTATTATTACTATTATTATTACTACTACTATTACTATTATTACTGTTTCAAGAAACATCCGGGACTAAGTGTTTGATTGTAATTTTGTGACAGTTAAAACTTCTTGGCTCAGTTAAAGATAATTTGGGCTTGAGGAGGCCCGGGGTTTATGAAATTCTGTGTCACTGTGGAAAGAAGTATATTGGTCAGACTATTCGAACTATTCAGGACCGGTGTGTGGAACATGATCGCAACACTCGGTTGTTCCGGCCTGAGAAGTCGGCAGTGACGGGACATTGCCTTAACGAAGGATACAGGATGATGTATGACAAGACACAATTGATCTCTCCTGGTTCTCGCTGTTGGGAATGTGTTCTTAAAGCATCCATTGAAATTATATTATGCAGTAATATTATTAACAGGGATAAAGGTTTTCCTCTAAGTAAGATATGGAATCCGATTTTGTCCGCCATTAAACAACAACGGTCTTCTTTTCGATCACTGGATTCTTCCAACTACTGCTGTTGTGATTTATCATTTCTGCCGTCTTCTACCACCAGCATGCTTCGTGTCTACTTGCTGCCAGGAGGCGCTGCCCATAATCTCACGCATGTGCGGTGCTTTGTTCATAGTGTATAAAGGTTTCCGTCGTTGTAGCTGGAATTCAGTTCCGGCGAGGCAGTGCACTAGCTTTAACTCACCTGAAGATGGTGGCCAACTGGTCCGCTGAAATATTGTGTCTGGACGACGACACGATCCGGCTGCAAACCTGTGAAGACTATCATAAGTTATTACACCGGGAAAGTCTACGAAATCAGTTAAAACTTAATATTGTGTTAATAATGGCCCGTGTTTGTACCCAAAACTAGCAAAATATAAAGTGCCCTTAAAAGTTTTCTGACACAATTGAATGCTACTTCACAGAGAATTGGAGAAACCACTCTTCCTTTTAACTGAAATGGCAGCCTGTTCCTCCGTATGGATCTTTGAACAGATCATATTGTAGTTGACTGTCACTGCATGGCAATTTTGTCAACAAAGTCATTGCTGACAGTGCCTGCAAATACATTTGGGAGTTAATGTGACTCCATTATATAATGTAAATTTTGCTGAAGATCTTGCTGAATGTTTGTGTTTAAAACTATTTGTAAAACATTTGATTCAATGAAGTATGTCAAATTTTGCTAAATTTTTTGCTCGTGTAATAACTGTCTGTGTAGAACCTGGTAGAAACTGGTGTGTAAAATTTGGTCTTCATAAAAACACTATTATTGACTAAACATAGAAGTATAATTGTGAATTTCTATGTTAAATTTGTTTGCTTAGTGAACAATGACTTGCAAGACTGATCTTTGGCACAGTTTGTCAATGCAATCAGATTCCTTTCCGTTTCATGTGTAAGGATGAAATTAGGAACATCTTGATTTTATCAGACATAAGCTTTAATGCAGTTTTCTATACATTATAAGGTTTGTTCATTGTATGATGTTGTTTCAAATTGTTTGTGTGCTTCTAAAAAGCAAAAAATCAAGGGAATAGTTAGCACTCAGTTCAAATTGTTATGTTGTATAATCCTTACAAATGAACTTTTCTCCATCACACGAGCATTGAGAGCTGTATTGATTCATTATAATTTATAAAACATGAGTTAAGAGCAGAAAGCTAATTGCATTACATGTGGTAGAGGTAGGGAGTGGGAACAAATAGAAAGCCCAGGAAGTAAGTTACAGAAAACTAAAAGAGAATGAAGAAAGGAATAGTTACTGAGAAGAAATGCTGGGACCAAGGAAATTACAGAAAATGATTAACGCTTATTAAGACTAAGTGGCTGGCGAGAACCAAGGACATGTTGTAACGCCAATTCCCACCTGTGGAATTCTGTGAAAGAAGTAGTAGGAGGGAGGGAATCCAGGTGATGTGTGTGGTGAAACAGGCACCAAAGATTTTGACTGCCATGTTGTAGACAATGCTCTACAGTGTGACACTTGTGACATCGATGCCTGTTTCACAATACATACCATCTTTACTGACTTTCTTGGAACTCCGCAGATGGGGACTGGTGTTACAAGCCCTTGGTGTTCACCACTCAGCTGGATTAAATTATCATTCATTATTTTCTCTAATTTCCTTGGCCTCAGCAGTTTGTTTCAGTAACTACTCCTTTCTTCATTCCATTTTAGTTTTCTGTATCTTTTTTGTATCTCCTTTTCCCCACTCTCCCTCTACCACATATAATGCTCTCTGCTCTTATTAACTCTTGCACAATGTTTTTCCAGTAATCTGTTTTGCTTGTTACCGTACCTTCCACCTTTGAGCTTTCAGATTTTTAAATGTCTTCTGGTGCAGTCCCCAACTATCTATCTTTCCTTCTCATTCCATCTTGTAAGTCCCCCCTGACCCAGGAGTTTGGGCGTCTTTTCCTTGACTCTCCCCATTTCGTAAACCTTGCCAGCCCTTTTCCTTCATCCTCCTTTGCTTTCCCTTCAACGCTTCTGCTAGAAGAAGAAGAATAAGAAGAAGCCACTGACTCTGAAAGCTTCAACATTAAAGAATCTTTGTATGTTTTCTTGTACTCTGCTAGATGAACAGATCTTTTTTATGCATCCAATTACGGTATCAAACACTGAACAATGGAAAGTCAAGAATGGAATAATAATAATAATAATAATATCATGAAAAGGGTAGATTGCTGATTGCTACTCGCCACGTAGAGGAGATGTTGAGTAACAGACAGGCACAACAAAAAGAATGCTATAGTCTATAGTTTTTGCCCACAGACAGCCTTCTGAAGTGGAAAGTGCACACACACATTCACCACTCACAAACTGTCTGGCTGCAGCTGCCAGAGAAAGTGGTCTCTCTCTCTCTCTCTCTCTCTCTCTCTCTCTCTCTGTGTGTGTGTGTGTGTGTGTGTGTGTGTGTGTGTGTGTGTGTAGGGGGGGGGGGGGGGGCAAGCTTTCTGCTTCAGAAGAAGACCATTTGGCCAAAAGCTCTAACATATGATAGTCTTTTTGTTGTGCCTGTCTGCGACTCAATGTCTCCTCGATATGGTGGGTAGTAATTAACCTTTTCATATTATTATTATTGTTGTTGTTTTCAAAAATTAATCATTTTTATTCAACTAAATACTTAGGAATTAAAATTTGTTCAGCTGCCATTGGAATGCTCACAAAGATAATGTTGTGGGAAAGGAAAACCAAAGACTGCATTTTATTGGCAGAACACTTAGACGATGCAACAGGTCTAGTAAAGAGACTGTCTTCTGCTAGAGTACTGCTGTCCCATAGGATTTATGGAGGAAATTGAAAAAAGTTGAGGAGGGGGCAAGCCATTTTGTATTTATTGCG
Organism: Schistocerca cancellata; assembly: GCF_023864275.1. Classification (NCBI taxonomy): domain Eukaryota; kingdom Metazoa; phylum Arthropoda; class Insecta; order Orthoptera; family Acrididae; genus Schistocerca; species Schistocerca cancellata. The sequence goes on from NC_064627.1 coordinate 294,504,146, forward strand.
AAAAAGGGGAGAGAGTGTAACAAATATGATAGGCAAGCTAGAGGCAGTCATTAAAACGTAGGCAGTTTTCTTTGCAGTGAGATCTTTTCACAAAATTTCGATCACCAACTTTCTCCTCTGAAAGTGAAAATATTTCATTGCCACCAACTAACATAGGGCACTTAAGTGTGAATTGCGAGTAATTGTGTAAATGTAGAAAATGGCATAAACAGTGGTGCACACTTCTCTTATTTCATTGGCAGCATGGAAGCAGTTCTGTGCTGGTATATGTAGGATGTGTGGTGTCACTGTTTTTTCGATTCAGTAGTAATCCGAAACACTTATCAGAAGATTGGATGGTATGCTGGGAGGCAAGAAACCAACCAACTTATTAAAATTAGAAAACTATGGGAATAGTCAGCGTACAGCAAGAAATGTAAAATTGTATGTTCAACATTGCAATTTTAGCAGGTGTAAAATGAAAAAGAAAGTACTGTATGTAATTTAATGAAGTTTTTTTTTATGAAAAATGTACTTTATGCAAGAAGCTTAAAAGATTGAAAAAGTGATAACATTAATGTAATACCATTATGCTTTGCAGCCTTGTTACAGTCTAGCAGTCATCTGGAATTGAATGTTGTATGCTAATAAAATATTGATGAAAACTGCTATAAGCCTGAAGTTGTTATTACATAATCCAGATGTTACAATCATTTAATTGTCCCTATGTATTATGTAGAAAATGAGTCAAAATATTTGTGTGTATATATATATGATATATGCATTTTTTCAGTGGCAGAAGAAACAGAGGAGAGAATATATATTCCAAAACGTCCTCCAATTTCTCTTATCAGCAGTTACAGGCAAACTTGGAAATCACGACATAATCATTTTCTACGGTATAGTGATGTGAAGCCGAAGGATGAAAGGAGACCTACTGTCAGTGATTTGGCCAATCAGAAACATGTCCTGCAGAAACTGAATGGTTGGAAGGTTTATCACCTCAGTACACAAATGGAGGACATGGTGGGTCTCTCTCTCTCTCTCTCTCTCTCTCTCTCTCTCTCTCTCTCTCTCTCTCTCTCTAAGCAAGCAAAGATCTTCCTTTGTCTTTTTCACAGTTGTTGTCTGTTTTTATTTAAATTGTGTAACAGAATACGAATATCTAATTAGGTCTCTCATAGTAACAATTGCTCATTCTAATGACCCATGCCAGCAAGAAGTCTGGCCTACTAGAGATGTTACTATCCTGAGAACATTTGTATTTTGTGATACAATAGAGCCAGGTCTGGCTACCTATTTATCGTCACTTTGCATGCCGTTTTATCTGCCTGTTGGTTGTTGGGAGTATGGCTGAGGTTCATAAACTAATAGTAAAGTTGTATCTGCTGGTGCTCACGGTAACTTATAAATAACCTTTCCAAAATTTACTTAACATATCTCAAAATTAAGTTTGTCATTAATAGTGGTCATCTCTAAACAGACATGAACAGTTGCAATGTATAAATTGCTGAAATTGGAATGCTGTGATTTGCCATGATGTTTTCAGCTGTACTTAAGATTTCATCATACAGAAAGCTGTAATGAGGCATATTTGCAATTAGAAACAAACATCTAATTTAGTTTGTTCCAGAGAGATGCAGTGTTCAAACATTAGGTCAGCTGAATATCGATAACTTTTACATATCAAAAATATGACTTAATTTAGCAATAAATGACAGCCAAAATCTTACCATCTCAACATATAGGAACAGAAAAGGCTTAGAGTAATTAAAAATCCATTATATATAGATAGTCAGAAATTCCACCTTCACATTTGATGCCATGTTATAGGATATGTGGTCTCAGTTGTATTAATATGTGGGGGTGGGGGTCACTGTTTCTTTTATTGACAATTAGTGGTTTTTATCTTCCTTGCAGATGATCTTCTGGTGCACCTTGTGGTGCCAGAGCTGAAATCTCAGTAGTAATCAATAAAAGAAATTCTGATCCAGATAGTGTCTTTTTATTTATTAATAATTCAACTGTATTTCTCATTTTCACTTAAATTGGTGTGTTTTGGATTCACAAAGTTAGTAAGTGGTCATAGTATCAATAAAACATGACTGATGTGTTACCAAGTGGAGCTGCTGTACATGTTATAGCCCAACCTTATAAACCCACCCTCCCTTCATCATTTATGACCTTTTATAAGAGGATTATCAGTGCCCCATCCTGATAAACTTAAATTTAACATTTTGTATCTCGTTTTCTCTGTAACTATCCAAGGTAATAAAACTTTGCTAGGATATAGTCATATCTTACACATTCACTAATGTACTATCAAGTTCTAAGTTTGTTAGGAATCAAGATATAATTGATGTATAATCAAACTAAAAGTTCTGTCTCTACCATTGTAGATCCACATAAACATATCATTCTCAATAAGAGGTAAAAATTTCAGAGCTTTCACTTAAGTAGTTTCTGGGGGATAGTGAGAAACATTTGCAAAAACTGTAGTTTTTTAGAAATTGCACTTTCTGTTGTATTTTTGACCACAATTTCTGCCTTGGAGATGCACTTTCTATCCAGTTCCTGTAGGATTGCTTCTGTAATATGGCCAGACTTAATTCCAAATCACTTCAGAAGCTTTATTCAGACTGCATTTCCATCATTGAAAGTGATAACAGCATCATTGACACCAAACTTGAGTGATTTCAAGTTTGAAAGGCTCATTTACATTTTGAGTTTTTCCTGCAGAAATTTCTTCAGATGATGTGGATGAGCTAGATCTGTGTGTACTGTCTTTCTTACAGCTCCAACAGCCTCAGGGATGATGTTTCTGTGGATGTATGCTGCCTCAGCCTCAGCTTTAAATAAGTCAGTAGAACATAAGTTATGTAGTAGATTTTCATCATTTGATGTCTTGTAGAACAACATTACTCATACTGCTTCCAGGTTGTTAGTATTTTTCCAACGGGTTGGCCTTAGTATTCAGTTAGATGATTGACTGTTTTGTCAGTCAGACATCCTCTAATAGTTTTGCCACCTTTGAGCTTTTTGTTGGAAAAGTTGTGTCTCATTTTATGCAGTCAGGTACTCATTTTTTTCTGCATGTGACACACATTCTAACGTTTGCAGTGTTAGATTGTGATAGGGTCTGCTGTCAGTTATTGATGTGAATGAACTGGAATCACCATGACCAATGAATTTAGAATAGTGAACCCCACATTGTTCTTGAGAGTGCTGGAGCTTTCATATTTACTCACAGTTGTGTTTGTGTAGTTGATTTTCATTTTTGGTATCCAATTTTGTGTGTCTGTGCAAGATTTTGACAATACTTCAACATCAAGCACCTTTCTGGTAGTAATACTTACGGAAGCTACACATGAGTTTTAAATTGATGATCCCTTTTCTGCCATGACCTGTCGAATGCTATGCAGATGTCACTATTACCATAATTTTCTTCATCTGCTTGTACTGTCACAGATTTCAGTTATTCTTTTGCAGTTATTTTTACTGTTTCTGCTAAAGCATCTGTGTATATTGAAACGTTGGTGGGGGGTTGTGAGGGAATCATAAGAGCACACAGTTTTCCCAGCCCTAGGACCTTTAACGATGCATCTCAGCCCATAGAAATATCTAACATTCATCTCAAAAAGGTTATTGTTTCTATATTTTTCAGATGTCCAGAGTTGTTTCCTACTCTCACAACTCGAACAAGAGACATCCAAATTAAGAACTAAACCATTTCTTTTGAAGACATTTTCAGAAATTTCTCTCTCTCCACCACACAGATTACAGCATGCAGTTTGATCAAGCATTGTTTTTATTACACTTAAACATAATACTAAACTGATATCCCTGGCACTGGTTTCACTGTACACTTAATTACTATTCACATGCTGCTTCTTGGGAACCACTTGGGGTGAAGAACTTGTTTCAGCATTGCTTGCCCTACTCTCATTCGCTGAATTTTTGACTTCCAACTGGATATATTTGGTAGAATCTGTTTCTCTTATTTCTTCTCCTCTTAAATATTCCCTTTGGTAGAGTCAGTATTAAAGAGAGAAACACAACTCAATGAGCAACAAGTCCAAATGTGCACAACAAAAAATGTATACTTGAAAAAAGAGACAGCATTGGTCGTAAATTTTTCTATTGCAAAATCTATTTTCTGTCACTGAGTGACCATCTTCAGTGCTATATTGTATAACAAATTGGGATGCACTGTTGTTACTAAGCTTACGGCAATCACATAGAGTCTATGTGATTGCCGTAAGCTTAGTAACAACAGTGCATCCCAATTTGTTATACAATATAGCACTGAAGATGGTCACTCAGTGACAGAAAATCGATTTTGCAATAGAAAAATATACGACCAATGCTGTCTCTTTTTTCAAGTATACCTGTTACCTGGTCGTAGTGCACAAGACAACATGGAGTCGCCAATCAACAAAAAATGTATTACACCTTACAAAACATGGATGATACCATGCATTATACCACAAACAGGAATTGATGTCACAACAACCAATGTAGCCAACCTATGCAGCTGGATGCCCACTATAACTCAAAATAAATCATTGTCTTCTTTAGCAAACTGTTCCCAGTTTATCTTGTCATAACTGGAACCTGCAGAAATTACTTGTGCAGTAAATTATTTCAAAATAAATTAAAAATACTTAGTCCTCCAAAATCAACAAAACATACATCAGATTAAAGAACTCCTAACAACAGGTTTCCTTAAAAATAAAAATAAAAACTGACGTTTTGTACATACACTTCCTTTTATACACTACTTACTGTAGCCTCTTGTCCTTACCACTTACCGTAATGTAAACATTCTGGAGGTTGGCATAATACTTGTATTCTGCAGTGATTGCTTGGATGTTGTCTTTGATTTCAGTCCCCCCTGCGGGTTCGGGGATTAGAATAGGCCCGAGGTATTCCTGCCTGTCGTAAGAGGCGACTAAAAGGAGTCCATCCCCCTCACGGGGGTAGTTAGCGCCTGCGTCCGGAGACGGACGGTTCCACGACCTCTATTTGCAGTCATTTTGCTTTTTCACTTCTCGTTTCTTCCTACCTTTGGTTGGTTCCTTTCTTTGCTCTTCTCCACCTCACTGTCTTCCTTACTCTTTCCCCTGCACAATCTCCTTGCCTTCTTCTCCTTGCCTTCTCATTGCCTTCTTCTCCTTGCCTTCTCATTGCCTTCTTCTCATTGCCTTCTCTGGTCTCCGCCTCGGCGTTTGAGACAGTCTGTCCTCTCTCTCTCTCTCTCTCTCTCTCTCTCTCTCTCTCCTTTTTCCTCTTCTTCCTTCCTCCCTGTGCATGCCTGAAGGCCGACCCACGCGTTCGCACGCGTAGCTGGTGACGGGGTAACGCGTAATTCCCCGCCCTGGGTAGACATGTAAGGCATGCGCGTACCCCCTGGTAAAGGCCAGGCCTGGGGAGGAGTGATTGTCTGAGCTGACACCTTCGGACCATGCCGATTGGTCCCTTCGTCTGTTTCTCGGGAGGTGTGACCTGAGGTGTAAACATTCACCTAAGGCGGGAGTGCCCTCTGAGAGGGTCCCCACAAGGAAGGAGCGCGCCTTCGGAGACGCTGGCAATCATGGGGGATTCCTCCGCAATGGATTTCACTCCATCTCTCTCGACTTCTGCCCAAAAACGGAAACGTGACCAGCCACCAGTGACAAAAGTACTACCGCCTGCCCCACAGTTCCTCGTCGTTTCTCGATCTGAGGACGGAAAGGATTTTTCCTCTGTCAACCCTTTCGTTATCCAGAAGGGCGTAGATGCCATAGCCGGATCTGTCAACTCTTGTACCAGGTTGCGTAACGGTACCTTATTACTAGAAACTGAGAGCGCCTTTCAGGCACAAAAACTGCTTCGGGCCACACTCCTGTACACGTTCCCTGTCCGGGTGGAGGCCCACCGAACTTTGAATTCGTCTCGTGGTGTAGTCTATACTAGCTCCCTCGACGGATTGACTGACGAGGAGATTCAATCTTTCCTCGCTGAGCAGGGCGTGACGGCTGTCCATAGGGTCATGAAAAAGGTCAACAATGACCTTGTACCGACCCGGACACTTTTCTTGACCTTTGATAGTATTAAGCTGCCATCGCGCATCAAGGCGGGCTACGAGGTTATTTCTGTTCGCCCCTATGTCCCGACACCTACGCGCTGCTACCAGTGTCAGCGTTTCAATCACACTTGACAGTCTTGTTCCAATGCGGCTAAATGTGTCACTTGTGGCAGGGATGCCCATGAGGGTGACTGTCCACCTCAGTCTCCTCGTTGTGTGAACTGTCAGGGTGACCATGCCGCATCCTCCCGCGACTGTCCTGTCTATAAGGAAGAACGCTGTATCCAAGAAATTCGGGTCAAAGAGAAAGTGTCCACCTCGGATGCTCGCAAGCTGTTGGCTAGTAGGAAGCCCACGCTGCTCCCAGCGGGGAAATACAGTACTGTCCTCGCCTCTCCTCGGACTACCAGGGAGGTGGCAACCCAGACATGCGAACTGACCTTCAGCACCACGGTCATCTGTTCGGCCAGTGCTAAGATTGCACGGTCGACGTCTCCTCTTCCGCCCATCACCCCACAGACACCAGCCCCTTCATCAGCTTCTGCTAAGACGAAGACCCAAATGTCAGATGCACGGGCCTTCAAGAAGGAACCATCCCATGCAGACTTCCTACGTACCTCGACCTCCCAGCCTTCGACCAGTACTTCCACCAAACGTCCTTCCAAGAAGGCTCATAGGAAGCACAGTTCTCCTTCTCCGCCACAGCGCATTTCTTCTCCTGCGCCACCCAGCGGTTGCCGCCCCAGGCCGTCATCCGTTTCGCCTGGCCGCACTGCTGGTAGCCGTACATCTGGCCGTTCACCGGCGGAGGAAGCTCCCCCTCCCGGCCATCCTCCCAAGATGGCCGATGAACTTATAGACCCAATGGACGATGACTGTCCGCCTACTGATAGCGGCGGCGGTGCTCACTCGAAGCCAGGCCCTCAGCGTCCTTCGAGGTGACCCCTTCTTTAATTTTCCTTTCTTCTTACGATGGCACTTATTCACTGGAATATTCGCAGCATTCGCTCCAACCGAGAGGACCTGAAGTTGCTGCTCCGCTTGCAACGTCCGCTCGTCGTAGCCCTCCGGGAAACGAAGCTATGCCCATGCGATCACATTGCCTTGGCACACTACACCTCTGTGCGTTTTGACCTACCCCCTGTGGTAGGTATCCCAGCTCATGGAGGGGTTATGTTGCTGGTCCGGTATGATATTTACTACGATCCCATCACGTTGCACACCGGCCTGCAGGCAGTTGCCATCCGCATTACTCTCCCCACTTTTACATTTTCCATTTGTACCGTTTACACTCCATCGTCATCTGCCATTACCAGGACAGACACGATGCAACTTATTGCTCAGCTACCTGCACCATTTTTGTTAACTGGAGACTTCAATGCCCACCATCCCCTTTGGGGCTCTCCAGCATCCTGCCCGAGGGGCTCCCTGTTAGCAGACCTTTTCAACCAGCTCACTCTTGTCTGCCTCAATACTGGCGCCCCTACTTTTCTTTCGGACACATCTCACACCTATTCCCATTTAGACCTCTCTATATGTACTCCCCAACTTGCACGCCGGTTTGAGTGGTATGCACTTTCTGATACATATTCGAGCGACCACTTCCCGTGTGTTATCCATCTCCTGCAGCATACCCCCTCTCCGTGCTCCTCTAGTTGGACCATTTCCAAGGCAGACTGGGGGCTCTTCTCTTCATGGGCGACCTTTCAGGATCAAACCTTCACAAGCTGCGATCGTCAGGTCGCACACCTCACGGACGTCATTCTCGCTGCTGCTGAATATTCCATCCCTCACCCTATTTCTTCTCCACGTCGCGTACCGGTCCCGTGGTGGACCGCAGCATGTAGAGACGCTTTACGTGCTCGCCGACGTGCTTTACGCACCTTTAAACGCCACCCTACAGTGGCGAATTGTATCAATTATAAACGATTACGTGCTCAGTGTCGTTGTATTATTAAAGAAAGCAAGAAAGCCAGCTGGGCTGCTTTCACAAGCACCTTCAACAGTTTTCCTCCTTCTTCTGTTGTCTGGGGTAGCCTGCGTCGGCTATCTGGCACTAAGGTCCACTCACCAGTTTCTGGCTTGACGGTCGCGAATGACGTCCTTGTGGCCCCTGAGGATGTCTCCAATGCCTTCGGCCGCTTTTTCGCAGAGGTTTCGAGCTCCGCTCATTACCACCCTGCCTTCCTCCCCCACAAACAGGCAGAGGAGGCTAGGCCACCTAACTTCCGCTCCTCGAATCGTGAAAGTTATAATGCCCCATTCACCATGCGGGAACTCGAAAACGCACTTGGCCGATCACGGTCCTCCGCTCCAGGGCCTGATTCTATTCATATTCAGATGCTGAAGAACCTTTCTCCTGCAGGTAAAGGTTTTCTTCTTCGTACTTATAATCGCATCTGGATTGAGGGACTTGTTCCCGCATGCTGGAGCGAGTCTATTATTGTCTCGATTCCTAAGCCGGGGAAGGACAAGCACTTGCCTTCCAGTTATCGACCTATCTCGCTTACCAGCTGTGTCTGTAAAGTGATGGAGCGAATGGTTAACTCTTGATTGGTTTGGCTGCTCGAGTCTCGACGCCTACTTACCAATGTACAATGTGGATTTCGTAGGCGCCGCTCTGCTGTTGACCATCTGGTTACCTTGTCGACCTTCATTATGAATAACTTCTTGCGGAAGCGCCCAACCGCGGCTGTGTTCTTTGATTTGGAGAAGGCTTACGACACCTGTTGGAGGGCGGGCATTCTCCGCACCATGCATACATGGGGCCTTCGCGGTCGCCTCCCTCTTTTTATTCGTTCCTTTTTAATGGATCGACAGTTCAGGGTACGTGTGGGTTCTGTCCTGTCAGACACCTTTCGCCAGGATAATGGGGTGCCACAGGGCTCAGTTTTGAGCGTCGCTCTCTTCGCCATCGCGATCAATCCAATAATGGATTGCCTCCCAGCTGATGTATCTGGCTCCCTTTTCGTGGACGATTTTACCATCTATTGCAGCGCGCAGTGTACACGTGTCCTGGAGCGCTGTCTTCAGCGTTCTCTTGACCGTCTTTACTCCTGGAGTGTCGCCAATGGCTTCCGTTTTTCTGCCGAGAAGACGGTCTGTATTAACTTCTGGCGCTACAAAGAGTTTCTCCCACCATCCTTAAGACTCGGTCCCGTTGCTCTCCCAATCGTGGAGACAACCAAATTTTTAGGTCTTACACTTGACAGGAAACTTAGCTGGTCTCCACATGTGTCATATTTGGCTGCCCGTTGTACCCATTCTTTAAATGTCCTCCGTGTTCTCAGTGGTATGTCGTGGGGAGCGGTTCGAACCGTCCTACTTCGTCTATATCGGTCGATCGTCCGCTCCAAGCTGGATTATGGGAGCTTCGTATACTCCTCTGCACGGCCATCCATCTTACGCCGCCTCAACTCCATACAACATCGGGGTTTACGACTTGCGATCGGAGCATTTTATACTAGTCCCGTAGAGCGTCTTCATGCTGACGCTGGCGAATTGCCACTCACCTACCGGCGCGATATACTGCTTTGTCGGTATGCCTGTCGGCTACTGTCAATGCCCGACCACCCGTCTTATCGTTCCTTTTTTGACGGCTCTCTCGACCGTCAATACGGGTTGTATGTCTCTGCCCTGCTACCCCCTGGAGTTCGCTTTCGTCGCCTCCTTCAACACCTTAATTTTTCACTCCCTGCAACCTTTCGAGTGGGCGAGAGCCACACGCCACCTTGGCTCCAGGCTCAGGTCCGTGTTCACCTTGACCTCAGCTCGCTCCCAAAAGAGGTTACCCCCGGTTCGGTCTACCACTCCCGTTTTGTGGAACTTCGTTCGAAGTTCATCAATATGACCTTCATTTATACAGATTGCTCTAAGACCAATGACGGGGTCGGGTGTTCTTTTATTGTCGGGGCACAAAGTTTCACATACCGGCTCCATGGCCATTGTTCGGTCTTCACAGCTGAGCTCTTTGCCCTCTACCAGGCTGTTCTTTACATCTGCCGCCACCGACATTCTGCTTATGTCATCTGCTCCGATTCCCTGAGCGCCATCCAGAGCCTCAGTGATCCGTATCCGGTTCACCCTTTCGTACACCGGATCCAACGCTCTCTTCGGCAGCTGGTGGACGTCGGTTCTCCGGTTAGCTTTATGTGGGTCCCTGGCCATGTCAGTATCCCTGGGAACGAAGCTGCAGATGCCGCGGCCAAGGCTGCAGTCCTCCAGCCTCGGACAGCATCTTGTTGTGTCCCTTCATCCGATTGTAGCAGGGTTATTTGTCGGCACATTTTATCGCTGTGGCATGCCGATTGGGCTGCACTTACAGACAACAAGCTTCGGGCCTTAAAACGTCTTCCCGTGGCTTGGACGTCCTCCTCACGCCCTTCTCGGCGGGAGGAGGTAGTTTTGGCCCGGTTAAGAATTGGACACTGTCGGTTCAGCCATCGCCATCAGCTGACAGCTGCGCCGGCGCCGATTTGCCCATGTGGGCAATTGCTGACGGTCCGCCACATTTTAATGTCCTGTCCGGATTTTAACACACTGCGTCTAGATCTTAACCTGCCATGTACTTTAGATGCCATTTTAGCGGATGACCCACAAGCAGCTGCTCGTGTTCTTAGTTTTATCAATTTGACAAACCTTACTAAGGACATTTGATGATGCTGTTTTTTAATCCTATGCCTGTCAGTCTGTCTTTTATCGTGTTTTCCCTTTTAGTTGTTGTTTTAAACTTGTGCCTCGCGGTGCATTCTTAACGTGGTCAGGGCGCTAATGACCATTGAAGTTGTGCGCCCTAAAACCACAAAAAAAAAAAAAAAAAAAAAAAATTGATTTCAGTGAAAATACAATTGTATTATGACCACTTATCTTTGATATTTGTTCAGTTTCATGTGCAAATACTTCATTTCTTAAACTAAACAATTCCACTTTTTTCCTACTTTCGATTTTACTCCTGACTTTGTATTTTGAATAATGTCTACCTTCCATTGTCTGCTTTTCTACCAACCTGCATTACTTTCATTTTCCCCTCTTCCTTTTCTTCTTACTCCAAAATATTTTTTGTCATTTTACATAGTTTATAGCTTATAGCATAAATGAACAACTATATTATTTTCGAAACATAAGACAGTCAAAATTATCTGTACTTCTGTGCTTAACGGTGTTGTGTTTGTTGCACTGTTGGTTATGCATGCAGGTGCTAATATTGCTGTAGTAATGTCAGTGAATGGATCTAACGTAGATCAGATACTGAGAAGCAATGACTGTGTAAACATACTGCATCAAAAATGGCTCTGAGCACTATGGGACTTAACCTCTATGGTCATCAGTTCCCTAGAACTTAGAACTACTTATACCTAACTAACCTAAGAACGTCACACAACACCCAGTCATGGCGAGGCAGAGAAAATCCCTGACCCCGCCGGGCATACTGCATCACTTGCATTGTGCTCCAGAGAGGGAGAATGCAGTTTGGTATTCACTGGTAGACTTGCATCACAATTTGGAGCACAAGTATAACGCAAGAACATGGCTTTGGCTGCACATCATCCACCAGTGAGATTGCTTGTGGCCTACATTACGGTCCTTCCTTTTGCATCATTCATCAGGGTCTTGGATTCTGTATGGTCAGAGATGGGTACAGTGGGGGATGTCACAAAGTACAGTTGAGTTATCATACCTTAATGAACGATTACAGTAATGCAGATAGTTTTTGAGGAGGAGATGAAACAGCAGTCAACTGCTAGCCAGACTGTAATTACCCAGTATTGCTGCCGTAGAAGAAATTAGACCCAGGCTGCAATGGACTAGGTGCTGATAACTTCATTTTAGTACACAAAAGTACCTAGACTAGAAAATTAGATAAAATGGAGGTGTTTGATGAACAGTACATGACACAAAGATCTATCAGGCAAGGTGCCGATGCCAGGAATTCACATCAAACATGAAAGCCAATTCTCACAGAAACAGTTGTTATTAAGCAGTAATGCACACCTACATTTGGCTCAGCCCATCATTGAAACTATGAGCCTTCAGGGAACTCGTGTGCTTATACAACCAGTTCAGTCCAGATCTGTTCATAAACTTTTCAGGTCACTAAAAGCTTAAATAAATGCTTCACGGAGTTCTGCCACATCAGATTTTATCAGTTTCCAGCAGTTTACAACTTTCTCCTTTGTCACAGTCAGGAAGATTTCAGTAGGCCATTGGGTACTTACATAGGCTAAATTATGTCACTGAAGCATCAGGGAGTCGTGGCACTTCCATATCCTATATGAGATTACGTTGATGTGTATGACTGATGGACATTGGTAGGGATGCTGATTTCGTATGGTGATAGATAGCTCACTTATTTCTGTGTTGCCTTTCAAGCATCAGACGTCCATTCTTGTGCACCTCTAAGGGTGTAGCTGCTGTCACACATGCCAATTTTTACATGTAACTACTACTTTAAGCAGAACAGTGGCTACACACTTAATGGTGCATAGAAGGTCAACAGAGAACAAAGTGAGTCATTCACCATCTAATGTAACTGGCATCACTACCAAATTGCCTAAGTCACAAACATAAATGTAATCTCTAGTAGCATATTGAACTACCATGACTTGTGATGTCTCCATGGCACAATTTGGCCAACATAAATATCTATCAGCCTACTGAAATATATCCTGAAGATAATGTTTGATGAAATCATTAAAAGATAGAGACTGATAAATCTGATGTGGAAAGAATGCCATAAATAATTTATTTAAGAACGTTGCTATGAAAAACTACATTCACACTCTGCAAGATCATTTCTGAGGTAACTGGATTGTCATTCAAGATTGAGGTCAAGTAAACAGTGCATTTATGGTTGTGTTATCAACTCAGAATCTTCATCGTGGAGATAAAAGTATATTTAACATTGGAGTATGGTAACTGAAAGGGGGCTCCTATGTCAAAAAAACATTATTAGAGGTATGCATCAATAAACTACAATGATGAAGAGCAGATAATTTTTGACTTGTCACATATGTTACTGTGTTTGAAGTTTTACTAATCATGGATGTATGCATGTTGCAGTCTGAGTTGGAAACTCAGGTTTTTGAGAGGCTAACCAATATGCTGAAATACATGGAGAGGAGAACGGGGAAGGATACTGAGAAGGATGTAAATCGTGTTGTGGAACTCATCAAGGTACAGTATACCATATTAAACAAGATAACAAGTCTCTCTCTCTCTCTCTCTCTCTCTCTCTCTCTCTCTCTCTCTCTCTCTCACACACACACACACACACACACACACACACACACACACACACACACACACAAATATTTTTGTAACACATGCTGAATCTTTCTGAATAAGCTGAGATGTAAATAGCAGCTACTAAAATGAACAGCACATTTGAGTAATGTGTTAGTAGTTTTGATCCCATATATAGGTGTCTTGTTTGTAAGCAAAAATCATTGGGTGTTTGGTGATTTTTGGTAGGAGGAATGATCATGTGTCATAATAAACGTGTAAAAGTTCCTGTTGCTATTTCTAAAATTCAAAAAGTAATAAGTCCATCTCTGATTTCTGTATAAATTAAGTAATTTATGTATTAATTAAGCTTTTGACAGGACAGATGACAGATGCAACTCTGCCTCAAAATGTTGAAAGATAATGCGCGTAAGAATGCGTTTGCAAAATCAAAAGTGCATGAATGTAACAACGTATCAGTGCGCTAGATTCTCTGCATGCTGCGCCAGTCATGGGCTGTTGAATGGTACTCATCATGTAATGAAATGTAAGACTCATCCATGGGACGCAGCATCTGTAGAAAAAAGAAATTTGTGTATTTTTCTGCTAGTGTCAATTCAAAAATTGGTATAATGCAGGAAGTTTTAATGTGTCAATTTTAGGAGGTGGGTGTTTTGAATCATGACTGCACCAAGTATTAGTAGAGATTGGAAGTGAAATACCTTGTTTATAGACACTGCTAACCTACATCAGAAATAATTATACAGTAGCCAGTACCAAATATTTTGTGTTGAATATTGCTCATTATTTCCTTTCCTTGTTTATAAATGAGTGAAGAGAGTAATCTTGGCCCTTCATGATGTTTCGTTATGACTCTCAACACCAGAAGGGGTTGGTGATCCTTATGACTATTGGCCAGTTCTGTCTTCATGGAAAAACAGGACAAGGGTGTAGGCTGTCTGCTGTAAGAGAGGGAGGCGGGGATTATTTTCCTCTCACTGCTAATCATCATAATTCTACTTTGTGTACACTCCCAGCCTATAGTGTCTGCTTTCTGCAATTTTACAAGCCTCTACAAATATCTGCAGTGCTCTGGTTTCCCACCAAAAGAAACTCTTGACAGCTCTCAGCTTGGAATTCACCTCATTACAGATGACATATTGAAAGCTACGTATAGTGCCCTTACCTATCAGAACTTCATGAAAGTATAGCAGCTGATGTGGGAATATTCCACGATGACAGGCCAAAAAGAGTGTTGCATTACTTACCGAACACCCTGTGTATATCCTCTCTACTCCAGTCCTCATCAGTTATTTTGCTACCCAAACAGCGAAACTCGTCTACTAATTTTAGTACCTCATTTCCTAATCTTATTTCCTCAGCATCACCTGATTTAATTTGACTACATTCCATTAGCCCTGTTTTGCTTTTGCTCATCATCATCATCTTATGTCCTTCTTTAAAGATACTGTCCATTCTGTTAAACTGCTCCTCCAAGTCCTGTGGTATGTCTGACGGCATTACAATGTCATTGGCAAGCCTCAAAAATCTATATTTTATTTTTCCCTGAATTTTATTTCCTACTCCACATTTTTTCTTTGGTTCACTTTACTGTTTGCTCAATGTACAGACTGAATAACATCGGCGATGGCCTACAACCCTGTCTCTTTCCTCAACCACTGCTTTCCTTTCATGCTCTCTTATAACTGCTGTCTGGTTGCTGTAAAAGTTGTAAATAACATTTTGCTCCCTATATTTTGCCCCTGCTCCCTTCAGAAGTCCAAAGTGCCTATTCCAGCCAACATTGTCAAAAGTGTTCTCTAAGTCAAAAAATGCTGTAAATGTAGGTCTACCTTTCCTTAACCTATCTTCTACCAAAAATTGTAGGGTCAGTATTACCTCACACGCTCCTAAATTTCTCCAGAATCCAAACTGATCGCGCCCAAGGCTGGCTTCTACCAGTTTTTCCAGTCGTCTGGGAAAAATTTGTGTTAATATTTTGCAACCATGATGTTTTAAACTGATAGTTTATAACATTCAAGCCTGTCAGTAGCTGCTTTCTTTGGAATAGGAATTATTACATTTCTCTTGAAGTGTGAGGATATTACGCCTGTCTCAAACATTTTGCACACCAGATGGAATAGTTTTGTCATTTCTGGTTCTCCCAAGGCTCTCAGATTTTGTTTTATTATCATTACTACTATTGTTATTCATTTTTCTATTTTATGTTCTTAATTGGGCACTTTAGTCAGTTATAATGCTAGGCGTTCTGCCCAATATATCACATTCTTTCAGATATTTTTTTCTTTCTTTCTTTGTTTGAGATAATCATTCCTGCAGCCCTTTCATTGATCTTTGTTCGTAGTGTGGTTTGTGTCTCTTACAGTCTTTTACTTTGGCTGTTTTGTTTTTTTAGGTTATTTACTGTAATTTGGAGTTCTCTTATATCTTGTTTAATTTTTGTGATCCATTAATGTTGGTCATGCTGTTTCACAGTCATTGTTACTCTGTTACTGATTCTTTTTTCTGGTGTTGTCATCAGATGTACAAAGAAAGAGATGTGGTTCTTCATGATTGTGTTCATTACTGGTTCTATTTCCTTCTATTCTGTTTTATTTGTAGCTATTCTCCATTGCAAATTTACTTTATGTTGATTGTTTATGCAAGTTCCAATTATTCTTCTGTCTATCCTGAGTATTCTGTCAGTTTCTGCTATATTAGTTTGGAAGATGGCTATAGCTGCATATGTTGTTTATAGTTGTGTAGTTGGTTTATAATGTTTTAATTTTGCAACTGTCAATAGTCTTTCTTGTTGTATGTATTTTTGGTAATGTAATTTATTTTGCTCAGTTTTTAAATTATATTTTGACCTGTCTGTTCCTCATTAGGTTGTATGTTATGATTTCGCATAAATATTGTTAACCATTTTTATTTCCTGTTCTTCTATTGTAATTTTGTTTGCAAGTGTTGGATTGGTTAGTATAATTTCTGCTTTTTCAGATGGCATTCTAAGGCCAGTTTTCTGTTTTTCTTGTGTCAGTTTACCTTGTTGTCTGATTTCTTGAACATTGTTGGCTAGGAGAACAAGATCAGCTGCAAATCCGGAACAATTTTAATGTATATGATACTTATTCTTATGTTCTTTGGGTTACCCTTGTACAATTCTCTCATTATATATTCCAGAGCACAGTTGAATATCACACTTAACAATAATTGAAAGTTGTTGTGTACTAAACATGAAGCATTGCATGATACATAAGTCTGTGAAAGGTTATTTCTTTTTAAGCCATTGACAGGTTCAAGCTTGAGTTGGCTCATGATGCATTCGTGAATAACTGAATTGGAACAGCTCTCAATGTAATGAAAGTTGTACGTATTGATTTGGAATCCCGGTTGAGCACACCTTTTAAATTTGTCATATATATTCAACAGATAACAGTTGATCTTCATCAGCTATTTTTAGGAAATTAGAAAAGCTTCCCCTCCCACTGCCTTCTCCCTGTCTTATTACCAGCTTTGTGATAATTTGTTTGGTATTTGTGTCTTTGTTGGAAATTTACTCTTCACAATACAGAACAAAAGGAGGCATATTTGACAAAGATACTTGACATTTGAAGAGGATTGTGATGTTGACACTAATGTAATTATTTATTGTTGTGCATGCTGGATGATATTGGGCAAAAAGCTTTTTGTAAATTCATTTCAAAGTGAAAATAAGCATTATCAAAGATTTAATTGTCTTTTTTTTCTATTAGGGCAACATACAACGAAGCAAAGTGATAAGTGACCAAATGCAAGAAGCCAAACTGCAAGTGATGAAGGTGTTTGACCACAAGTCTCACGTGGCGGAAATAATTACGAGGTGTGCTAACAAGCGTTCTCTCAAGAAACGTGATAAGTCATAAGTTGTGTACCACATCTCAATGCATTTTAACATGTAGCAAGTGCAGTGTAATAACAAATGGATTGGTCTGAGATGACAACAGCTGTAGGGAACAGTTAGTTACATTTTTTACTATGTGCAATGCACACTATGCTTGTGTTGTGGTGGAAAGATCATAGTCTGTTCAATTTTTGATGAACTTTAAGTAAGATTTTGCTATCGGGCTATGATACAGGCAATCACAGTGACTTTTAAGGCTGCAAAAAGTGGCAGTATCAGAGTTGTAAATAAAAACATTCCTTTATGCCATAAATGTAAAGATTTTATGTTAAATCATGTTTAGTACAATTGAATGAAGTTTTAATTGTAATGTTTAAAACATGTAAGAGTTTATTGTGCAGGATGTTCTAACTTGCTGCACCTGTCAGTCATTACTAGTGAGTATACATATTTTAAAATGTGTTATGTAAAGTTTTAAGCAAACATGATAGCTTTATCAAAATTCTGAAAGATAATTGCTTATATACAGAAAAAGCCATATTTTAAAAAGTAATTTACAGTTTATTAGATAATTTTGATAGTGTTTCACTATCTCACCACTTTATAGCATGACACAGAACAAAAAACGTTTTTTGTAGAGTATAATCTAATTTAAATGATATTTCATGTGAAATGTTAAACAAATTTTATTTAATAACACACTCGTGAAATATTTATTTGGAAATCTCTGTAAAAATTAGTGATCTATTTTTAATGTGCCCAATCATCTAGTCATTGTACTTTGTCTCTTATTACTTGCAGTCATCTGTGTAAATGTGCGTATTTGTTGTTTTTTGATTGTGGCCATGGAAACATAATTCTAAAGATATGTTTCTCAGCTGTTACTCCCAGTGATGTCTTTGTTTAATGATGTTGTTGTAATAAGTTTGTACATGTATTTTCCCTTGTAAGAGGGAGCATTGTCATCTTGGCAGGGGACTCAGAAGCACTATAAAATCTGAAACATAAATTATTAATATGCCAAGTTGGTTGTTTAACAAACACAGTTACAATATTTGTTATTGTTTGAAAGCAGTTGATCAATTAATTAATGAATATTTCATTACACTCGGCATAACACTTAATTGTTTTCAGTGAACTGCTCATAACCTCCATCCATCTGTGATCCATGCTCCACAAGGCTGGAGTAGTAGTGAACAATCATATTATGGAAAGACAAAAAACAGTGATAATTTTCTGTTACATATGCTGGTGCCCTTCACTGTACACTAGTTTTCTCCTATTTATTATAATACCAAATTCATTACCATAACAAAAGAACTGTTTGTATGTCATCAACTATGCAGTGTCTGCTCATATTCTCTTCATTATCAGGAGATATTTGTAGTTCTATTTTTCCTTTGTATTTAGTTGCAGAAAACACTCAGTCTGTGTTTATTAAGAATCTTTTTCTTAAGCCTGTGTGTGTTAATGTCTGATAGCTGTATCATTCATTGTTGAGAGTAAATAATACTGAGGAAATATAACTATGAAACTATTTCTTGATTTCATTTTAACAAAGTGTAGTTCAACATATGTTCGGAATGGCATGTTCTGTCAGTGTGTGTAGTTAACTACTAGGGGAGTGTTATACTTACGGTGAATTTGAGATAAGATATTTTTTTTTTTTTTTTTTTTTTTTTTTTTTTCCAGAGTAAGTAACAGGTAATTCTCTCTCTCTCTCTCTCTCTCTCTCTCTCTCTCTCTCTGTGTGTGTGTGTGTGTGTGTGTGTGTGTGTGTGTGTGTGTGTGTGTGTGTGTGTGTGTGTGTGTGGTGGGGGGGGGGGATATTTTTTAATATACCGTGTGTGTGGACCAAATTCATTCTTCAGTATAGGTTTGAATACTCTTTGCATTTTAATTACAAAATAGTACTAAAATTTTACAGTATCTACAGCTAAGGGATTCATACCTACAGTTTATTCATCACTCTCCTGTGACCACTTTAAACTATTTTAATTACATGTATGTGACCAAGGAAAACAATCTACTCACTGAGCAATAGGAGATTATTACACACACAAAAAAGTAAAACAGAAAAAGAGATGGGGGAGTGCAGAGTAGTTGGGCAATATGTGCATATTTGGCCATATCATTCTTATTGAGTTTGGGACTTCAGGTACTATGCCATTGAGTTTTATCCTGAAGAATGCAAGTCTCACTCCAAGCCTCCATTACACTGAATTAATACTATTTGTTTTTGTAAGGTGCTATGATGGAGAGTGTGTTTTAAAATTGTAGAAATGTGGTTCACAAGATGATATCTGTAAAACACAAGCCTACAGGATAGTCACGAACATGTAAACTTGTATAAGACAATAGTTTTTGGGTATTGTGAATCTGAATAGTACATAATTACAGCAGGGACTTTACTAAGAGTGAGACATGTTTTTTTGTGAGTGCATATTCTTATAACTTATCAAATAAATAACTTTTGGTAGCTATGGAGAGAAAATTTGCATGGGACAAAACTTTTAGAGCTTTTGAAATGTTAAGTTGGTAAAACAATCCACTGCTGATAATCATAATAATTGAGACAGTAGCCTTGGGTGAACAGTTAAAGAAAAAAAAACACAAAAATCAGATCAACATTTATTGAGAACTGGACATGTAGTGAAAAGAATGCAAAGAGGAAACTGAAAGAAGAGTAGCATGAAACAGGGATGTAATAAGAAATGCTGTGTACATGAATTAAGATGAGAGAAAGCCAGGGTTAAATGATGAGTAATTCAGATACCACCTTGGACTAAATGTTGTACTGAGTTGCTTCTTGTTTTTGGTACACATGCTATAGAGACTATGGGGCAGCTATGATGTATGCTGCTGAGCTATTCTGCATTCTCCTACTCTCAGCTGTGAGTCTTAATAGTTAACCACATTCCAGAAGTCTATAGCTTCAGTAGTCAACATGAACTGAATAATGGAGGTATCACAATTAAAAATCATTTTATTCAGGGGCCAGCAGAATTGCTAACCACAAGACAAATCAGTGATGAGTACTGCCAGTGCCATCATCTACAATTTCATTCATTCGTTCCATTTTAAGGAGCAATGTGTTCTAAAGTTACATTAAAGAAGTCAGTTTACTTTAAAAATGTGTTATTTTTAATTGAATCAATTTCCCCAGATTCCTTCCCCCTCTTTACAGGAAAACATTTTATTTAGGGGTTTTGTGACAGATTATGCATTGGAAACACTTTTACAGATATATTTTTAATCATGTAAAACCCATGTAGATTTATTACCAAGCTGAAAATTTTATTAAGAGTTTTAAATAACAATAAGTAAGAGAGTACTGATGTTTTGACTTACTTTTCCTTGTTTATCTCATGGCAGTGTGTTGCACAGTTTCTGTATTTTTAAGATATAACAGTTACACTTGAAAAGCTTTATTTCCTTCTGCTGCTACTCTGCAGCCACTCCCCCCCACCCCAATACGAAATCTTTTCTGTTTCCATGGACATGAGAGTATGCAGTCCATAAGCTGTTTAAAGTGTTCAGGAAGTTTCATTTTGGCATCATCTATAGATGACCTTTTTACAGATTGTTTCACCTTACCTATAACACATTTCACCAAGGAGAAGTTATTCTGTTCATATGGTTTTTTTTAATGCATACTGAAGTGTTTTTGTTTTTGATAAGGCATGTGATCAAGTAATATTATAATTGAGTCTGAAAGGAATATTGCTATCAAGTGAATATAAAATTAAAATAGAAAAAATAGCTAAAAGGGAACCACCTTCTGCTGTGGATTCTATCTGTACTAAATTGGAATATATATTTTGTAGTACAGTAATGTACAACTAGCTATGGTAGATATAATGATTTCTAATCATAGTAATTTAAGAAGACACCAAAATTCAGCTCCCACATAAATTAGAAATTAATAAGATATCCAACATCAATGTCAAAATTGTTTCACGTCCGTCATTAAATATTCAGATTTTATATATTTTTCAACACTCAGGGTGCTGAAATCAGTTATTAATTTTTAAATGGAATATTTTCTCATCTGTTGACTTGGGATTTTTCCCTCAAAAGGTGTTATTTAGTTTCCTCTATAGATGTGTCACTTGTCATGATGTTAGACAGCAACATAGTCTTATTTGTACATTTTCTGTCAGTTGTTTTTGTAATTTATTTTAAAGAATCAGCCATCTCTCAGTTTAAAACAATGTAATAACTGCCGTAGTCATTCTTGTCAACCTTTTCCTTTGGAGTAGTTTGGATTTTCAGTGTGTGTGTGTGTGTGTGTGTGTGTGTGTGTGTGTGTTGGTGTTGCAGTTGCTGTTTATTAGAAAGCTATTGCTTTATTTTGTAGAAATATGTATCCTGTACAATTGTTTGTCAGATAAGTGGCAGAGAGAGAGTGAAAGATGTATATAGAGGAAATATGCTGCCTTAGATATATGTTTGAAGACCCCAATTTGAGGGCATTGTCATTCCACTATTGTGCTCAGCTCACTGTTGAGTAGTTACGTATAAGGAACTGAATTCCTGCAAATCTGTTTGTTGGGATTGATTCTCTTTCTTGTTTGGGCTTTCCATTAATTTCAAATGCTGTGCCCACTCTCTCTCGCAGTCAGGGTGAAGAGTCAGGACTGTGATTTATGATAAATAGTTGTAATTTTACAGGATAAATCTTTCACTCAGCTCTAATGTCTGATGTCAGATTAAAATTGATGTTAGTCCAGTATTTAATTGTAGACTGTTGCAAAGGTTCTGGTTCAAGTATTGCTCTAGTTTGATTTTTTTGTTCTTTTGTTTTTGTTTGTTTGTTTTTGTTTTTGAGGAGGAGGAAGAGGGTAGGAGGGGGTCCTGAAATTTTAATTACTCTTACTTTCATTTGTTCGAATTTTACACTGAAATTGTATTATAAAACAGTGATCAATTGAAAGTTGTTAATAAGTTGAAGAATCATTTGAGAGGAACGAGTGTGGAGAGAGGAAAGCAGTGGCTTGTTTATCGAATTGAGTAGCAATGGCCATTTTTTCAAGTTCATGACCAAATAAGGATATGTGTGACATCAGAATGTTAGATATATACAAAAGGTTGTTAGATATATGCAAAAGGTGATAGAATTTTGTTTTTAAATCTGTGAGTTTCCTTCATATTCCAACAAGAGAGGAAATGGATTGAGGACAAGGATTATTTGAGGACTAGACACAGTCAGGTGAGACTTGTTGACTTTCTGAGGGGAGACAGGGCAGTACAGTGCAATATAATACCACACAGTACAGTAGGAGAGAAATGTAGCTCATTTCTTTAAAATAATTGGTCTTGAAATGTGCCTCTGAAGGTATTCGGAATGAGTTTTTCCTTGTGCATATATTTTATTGACTTAAGGAATGAACACTTTCAACAATATTCGCATTTAATTAGAATTCATGTCTACAGTTGCATATAGTAGCTGTGAGATTGTATGACGTCATGTCAAAGGCTTTATTCCTTGCTGTGTAAGAACCAGGACTGATAATCAAACTGTAATTCACTGGAAAAAAACATTGCACTGTGAAATGTGCCCAGAAGTTTGTTTACAATAAGTTAGCAGAGGCTTATGTAATAGTGGAAAATTGGTTCTTGTATTTCATACAGTGGCAGTTTGAAGTGGTTTGCAGTGAGTTGACTAATCTCTCGGAACTTGACTGAATTTCCATTCTTATGAAATGATCTGGCAGTTTAGTCTTGAAGGACGTAGCACTTTTCAAAGAAAGAAAGTAGGTTGTTTTTATTACAGTTCCTGCTACAGCTGCAGTGAGTAGTCATTGAAGTTTTATTAGTTGTTTACTGAATCAGTGCTGGGTATTAAAAAAAATTTTGAATGAAATTTTTAAAATATTACTCATTTATTGTGGTTACTGACGTACAGATTTTCTACATGTACCTAATTATTCTTGTATTAGTCCGTAATGGATAGTGCCCTGAATAAATGGGAATTAGAGCTTCATGAGAATAAATGTTACGCATATGGGGGTAGTAGTGGTTTACTTGTTCCATACAGTTAATTTTCCTCCAATAGAAGTGCACTCTTGACAACAGAAAGCAAAGCATAACCTAGCATGTTTTTGATGGTACAAGTTCATGCATCTGTAGCCGCTCTTTTAGCAATATGTTAGGCAGAAGTCATGTGTCAAAACAAGAACAGAAGCAGCACTGATGTAAAAATACACTTGAATATTTGAGCTTCAAGTATGTTCAAAAATTTCCTGATGGTTTTTGTGTATTGACGTCTCCAGTTCATGTTTTTACTTCTTTGTAGTACATATTCCTCTCCCATTTTGATTAGTGTTAACGTTTATTTTTTTAGTTTAAATTTCAGTAGGTGCTATTTGGTATCTTATTAAACTTTTTGTGGGAGGTTTTGGTGCTAGAAAATAGAAAATAGAAGTGATTAAAATACAGATTGAAAAGGGCGGTACTTAACCAGAATGATTTCAAAATTGCATGTCCCCCCCCCCCCCCCCCCTTGCTATGTTTTCAGTGAACTCTAGAACATCACTGTTAAATGTTTCTTTTCCTAATTCATATGTTGGAATCACAGAATAGACGCAAGTGTAAGTGCTAAGATGTTTTTCTTTCTCTTTTTTCCTTCATAATAGATCCATAGGTATCACACTTCCTTAGCTATCATTATTAGACCGTTTACTTTCAGCATCACCATATGACAAAACCAGGACAAAAGAATTCTTTTTGGTCTCAAACTGAGGTGCCCCAACAAATACTAACTGTATCATGACTGTCATTTCCTAACTCTAGTTATGCTTATGTAGTGCACAAACACTCGCTATTTCTTCCTGTCATTGCATAATTTTACATACATGACATCATCTCAGATATTGCCGTGTCAATTCACAATTTCCTAGGCCTCCCTCCCCCCACTCCACCCTTTTCCCCCCATGTTCTTTACCTTGATAGATCTGCAGTGAGCTTTCTTTGTGTTTTGATTTTGTCCATTCTCAATGAGGAGACCATATCACTATAGCTTCTCCTTTCCTGTAGCATTAGCGATGTGAATTTTGATGTCAATTTGTTCTTGTTCATTTAATTTTTGATTTGTTCTTTCCTACTTATGTTTAAACTGAATTTCATTTCTAACAATGGAAACTCCAAGTTGGAATATTAACAATAAAAGGAAAAGATAGATTGCTACTCACCATAAAGATGGCACAATGATCTGTAGAGAGGTGCAACAAGAAGATGCCCAAAAGCTACATAAATGTGTAACAGTCTTTTTCATTGCACCTATCTGCAACTGAACTTGTCATCTTTATGGTGAGTAGCATGCTGTCTTTTTCCTTATATTGTTGACTTTCATGACTTTAACTTATGGACGTGTTTCTTACTTTGGAAGGTATGTTACCATCGCATTGTTTCTTTACGATATAAAAAGTGTAGTGTCACAGGTATTTATAGTAATGTTTTCATGCTGTAGTGTATTTTCTGAGAAAAATAGATGAAACACTTGTCACGAATGTTTGGGTCTCATTTTGACATTGCGTATTGAGTATCCCAATGGAATGGCTAAGATAGCTTAAATAGCTTGTCAGAAAGTGGTGTGTGTATTCTTAGCCAAAATTTATTGCAATTTTTTTGTTTGGATGTATTCTTGTGTCGGGGAGGATGAAATTTTCTTGACTGGTGTGTTATGTACTCATCTCTGTGTCTTATTTTTTTACATGAAAGTTAATTCACTTAAATCAAACATTTTCATATTTGAATAGTGATGTACAGGTGAGTCTCTTTTAATACTTAATGCAAAATTTGAATATTTGTGCAATGGAAATGATTGTTAGTGCATGGATGGGTCAAATTACAAATTTGTAATTGGAAGTAGATAAAAATTATATTTTAAGAATCCCTGTGAAAACTAATTTGTAATACCCAATATTAAATACGTTCTGTACAACTTTAGTTCTTTCTTCTGTAAACTCCAAAGAAACAAGATCATAATAAGGTATGAAATTTCTTGTTAAGCTGCTGTTATGTAAAATTGGTTTTTGTCATTTAGCTGTGGTTAACAAAAACTGAAAGTGCGTAGGCTAATTCCATGAACTCTTCAAACAATTTGTCTTGAACTATAGGTAAACTGTTAACACTCGAACTTTCTGATTCATTCCTTCACTTATGTATTATTCGGGTATAATTATTATCTTCCCTCCCGTGTATCTAGTGTTGGGTGGTGGTTGTTCTTATTGTTGAACCTTTTACTAGAAAAAAATACGGACTTAAGTTCATGAAACTGAAAATACAGAATGAAAGTTCTGTTGATGAATTTCAAAATTTATTTTACTGATTGTAAAAGTCTTCTAAACACATCAAATTATGAGGCAAAGCAGAGGTAATAAACTGTTATTAAAGATATAATTGTGAGACAATTGTGATGACCGAATCCAATATCTTACATTGTTTGTTCAAAGCATAAATAACTCCATCCTGATAAAGTACAACAAAGTATTGAAAGTAATTCAGAAAAGAATGTCAGTTGGCACATCTTATTATTAAGTTTCTGCGTTGTTTTAATATCGTGAAAACATTTGAAATTGTGATCAAACAAATGTGGAGTTCGATTTTTGCATGTTCGTCACAATTTTATGATTGCAATGCTTGTTTTTGAACATTCATTAGAATATATGATTGATTTGTTATTATTATTATTATTATTATTATTATTATTATTATTATTATTATTATTATTATTTTTGGGGGGGGGGGGTGAATACAGTCAAACCTAAAATCAAAAATATATTGCAATATATCTCTTTTTCAATAAAAAAATTGCTAATTTGAATTATTTTTACATGAATAGCAAAATAGTCCTCATGCGTACGGTTTGGTGATGTTGGAATCATTGTGTGTAGTTCTACGATATGAAAGCAGAATGTGTCTTCTGGTGTGGAAATTCAGTGCACTACTAACTGTAGTGCAAAAGTGGTGACTGCATGATGATATGTCAAAGTAAATTATTATTTAATATTTGTGCAGATGACAGTATATAGTTATGTTGTTTCATCCACTGTTTTATTTTCTGTTCTGCTAACATGCCTTCCAAATATTTAAGATGTGTTTATTTAGTTTAAAACCCACAAAATTATTTTATTGATATCAAGGAAGAAATTGGGGAGAAACAAATGCCTTTTAAATAGAGAAAACAGACAATCCATGTCTATGTGATAACTGTTCAAAAGTATTTTGTTCTCATTTTTAAGTTGTGTGATGTTGGGCATTGGTTTCATGGAAGGTAAATCTCTGTGCTTGGCTAAAAGAACTAAATTATAATATTATTGGTAAGAGTAGTAAGACAACAAATAAATTTACCTTGAAAAAGTGTTAATGACATACATTTTCTTCTTTATTTCAGCATTTCATAATCTGTTTTCATTCATGTGTGATATTTCACTCTGCCTTCTTTTTCCAGTTAGTTTTAAGTGCTTAACTTAGGACTTGTGGAATGGTCATAACTTTTAATATACTGTTTTATTCAGTTGTTCCCTACTAAGTTTCTTCATTTATGCAAGAGATATAATTTTATTGAAATATTCACCATCTTCATTTCCCAGTAAAAATGTATTGCTTCATTTTGCTGTGAATTTCACTCTCATTAGCTTTTACTTGCAATTATACTTTACGTGTTTCTCATTTACTTCCATTTGCTGCTGCAGATGTAACAGTGCTTCATATCTTCGTTTTTTTTCCTCTGTTCTGAGTGTTTCAGATTTTATAGTTACAGTGTATTAAAAGTGCTTCTGAGTCGCAAGAAGAGACTGTACTGGAACAGCTTTTTTGTTCATAATACTCTTGGAAAACTATCTGAAGTTTTCAGAGTCATAGGCTGAAATGTGGCCAAATTACATTATTTTTAATAATTACTTTTAATAATGAAGTATACTTTGTCAGTGAATGTTTATTGTAAAAACCACTTAATTTTATTAAAGAGGATTGACATCTCAGAAAAACTACAGTAGTTGTAAGCATTTTGTGACTGCAAGTTGGAACTGCAATTTATGCTGTGATATATGTTACTTAATTTCACTGACTGTTGGTAGATTTATATGTTTGCAAGTGTGTGTGTGTGTGTGTGTGTGTGTGTGTGTGTGTGTGTGTGTGTGTGTGTGCGAGAGAGAGAGAGAGAGAGAGAGAGAGAGAGAGAGAGAGAGATATGATTTTATGTTTTACTTAGGACATTGCTTTAAATATATTTGTTTGTAATGTAATTTACTGTATTATAATTCTGAGGTTATGAAATCTTTTGAAGTACAACCGGTGACTACAGTTTTGCCCTAGCAAGCTAGGAAGTGAAACTTTTAATATCTTACATGCTATAATTTTACATGTGCAAATACCTTGATAAAAACTGTAATTTTATACCTGATGAATTTTTATTTGACTATTAAATACCTGAGAATACTATTCAGATAATAAAATTATGCATATCAAATTTTAAAAAAAATCCATTGTCTCAATTTCATTTTTTATATTATATTGTTCATAGGGTATGTGTACAGTTTTCTGTAGAAGCAGTTTACTCCCTAAACTGAAAATACTGTCTTTCCAAAATAAGTTTTGGGCAGCTAAAACAATCCTCGGTTGTCAATTTCAAAAACCAGAAACAATGATATAAAGAGCAATTGTAACATGTAATATACAAGCCAAGAAGTGTCTTATAGCAGGTGGATGGTAGCAAAGTGAACTTTGTAGATGTGTTCCTAAACCAAAACTCAGTGCTCCCATTTTGCTTGATTGTAGCAAGAGGACATCAAGAAGTCAGTGACAGCAGTTACAAGAAATTATGTTTGTGTTGTTACAGTCTCTGTCTTCACTAAATAACAGTAGATTTTAATGTTACAGTGTTTTTGTCCATGGAAAATGACATTTGTACATCATTATGTACAACATGTTTAAATGATTATGGGAAAAAATTTCATTCAGGAATGATGGAGGAGCAAGAATATCGCAAAATACTGAAACTTTATTCATAAACCCTCCAGACATATGGATGTAGACAGGAGTGGGTGGTGGTAGCCTTTTCACCGAATACTAGCAGGATTTTGATTTTACAAATATGCTAATTGCCTCTTCCCCCACCAGATTCCTTTTAACTGTGGCAGAAGCAAATGGCATTCAATAGTTTTTGCTGTGTGTATTGTAAAGTCTATGGTGTTATCTGAAAACTCTTTCAGGTTGCAATTATTCAGCAATACATATTATCATGAGTTATTCACATTCTGTAGATGTTTCAAAATACTGGCTGTATCACCCTATGACAAGAATAATCAAGTGGAATCAGACCAGATGCACATGCTGGAGAAATAGTAGTATATATTCTTCCACTCCACCTCTGCAATTAAGTCTGATTTACATACCCATAAGCACCATATTAAAAAAGTCCCTTGTGTTTAAGGTTGATTTTTCTTTGGTTGCTCTTAAAACGAAATTGGCTTATGGCTAAAAGTTAACTTACAGTGATAAAATCTGCAAATTTCTCCAGATTTCTATAATTACAGGGGAGCAGCCTGTTTTCATGGATTACTTTCCAAACATTACTGCTCATCATGTCTATTTAACATGCAGTTGATTGAGTACTTACTGTTTGACCAGGTAGAATAGGGCACTGTGTCTTCAAAGTAAGAATTTCATGTTACATGTCTGCTATGTTCCAGAATAAATCTTTCACTCTGCTGTGGAACCTTTTCTGGGAAACTTACTGGTTGACTAAAATTGGATGCTGGACTGGGACTCAAACTTAACTTTACTATTTTAACACTCCTTTGATACATTATTTTGCCTTTCATATTGATTTCATTAGCTTTGTCTGCTTATAGTGTATCAAATGTACTGTAGTGATGTTTTATCAGTGTGTAAGAAATAAATACACTGAACCACATTCTGGTATTCACAATGAAGTACTCACTGTGAACAAACTGTACAAAATGCTGTTAAATCCACCTAATGCTGTTTGTCAGTCTTAGGCCCCTACATTTTAGCAGGATTGCCTCATTTCGTATTGGTTGCCACAGGGTTGTTCTTATGAAGTACATCTAAAATGTTTCCTGAAACAACACAAAATACCTACAATGCACATTTGTCTATGTTAATAAATGTGCTAAAGAACATCAGCAGTGGCT
This sequence comes from Schistocerca cancellata, assembly GCF_023864275.1. Taxonomy (NCBI): domain Eukaryota; kingdom Metazoa; phylum Arthropoda; class Insecta; order Orthoptera; family Acrididae; genus Schistocerca; species Schistocerca cancellata. The sequence goes on from NC_064627.1 coordinate 294,533,457, forward strand.
CCATTTCGAGCAGATTTAAGTACTGATGTCACACTTCCCTAGTTTCCATTGAACCGTGATGAACATACCTGTTCATTATGACTGACAGTTGCTTACCAAATTCCAGATCAGTCTGGGAGCATCATGTCTTGTCCCCTTTGTGGAAAGGTTGGATCCATTATGTATCAATGAAGCCTCCACCTTGATTTCCATTCAAATTTCTTTTTGCTCAGCAGTTGATTTGTGCATTACATAGTGGGGCAAGATATTCTGCTTATCCAAATCTTTGTGAATGATGCCATTAAGATGATAACGTGATAGGAAATGTGGAGAGGGCGTGGAGGAAATGGGCTCCTTGACTAGGAGGTTAGTCTGTGGGCACTGGGTTGGAGCTGTTGGTTGACTAGGATGGAAACCCTTCCACTGCCACAATAACACATTTGTTTTACATTTTACTACAGTTTATGACTGGAATGTCATGTTCAGATCATCTACTTCACTAATTCAACATAAATCTGTTAAAGATATCACACAAGGTTTTAAGTTGTGAAAGAGCTCTGTTAGTTGCTGGCTGTAATCTGTCATTGCATAGCAGCCACAAATGAAGCAACATAGAAGATGGATGTGCATGGGATGGTGAAGGTAAGGAAAGTGATTGAATATCTTAGCAAGGTGGAGATCAAAGCATTGGAATATGAAATTTGATTCTCTGAGTTCTATTTGAAAACTTTTAAATAACAATGTTCCTTGTTACAGTATCAGTTCTATTTTAGCAAAAGTAGTAAAACCAGTGATGAACAAAGTTTTGAAGTCCCTTTAGTGGATATCTCCCCCTAAGTATTGTTCCAGAAGAACCTTCTGAAAGCAGCAGCTGTAGAGCCTTTGTAAGAGGGTTTTAAATATATAGAAATGTACACAGCTGACAGAAGAGCACATTTGAGCAGTTCCTTGTGTAAATCGATGTCACTTTAAACAGGAATGTCAGTTTAAACAGGAAGCCATGGTCAAATGGAAATTGCTACATTATTTTGGCCCATGGCCGAGATTAAAAAAAAATTATTCATAGTTGATAATTTGACAACATATGGTGAGTAACTGTGTTCACTGCCCACCTAAGTAATATGACCATCCTGTCAACTAACTACTTCAGACATTGCTTCTAGCCCATCATCTGTTTCTAAAATTTGTAACAGCATGTGCCTATGCAAAGACCTCGATGATGTAAAGAGGAACAGTTGCAGTAATACCCTGACACAGCATGCACCGCGTCACCCATTGGGCTCCAATGCCCACCTATCAGTCAGTGCCCAGCTAGTTACTGAAACCATGGACACTTCAGCATGTGGTGTACATCATTTTGGCAGCGGCAACACCACGACGAACCCGCTTTGACTTCTATAAATCCGACTATCCATCCAGGCTGGTCATCGATCAAATCAGCAAGTCATTTAGTCAGTGTGTGTCCCAGTGTTCGCTTCCACCATGGTGCCACTCCACTACACTGTTGTCTTGACAGGACCGCCTATCGGTATCCAGCCATTGCCTGGTGGACTCAGTGTCAAACTGAAGCCCTCCGAGCCACTGGGATGCCTGCCAATTCCAGTCACTGGTAGCCTGCTGTCTCATATTCTGCTGGCAGTGTCAGCCTGCTGCATCATCCCTGACGAGCCTCAGCCCCAGCCAGGGATGTTGGCTATACAAGATCATGCCACATGTGGGCCAGTGGCGTACTAAAACACTTCATTGCCAGATCCGTTGGTCAATAACCACCTTCAGGCAGTGCCAGATGTGTGCTTGAGCTTGTCACTGGAGTAAGAAAGGGACTGTATTGCTTTCAGATGACTTCTGGATCATTGCAACCCACCATCCCTCACCAGAGCATGCCCACACTCTCTACATGTCAAAACCAGAGAAGTGACTGAAGGATTCAATCTAAGTTCTTCGAGATAGGAAACCAGTGGTTGGAAACTTCTGACTAGGTCATAAGCAATCACCGACAAAGAACAACCACCAGGAATACTTCCTAATCTTTAAATACAAATATTAACAGAGGTTCTGAGAACAAAATCATTTGTGTGAGTACACTAAGATAAAAAGAAAGGAAAAGTGGATTTTAATGTCCTGTCAATATTGATATATTTAAAGGAAAAAAGTAACAACTCATCTGTGTAAAAAGGGAAGAGGGTTTTGGTGGTGGACGTGTTGAAGAAACTATTCTGACATTCATTTGAAATTATTTAAGATGAACAGCTGCAAAACACCAGAATCGAGGTGTTTGTGTACAGTTTCACACTCCAACCCAACAGAAACTTCTGGATATTAGGAACGCTTGGTGCCTGGTCATTACAGGAGGAGTGTTAGATGCTATACGCACTGGCTGCCATGTGTGTTACGCTTGCTACAGCAGGATATAGTGTGTGGGAAACCAAACAATTTTTTAGACACAGATTTCCAAAAATTACTTGCAGTGGGAAACCAAACAATTTTTTAGATACAGATTTCCAAAAATTACTTGCAGTGGAAGAAATTTTTTGCTTTCACTGCAGATGTGCAACATTTGATCATTAAAGTTAATGAAAGATAGCAAAGGCTGTGTTTCCACAACAGAATTAGAGGATGTAGTCTAGACTGTGGGAGATCTACTGACAACAAACACTTGTCACTTTGCTCATTCCATGTGCAATTTAGAATAGTGAGTGATACTAACTAAACAAATGTTCATGTCTCGGTTACTATTGGTGTGAGCTTGACCTAAATGGTTTCACAATCAACAATGCAAAAATGTACTGCTGTAAGAACTTTTCTCTAGTTGGTTTTATTTGTACATTTATCTAGTTCTGTCTGTATTAGTAAACTTATTGAAAAATCCTGATATTCCCTGCAAAAATGGCTTGCCTACACCAGAAACGATATACTTTGAATCTTCTTTTGAGTCAACTTGTTAGTGAGTACTTGTATAGCTGCAGTTGTGACCAATGAACAGCATTCCTTATAGGCATGGCCATGAGGGAACTATTGATCCAGATGAATGGCCACTACCACCAAACTGAGCTCAGAGGCCAACCAGAGAACAAATTTGCTGAACATGATATGTAACTTGATGTGGTTATCATTGGTCATTATCATAAGCCCTACCTTTTGGATTCTCCAGCCTAACACCAGCATTTGTGAACTATGTGGCTGGGATCTCTCTCTAAAACACACATTTCATTCCCACAACCCCACTGGACCCCAATCTTTGCTAATCCCTAGTCTCCCCCTACCTCATCCCCCCCCCTTCCTCCACAGCGGAAGTGACCATGATGGTGCAGTGGCAAGACAATGGACCCATATTGAGGAGGATGCTGGTTCAAATCCTCATCTGGTCTCACAGATTTACATTTATCATGAGTTCCCTGAATCACTTAGGGCAAATTCTGGATAGTTCTTTTGAAAAGGGCATGGCCGATTTCCTCGTACATCCCTCTCCAATCCCAGCAAGTGCACTGCTTAATTCTGGGCTGATAAGTGAGAGTGCAGCTGTGATAATGGAGCCACCTACACCTCCACTGTCGGGTACTGTGTTACAGCAATACTTCTAATGCCAAATATAGTGCACAGTATAGGACACTATGCAAACTTGGAAGGTAGATGCCTGTCTGTAGGTGTTATTAAAACAGGATTACAATATTAAAAATTTACTGCCCACAAAATACAAAACTTGACATATCAACATTCAGGCAGCCAGTGCTTGCGGGAGTGCAGGCCGTAACTGCCTGCACAATATGTGCTGACCAGGATGTGGCTCGCAGCCGTGGTGGTGGCAGCTGAATAGGTGGTGTTAGCACCAATGTTGTCACAACGCCATTACCCCACAGAGTTATCAAGCAGTGTCCTCTGCACTGCCCACAGTGGGTAACAGCTTCCTGGAGAATTTGACCTGGGCACCCATTACCCCATGGTAGACTACTACTGCCATTTCTGCTCGACGTATGTGGAGTCGTGCAGAGAAGTGGCTGTGGCCTCCCATCAGCAGAGAGACTGGCAGCATTGAAGTCTGGCACAGTAGCAGGAGCATGTGGCACAGTGGCATGCCTTCATGCTTCATGGATGATGTCTGTTCCCAGGTCCTGCTAGTTAGGCCTTCAGAAGGTCTGCCGGAGGGTGGCAGTCACAGTTCCTCATCAGTCTTGACTCGGTAGCTAGCATTCCAGTTAACAGCATTTACATCCCTCCAGATAGGACTTGCTGCCCCATAGAAGATCAAAGGTGACCAGATGAGCAGAAGTTTGACCAACATACCCTTCCCTCCTTGTTGGATGGCTGAAAACTGAACAGATCTCCACCAAAACAGTAGTAGTACTCGTAGGGCTTGTGTGCTCTGATACAATATCATCATTTGTCCTGCTTTTCTTGTGTGCCAGCTCTTCTTGAGGATTTCACAACTTTTCCTTTGAGACATTCTTTGTTTGTGTCAATATACTGCATAGTTATAGTTCAGTCCAACTTAAGTTGTGTTTTTTTTGACACTGCACAGTCACCATTATGATGATATCTCTCTCTCTCACCATGATGTCGTTCTGCTCATTGCTTGCTCTGGCACCCAGTTCATTCCAGGTGTCACAGTAGCTTCTGTGTTCTGCACCATCAGTGATCCCTTTCTCACTGGAATTCTGCCTGGCTATTGACTTGTTCGGCTCTGCATCTTGCATTGCCAGGGAAGGTCTTTCAGATTTTTCTAGCTGCACCAAGTATAATACTGTGCTGTGCAACAATTCATGGGTGGTTCATTGTGTCCAGGATATTTTTAACACTTCGTACAGCCATATTTTGGAGGCCTCATTCTTATTCATTCTGGCCTTAGTAATTGTCCGCGCGTTCATTCCATCCGAGAGTACTTGGACCATGTAACATTTTTGATTCTTCAGTTTCTCGTGGCGTTTTTGTTGACTGAACAGTGCACGTGTACTACTAGTCTGTAATGTCCAATGGGCACAATATTTCAGTGATCAAAGGTGTTACCATTGTCAGATGTGCTGACAATGGCAACATGACTGATCACTGACATATTGGGCTCATTGGACTCTATGGATCGGCAGTACACTCATGGACTGTTCAATCTACATGGCATTTAATCATTCAGTGTCTTAGTTGCAGGTTTAAATTATGGTTGGTAAAATAGATCTCATCTTAATAAAAGGGCAGCTCTGGCTTCTTGAATTCTGCTATAGATTTCCTGGGTCTTATCAAGTTTATCATTGAGCCATGTACTGAGATATTTATATTTTGATACTCTTTCAATGGGTTCGGTGTTGATAGTAGTACCTGATGAAATATTTGGAGTTTTATTAGTATTCATTTATTCTGATAAAATTTAGATCGAGGCCAAAATTGCCGCAGGCTCTATTAATTTCTTCAAATAGTGTCTGTAACTATATTACATTTTTTGGTGGTATGTGTCATCAGCACATACTATTAATCAGTTTTCCATTGATTTTTATACCTATTTTTATGTTTTAATATAGCTTGCCTTCAAACAGTAGTTTTGGAGGCATAAAAGAAGAGCAGCTTGGTCAGGATGAGTCATTTCAGCATTGGAAGGGAGTTTTTCAAAATTGAATCTGAATTGATCTGTAATACATTCTTAGAACGCAGGATAGAAGGGCTTGTCTGAGTGAAAATAAGGGTTGACTGCAAGGCTAGGTGGTTAAATAAAATAAAGGAATAGAAAAGCATGAGAGGAAATGCTTCATATTTTTGTGGTAGGTCATGAAGCACAGAGCCAGAGTTATATGGTGGAAATGTCTACATAGCTCTCTAGTTGCTTATGAAGAATTGGATAAAACCTTTGAGATGCAGTTGTGTCCCGTGACCATCCTTAACTTGTGTCATCATGGGAGGTAAGATTGTGCAAACTCATGTGCCCATTAATCCCATGTAAGTTAATATATCCATTTCTATTACTGTAATACTCTCAAAACTTGGCTCGTGGACTGAATGAACTGATTGTAATGAAAAGTGACAGTTCCACGTATCATAATGTAAGGTTGTGACAAAGCAAATGGGCCCTCCCCATCTATTATGTTTTTCTACTCCCTTAAGTAACCAAATTTTTTACTAGTTTTTGTCTTATTTGCAATACAGTCAAAGATATAATTTCACTTAAATTTATTATTCAGGTTGTTGATTCAATTAACTCAATGTGTTTAATTAGTTTACATTGTGGTGCTTTTAATTAAAAGTTACAGTTGATTAAAGTTTGCACTATATTTCGCCATATGAAAGAAACCTTTGAGCTATTATTTCGATTTGAGAAACATGATCTATACCATTTAACAGCGAAGCTTTCCAACCTTACTGTATGGTACTTTAAATTACCAAAAACTAATTACTTGTGCAGTAATTAGCATCAAAGTTTTTGACTATTGCCAATATCCATTGCAAATTTTATCACAACAATTGTTATACACCAGACTTTGATGGCTTACTTTTGTTACCTTAATTTTTCTGTACCATATGACATACAGCATTGATTAAATAACTTCTTAATGCAATTGACTTTGAGTCACAGCGTGATGCTCATTCATATAAACAAGGGAAGTCACACTGCAGAAGAAAAGTAGTGTCAATGTATTTATCAAAATTTCTAACAAGTAACAGTTTCTGTACATTAAAATTGTATTAATTCTTATAGTTCATAAAAAATGTTAGGGGCAATTGAAAAGTTTCTGTTTGAAGGCTGTTCAGTCCAGGATTGGTATGCCAATCAGACAAAATTGGCATAAGCATTGAGACAATCATCTGACCAACACACCATGTTGAACGTACCTTTTTGGTTAAACACTTGACCTGCTGTGTGAAGTTAGTCATAATAGTAATAGCATTTATCATTGGAATATCTGTCTGCCCATACATCCCCGTCTTGGGAAAATGCCAGTTTCATCTCATTCCAGTTAAAAGCAACTACAGCCTTGACAGTCCAGTTCATTCCCAGTGTTAAACTTTCATTCAAATCCTCAATCACTAGAAAGCCCTGCACAAAAGAAACATCATTTATTTTGAAAACCAATTAAACTTGTCTTGTGATCAGTTTCTACTTTTTCCAGTGGCACCTTTAAATTTGATTCCAGTTACAGGAAACTCAGCAAAATTCTCCCCATCTTTTATTGATATTCCACAGATAGGACTTCCTGTGTTGACCAGACAGTTACCCCTCCTATTACCAGTTTGAACACAAATGTGTGAACTACCCTGTATATCACAGTCATCAATGTTTTCATCTTCGTTCAACAAATTCTCTTCTATTTCTCTGAAACTCATACCTCTTTTTCTCTCTATAGACCCTCCATTTTCCACAGGCTGGAAGCTTTCCAAAACTACATTGTTATCTACTAGCTCTTGATTAGGTTAAAAATTCACTCCCACTTTAAATGTACAAGTGGACAATATTTCACTGATACTAAGTGGTACAAGCAGATCATCATGTACTTTCCTATTCTTTGCGAAATCAATATCGAGACCTACAGTTGGGCTTTTATCACATTTCATCAATCTTTCCTCTTTCATCTCAACCTAAATCATCCCATCTAATTCTTCACAAAGCATAATATCATCATCACTTTTAACAACAGAAACATCATTAATAGTATCATTACCTAAATCATCATCAATAACATCATCATTCATAGTGCAAGATCATCAACATCATAATATCATCATAACTACTATTTGTCTTATCCCCCCCCCCCCCCCAAAGTACATGATTACATGATTCTCAGTCTCAACACATTTAACAGATAAGTTCCTCAATCTTTCTGGTATTTTCATTATTCATTAATCTGAAAAGATCAAACTTATCACAATCATCAATATCTTCAAAGTTCTGTTACAGCTACAAGATTCATGAAATAAATTTGTCAAGACATCATCATCATCATGATCAACTTCAGCCCTGTGCTTCCAGTTTTTTTTCCTCTTCCATTTCCATTAATATATATTCTCAAAATCCCGTGCTAAACTCTATGTTGTTTATCTGGTGTGAACTACTGTAATCTCTAATGTGGCACTTCCTCTGAAAGTTATCTATTCCTCTCCTAAAATTATTAGTCTGATTTTGGTATCTGTTTCTTCGTGCACCAAACTGACAGGCTCCCTATGAGGTGTGGTATAATTTTCTGATCTGTTCCTTCTGTTCTCAAAATTCCTATCATAAAACCTTCTGTCATTACTTTCCCATTGGCTATTTCTTTGCTCACGACTCCTTTCATCATCTCTGCATTTATCATTCCAATTAATATATCTCCTGTCATAATCTGTGTGTCTGTCATTCCAGTCATTCTCTCTCCCGTTACAGCTATAATGGTAATTGCTCCTGTTATCCCTTCTCCTGTCTCTGTCTCCATGATGATCATTGGGCCATCCCTCTTTCTGATAAAATCCATGTTCTCTTTGCCTATCCCCCTGTCTTTCATATGTTTCCTGTGTCATACCTAGTGTATCAACATATTTTAAAATTTGTTCAGTAGATTCATCTGGTTCATATACTAACCCCAAATTTACTTCTTGTGGTAATCGTCGTTTTAAAGCATCTATTTGTATTATTTCATCAGTTGGTTTAACTAAATACGCAAGTGTCTTAGGTTGCTGTTCACAGAAGTCTTCCATGTGAAAGCTGCCTTCTCTGAAACATGATCCTTTCAAAAATTCTGATTTTATCCTAGCTTGCTTGGTTTCAGACAAAAATTTACTCAACAGACATTTTTCAAATTCTGCAAAAGTATATCTGTACACATAGTCTACCGTATTTACTCGAATCTAAGCCGCACTTTTTTTCCGGTTTTCGTAATCCAAAAAACCGCCTACGGCTTAGAATCGAGTGCAAAGCAAGCGGAAGTTATGAAAAATGTTGGTACATGCCGCCACAACTAACTTCTGCCGTCGAATATATGTAGCTCTACGCAGGCATGCTCTGTAGGGACAAAGATAAATACTGGCGCCAAAACCTCTGCGTCAGTAAATAAATTTAAAAAAAAAGTTGAAGACGAGCTTTTTTTCTCCGCCGCGAGTTTCGACCACTGCATTTTCATACATTATCCAACGAAGTAAATACAAATTCCGTATTGTTCATCTTCGAATGTAGCACAATTTCAGTGTACTACGAAAATCTGACTGGCAAGACTGTTTGGGATGTTTGTCAATATGGCCAACTCTACGTTCTGAATTTTTTCCTATGTGTGAGAAGAGATGGTTGCTAATAGGAACCTGATGAAATTTGAATCACATACAGTATTCTCTTCACCATAAGAATAATACGAATATAAACATTTTGCCATGTATTCTTTCGTGTTTGCTGCTATCTCATTTAAATCGTGTCTGCCAAATAAACTACGAAACTAGAGTGAGACAACAGCAAACGCGGAAGAATATACGTATCGTGTCATGTTTATATTCGTATTATTCTTATGCCTAATAGTGATACAGGCAGAAATGAAGCACGGCAAGTGACTAGATTTTTAAATCTAAGATGACTCTAATTTCTGTGCAGAATTTTATGTAATAAAGAAGCGGCCGCAAAGATTTTCAAACGGAGAAAAATTTTCGCCCAACTCTCGTTCAGAACATGTTCTATCATACGCAGTCTATTATTTGATTCTTGTTGATCATTATCAAAGAAAGCAGCAGTGTAAGTAACAACAAATAGCAGTCTCTTGCCATTGTTTCGCTAATGAGACGATTCCTCTCTTTTTTTTTTTAATTGTACGCGGCGGTAGCGCGCACAAAAGCAAGCCATGCCGCGTGCCGCGACAGGCCGTAAACACGCACTATCAGAACGCGACAAACAATGCATGACACAGTACAGTAATGCATTTTCAGCTTAAGAGTGACGCAAACACCTATAACAAAGAAAACGGCACTTATCAGATCAAAGCAAAATAAGCAATCGATTCAAACCAGACGAAGCACGTGAAAAAGGAAGGGCACCCGTATAAATACGGACGGAGCGCCTGACGCATAGCAATAGCTACGTGGTAAAGCTTAACTGCTAAGCTTACGACTCGAACCAAACTACTGTAGCTGCATCGTCATTCATTCGACCTAAATTGTGTCTCATATTACAATGGACCAACTTTGTTTCTATTTAAGGTGCGGCCTACAACTTTTCTCTCCCCTTGAATTTCGAGTCTCAAATTTCAGGTGCGGCTTAGATTCGGGAAATTTTTTTTTCCTTTATTTCGAGTCTCATTTTTCAGGTGCGGCTTAGATTCGAGTGCGGCTTAGATTCGAGTAAATACGGTAATTAATCCACAGCAGTGCCTCCATATCTAAAAATTTCTTTGCAAATTTAATTTTCAAGTTGTCTGACATACTGTTAGTAAAATTATCCTTACACTGGCACATGAGTTCCACTGGGTGGGTTTTGTTTTCCCAAGGAAAATTCTTTAAGTTTATACAATTTCAGTTATTACTAGTTGCAACATCTTCCTCGATTTCATTTACTTTTGCCATAACACTTCAAATATTAGTACCACATACACCAAGATCACCTTTTACATCTGACAGTTATTTGTTAAATATTCTATTTGTTTCACTCAGTTTCAAATTAATACTGTCACTTTCATTTTTAATCATACAATGTAAGATTGTTAGGCTCACGTCATTGCTCTCTAGCTCATTGATCAGTTTGTTTCCAACTTTCTCAGTTTTGTTTTCTGCAGAAGTATTACAAATTTCAAATTTACTATTGCCACTAACACCTGCTATCGTGACTAAAACGTTGAACCAGTTGACAAATACTATATGAATCTCCAGCTACTTCTTCCCCTTCTAATTCTATATCACCAGCATTAACATTATTTTCAACTGCCTCCTCATTATCTTGTATCAGATTTTCTGCCTCCTCCACCTCTTGCTTGCCAACCCTATTATCACACACCATGAAAATATTTTACAAAGAATTTTTCACATGGCCTATGAATTGACAGCACTGAAGAAAAGATGAAATGATTGTAGATGGTATACCTCCATTGTTGTGATGTGAAGTTGATTTTAGCCCCTGGTTCTCACTGCTCCACAGTCCAATTTCCTCATCTTTGATTTTTTGGTTCCAGTATGTTCTAGCATCCAGTCCAAAATTTTGCTTTCCAAATGAAATTGTCTTTCAGTCTCAATTTTAAAAATGATACACCTGAAACTCACAAGTTGACTTTAGCACTTTGATCCAAATTGAATTACCGTCCTGACTCATTCCACCATATTGCAGAGTAACCACCTAACTGAAGATAAATGTTGTCAAAAGGAAATAATTTGAAGCAAACATCTTTACTAAATATTAATTTTGTTAATAGTTGCTGAAATAAATGTTATTAAAGTTGTGTGGGTGTGACTTGGTTACTTCAAAATAATATACGTTGAACAGAACTTATCTTCATTTTGATGCTCCGCTGCAGATGATTCCTCCTGCAAGTTTCTTAAGTGAAGATGGTCCAGAGAACACCATGATTCCCAGAAGAAATGAAAATTCAGTTATAGTTTCAATACTACAATTTATTACATCACACAGTGCTGCTCAAGATCTTACACCACACTGGGACTCCCATGTGATTTCCTGTGGGCATTATATACTCTCACTAACAATTGATGCCTTGTTGCATACAGTAAATTTGCTTACTACAGTTACAGAAGTTGTTGACTTATCACCTGGTGTTTAGAAATGAAACATATGGAATAAGATACAAATACAATTACAGATCTCTTGTTCTCGTGGAAAAATTAGTACATGATATGAATAAACAATGCTGTTTCCATTTTTGTTAATTACACTGAAACTACATTATCCTGGATATTCCTACCACGTTTCTTCTTTCAAATATGAGTACATTACTTTTTAGTGTGAACAATATTTTAGTTTATAATATAGCAACCAAAATAAACACTTTGTTTACATTGTTAATCTGATTTTGTTTTATGAAGTACAAACAATGTGAGGCTAATTAGAGTTATTATATTAGCCAATAGCATAGTAAGCTGATAATATGACAAAAAGAATTGTTACAAGACCCAAGCATTATAATTACAGTATATTTGGTATGGTGTCTCTTTTGTTATTCAATTGTTTTTAAATGAAAAGCCCTAATTGCAATTAAATAATTGATAATACATGTTCCTACCAATAGATGGAAGTTGTATTAGTGAGTACTTTGATATGAAGTTGTTGAAATTTATGTTACAGAGCTCAAAAGACAATATTATGTATGTGGATCCTACCTAATCACTTAACTGTAGTGTTATAAGTTATCAATACTGCAAGAGCTGGTGCATCGAAGGTTCCTCAAGGCACCATGAGCGGTGCTTTGAACACCGCCACCAATAAAAAACCTTCGGGCTGCTGACCAATGAAGACTGCCAGGATGATGATATAAGTGGTGGCCACCTGGGCACCAGTCTGCAACTTCTACTTGTGTTTCCATGTTTCTAGTGAGAGTTCTGTGTTGCTTGTTGCTGCTGAACATCATTCCAAGTTTTTGATAGCTCTACTGGCAAACATTCAGTGTATGTCCATACCAGGCCTCTGGTTGATGCTAGCAATGGTTGTAACAATTTGCCAACATTGTTGCATTTCTTCAGAATAAGTTGAGTACAATATATTTATTTAAATGGCATTTTTGTTTACTAATCTTTCACTTGCCTGTCCAGATTCCTATGACAACAAATCCTTTGGCCACCTTCCACCCATTTATCTTTAGGAACAAAATCATAATCGTTTCTGACATACAGTACAAGAATAACAGATAATCATGCAATCTAAATTAGCTTCAAAATAGTAACAAAAATGAGCTGTTACATTTCAAGGTGGTTGAGAAAAAAATCTTGTAATTGAAAGAAACACCACGCTTGTGCTAGATACAATTACACTAACATATATGGTGGTTTAAGAAGACACAAATTTGTAGTAGGAGAGAACACTAATACGAGTCAATACTTAGCGCAAACATGGCCAAAAGGACACCAATGACAAGGACAATACCATAAAAGATGACAAGACAACTTAAAAACAATGTTCTTGTGCACCAGAAAACCACAATACCTCCAAACCAACGTCGCTCAAAACTGAACAACACAATGACTGACACACAATGTCACTTAAACACTATTAACCAACATTCTAGATATGCATCACACTGTGTTACCAGCACACAGCAGTAAAGAAGAAAACAAGCAAATAGCCTTTACCAGAAGAGATACTTGGTGAACCACAACAAACAGATGATGACTTCATTCCAGTGATCACTGGCATGGCTGCTATTTGTCCTCTTGCAACCACATTAGCAAACCATGCTAATATGTCCCCATCACTTCTGGCATCCATCAAAATGTGTCAAGTTTAGCATGAACCATCATGCTGTACTTTGAACAGAATAGTGATAAGCTGAAAAGCAGAGAGGATGCAATTATTGCTGTAATTCCACAGCACCTGTCTGTGCATAATATTCCAAACAAGGTCTGTTCAAAATATTCTGGCACTTTGTCCACAACATTTTTATATGCTTACATTTTGATTATTGTACATGATCTCCTTGAAAATATTCTCTCCACAATTGATACACCGCTCTCAGTGCCGTTTCCATTTCCAGAAGCAGCCTTGGTATGCCTCTTGCTGGATCGTGTGAAACATCCTCGGTGAATTTTCTTTTATCTTTTCTATCATTGCAAATCTTCATCCTATCAATGAGGTTTTCAATTTTGGAAATTATGAAAAGTCCACAGGGACCAGGTCTGGAGAATATGGAGGATAAGGCAGTAGAGTTATTTCAGGTTTTGTGCAACAGTCACACACCAACAGGGATGACTGTACTGGTGCATCATTGTGATGCAAGATCTATGAATTGTCTTGCCACATTTCAGGGCATTTCCTTCTCTCATATTCTCAAATACATCACAACATGTCCTGATAGTACCATCAATTAACAGTTAGACCCTGTGGCATGAATTCATGATGAACTAATCCTTCAAAGTCAAAGAAAACTATCAGCAATGCTTTGAAATTTGACCTGACCTAAAGAGCTTTCTTTGGTCTTGGAGAACCTTTCTGGACCCATTGTGAGGACTGAACCTTGGTCTCAACATCATAACTGTAGACCCACATCTAATCACCAGTTATAATTCTCTTAAGGAACATCTCATTCTCATTTGAACGATCCAAAAGCTCTTCACAGATTGCAAGGCAAAGTCACAATGCATTCCAAGATGCTGTGTCAGGATTTGATGACATGATCCAACTGAAATGTCATGTTCTTCTGCAATCTCTTGGATTGGCATGCACAATTTCACTGACATTTATTACATAGTGTCATCGGTAGATGTCAAAGGGCGTCCTGAATGAGGGTCATCTTTATCTACTGTCCAGCCATTGGTAAACCATGTGAACTATTCAGAACACTGAGCATGACTTAAGCACTCATCACTGTAGGCTTCCTGCATCGTTGGTGTGTTTCTGTACAGGTTTTTTTGAGTTTCACTCAAAACTTAATGCAGACCCATTGCTCCTGTAATTCTGCCATCTTGAAATTTGCAAACTGTGTGTGACAATGTTCTCCTCAATACAACACTGAACAATAATTAACATACATACAACAATGAAACTTTTGACAGTTGCACATTAAACACAGGTAGGTGTAGGGATGCCAACAGCATTTCGCTTCAACACACCGTTGGTGTAAAATTACGAATGTTCCAGAATTTTTTGAACGAACATCTTACACAGCAACTACAAAGGGCAGGCACCCAGATGACATTTGTTACTGGTATCTGGGTATTATCCATCCAGATTCCATAATGCATATCTAGCAGTGAGAAAATAATAGACAGACACCCCATACCCACTGCCCAGGCTCAGTGGTTACACCTCATTGACTCCATACGTAGTCGGTTGCTCTCCAGTGCACTCCAGCTGACAGAGTGTTGTCTTCCTCATCTGGAGGCAGATCCTGACTGAGACTCTATGGTAGATGACACTGCTCCACTTCTGCCTCAGCCACAGATAATACTTGCCACATAGCAGTTTTGGCAAGCCCCTCTGATATCGATACAGAGACATTCCTGGCATGGCTCAATGAGAATAATTTTGTCAGAACACTAACAAATGTCAAAAGTCAATGTACATGTGAAACAGAGCAAATATCAGAATTAAAAAATGTGGAAGTATCTGAAAATCATATTTAAAATCTGAAGTATTGAGCTAATATGTGAAATCAGTAGTAATTTGTGCGGCAGAAGAAGTATAGAAAGAGAGAACATCTGGAATACACGGTTTAGTAGTATTTGCAGTAACATGTGAAAGTTTAGTCCTCAGTGTAGTTATTTATAAAAGTCTTGTCTCTGGTGAAATGTGTCGTACTGTAGCTGTTCGGGCAACAATAGGAAGGTATAAAGTTAAAATACAGTTATCAGCAGTAATGTGTGTGGTGGACTCACATTCGGGTGGATGACGGTTCAATCCCACGTCCGCCCATCCTGATTTAGGTTTTCCATGATTTCCCTAAATCACTCCAGGCAAATGCCGGGATGGTTCCTTTGAAAGGACACGGCTGAATTCCTTCCTCATCCTGCCCTAATCCGATGAGACTGATGACTTGCAGTTTGGTCTCTTCCCCCAAACAAGTAATGTGTGTAAAAAGAAGTAAGGTTTGTATCTGTATTGCTCTTTGAGGCCAGAGTTTAAAATAATATAATGGTATACAATAAAGCAGTGAAGTCAGTAAGTGATATTTTGTCTGTTGTGTAATGATAGTAAAGTTTGCACATAATTAGTATTTGTTACTGTGGAACTGTTATTAGTGTAATTTTTTGTATATGAGTATCAATGCAGGTGTTTATTTATTGGCTATTGGAGTAATGAAACAAGGATACAAGTAGTAATGATGAAGCGACAAAATCATAAGTAATGGGAAATGTTTTAGATGGGGTTCTACCAATGATTAGGGAGCCTGATTTTTGCATTAGGCTAATTTTCTTTTGTTGAGAATGCACTCCTCAAGATAACGTATGTTCATTTATTAGCCATTCAGTGTGTTTACCATGCAATTGGCTTTGTCAAAATACAAATTACATATTCATAAAGGTATAGTTGTTATTAATTTTACATTATACATTTTGCATATATATACATACATCTTTTAAGTAGTTAGTAATTTTTACATTTTACACACATCATTATTTTACATGTAGATAAATACATATAAATACATAAACTTCTTACTAACCAGATTTCAACAATAATCATTATACAGTTTACATTCAAGAATTAATTATACAGTTTTACACATTTAGTTAATGATAGTTACACTATTTTATTGTTTATTTCATTCAATAATTAATTGTACACTTTTAAACATTTAGTTAATCCCAGTTACATTATTTCATTGTTTATCCATTCCTTCCAAATTACTTCCAAGATATCAAGATATTCTTCAATTGAGTAGTATGCTTTATTTTTAAACCAAGTGTGTAACACCTCCTTAAATTTAAAGAGGGTGAGGGTTTTGACTGATTGTGACAGTTCGTTATATAACTTGAGACTTAGGTGTTCGTGAAGTAGTGTGTCAAACTCAGTCTCTGTATAAATTGTTGTTGTATACATCAAATTCTTTCTTCGTTTTTTTTTTTTTTTTTTTTTTTTTTTTTTTTGGGGGGGGGGGTGTATTTGAATACAGAGTTTGTGCCTGTTGAATTACCCCATAACAGAATCCCATATAGCTGTGACTGAAAGATAGCATAGTAGCTAAGCATCAGTAAACTTTTACTGACAGAATATCTTAGTTTATAAAGCAGGAGAGATAGAACTGAAAGATTATGATGGAACTCACAGACATGAATGAATAAGGTAATGTTAACTGTGCACAGATGCATGCGGTTTTTGTGTAATAGAACCTCTTTGTGACTTAGACAATATGTTAGTATTTGGTATGTGAAAATGACACTGAGAATGGAAAGCTGACCAAAAGAGTAATATTTTGGTAAAGTATTAATTATTAGTATATCCTGCTGTATATTTGATTTTACATGCTAATGAAATTTGCTAGTTATATTTTTTGATGCTGGTGCTTTTGCATGACAAAACTCTAAAGGAAAAATGCTTTTGATAATTAACTGATTACAGTAACTCAAAATTAATATGGATATTCTGAAGAGAGTGAATGATAAGTGACATTTTGGAAATTGCATGAGAATTTAATTTTTGGTTTAGTGAAGATCTGACTTTAATGGAATGTGAAATGATTTGAAACAGCTTCCTTTGCTTTAACTGAGCATAACTAGTAATAATGTAGTCATGTTATGATAATAGTTGTATATCTGTGTATTCTGTAAAAAATATAGGCCATATAAAGTGTCTTCTTATATTTTTAGTTATGATGATTACTAGAATGTTAAAGTAGCCTGTTTTTCACATACAATGATGGAGGCTGTCCACTACCAAGGACACTACTGTGAGACAACTAGTTGGTCCTGTGAAAGGCATGAACTGAGTAATTTAAAAGAATGAGTTTGTGATAAGTGAGTAGTGAAGTAACTGGAACATGTGAAATTCCTTCCTTTGGTGTTTGCTTACAAGGATGAATAAAAGTGTTGTCTTTCCGTGTTTTTAATTGCCTTCAGAAACAGCAAAGACTGTTCCTTACTTTAAAAAACGAAATACGTTTCTCTTATATGACATATGGTTCTGTACTTGAATATATTTTGAACAATTTGTCCTTCTGTATTTTCTTGTATGGTGTGAATGATTTTGCAGCTTTTACCAGTAGCCAATTTTAGCATGTATTTCATTTAAATATATAATAATTTGAACTCATGTTTTATAAAAATTGTACTTTTTCCTTTAACCGATGATCCATGTCGCATGTTAAATAGATAATAATTAAGTAGACAGTGGATTTTGCACTGAGGTGACAAAAGCCATAGGATACCTCTAAATATCATTTCGAGCCTCCCTTCATCCCCTGTAGAACAGAATGTAAACACAGCCCACACCATTATGTAGCTACCACAAGCCTGCACAGTACCTTGCCATGCCATGGCATGGACTCAGCTAGTCGGTGGAAGTCCCCTGCAGAAAAGCCATACTGCCTCCATAGCCATCCATAGTTGCGAAACTGTTGCCAGTGCAGAATTTTGTTCGTGAACTGACTTCTCAATTATGTCCCATAAATTTTCATTGGTATTCATGTTGTGTGACCTGAGTGATCAAATCATTTGCTCAAATAGTCCAGAATGTTCTTCAGACTAGTTGCCAACAACTGTGGCCTGGTGACTGGTATGGTGTCATCCATGAAAATTCCATTGTTGTCTGGAACATGAAGTTCAGGAATGGCTGAAATGGGTAACAAATTCCAGTCAGTGAAGTCAATGATCAGTTCAGTTGGACCAGAGGACCCCACTATTCCATGTAAACACAGCCCACACAATTAAGTAGCTACCACCAGTTTGCACAGTGCCTTGCTGGCAACTTGGGTCCACGGCTTTGTAGCGTGTGTGCCAGACTCAAAGCCTACCATCAGATCTTACCAACTGAAATTGGGACTCATCTGAGCAGGTCATAGTTTTTTGGTTATCCAGGGTCCAATCAATATCGTCATGGGCCCAGGAGAGGTGCTGCAGGCAATGTCATGCTGTTAGCAAAGGTCCATTAATGCCAAATTTTTCTGCACTGTCCTAACAGGTACGTTTGTCATGTATCCCACATTGATTTCTGTGGTTATCTCATGCTCTGTTGCTTGTCTGTTAGCACTGACAACACTACACAAACGCCGCTGTTCTTGCTCGTTAAGTGAAGGCTGTCAGCCTTATCAGCACACTATTGATACTGTGGATCTCAGAACACTGAATTCCCTAACAACTTCTGAAATGGAATGTCCCATGTGTCATTCACATTCAAAGTCTGTTAATCCCCTTTGTGTCACCATAATCATGTTAGTAACATTTTCACATGAATCACCTGAGCACAAGTGACAGCTACACCAATGCACTGCTACTTTATACCTTGTGTACATGATATTACCACCATCTGTACATGTGCGTATCGCTATCCCATGACTTTTGTCACTTCAGTGTATTGTCAGCTATTTGGTAATATCTGTTTATATAACTCAATGTGAGGGCTATATTACAAAGCAGGCGGGTTTCTTATATTTTTCTGTTCCCAAGAACAATCAATTCTTTTGTTAATTTTCATCTTATTTCCAATAAAGTTAGCGAGTGACATGTAGGACATACTTGAAAATCTCAAATTTTTACTTAGACTAAATTTCAATTATAATTATTATTCAAATTGTTGTTTCAAGGGTTCTGACTTCATTTGTGTAATTAGTTTTTACTGTGGCCTGTTAATTAAGAGCTACATTTGATTAAAGTTAACACTATAGTTTACCATGCAAAGAAAATCTGTTAACCAGTACTTCAATTTGAGAAAAGTGATCTACACCATTTGAAAGTTAAGCATTCTGACTTTCCAGTAAAGTGTCTTAAATTAACAAAAACTAATTACTTGTGCATTCTGTAGGGCATGCCGAACATACTTCATCACTCAGAGTCTCAATGTAGAACCTAACAGGGAGGGGTCCTGGGGAGGAGGGATTGGCATGGAAATTTGTCTTTGGAGTCTGTGTTCTGGCTTTCTCTGGTCCTAACACTACTACTCTTCTGTTCCTTTCTTTCTTATCCAGCAGGAGTAGTGCTTCTGTCTTCCCTCTTCTCACAAGCAATAGTTTCTATTGCAGAAACCCTTCTCAAATCCATATCAAATATTGATAGTTACAACCTATTTCCACAGGAAAGCTGAGGAGTAACATACACACAAAGACAGGATAAAAATAGTGTGTTTATTACATAACGACAGCTTTTTTAAGTTGATTAAGGTATGCAACATGTTATCAATCCCACATGAAGAGAGGGAGGAGGAAGAGAAAAAAAAAACTTTCCATAAGTGGAACATGACGTGCTAACATTGAAGTGAAAAAGCAGTAGTTTGTGAGTCAATTGTTTTGCCACCATAGCTAAGCCTGTTGTTATATCTGGTGAGAGAGCACTAACAAAATGATTAACAGCATGTAATCAGAGTGATTGACGACATCAAAAACACCATGAACAGACGTGAAGCAACCATTTTAGCACTACTTTATTTCAGCAAGACTTTGATACTATTGCTGTTGATATATTACTGATTAAAATGAAACAAGTGAATTTCTTGAAGTACTGTGATTTGAAAATTGCCTAAAAACTGATGTCAACAAGTCATCTGTTGGTCAGAGAAATCATCATGGAGCTGTACGCGCCCCAGAGCCTCCGATGTTCAGTCCTTGGCCTATTGCTTTTTTTGTAGTGTATCTACAATATTTCATCTGTACTTCATTCTATATGCTGATGACATCCAGTCGCACAGGAACATTACTACTCTCTTTCAGGTATGAATGACAACTTTCAGTTAGTTCAGTATCATGCTGTAACTGTGTATTAGTCTCTGTCGGGAAATTTTCAACTATTGCTGGAAAACTTGGATTCCTCTGTCTGTCAGGTGGAGGGAAGCAAATAGTTATTTATGAGGATTTCACTGTAGACTTTCTGAAAAAGTCTAATAGGAAGAATGTTCTTGAAGTATTACTCAGTTCTTTCAGTTTGACATCAGTTATTGATTTTCCATCTCTGGTAGTGGAGGAAAGCAGCACATTGAAAGATAATGTTTTGATAGACCAGGATAAATTTGATCAAATATGCATTTATCCTGTTAAGAATGGTCTTTCTGATCATGAAGCACTGCTAGTTACAGTACATGACATAGCTCCACACAGAAATGCAAAACAGTCCTCCAAAATGTGGCATTCAGTTAATGAGTTAATGATTGCAAATTTTAGGACATGCTTGCAGCAGTTAGGTTGGAATGAGGTACATAATAATAATAATAATAATAATAAAGATTTTATTGTCTTTAGGCCATTACAGCAATTGACAATGTCAAATGAAGTTACAATTTATAATACAGTGTGATAAGGTATTGACTACTGAAATATTTTAGCTTATATTACAATAAATGTACAGTGGGTCATCTGTTGGATTACTGCATTTTACAGTCGAAGAATTCATTGATATCATAGAATGGGTGGGCAATAAACCATTCATGCAGTCTTTCTTTGAATGTATGTTCAGGAAGATCCTGTATGGCATGTGGCAGCTTATTAAATAGTTTGTGCCCTGTGACTTCATAGCTATTTATTGATTTTGATAGTCTGTGGTAAGGCGTGTATATGTGTTTAACACTTCTTGTGTTGTAACAATGTACATTTTCTCTACGTTTCACATCTTGTATGTTCTTCTTCGTAAAGATTAAGACATTGTATACATAGAGGTTTATTACAGTCATAATTTTTTGTTTGGTAAATAAGGGTTTGCAGTGAGCCTTATGTGAAGAATTTGTAATTATCCTAATGGCTTTCTTCTGCAATAATAGGATGTCATGTATATGACTACAGTTACCCCACAAGATAATGCCATAGGATATTATACTTTGGAAAAATGCAAAATAAGGTGATCTGATGTATGTTTCAGGTACACAATTTCTGAGTTGTCTTAATAAATAAATTACTCTAGATAGCTTACTACTAATATAGTTTACATGTTGGCCCCAGGATAGCTTTTCGTCTAAATAAACTCCCAGGAATTTAACAGAACTAGGTCATCAGATAGTGGCTTGTCTCTTAGAGTGAAGATTATCTGCTGAGTTTTATTTTCATTTAGCAGGAAACCATTTGCTCTGAACCAATATGCTGCATTAGTGAGTGTATTTTCAGCACAGGTTTTAAGATCATTAAGATTGTTACTGCTATGAAGAAAAGTCGTATCATCTGCATACAATACAGTGGTGGATCTAATAAACGAGGGGAGGTCATTGATCATTATCAGAAACAGGAAGGTCCCCAGTACAGATCCCTGAGGCACACCTACTTTAACATTTTCTATGTTTGACATTTCCTTACCAACACAAACTACCTGTTTACGGTTGTTGAGGTAAGCTTTTAATAGTCTGAGACTGTTTCCTTTGATACTGTAGAATTCCAGTTTCTCTAGTAGTGGCGTGTGCTCAACACAGTCGAAGGCCTCGCTTAGGTCACAGAATGAGACCTGAGCAAAGCCTTTGTTCTCAAAAACTTTGAGGATATAACTGACTACCGTGTTGATTGCATCAATGGTTGACAGATTCTTCCTAAACCCGTATTGTGTAGCATTAATTATTACTAGATTCTCAAAGTGAGATGATAATTGTTGGTACATGATGCATTCTATTACCTTGGAGAATGCGGGTACATTTGAAATAGGCCTGTAACTAGATGGAGAGTCTTTATCTCCCTTTTTGTATACTGGGACGACCCTAGACAGTTTTAACTCATCAGGAAAATATCCCTCAAGTAAGCACTTGTTTATGCAATGGGTTAAAGGGTACAGAATGCAATCACACACTTTTTTTAGCAGGTTGCATGATATGCCATATATATCTAAGCTATCAGATGATTTCAGTTGTTTTATGACCCCTTGTACATATCTAGGCGTTACTTCGGAGAAGGTTAGCATGCTTGTATTTAGTGACTGTCTACCCCAATTTTGAGAGAGTAACTCAGATGGACTAATGTCTGGTTTGATAATTGTGTCTCCTATTTCTTTCACTGAATTAATAAAAAACTCATTGAGTGTTTGTGGTGGGATATTAATTTTGTCTTTTTTAGTATCTGTGGCAGCACTGTTAATTACTTTCCAAGCGGTTTTGCATTTATTGGTGGAATTATGTATGCTGTTGGCATTGTAGGTTTTTTTGGCCTGCAGGATGGCTTTTTTGTATTCATTCCTGCATTCCACATAGGCTGATTTGGCAAAGTCAGACTTCATACTATTGTATATGTTGTACAGTAACAAAACTTCTTTAGATCTGTCAGCTGTTTAGTGTACCATATATTTTGTCTGTTCTGAGATCTGGATTTGTGGCTGCTGTCCATTATTTTGATTTTCTTTATAGGAATACTATAGTTAAATAGGGTCAAGAATGCATTAAAAAATCTATCAAATATTATTTTGGCTGGCAGGTCATTACTTGAAGTGTAATGTCGATCGACACTACAATGGCCAAACCAGTCTCTGTCAGCAAGGGAATTACGAAATGTGTTAATTTTATCCTCAGTTACAGGTCTGGTAATCACAACTGTTGGGACAGGTCTGTTTGCATTGCTCCTATTGATGGGAATTTTACTTGCATAATTTAGAGATACGGAGTCATGGTCAGAGAATGGGAACACTACAACTTCGCATGTGTTTTCAGTGGTCTTGAAGTTTACAAAGATGTTATCTAAACATGCTTTGTTTCTTGTGGGCCTGTTATTAACATGATGTAAATTGTATTGTCTTAGTAAGTTTTCCAGATCTGCAACACTACCCTTACATTTAGTAACATCAAAATCAGCATTCAAATCACCTCCTATTGCAATATCATAGTGTAGCCATTTAATATTACTTAATTCACTCAATAGCATGTCCATTTTTTCTAAAAATATGTTAATGCTTCCCTTTGGTGATCTGTACATGGATACTACTATTAGCTTATGACTATTAATGATTATACCCGTAACTTCAAGGTGCTGTTCATCACACAAGGAATTTAGGTCTAGTTTGATTATTGTACAATTGAGTGACTGGTTGGAATAAATTGCCACACCACCTCTAATGTGCTTTTTCCTACAGTAGCTATTTATTATACTAAAATTGTCAAATTTGGCAACTGCAAGTTCATTCTCATTAGCCCAGTGTTCACTCAGACAAAAAATATCAAACTGGTTATCAAGACCAAATTCATTTATGATAAGTTCTTTATCTTTCAGTCCTTGAACGTTAAGGTAACATATTTTAAGATCCATGCTCTTATTGCTTACACACTGAACACTATGGTGATTGGTTTTCAAACCTTTTTCAGGGCTTATCTTTTGGATTTCTGCCTCTTGTTGCCTTTTACTAAAAAATTGTTCACTTGGAGTGGTAGCACGTCTACTGTTGTATGCCTACTCTTCCCTCCTTGTGATGATATTGTAGATGAGGCTGCTACTACAGGAATTGATGGAACTGCTGTTATGGTGAGTGGAGGCACTGTTGTGGCATCTGGTGACTGAGGAAATAAGGCAAATGCTTCTTCTTCTGCTGCTGTTGAATCTTGCTGGTGAAGTGTGATGGGTACTGCTGCTGCTGCTGCTGCTGTAGGCATTGTTGTGGCAACTGGTGAGAGTGGAGATTTGGATGTTGCTTCATCTTCTGCTGCTGTTGAATCCTGCTGCTAATTTAAAATTTAATTTATCTCATGATACATTTTTGAGTATTTTTGAAAGCAGTTTCCCTAAGAAAACAGTGAAATATAATTATAAAAATATAATTATAAAAAACCATGGCTTACTAAAAGGATAAAAATATCTTGTAAATGGAAAAGCAAAATGTATCTAATAGCAAGAAAGTGTAATGACTCAGAAGAATCAAATATTATAAAAACTACTGTATTGTTTTAAGGAAAGTTATTAAAAAGGCCAGAACCATGTGTGTTATGTCTGATATCAGCAACTCTGGAAATAAAATTAAAAGAATTTGGAATATTGTTGAAAGGGAACAGGGGAACCCAGAGAACAGGAAGACTATATTACCATCAAATTGAATGAAAAGTTTATTAACAAAAAATCAGAGATTGAAAATATTTTTAATAATCATTTTTTAAATGTAGAGGAGAAAGTAGGATCCAGATGTTCATTAGAAAAGGCAAAGCTGTATCTGGAAGAGGCAATACCTAAGCAATTTGATAAAATTGAAATTCTACCCACCCCTCCTTCTGAAGTTAGGAAAATAATAATCTTACTGAAAAGCAAAGGCTTGTGTTGAATTGACTGTACCTCCAACAAAATACTAATGGCTTGTTCCCAACAGATAAGTAGGATTCTCAACCACATATGTAATAGCTCACCAAAACATGGCATTTTCCTGATATATTGAAATATGCTACTGTTACTCCATTGCATAAAAAAGGGGGATGGGTCTGATGCCAACAACTACCACCCAATCTCACTTCTGACAGCTCTGTTCAAAATTCTTGAAAAAGTAATGTATTCAAGAGTAATTTCACATATTTGTAAAAATAAAGTACTAACAAAATTCCAGTTTGATTTTGCGAAAGGTTTTTCAACAGAAAATTCTATATAAGTTGTCACTGCCCAAATATTAAATGCTCTGAATAACTGAGCATCACCAATTTGAATTTTCTGTGATTTCTCAAAGGCTTTTGAAGGTGTAAATCATGGAAATCTTCTAGATAAGCTTAAATATTGTGGTATGAGTGGGACAGTGCACAGGTGGTTTGATTTGTATTTAACTGAAAGAGTCCAGACAGTTGAAATAAACAATTCCCGTAACACACAAAAATCAGCAGATTCCTCAAACTGGGGACGTATAGGGTCCCACAAGGTACAGTCTTTGGTCCCTTATTGTTCTTAATTACACTTTATTAATGACTTGCCTTATATATTCACAAAGATGCAAAGCTATTTCTTTTTTCTGATGATACAAGTAGTCACACCCAACAAACAAGAATTAGTGTAGGAAATTGTAAATAATGACTTTCAAAAAATTATTAAGTGGTTCTCTGCAATTCATAAGACACAGTACATTCAGTTCTGTTCAGTAAATGGCACCACACCATTAATAAATATAGAGATTGAACAGAAGTCTGTAGCAAAGTCAGAATATTCCAAATTTTTGTGTGTGTGTGCATTGATGAGAGATTGAATTGGAAGAAACACAGTGGTGATCTGCTGAAATGTTTGATTTCAGTTACTTATGCTCTTGGGATTATTGAAAATTTTTTCAATAAACAGACAAGTAAATTAGCTTAGTATGCTTATTTTTATTCACTGTTTTTGTATGGTGTCATATTTTGGCGGAAATCATTATGAAGGAAAAAAGTATTCCTTGCACCAAAGCATATTACTAGAATAATAACTGGAGCCCAGCCAAGATCACCTTGCAGACGTTTGTTTAAGGAACTAGGGACATTCACAGTAGCTTCATAGTTATGAAATTTATTGCTAATAACTAATCCCAATTCAAAAGTAATAGCAGTGTGCATAGCTCTAACACTAGGAGAAAGGATGATCTCCACTACTTTGGGTTAAATCTAATTTTGGCATGGAAACGGGTGAATTATACTGCCACAAAAATCATTGGTCACTTACCAAATAGCATCAAATGTTTGACAGATAGCCAACCAACAATTAAAACCAAATCAAAAGAATAACTACTATGTTCAACATCATCATGAAGTGTCGTATTCATGATCTATGGAACAAGTATTAATCTATCTAATCTGATGGGTACAAAATGTCAGTCTTAAACTATATTCTAAGAAGTCACAGGTCATTCTTATATCATACTGGATGTTGATCAGCAGACATTGCAGTGAAACAGTTCCTCTATTACTTCTGAATGCTATTTGTTTATTTATGTATCTGTTCCTAGATAATATGACTTGTATGAATGTTGTCAACACTTAAATGTACATAGTGCAGACACATAAATACATAAATGTATATGATTACAGATAAAATACATACATACATTATTTGATTTTCTGTGTTACAAGTTTGTACTTCATATTTCACTATTCCATTGAACATATAGTAAAATTCCTCTTGATAATAATAGTTAATCATTAGCATAATTGTCAACATAATTTACACATAATTTATGGCAATTCATGACAATATGAAAACACTTTTTTAAGAGATAATTTTTAGGGTGTTCCTGGAGGTATGTACTGCACTTTTGTGGTTGACCACTGTGGAACTTTGTTGTATAATTTACTTCCATTATATACCACATTGCTTTGGATTTTTGTTTTGTTTTTCCTACTGACTTGGAGGTGGTGGCTGGATCTGGTTCCATTTTCATGTAGAGACCTGTTTGTTGGCTACTGATGAATGTCTTTCTTTATGTGGATCACTGTAAAATGTATTCACATGGAACAGTCGAGATTCCTGTAGGTTTAAGCAACTTAGTGCAATGAGTTCTCTTACCCTTTATCAGTATAACTCATACAGCCCTTTCTTCTAACTTAACGATCTGAGAAGCACCTTTTCAAAAAATAATATATGCAAAAAATTTCAAAATTGAGTTAGGTGTGGTAATGGCAGTATATTGACCTTCACATTGACCCCTGAACCAAATTTTAGCAAATGTCAACTACTGCCATTTTAGCAAAACATGATATATGCATTCTTTCAATTATAACAAAAATCAACAAATGCAGTATAATTACTCTCTCGTGTCTTGGCTCATTCTCGACAGGAAGCAGTTAACAATAATGGAGTATACTGGTTGCTTTTAAAGTGATGTCACCCATTGTTGTAACAATGTTTAGTGTTGCAACCAGACTTCATTGTCATCAGAACACCTGCAGCTTTCTTTTAGACAATTATTCACTTGATGCTCACATGTACACCTACAAAGAAGTATTTCAAGTGGAAGCAGAGTGGAGAATGATTCTTGTGAGTCTGAAAACATATTACGGGTCAAAGCAAGTTCCACTGCCGATTCAAGAACACCTGATATGTACCTTATATGCAAAGCAAATCGTGTAAAAAGGAACCTATCATTAAATGCAATCATGTACTTGAGGTTTTACCTTCAGAAGCTATGGGAACAAAAGACTGCAAAGCTGCTGAACTCTAATGTGAACATATTTCCAACTTTCATTGTCACTTGACATCATTAAATAAAATTGATCAAAATAAGTTTCTGTTAAAATTTCTTAATATTTCTTCACTTCTATGCAGAGTAGTGGACACCCAGAAGACAAAAAGAAAGAAAATAGTGACAGTGAAGAATACCATTAGAAAAATGAATGGTGAAGTAGTGCCTAAATTTTGTCCCATGAAAGAGGAAAGTTGCCAAAGGCAAGGAGAGGAGGTGATGAAGCAGGAAAGGAGGTAACCATTGCCATTAAGAATGACATAAAAAAATATAAATGCAGAGAGAGCCACCATGGAAGGGGGTACTGTATGAGAGATTATTTCCCTTCAGATCTCACAGTCAATAAAATTTTCAAGAGATTCTGTGAAGAAAGAAAAAAATTTGGACTGAAACAATGCTCCTTATGAAAATACAAGCACACAGTTTACAAACATTTCAGTCTACCATTCAGGACGCCTCATACCAATACCTACTCTACTTGTAAGGTTGGTTTAATGGAAATAAAATTAGAAACATGTCTGAAGAAGAAGAATGAATTACAAACTGTACACAGGTAACATAAAATTCTTGAAAAGTGTTTTTGTCATATAGTGAAGAAAGATGATCATACTGTCATTAAGATTTGCTTTGACATGCAACATTGCAGGTCCCCCATTTTTTAATAAGATGTTTAACAAAGTACCGACTCTGACCAAAGTTGCCTTGTGTCTCTGTTATATTAGGCACAGGATATGCATCTGACACCATTCTCTGGTTGAGGAACCAGTAGTCACAACAGAAACTGTATGTTTTGCCACTATTTGGTGATTTTTTTATCACAATCACAATGGGAGCGGCCAGGGACTACAACTAGGTTCTATGATGCCACCTATAAGTTTCTGATCTACAGACTCATTTATAATTGGTTGTAAAGGCCTTGGAATTTGATACAGTCATTTGCAGATGGATGCTTCACTTCCAGTAGGAATTTGGTGCTGAAAAAATGGTGTTGCAGATAATGGACTTGTTCTGATAATGACTTGGTTGTTTTTGCACCTCAGCACCTCTTTGTGTACTTTGCACCCTCTGTATTTGGCTACATGGGGCTCACCACAGTTAAAGCATTTGTGTAGGTCTGTTGTGTTGTGCACTGTTGTGTTGCATGGTTGCATGTATGTTTACAGCAATGGAGTGTCAGGCTGCAATGTTTAGCCACATGACTAAATTGCTGGCAGTGGTGGCATTGTTGGGGGAGCTGTGGTGGTTCATATGCTTCTGCTCTCATGGCCACGAGTAGGAAGAACTTTACCTTCAGCATGTCATAGGAATGCACCATTTCAGTCAGGTCCACCATCTAGTTGGGTATATTTTTGCATGTTCGGAATCCCATCGTGTGGCTCATGCTTACACAGTCCAGCCAAGGGCAATGAACTCTTCTTGTACTGTTGCATTTGGCATATGTATGTTCACTCCCTTTATAACATACTTCTGTGTTCTTTCATCAGCAGTTCTGTATGTGAAATGTTCTACTTTTTGTTCTTTAAGGAAGTCAAGTAGATCTTTGTATTCAGCCCTTGTTGTCATGCATAGTGAGTCATTGTCCCCTGAAAGTTTGGAGTAGGATTCTGTGTCAGCCTGCTTACTCACAAATGCTTTGTTGAGGGCACTTAGATCCCCTTTCTTGTAAATGATGACTGGGTGAAAACCAGTCTGTGTTGTGTTATGGTATGCACAGTGGAGGATAGGTGGTTGTTTTGCACTTGTGCAGAGCATTTCATGTTGTTATCCCTTGTGTGTATGGTGCTAGCGGTTGGAGCTGTGGGTGTTGGCAAGAGTACTTGGCAGATGCCTTGTGAGTTTGTGCACTTTTTTCATACACTCTCCACAGACCATGAGCACGTCAGCTTTTTTTGGGTTGGTAAATCCCATCTTCTACACATGAACTACTGCTTGAACTGTCACACACTATCTGACTAGCAAGTAGCAGTGTGCTTAAGGAACACACAAGCATACTGTAAGCAAAAGTAACAAGATTTACCTAGCAACGATGTAGGTTGAATGGCAGTGTGAAAACTTTTGAAAATACGGTGTCTCATAAATGAATTGCACTAGAATCCTGCAACAAACACCACTGAAATTCTGATTTACCCTAAATTTAGTTTGTTAAGTCAATAAGCATTGATCCATTTAAAAAAGTGTATGTCTGCGTAAAAAGACACCTTCTAAGTACTGTTACAGCCTGTGTATTGGCAAACAATATGAGCCCCTGACTATCTATCCATTCTGTGAAACCGCATGTCGATAGCACATTCTATTTTCACAATATTTTCATGGTGCAAGTTTCAGGTGATTCACCCCATATTATCCCTTCCTTGCCCATGATCCACCATCTTTCATTGTCGTTCCACTATAATGACATGCTGTATTATATGAGTTTAGAACTACATGTATTATTTCAAACCCAATTCACAAATCTTGTATTTTGCTATCAATAGTCTGAATTTGTGCTGCCAGCAATTTCTGTGATGGAGTTGCAACTATTGCTTTAGTTTTGAAACTATTTTGGTATTTTTTTATATCCTTGATTATCAGTTTCACCAGATAATCTTTCCCAAAACCATTTAGATGTGGTCCATGTTGTGTGTGGAATTTACACCCTATATTACTTAAGTGAATGTATTTCACATTTTTAAAATATCTGCAGATTTTACAAACCTGATTATTGTTACTTTTTACTTCTGTGTGTAACACATTACTGTGTCACAATACCATGGTGGTGTGGAATACTGACAATTATTGCATTTTTAAGTGTGAATTTTTTCTGACAATATTTGAGATGGCATGTAGCACTGGTATTTTATTGTTATAGGTATGTTTGAACCTCCAAGAAATATCACAAAGTCTTTAACATGTAGATTTTTAAGATCTGCAGATGCAGTCATCTTCGTAGTTTCAGCAAGTGGGGCCCATGATCATGGTTGTCCAAAAGCACAAGCAGTTTTGTATTATTAATTCTGAGCTCCAATATTTTTAGATTTATTATTGAAATTCAACTTAATTGTAATAGGTATAGATTTACTACTTAAAGTGAAATATGAAAATTTGTGCCAGATCAGGACTTGAACCCAGATTTCCCACTTATTGTGAGCATTTGTCTTCCAATTATGCTGTCCAAGCACACTCCATGGACCAACCCAAACTTCCATATGTCACACACCTATCTGTAGACAAAGATATGAATCGTCTGCTAGTACTTCATGAGTGCAATGTAAACTCTTTGATTCTCTGTATTGTATCAGACCAAAAAGAAAGTAAAGACATAGATGCTCCATGCACTCTTACAATTTTTGGTGGCTGATTGTAATTAATTGTTATGTTGTTATGTTGTATGCATAAATAAACTGCATGTACACCCAACATTTTGTGACCCCTAGTTTCTGAATTATGTGCTAGAGTGGATACATTGCAAGCTGAAAAATTAAACTGCATAACCGACTGATTAAATGCACCATATATAAGTTTTCATGTCAATCGTGCCACAAGTAATCTTCTGAACAAACACATCACATGATCAACATCTACCATGATAAGCACAGCACTGACTTACCAGCATCAAACATGATCCTTAACCTGACTGCAGTAAAACTCTCCCACTCTGGTTGGATAATCCAGTTCTACGGTTCGCCCAACTTGAAAGCCAGCTTGTCGTGGCTTGCATTACCTCAGGTGAACAGACATACAGTTACTTAATGAGGAAATGGCCACTGAAGTACAAGACATCCTAAGTTTGCTGCCAAGTACTGAAAGATATGCCTCTGTCAAGCATGTGCTTGTAATGCACCTGTTACATTCAGAAGCTAAGTGACTTGAAAAATTGCTTGACACTGAAGAACTCAGTGATTGCACACTATCTCAACTACTTAATCATCTTCACATGCTAGTAGGTAACATAATTAGTGATGATATTATGTAGGATATATGGTTTTCCATATGGAAGAATATGGCTATATTCTTACTTACCTGCAAATGCACAGAAAATTCTTACAGTATGTGCTGGTGGAATCAATGCTCTTGCTCAAACTGCTGACGCAATAGTTAAGATGTATCCGTCAATGAGCATCACAACAGTCTCCACCAAAATAGACACTTCTCTGGAAGCACAACAAGTGCAAGTGGCTGAACTGTTGATACAAGTCACAACCCTATAAATATGACACTCTGTGCATGCATCATGATGATCTTCCAGCAGAAACAAGTGTTTGCCTGCCAGGGAGAATACTGGCTGGCATCACAAAAAATTTGGAGCTGAAGCTCGGCAGAGTTGCCCACCCTGTGATAAGAGAAATGCTGCCAGGAATCAGTAGCAATGGCGGCTGATTTCAAGCTGAACAACCATTGACTTTTTATATCAAAGCACTCTGCTCAGCTACAATTTCTTGTTGACACAAGTGCAGATCTCTCAATTTACCCTTCTTCTCATCTTCCATGGCTGAAAACCAGTGGTAATCATCTACAGGGTGTACATCAAGTCCAGGAACACTTTCAATTGTTTATTGCACAAGAACCAAACATTGTAGAAATATCATATATATGTCATTTTGAAGAGAAACCCTGAAAGTTTTTTTTTCATGTATACCACCACAGCATAGTTTGGTAATTTGCCGATTGTCAGTGCTAGTCACAAACATGGTGAGTTCAGGTGCAGAGCAAGCTTTTTGTGTGTTGGAGTTCGAGAAAAACAAATGGGCTACAGCTGTTCAACGGGTGTTTAGAACCAAGTACGGTAAGAAGCCACCAACAAGGAAGGCCATTTACCGCTGGCACAACAAATTCGTCATGACAGGTTGCTTGTGCTTGGCAAAGTGAAGTGGACGTCCCAGTGTGAGTGAAGTGAATGTGGAGTATGTACGAGAGACATTCATAAGGAGTCCAAAGAAATCAGTGCATCGTGCATCGTGCATCCTGTGAGCTAAAAATGGCTCCAATGACAGTGTGGAAAGTCCTGCAACAGAAGCTGTTATGAAACATTTCAAATTGGAGCTAGTGCAGAAGCTCAATAATGACAACAAAGACAAGCCTTTTGAGCTCTGTTCACAGTTGCAACAATTGAATGAGGATGGGGATGGCATTGTTGATTGCTTAATTTTTAGTGACAAAGCCACTTTTCACACTAATGAGAAAGTGAACAGGCATAATTGTCAAATCTGGGATACAAAGCATCCACACGAATGCATTGAATTTGAGCATGATTTCCCAAAGGTAAAAGTTTTTTGTGCCTTGCCACATCAAAAACTGTATGGACCATTCTTCTTCGCCAAGAGCGCTGTTGCAGGATATCCAAACTTGGACATGTTGCAGCAATGGCTGATGCCTCAAATGCAATTGGACTCTCTGTTCACCTTTTGGCAGGATGGGGCTCGACCCCATTTTCATCGTGAAGCTCGTGGGTACCTGAACACAGAGCTGCTGCATCGATGGATCGACCGTGCTACAGAAGGAGACAGCTGTTTCATGAAATGGCCTCCCCAATCACCAGATTTTCCTCCATGTGACTTTTTTCTGTGGGGACACATTAATGATCTGCCTCTACCACATGATGTAGCAGAGCTCCGGGAGAGAATACAGGAAGCGACTGCCACAGTTGACGATGCCATACTGGGACAAGTATGGCAAGAATTCAATTACCCAATTGACATCTGCCGGCTCACTCATAGTTCGCATATTGAATGTTTGTAAAAAATCTTTCAGAGTTTCTCTTCCAAATGCAATATGTATGACATCTGCACAATGTTTAGTTCTTGTACAATAAATAATTGAAAGTGTTCCCGGACTTTATGTACACCCTGTTTGTACTGCAGGTGACTCTCTCATTAAGACATCTGGCTAAATCAGCTTATATGTAAATTTCAATCTTTGATGAGAATTCTTGTGGAGATTTATTGTTGCTGATGTGGTGTATCTGATTGTTGGAGCAGATAGTTATCTTTTTATAGTTTCCTCCCAGATCTCTGCAGCCTGTGCCTGCTTGAGTCTAGTCATAGGCACCTATGACATGCCAACCATGTTGGTAGCAAAGAGATTACAGGTGATTCACCGTACAACAACCTACTTCATCAGTTCTCCACAGTCATCCCTCTGGAACCTACTCCAACACTGGTAAGACACTTCACAGTACACCACATTGTCACTATGTCAGGACTACCAGTTCGGGGATGGTCTTCTCGTCTGCATCCAGAAAAACTAGAGACTGCCGAGCAAGAGTTCTCTTTTATGTCAGCACAAGGGACTTTTCACCCTTCAAGTAGTAGGTGGGCATTTCCATAGATATTGTTCCTAAGAATATTAATGGGTGGCACCCACACAGTGATTGCTGTCAGCTGAACACCAGAATGGTACCTGATTGTTATCCTGTGCCACTTATTGAAGACTTTGCTATGTTTATTCATTGTACAACTGTTTTCTCCACAATAGAGCTCCTTGCTTTTTAGCGTATACCAATTGCATCAGAAGATGTACCCAAAAGCAATGTTTGTACTCCATTTGGGCTTTACAAATTTGTGTGAGTGTCATTTGGTTTGTGCAGTGCCACCCAGACTTTCCAACACATCATGGATGTTACATCTACGTTGACGACCTGCTTGTAATATCATCTAGTGAGTCAGAGTATCTAGCACACCTACAACAACTATTCACTAGACTACAAGAACATGATTTAGTGATTAACCCGCAAAAAATGTGTCTTTGGAGTTACACAAGTAAAGTTCTTAGGATACCTTATCAATTCACAAGGGATACTACCATCTCAAGACAGAGTGAAAGCCATTTCTCAGTTGTCCCAACCCACTACTGTATGAGAATTACATCATTTCTTGGGCTTGACCAACTTTTATAGATTTTTTTGAGTAATCATGCACTGTTGGCAGCAACTCTCAATGAAATGGTAAAAGGTTCACCTAAATCTGGAGACACACTGCAATGGACTCATGAAAGAAAAGCATCTTTGACCCAAAGGAAAGTGGTTATTGCAGAGGCAGCATTGTCAGCACATCCTCTTCCTGATGCACTTCTTTCAGTTATGGTAGATGCACCATCAACTGCAATTGGAGCAAAGCTACAAGACTGTGTGCAACATGACTGGAAACCTCTAGCTCTCTTTAGCAATAAATTATTGCCTTTGCAAGTAAATTGGTCAACTTACACTGATGAGCTCTATGTTGTATATTCAGTCAGAGAACTTAGGCACATCCTTGAGGGTAGACATTTTACTCTTCTCACAGATCATAAGCATCTAGTGGTTGCTTTCCGGCAGAAGCCAGACAAGGCATCAACACACCAGCCACGACGCCTGGACTTCATAACACTTGCAACACCCAGGAAGATGACAGTGAATCGAAAGAATACCTTGAAGCATACCCTGAAGCATCATCAGGCTTGCAGCTCTGATGAACCTGGGTACCAAGAGCAAACACTGTGCCATACTGCAACATACCAATGCCAGAAGCATGACTGTTCATTACTACATATTTTCACAAACAAGCAATTTCATCTCTTCACAGCCTCTCGCATCCAGGTGTAAAGGCTACTATATGACTGGTGAAGAAGGCATTTATCTGGCCAAATATTTAGAGTGATTGTAGGGCATTTCTTAGCTAGTGCAACACTTGTTGAGCAATGAAGTAACTTGCCACATAACAGCTCCGCTTAGTACCTTCACCCCAACGAGTCAAAACTTTGAACATTTCCACATTGACATGGTTGGGATTTTCCACCTTCAGACCTGCCTGACAGCAACCGACTATTTCTCTCATTGACCTGAAATGTATCCTGTGAAAGACAACAGCTGCAACTGCAGCCATGACCTTTTTCTGTGACTGAATCCCACTCTTCAGTATTCCTCTCCATGTCATTACTGATCAGGACAAGCAATATGAATCATATTTCTTTAAAGCTATCTCAAATTGCTTGGCATGAACCACAGTAGAACCTGAACCTACCATCCCACTGCTAATGGTCTTGCGGAACGGCTTCATCATTAATTAAAGGCTATGCTTCGATTCCGTACCACTGAGCATTGGACTGACAGCCTACCTCTTTGTTTTACTAGGTCTCTGGATAGCCTTTAAACAAGACCTGAATTAGTGTGTGGGCAGACACTTTGATTACCGGGAGAGTTCTATACTGACATAGCAGACAGTGTTATTGAAGCTTCGGATTTTGTGCAACATCTTCACACACAGATCTGCAAGCTCTGGCATGCCATTTCTAAAGAACATTCTACCCACTGAACATTGATTTTCTGCAACTTAATGTCATGTAAGTAAGTTTTCATCTGAAACAATGCTATTCGAAAACTTTTCCAACCACCATCTGATGGCCCACACACAGTACTGGCACACTGCAATAAGATGTTTGTTGCTGCTATCAATGGCACTTCTGTCACAATATCCATCAATAGCCTCAAGCCAGCCTTTACACCAGCTCACTCTGAGATGCTAACTACAAGTAGTTCTACAGGGACACCAGACACACCTAGTCTTCCACTGCTGCCACCCATGCTTCCAAGTGAACCTCAAGTCATAACTCATTTTGGACATTGCATATGTTTCTCTGTCAGATATCATTTATACTAGGGATGGAGTGATTAAGACAGTGATGTGAATCATCTGCTAATATCTTATGAGTGCAGTGTAATCTCTTTGATTCTCTGCTTTTGAAGTATAGATGCTCCTTGCAGTCTTACAATTTTTGGTTGATCATTGAATTAATTATTATGTGGTTATGCTGTGTGCATAAAAAAACTGCAGTTACACATGACATTTAATTTCTATTCTTCTTATAGATAATTAATTCCTTTACCCCTAAGCACACATCTCCTGATTCCTCTGCAGGTTTTAGAATCAAAACTAAACAATCTGAAATCATAGACTATTGTTATTATTTTCATATATAATGAACTACAGTCACAAGTTGCCAATCAGGCTATCTGAGTGCATATGTTGCTTCAGCTTGTACACCTACACCTATTACAGTTAAGCTGAATTTCTAGAATAAATTTCTGTGTTTGAAACTGTAGTTCATCATCAAATATAAATACCAATATTTTCAGTTTGGTCATTGTTTTGTGTTGTTTCACTAAACACTTAAACATAACTTAAGAACTTATAAGAACAAAATGATATTTCTATTAAGGTAACAGGAAAACCCATGGTAAAAATTACGAGTTTCCTAAAACTTTTTGAGGTTAGTTAATTTATGATAAATGTAGAAAATATATACTCCTCTTTAAGCAAAACTAGATGTGACATAACATGTTAGTTACAATGTCTGCTACAATCACTTAATCACAAACACCATTTCACTACAAATTAGATTATGCACGGAACAATGGTAACTTCCGAAAAGACTCAATAATGCACGGTTATTTGCATTTATACACAATGAAATCTGGGGTGATCTATTCTTTGGCAATACATTTGAATCACAAATGCTGATTTGTGATGATGTAATTTACCCAAAAGCACTTGTACCGGTAACTTACGAAAATATTTGTAGTTTAGTAAGCATCCCAAAATTCTCAAAAGTAATCTATTTATCATGTTATTATATAATTAAATTAGAGAGTGATTATTTTGAACCAGGCTGGACCTACTGTTCTCAAAAATTTTAAAAGAGCACAAATAAGTTTAACCCTACAATTAACGATAGCAGTAGGAGTTTATCACAGAACTCATGAATGTTTGAAATTTCACAGTACAAACAGACATTGATACAATCAATGAACTGTTATGCAGGAGCAAGGCAAACACTAAGATATGCAAATCTAGAGTTTCAAATTAGCACAAAAATATTTTCAATATTTTTCATTGACCACAATCGTGTTTGATTCCTTATTTGTCTGAATCAGTAAGTTTCTTGTCTTATCTTATTCACCTTCCTTTTTCTTTAAACATTAACATTACATGAAACAGCAAAACAACACTGCATGATCTTGAATGAATATCTAAGTTGGGCAGAAGAAACTGATACAGCATTAGGAAATCTGTCTCCTGTCTACATGCAATCCAAAAATAATAAAAAAAAATATTTCCACCTCAAGTTCAACAAAAATTAATTCAGACTTTAGTCATGCCAAGTCTTTACTACTGTGATGTCAATCACCACAGCACAAATAGTGAAAACTCCAGATGACTCAAGATAGCTATGAATGCTTACATAAGATACATCTGCAACATTTAGTCCTATGATCACATCAGTTCTTCTTATAAATATTTAGGTTGATTGTGACTGGATAGGTGGTGTGATTTCCACATGCTCTGTTTACATAATTAGTTTCTTATTCACCGGTGTCCTGAGTGCCTCTCCTTACAAATTATTCACCTATTATCATTCCATAATTGCAGTACTGATTAGATATGTCCAGCATCTTGGTTGCACCTTTGTATATCACTAAATCTTTCTCCATTTCCTTCTCCGTTTCAGCTGTACAACTGTGGAACGAATTATCCTGTACGTTGCATCTTATCCAAACCCACTTTGCATTGAAGAGGATAAGTCATTTTTGATGTAGCCTTCCTATTGGCATATTCTATCTGTTTTATTTCTCTCTGACAGAGTATAAATTATCTGTTTTTCTCATCTCTCTCTATTCTTGTTCCTTCCATCTCATCTACTAATCTCACCCTACTATTTCTTCCTCTTTCCCTAAACAGTCAATTCCTTCTGTACTGTCACCTTGTTTTATCTTAGATGTCATAACTCATATTCAACAAAAATGTAATGCGGAAACTGTTATTACTATCCTTATGTATTGCTCCCCTATTATAAGTACTGTGATGCTGATTCTGATGATGTCTGGTTAGATGTAAGAGAAGGCCCAAATCTTGCATAAAGGCTTAAATAAATAAAGAAATAAACAAATGTGTTCTTCCTATTATAGTGTACACACACAGTAACTAAAATTTCGTTATATTCCCTCCTTCCTGGTGTTGCGACTTTAATGGCCAGCAGTTTAGATCAGGTGCACCTTGGTCTGAAAATCCTTCCCTGTCAAGCATCAGCAGATATACTGCTCACAGTGCAACATGGTATGGCACAGACCACAGAGAACATGAGAACAATGTTCCTCACCTTCAGTTACTCAAGCCTGCAATATTATCTCGTATGTAAACAACATCATACCTGAAACTTCGTGGCAGGTTAAGGCTTTGTGCCAGCCTGAGACATGAACTTGGGGCCTTTGCTTCACTTACAAATTGTGCAAGTTTCACAGGAGAACTTCTATGAAGTTTGGAAGCTAGTAGGTCAGTTACTGGTGGAAGCAAAGCTGTGAGGATGAATTATAAGTCATGCTTGTGTAGCTCAGCTGGTAGAGCAATTGCCCCCTCCCCCCCAATTCCTCACTCCCCCCCAATACTCCTACCACTGTCAAGAATCAACTACAAAAGAGTGCTTCCCTCATCATCCAATATCACCCTTGACTGGAACAACTAAACCTTGTCTATTGCCAGGGCTTTGATTATTTACTGTCATGTTCAGAAATGAGCGACATCCTACCCAAGATCTTTCCTACTCCTCCTAAAGTGGTGTTCCACTGCCCAACCAACCTATACAACATCCTGGTCCATCCCTACACCTTTTCCACACCAAGCGTCTTGTCACAGGGTCATATCCCTGTGGAAGACCCAAGTGCACGATCTATCGATTCCCAGCCTCAGTCTTCACTAATGCATTGTCCTCACACCGTCTACCCAACAATTTCCCCTTACTCTGTTCTGTCACCCCCTCCTAATCCATACCTCCATGTCATCCACATTGTGTGCCACACTTCACTAACCCCTCCCCCCATGTAACACATATCTAGCTGGTGCACCTGCCATCCATTCCTCCCACATTTCTAGCCAGCACACCTGCCACATCCATCCAAGCCACTAGGTAGCCATTCAGAACCCTTCTTCCTACAGCCTGTGACTTTCTCCCTCAATGTATCATACACTACACATCCCCCACCTGATCCTAGTCCACCTGCTAAACTGCAATCCTGGCACTGTGCATCTAGCCAGTTTAGAAGCTAGCAAGTCTTCATTCTCTTTCATGTGTGGCTGTCAATGAATCAACACTACAGCTATTCAGTGAATGGTCACCTTTACTTCTAAATTATTTACTAAGTAAATTTGCAACTGGACATGGCAGCTCCATGTCAGCCACCAATGAAGAGTCATACACTAACATTACCCCCATGAAGTTGCAGGTACTACCTCTTTCTACATCATACATGCCCTATGCCAAGTAAATGTGTCTATTTTTGAAAGAGGCTGAGCTCGTGCAGCAAATTAGTGTGTCCACAACATGATGAAGGCATTAATTATCCCCTGTTTTAGCAGGAGCCAACCATGTGCCTTTGTGAAGGCTTGAAGGCAGACTTATGTCATCCTCAACAACATTGTTACACCCTTGTTCTAGAGTAAATGGTCATCAGAAAACCAGTGGACACCTCAAGCAAATGTGAAGGTTTTAAAGATACCATTAATGAGAAATCTAAGATTGGTTTCTACTCTATTCCTCAAGCTGAATAACTTGCGGTGAAAATATCTGGGGACCAACACTTCTTAAAGACTACTCTTGTTGATGCATCTATAGAGTTATCTCTAGATGAAGAATCCACAATGTTTATCATCTGTCACTATATTCTCCTCTTGTTTGAAAGCTTCTAGTAATATCTTGAGCAGCTGATACAGGTTATTCTGCAGTTTGCAAACAATCTGGATGACACTGTCATCACTGGAACTTTGAGGGACCAGTGCATCAATAACTAACAAACATTGATTCAAATGCTCCAGCAGGCAAAAGATGTGCTATGTTGGTGCTGTACATTTTCTAGATTTTCACTGAGATAAACCCACATTGCAGGGTTCTTCTTTGGCACACTAGTGTAGAAATTGGTACATAAAGAGCCAAGTAAAAACTTCGTGCAATTCGCACATCCATTTACATGTAAAACCCGACTTCGGAATTTTCCTTTGTGTGAGGCATCGTGTACAAGATTTTTGTGCTAATTTGAAACTAGATTTGCATATCTTACTGTTTGCCTTGCTCCTGCATAACATTTCATTGATTGTATCAATGTCTGTTTGTACTTTGAAATTTCAAACATTCATGAGTTCTGCGATAAACTCCTACTGCTATCGTTAATTGTAGGATTAAACTTATTTGTGCTCTTTTAAAATTTTTGAGAACAGTAGGTCCAGCCTGGTTCAAAATAATCATTCTCTAATTTAATTATATAATACATGATAAATAGATTACTTTTGAGAATTTTGGGATGCTTACAAAACTACAAATATTTTCGTAAGTTACCGGTACAAGTGCTTTTGGGTAACTTAC